>NC_140940.1:126990358-127617858 GCF_014529385.1 Adiantum capillus-veneris | reverse complement strand
GTTCGATGGAACACCCAATATAGAATCTCATGATCTTCTTTCTTTACCTGCAACACAAAATAAATGAGACTTAAGTAGATGTGAACATTTGAGCTTACCTGAGAATCTCGCTTACCTCAAACGCACCAAGCCACCATATGTTAGATTCTGATTGAACACTAAAAGACAAAGGATCATCACTGGGACACTTTGAGAGGGCTCTATTCATTAAAGTAATAGTAACACGCTCTAGATTTTTCTCTTTAACAAAATCACACTCATCCAGTTTTAACACAAAATGTAATACCCCTCGTGACTCTTCAAATGTGATATTGTAAAACTCCACCATTCTCTTCTGTAGCATCTGCAGGTCCATAAAAATATTATTGAACTCATCATATGCTATGTTTGCTCCATGGCCACTGTAAGTTGCTTTAATATGAAAGGGTTGTCCAAGATAGTCTCCCTGTGCCTCGTTAAGCTGAAGCCTCTCTTTCCAAACACTTGAGGCCGATGGTAAAAGTTTGGATTTTATACCCTTCTTAACAAAGATGGATGAGACAGATTTTTGTATAGCCGAATATCCTCTTTTGCTTACACCAAGTGAATCAAGTATGCCTTGTATCTCTTTTGCAGGCACTGAGTTCTCTGAAATAAAGCGGTCCACTACATTTCGTTGTAGGACCTTAAACTTCTTGTCATGTACTATATCTGCTGCCAGGCTTCTACTTATAAGTGGCTTCAATATCTTTCCTATATTGACTTTGGGGTCAATGTTTTCCTTGTCAGGATAGATTGAATCTCTACATGAAGACAATGCATAAGTAAATAACCGAAAATTTACTTCACTAACACTATTTAGGCACATGAAAACAATGCATAACAAAAAAAAACAAAAAGATTACTTAACTAAGACAATGTAGCCAACTAAGAAGCATCACCTTAATGCTCGAATTCTTTTCTTGAGACCTCTGGATGCAACCTGCAATGTTTCAAGATTGCGCAATTTCTTCTTTCGGATACGACCACCCAAGATGGTGTCCTTCATTTGACAACTTCGTACCTTTCCTTTCAGTTCCTGTACCTCTGTTTTGTGTTGCAAAATGGTAACCTGATCTGTAGAATGTAAATGTGAAAGACGAACAATCTCACATTGTTGAGCTTGGAGAATGCCCTTATAAGTTTCAGCTTCTCTTGTAAGAGATTTACAATAACCCAGAAGGCCCTTTTCTCCATCACCAGCAAAGGTCAATAAGCTTGTAGGATTGACAAACGGTAGAGACGCATTAGTCATTGGATTCTTAGGGTAGAGAGAGCCTCTCGTCCAAATATCTATGTGTTTAGCTCCCTGAGCTCTGAGCGTGTCTATCGAAGCGGGAGGTATATGTGTGTTTGTTTTACTACGCTTAATCAATGGTTGGTACTCATTGTCCAAATCAATGTGAAGGTGATATTTGGCTCGTTTCTACGTAACATTTGTGCCATTTGAGGAGTGCGCCATTAGCCAAATGTGCACGTTTAATGGAAAGTGAATAGCGGTTGCGCCTTCGTCCCTCCATGTTAGCCTCATTCCCTCCATATTGACGAGGTTCATTCAATGCAACTGAAAAGAAGATTATCCCTCAATCATTACGAACGAATGTTCAGAAGAGTAAGGAATCTACTTAAAGTACACTTTTTGAACTTTTACCATGAAAGACCCAGCTCTATTATTTGTCATTTTTTCTAGAGAGAGAGTGCAAAAAATACATTTTCTTAGAAGGCCCTCCAAATGACTTCCGAAATTTCCTAATGTTTCAAATTTAAAAAAGAAGAGAGAGAGAGAGAGAGAGAGAGAGAGAGAGAGAGAGAGAGAGAGAGAGAGAGAGAGATGTCTCATGATACTACACAAAATGTAAATATGTAACAAAGGATTTTCACAAAAGAGAGAGAGAGAGAGAGAGAGAGAGAGAGAGAGAGAGAGAGAAAGAGAGAGAGAGAGAGGGGGGGGGGGGGGGGGGGGGGGGGGGGGGGGGGGGGGGGGGGGGGGGGGGGGGAGGGGGGGGATATAAGATTACACATGGTTACAACTAAAATAATCACTGTCAATTGATTAACATAATTGAGCATATTCTCAAATCTAAAGAGAGTAAGAGGGGGGAGAGAGAGATGAATGGATTACACGACCAATAAACTTCATAACTACAAAATTTTTATGGATCATCTTCCAAAAGATCTCTACATGAGAGATCATCTAATTCTAAGCCCATGGCTCCTAAATCAATAAAGAGAGAAACGGAATTGTCATTTGTGGATGCATTGCCTTCATCATCTTCGAGTTCGTCATCCTCCATCTCATCATCTTCATCATCATGACAATCATCCTCACTAAGACTTGTTGCCGCCGGACTTGATTCATCGACCTCCCTCTCCTTTGTTTCCCCCTCATCCAAAGTCGGAGGTGGAAGAGGGTCGAAGATAGTCTCCACTTCATTAGTGGAAAAAATGGTTCTCCCCCAAGGTGTTACAAGAATTACGAACCAAAGTTTTGGTTGGTGGATTGATGGGATATAGATGACCTATAAAATAGAAGCTCAAAGTGAGTAACATTGGTATAACTAATGCTACAAGCAAATAAGAATAAAAAAGGTACATGTCACTCACCTGCTCACAATTGCGCGGTAAAACTAAATTGTCATACCTCCCTGTGTGATGCACACTAGAGTCCACCATGTAGAGGCCATTCTCATGCCGTCTAGACACATTTGCAAACCACTTGCACTCGAAGATGAAGGTATGAAAGGTTCTAAAATTAACTTTTAGTATCCTTTCAATAGTTCTGTACTACCTAGCCTCATCACCGTTGTCGTGTCGCTCCGCTTCCATGATGGGAAAAAGGGTAAAGAGAAGCAGAAAAGGTCTATTTGAAGCTCACACATTTATTGAGCAGTGACCAGGGCTCGAGAACAAGTAAGGAGTTCCAGAAAGTGTATGCTTTATGTGGTTATGAAGGCCTAAGCGTAGAGATTTTATGCTTGAAGAAAAGGTTTTACATGTGAAAAGGCTCTTAGGACATATAAGGCAACTTGGGTAGAGGAAGACATGTGGTAAAAAGGAAAGTGTGTGAGAGACTTCACATCTCTCCATGAGGGAGGTCAAAAAAGTCCTAGTCTGTAAACTTTTTGTAAAAGAGGTTTCTGGTAAAAGCTGTTCTGGAGAAAGAATAGGGCTTTTTGAGCATTTTTGCGTCTCACGCACAGAGGCTAATTCGGCACCGATTAGGAGATATTGAAGTTTTCGTACTTTGCTATATTAGAGGGGAGAAATCCATAAGCTTTGACCACTCTAACTTTAATCCAAGCTTCCATAGCCCACTCTAATCAAAGCTTCCATAGCCAATCTAAGCAAAGCCGCCATAAGCCACTCTAATCCAAGCTTCCAAGCCACTCTAATCATGTAAGGAGTTTAAATAATTTAAGCAATGGTACTGTTAATTGCCCGCTTTGGGTAATCAAGCTTCAAAATCATGTTCAAGTTGTCAGTTTTAAGCTTTGTCTACATTAATTGTATTTGCTGCAACTCTCTTCCACACACCTCTCACAGCCAGAGGCCCCGCTGTCGTGCTGTGACATGTACATAGTGGGAACACATGCTACAAGAGTTATCTTGTAACTTTTTAGATACATAATTATATTTCATATAATGTACATATGCATATGTAAGTATAAAAATAAGCTTTCTATCTCATCTTATTATTTATCTCAAGGGTAATGTATTCTTACTTTACCATCAAAAAAATAATATGGGAAAAGTGTCAATAGCTCCACCTCTTTAACTTGGGGCAAAAAGCATTGATTCTTTCTTTCTACCATCTCATTATTATCTCACACCCTATCTAGATCCTATAGCTAGGGTAATTTCCAATCTATATATATTCTATGTATTTTTCATATTTTTCTTATATTTCTTTTTAAATAGCTACTAGGAGGGAATCAAATCCTAGTGGGACACTAGGTGGCATGATTTCAAAGATACACTTATTTTAATGCATTATTGCAAGCATGATTACAAAACTTTGTCAAGGAGCAATGTCATGCTTTCATATGGCATGAGGTGTCCATTGGAATCAAATAAAAGTCTATGCTAAGGGGACCACAAGAAGACTTTTGCTGCCAAAACTGTACCCTATTTTGATGAATTTTTTACACAAGGTTCCAATCCGAATTGGAAAACAATTTTAAAATGAAAATCGTAGCTAATGAGATGAAGTTTTTGCCTATATTTTTACTTTTTTATTTGGAGCCACGGTTTGGGAGATATGATCAAAATACTGGACCCCAGTCTGCCCACATCATGCAGGGACAGCTCATTTCCAACTTTTCCAATTCCTGTTCACACTGGCTCCTCTCTTCTTGTGTAAACCCTTAGGGGTTCCCTTCACCTATAAAAGGGGACCTCTTCTTCCTTGAAAAGAACGGAAGCATTCAAGCCATTGATGAGAGGAATTCTTGAGGGAGTGAGTAGTAATGCCTAATTGTACTTAGCCCCATTAACATAAGCCCAAGCCTACACTTTCTCCTAGAGGAAAACTAGCCATTCTTGTACGCCATCCTTGGAGGATCAACTCTAATCAAAGAAGGTGTTGTACTTGGCGTATCAATCAACGTTGAATTCTCCCCTCTTCTTCTCTCTCCCATCAATAATGGTGCCGAAGGGTTTCAAGTAAGATGTGTTCTACATTGATGTTTTCTTGATTTCTTGTTGTTTTCATTTTCATCTCTAATCCAACATATATATATGTATCTAATATCATCTCCTTAACCAAACCTATCTCTCTCATTCTTAGTAATTCATCCTCTCTAGGTTCTCTTTGCTACAGGTACATCTCTCCCCGCAGTATCCTTATTGCCTACAGGCAAGAATAGGGCTTGGGAGGGAAACTTCTCATCTCTTCACTTCTCTCATATCTACATTTCTCACATACTATCCTAGATGAATAACCCACATGATGATCATTTCTATCGCTTTCACTCTGTACGATCTATTAGAATTAACGTATGGATTAGCCGTAAAATACACTTTCAACAACGTATAGTGTTTCTCTTCGGCCCTGAAAGGCTCAATGAAATACTTCTATCACCGGATCCCATCATACTACCTCTCATAGACTATAATTTTTCTTTTGATGTAAGCATAGTTATCTTGCTATGAACCAAGAGGATTTGTACACACAATTAATCCCAATCACTAGACAAAATATATATATTATGGTAAGCACAAAACTACAATTCCAAAGAACAATTCGTAGCCTATTTGGTCAGCCAAGATTGAATGCCATTAACTCATCCATTAACCCTTTCATATTACCCATGATACGATATGACCATAGCCTTGATGTTTTCATCTTTGTATTGTTTTGATATTCTCTTTTGCGTTCTTTCTTTGTGTGTGTGTGAGTGCAAGAGAGAAAGAGTGAGTCTTCTTTGATTGCACTTCTTTCCAAACCCTAGTCTTCATGGCATCTATGGTTTAACTCCTTCATATAGTTTTTGTTGAGTTCTCTCACAAACTCTCACAGCCATAAGCCCGGTGCTTTCTTGGCAAGACTGCAAATTTCTCGACACCGCGCCTTCCCGGCTCACCTTTCGAACACAAATCCCCCGACATTCTTGGTGAACCTGGCGTGAGACGAGCCAAGGGAGCAGCGGTGTGGAGAAAGATATCGACACCGCAAGAGGCTTCCATGCAGCCAATGATGCAGTAGTTTGCTGCTTACATGCAACAACAACAGGCTGCCCAATAGTAGTATAATTTGCAAGAGAGGATCCGTAAAGCTCGGTACACAGTTATCGAGAAATTACAAAGATTTGAAGGCCGGGATATTAGCAAATTTTACAATATCTACAAGCAGGTAATGGAAGAGAATGGAATTGATGACCAGAATGCAGTGGAAGGGTTCCATTTAATTGCGGAGCTGGAACTTAGGAGTCGAATTAAAGAAATTCAGGCGGTTCAAGGCCCGAATTGGAAGGATTTCAAGAAGGTGCTTCAGGAGGAATACTTCCTTGAGGATTTGCAAAGAGTGACAAGGCAAAGCTTTATGAAGTGGGTGTAGAAGAAGAACAAAAATCTATCTGCACGAGAGTTATTACGGGAATTTGAGAAGAAATTCGAGCAACTGTCCTCGACAGAGCAACGTTCAATGAGGGATCATAAGGTTGAGCTGTTCATTCATGCTGCTGATCCTTGACTTCAAAAGAGTTTAGTGCAGTTGCTGGAGGATTCAACAGGAGAATTGGGATTAACATCTGACTGGAAGGTAGTCACTGAAGCAGTCAACATGATCGTGAAGCGACAGATGAGAGTCGATAAGCTGATTGTGGCTGACATCATGGATGTTGCGGAAGAGGAACCTCAAGAGAAAACAACCTTGGGAATACCCAGAGTGGAGGAGCCAGTTCTTGGCAAATTGCTGAAAGGTATTCAAGAATTAAATTTGAATTTTAAAGCTGTTAAATTTGATGGACTAGCTACAAAGGGGTCTACATCTGATCCTAGACAGCAGCCATCACGCAAAGGCTGGGACGGATGCATGTGATGCGATAGTGAAGACCACAAATACGTTAAAGAATGTGATGATTTTGATGAAGCTTATAAAAGGAATGTGGTGTTCTGGCAGGACAAGAAGATACACCTTAGGGCAACAGGTGAGATGCTCCGCCTGAACTTCGATAGGGGTGGCATGAAGAAGATAGTTGAAGAGATCAGCATAATGTTGCTCTTGTGGAAGCAGCTACATATGGGCTGCAAGTCTGCGGAAAAGGTGATGATGATGGTGCAGGTACCAAGGGTCAATTATGGCCTTATGCTTTGGAGACAACAGAAACAGGGCAGGTAACTTATGGGAAGTTGTGGCAAGTAGGGAATTCAATTCGAGAAACCACAGGGTGGACTCATCCAGTGGATTCCCTCTCGGTGTATGCATTCATTGCGAAGTCTCAAGCTAATGAGGCTATGGTGGAGGAAAAGCGGAAAAGAGATGAAGAAGCTCCTGGGACATCGAAAATGACAACGAGATTCAACAACAAAAAAGAAGAAGGTCCTACTCCTAAGCCCGCTCCTGAAGTGGTGATGGAGGATGTACCTAAGGACAAAAAGCAAGGTAAACCCAAGGGAAACTCATATAAGATTAACTTTGACATTGAATTAGCTACAGATTTAAAGAAAGTTTTTGAAGAGCGAATTCTGAAAAGCAAGGTGGAGCTCACATTGGGTGATATTTTGGGTATTGCCAAACATGAGTTTCATGAGGAGATAATAGATATCATCAAAATAAAGTGGCATATACCAAGTGAACAGGAGCCGGAGTCAGTGAAGAGCCAGGCGGTACGCCACATTGAAGCAATTCTAGACGACTTTGAAGAGTATTTGGTGAATCTTGAAGAAGAAGAAGAGCGTGGTCTGTGGTGGTGTCAAATCCAACCGTACCTTAGGTAAGGCATGTTCATTTCAATGAAGATGAAGAGAGTGAAAGCATACCAAGGAGTCACTTTTCAAGGACTTATTGGGCAAGAGCAACAACCAAAACTGTTGTGAAGCTTGGTGACATCGAAGAACCGGTCTTGCACTCATAGATCATGGATCAAAGATCAATTTGATGGCTAAAATCTTGCACAAGAAGGGGAAATGGCCTATTGATGTGGACCATGGTTGGCGGATTCGAGCTGCCAATATGCTTCCAGGCGACCTCTATGGTGCATGTGCCAATGTTAAGGTAATTGTAGGGGATGTCTGTGATGAGCAAAATTTCTCTATACAAGAACATTCCTCTTATCCTTTAATTCTGGGGCAACCCTACATTATGGCTGTGCGAATGGAAACCAAAGTTCTGGATGATGGCTTGGCCTATGCCAGGGTTCGGAGCCGAGATGGTAAGAAAGCAGTGCAATTCTTGATTGTATGTGTTGACCGTGCCAGGAATAAGGACAGTCTACGTGATCATCCAATGCCGAAGATACGCAAGGAGTTTAGAGAACACAGGTGTGCACAAGATTTTCTCGGAGTGCCATTATAAAGTGAGACTATGGTGGTACAAGTGAGGAGAAGTTCTCGCAAAGAGAAGCTTTCTCTTTGGGGTTTTTGGGGTTAACATCTAAAGGTTCAATATCTTTCAAAAAATTTAATGATTTGCCAAAGTGGGAAAAACAATATGTTTCAGGTATCCGAAGTGAATGGCAGGGATGTGATGTGCTTGAATTAGATGATGTGATTTCAGGAATCTTTGAAGAGGTATCTTATGTAGATACTATGTCAGAGCTTGAGGAGATCAAGCAACACAGGTTACAAAGCGGAACTAAAGTGGTTAAGGTCCATTCAATGGACATGTATGATGAGTTAGGTACATATGAAGCACTTATGCATATTGATTCAGATGATGTGATTTTAGGAATCTTTGAAAAGGTATCTTTTGTGAGTTAGGGATGTGATGTGCTTGAATCAGATGATGTGATTTCAAGAATCTTTGAAGAGGTATCTTATGTAGATACTATTTCATAGCTTGAGGAGATTAGGCAACACAGGTTACAAAGAGGAAATGAAGTGGTTAAGGTCCATTCAATGGACATCTATGATGAGTTAGGTACATATGAAGCACTTATGCATATTGAGGATGATTCAAGTGAAGCAGTTGAAGCACAGGTAGAGACAAAATACAAGACTGTTGCAAAGAAAGTGAGGCCAGTGGCTACACCGTTGCTAGATGGAAGTGATGGGATTATCAAGGAGGCTTCTCGACAGTCTATACTTAGGAATCGAAAGAACATAGGGCATAAGTTTACTAAGAAGACACTGCAACAGCTGAAGGTTGGAGAAGACGGTTTTCTCAATGAAGAGGAGATCAAATGTTTTCAAGGTATGCTCAAAAAAATGATAAAGCTTTCGCTTTTGAGCCAAGTGAGATTGGGTGTGTGGATCCAAGTGTTGTTTCACCAATGGTTATTTTCACTGTTTCACACATGCCATGGAGCTTGCATCCTATTTCAGTTCCTAAAGCTCACTTGCCAAAGCTTATCAATTTGCTTAATGAGAAGATTCAAATGGGAATTTTGGAGCCGTTGGTGCAGCTAAAGTTGGTCGAAGCTAGCAGGTGGTCTATGCCAGGCAAAGGGTGCAATCAAGTGCAGTGCAGAAGGCTACGACAGGTGTTAAGGCGCTTGACAGCCAAAGGGTAGCGGGAGTGTATGCTTAAAGAGGGTTTCTAGGCCAAAAGTGCATCAGGATAGCCCAAATGGGATGGAAGATGAAGATTTCTGAAAGGCCAAGTCAAAGCTCTAGAATATAGAGTTTAGCGTGCTCTAGAAGCCGGGCCAGACGGCTCGTCAAACGGAGCCTTGGTGCTCTAGATATTACAATTTTAGGAAAGGGTGTGTAGCAGATCCTCGACGGACAGGGCAGCTGGGGATAGGTGGCCTGGGCTGATGTCAGCATATATGTGTGTAGTGCTTGAGTTGTGGAGCATGCATGTCTTCTCAGATTGCGAATCGAAGCTCTGGATAGCAAGTTATGGCCATTAGAAGATTTTTCGAGGGTCGGGTTTGAGCCCACTCGACCGCATGGGAAGATGTGCCATCTGCCATCATTTTGACATTGCCAAGGTTCTCGGCGATAGTATGTACCATGTGGAGCTAGCACGAGTCGACGGCACGTCAATCAGATGCTTGGTCGACCAGATACGGGGAGATGAAGTTGGGAGCCGTGGGCAGTGAACAAGTCGCAGATGATTTTTTCTTATTTTTGTGGCCTTGGATAGCAAACTCCGGGGAGTCGGAATGCAATGGGATTTGCATGGCTACGAACCGGTAAAGGGGGGACTCGGCACCGCTTTGCGGCTTGATCATTGGGTCACCAGGTGATGTATCGCATGCAAGGCAAGTAAAAGGGGAAAAATGGGCTAGAGGAGGTTTAGTGGAGGAAAAAACTTGGAAATGCAAGTCCTTGAAGACTGCTTAAGCCAGTGAGCGCCACGTGGCTCAACAAATACCCCATATGCGGGCGCGCGACTGTTAACTTCGACGTATAAGAGCTGGGCCGCAACTTCATTTGAGGTATGTGAAGCAAAAGGGCTCCTTGGGAGCTCGTGGCTAGGAACCGGTAAAGGGGGGACTCGGCACCGCTTTGCGGCTTGATAATTGGGTCACCAGGTGATGTATCGATGCAAGGCAAGTAAAAGGGGAAAAATGGGCTAGAGGAGGTTTAGTGGAGGAAAAAACTTGGAAATGCAAGTCCTTGAAGATTGCATAAGCCAGTGAGCGCCACGTGGCTCAGCAAATACCCCATATGCGGGCGCGCGACTGTTAACTTCGGCGTATAAGAGCTGGGCCGCAACTTCATTTGAGGTATGTGAAGCAAAAGGGATCCTTGGGAGCTCGTGGCTATGGCGTAAGCGTGGGGCGTGCTGTGTTGTCAAAATGGGTGGCGCGCGGCGGCGCTGCAGGGCGCACCCGTGGCGATTTTGCCGGTGAGGCGGCGCGAGGAGCGACGCGCTCGCATGCGAGTAGTGGCAATGACGTGGCGCCCGAGAGGGGCAATTCCCACGGGCCCATGGGGCCTGGAAGTTTTAAAGGAAAAGGGAGGGGGCAATAGCGACATCGCTATTGCCTCCCCCCCTTAGGTAAGAGGTGAGTCCCACGGCATAGAGAGAGAGAGAGAGGGAAAGGGTGGACATTGCAAAGGGCGTCCGGGCCAAGCAAAGGCAAAGGTAAGAGGGACCGAACAAGGAAAGGATAAAGGGGAGGACCAAAGGAGAAAGGGCGAAGTAGAGGCCAGAGAAAGCCAAGCTGAGGACAAAGATAAAGCCAAACCAAGTCCAAGGGCCAAAAGATGGAGGTGAAAGCCAAAAGGGAGCCAAGAAGGAGTCGGATGGATAGAGGGAGAGAGTCAAAGTCAAAAATTGAGCAGTATAAGGCTAAACCAAAAGAGGGTAAAAGGTGAAAAATAAAAAATAAAAAATGAAGAGCCTAGGGGGCAATAGCAACATCGCTAATGCCCCCCCCCCCCCCCCCCCCCCCCCAAGTGCAAAGAGTGAAGAAGAAAGAGGTAGAGCAAGGCAGTGCCCCTTTCCCAAAGATACCAATTCAAGATGCCAGGTGGACCAATTGAAATGCAAATTCCCAAATTAAAGGCCCCCCCTATAAAAGTAAAAAAAGGATCAAATCAGGGCCTTTTTTTTGGACTTTTGAGGTGCCGTTTGAAGCCTGCAAAGTGGAGTTCTCTAGCAAGCTAGCCCCTTTGTAACTTTTGCTTGAAAATGGCCATGGTGATGGCAGTGCAAGCCTGTGTATATGTTTTCTAAAGTGCAATCAAGCCACAGTTGCCTCCCAAGCTGTTGTTTCCCCTTCCCCCCTTCTCTTTCTCCTGCTTTCATGGTTCTCCTCGGTGCTGGCTGTGTGGAAGTGTGTGCCCCCCGGACAAACGGTGTTTTGAGTGAGAGAGTGAGATTGAGTGGTTGTGTGCATGTGTAAGGGTGGAGACAGGCAGTGGTAGTAGATGTATCTTGTGTGGTGGTTTGTAGAGTGTGTGAGCAATGGAAATCGAGCAGGCAGTGGTCTGCTAGTGTGATTTTTTTGTTTGAAGGTGTTTTTTGAGAGGATAGGGGTGTTGTGAATACCCTGAGCTATAGAGAGGCCCTTTTGTTTGTGTTGGGCGTGTTCCCCCATTCCCCCTCTCCATCTTTTGGTTCCCCCATGGAGGAGCACACTGATTGCTCCTAGTTAATTGAAAGGAAGCAATTTTTCGTGTTGGAAGTCATGGCAGCGAGAAGCTATGGACCAATTTTCACAGGAGAAGAGAGCCCTGACGAGTGGATGTCAGATTTCGAGCTGTACATGCTATCGTTGCGTACGCCGAACGAGGATAGCAAAATGCAAACTTTTCCTCTGGTGATGCGTGGTAGAGCTAAACCATGGTACGACGCATTGGAAGGCGAGACGAAGCAAGCATGGCCGGCTCTACGGGCAAGGTTTCTTCATGACTTTTGCAAGGAGACTTCGCCAATCGAAATGGATGCAAAGCTGAAGGCGCTTAAGAAAGACGTAAGTGAAGAGTTCAATTTGTTTTTGGGTCATTTTGAAGAGTGTTGGGCAGAGTTAGCGGCAGCCATGCAATTGGCTAATGGAGACTATTTCAAGCTCAATAAATTCATGGCGTGCCTGCACCCCAAAGTGAGAGAAAAAGTCAATTTTGAGAGCCCAGAGAATTACAATGGTGCGGTAGCCATTGCACGGTCGAAGAGCAGAAAGATAAAGAAGAAGATAGAGCAGGGCGTGTCAGACTATGAGACGATGGCCCATGTTCAATCGGAGAGTCCGAGAGAGACTATACATGAAGAAAATCAGGGAATTCGAGGTGTAGCTGTTGTGCCGCAAAATTGGGTGCGCACAGTGCAAGATTTATCCGAGCAGATGCAGGAGTTGCGGCTCAGTGTCATGGATAGAGGGCAACCAAGAGGAGCAAGGGGCAGGGCACGACCACTGCCTGGTAGGTGTTACAATTGTGGAGAAGAAGGGCACTATGCACCTGATTGTCCTCAACCGCAGAGAGAGAGAGAGGAGGTATGTACCCGCTTTTTGGTAGAGGTCGAGGTCAAGGGCAATACAATGGTCCAAGAGAGCAAGCGGTGGAGAATCCTCTGGATCCGGCTTCGCAAAATGGAGGTGAGGTTCCAAGAGTTAACATCATAGGAGTGGATAAGCAAGATATTGAAGTTTTGGCCAATAAGAGGGCAAGAGCTGAGAGAGAGACAGAGACAGAGCGGGAAACTAGAGCTCGTAAAGGCAAAGAGAAGGTGTACGAAGGCAGAGAGCAACCTGAGCCTAGCAAGAGAAGGAGGCGTTGCAAGATCAAGCAAACGGATTTCCAGCTAGGATGTGATCCCGAGTACAATCTGGTGAGTGATGTTCAAAATCAAAAGGCAAATATTACTTTTGGTCAGTTGATGGCTTTAAATCCAAAGTTAAGAAGGCAATGGTCCACAAGTGCTAGCACCAGGCTGCCGAGAGCTAAGGAAAATGTGCAAGCGGTGCAAAACATGTCTTTGAGGGTAGGTAGCCCCACTGATGTTCTTCCGTTGGTGGATGCGATTATAGAGAAGAGGATGCAGGTACAAGCTTACATAGACGGTGGAGCACAGGTTTGTGTCATGACGGAAGCAGCCATGAAAGAGACAGGATTCAAGGCAGTAGTCAGGTCAAATGTGCGCATGAGGATGGCCAACCATACAAAAGCCAGATGTCTGGGTGTGGCACAGGATGTGAAGGTCAAAGTGATGGGCATAGAGTGCCTAATCAATTTTTTTGTGATGAAGGCAGGGGACAATGCTTATCGAATCATTTTGGGTAGGCCATGGCTTTTGGTAATAGGAGCACAGCAGGATTTGTTACCATATACATGTGGTAGTGATGTGTGTGAACACACTAGGACCGCCGGGGCATTTTTTCCCTCTTTAGGAGGTTTTTTCCCCCGTGCATTGTATATACGCCCATCACTCTAGGGCTATCTATCTTTCCATTGCACACTAAGTAATATACTCTCTATTGTGTGCCTTGAGCTTTCTTCGTCTTCTCCAAGCTGTGTGTGTTTCTATGCAACCCTAATTCCAACAATTGGTATCAGAGCAGGTCACGTCCTCCCGAGCTTAGTCGCCAGCTGCTCCAGCACACGCCTGCTCACTTTCTCCGATTTCAGTGAGCTTTGGCAAGCGTTCGTAGGTCGACAAATATTTTGGGAAAGCTCAAAGAGCTTGGTCTGCTCAAAATTTTGATTTGGGCTCATTTCGGCCTCCGTTTCCACTACGGGTAATACTGCACAGGTTATTTCGTCATTTTGTGCAGATTTTCTGTCAGTGCCGTTTTCTGCATAACAGGTGCCTTATAGTCTTCTAAGGTTTGTGCTATATAGCACAAGTTGTTCCCGCTCCATTTCTCCTATTTTCGGGCAGTTTTCACATCAGGTGCAGCATTTACCATGGCTGACAACAACAACACAGATGTGTTCAAGATGTTTGCTGCTGAGGACAGGTTGGATGGGGACAACTACCCTATGTGGGCTTATATGATGCAACACGTTCTTGTGTCAAAAGGTGTCTGGAACATTGTGCAGGGCATTGATGTACGTCCTGGTTCTGAAGATGTAGGCGATATTGAGGATGTTGCAGGTCTTGCTGCAAGGATTGCAGCTGTTAGAGTTGTTTTGCCTACAGCAGAACAAGCTCGTTGGGATGTTAAGGATGCGCAGGCTCATGCATTGATTGCGTTGTCTGTGAAGCGCACCATTATTCCTCACATCCGTTCAGCAAAATCTGCAAAACAGGCTTGGGATATTCTAGCAGGTCTTTATGCAAGCCGCAATGAGGCTAAAATTGCTTTGCTGCGTAAAGAGCTAGAGTCGAAGATTATGCATGAGGAAGATGATATGGACACTTTCCTTGCTAGTGTCAAGGATATCAATGAGCAACTCATTTCTGCAGGTGAAGTCATTTCTGACAGTTCCCTTGTGCAGACTGTTCTTGATGCCTTACCAGATTCCTACCAGACTTTTGCTAGTACTTGGAGACTGATGACCCAAGGAAATCCTGAAGTTGTCAAGTTTGATGCATTATGCACATTGCTGTTGCAAGAGTCACTTTCTAGAAAAAACAGGACTAGGCAGCGTGCAGTTGAACAGGCTTTTATTGCTTCTCAAAGAAAGGGTGGTAACAGTAATGCAGCCACTTCTTATGGTTCTGCTGCGAGTGGCAAAAATTCTGTTCCTAATGCTTCTGCTGGCAGCACTTCGTCTGGCAATTCTGGTGATAAGGGCAAAAAGAAGATGCGTTGCCATTATTGTAAAGCCAATGATCACTTGATCAAGTCGTGTCCTAAGTTGAAGGCCAAAGAGGCTAAGAAGAAAGAGGGTGGTTCCACTGCAAATGCTGGTTCCACTACAAATGCAGCCATTGTTGAGTCTTCTGTGAAAGGAGATTGTGATGCTGATGTTGATGCAGAATGGGCTTTTAGTGCAGAGTGCACTTACAATCCTGCTGTCCATGATGCATGCTTGTCAGTTGCTGCAGATTCACATGTGTGGTATTTCGACAGTGGTGCTACAAAGCACATTACCTCACATCGTGAATTGTTTACCTCTCTCGAGTCTGTCCCTCATGGGAATTCAGTCACTTGTGCCAACAACGCCTCTTATCCAGTTCAAGGAGTTGGAAAGATTGTGCTCACTGCTGCTAATGGCAGTTCCTTCACACTTGTTGATGCACTTTATGTACCTGGGATCAAGAAGAATCTCTTGTCTGTATCCGCACTTGCTAGACTTGGACTTGTAGTCAAATTTGTGGATGACAGATGTACAGTTCATGATCTCAGTTTTGGTGATGAAATTGTTGCATCTGGGCTTTTGTGCCGTGGGCTGTATAAGCTCACTTTGTATGACAAGTGTGGACAAAATTTTGCAAATGCTGTTGCAGATTCAAGGGCTATTTCAGATGCAAAACTTTGGCATGCACGTTTTGGTCATCTGAATTTTGCCAGTTTGCTGCGTTTGCAGAAATCTGATATGGTTGCTTCTTTGCCGCCTCTTGAAGCACCTATCAAACATGTTTGTGAAGGCTGTATTCTGGGTAAAATGCAACGTTCTAAGTTTCCAAAGGATGGTTCAGTTAGGGCCACATGCAGGTTGCAGCTTGTGCATAGTGATGTTTGTGGGCCCATGCAAACTCCGTCCTTGGGCAATTACCTGTACTTCGTGACTTTCATTGATGATTACTCCAGGCATGCATGGGTATTTCCGCTTAAAGCAAAGTCCGAAGTTTTTATGTGCTTCAAACAATTTTTGGCTATGGCTGAAAATGTCTCAAAATGTACTATGGGCACCCTCCGTTCCGATCGAGGGGGGAGTATATGTCTCATGAATTTAATGCATTTCTGGCTAGTCGTGGGATAAAACACCAATGTACAGTGCCTTATACACCTCAGCAAAATGGTGTTGCTGAGAGGAAAAACAGGTCACTAACGGAAATGGCACGATGTATGGTCAAAAGTCAAGCTTTGCCGCATTCTTTTTGGCTTGAGGCCATCATGTGTGCCACTTATGTACTTAACAGGTGTCCTACAAAAGCTTTGCAGTCTATTACTCCATATGAAGCATGGCATGATAGAAAACCTTCTATTGAGCACATGCGTGTTTTTGGCTGTTTGGCATATGCTTTGGTGCCACAAGTGCAGCGCAGAAAATTGGATGATAAGGCTGTCAAATGTATTTTTGTTGGTTATAGTGCTGAAAGCAAAGGTTACAGGTTGTATCATCCGCAAACAAAACGTATTCTGGTTTCACGGGATGTAGTGTTTGTGGAAGATTCTGTTCAACCCTTGCTGTCATGTACTAGAGACAGTAATGTAAGCTCACAGGACATTTATGACACTTTGTTGCCTCTTTTCAGTGGTGGAAATACGAATGTAAGTTCCAATGAGGCAAATGTACAGCCTATGGGGGTTTCTGAAAATGTTTTAGAACAGCCTATTACTGATGCAGATGTACATGATGTACTTGATGAGGAAAGGGCTGAAAATGAGCAGGCTAGAGGTATGCCAAAATGGCTGGTGCACACTTTGCGTGACAGTAAATTGGATGCACCTTTATCTAGTCGTACTCGTTCAGGCTCTCGCCATGCATCTTATGCATCAGATTGTTATGCTTTGGCTGTGTCTAGTTTACATGATGTTGAGGAGCCTCTGTCTTTTGATGAAGCACAGAATTCAGAAAATTGGATTGCTGCCATGAAATCAGAATATGATGCACTTATAGAGAATGACACATGGACTTTATGTGATTTGCCTCCTGGCAAAAAGGCCATTGGTACGAAGTGGGTTTACAAGTTGAAACGCAAGCCGGATGGTGAGATCGATCGCCATAAGGCTCGACTTGTTGCAAAGGGTTATGCACAACAAAAAGGCATAGATTATGAAGAGACTTTTGCTCCCACTTGTCGTATGACTACTGTGCGTTTTCTATGTGCATTGGCAGCTCATTTTGGTTGGGATGTACATCAATCAGACATTGTTACTGCTTTCTTGAATGGTGACATATTTGAGGAAGTTTATGTAACGCAGCCTCGCGGTTTTGTCATAAAAGGACAAGAGGACAAAGTGTGCAAATGTAAGAAGGCTTTGTATGGGTTGAAGCAATCTCCTCGTGCTTGGTATGAGAAAGCTGACACTCATTTGGTTAAACGAGGCTTTCGTAACAGTCCAACAGAAAGCACATTGTATGTAAAGCGTGAGGATGATGTATTTCTCATTGTGGTTCTTTATGTTGATGATTTGCTGATCACTGGACCAAATGAGAGACATATTGCTGAATTTAAGGCTGATTTGAATGCTACTTTCAAGATGAAAGATTTGGGGCTGTTGCATCATTACTTGGGTATACAGTTTAAGCAGTGTGATGGTGGTATTGCCTTGTGTCAGAAAAGTTAAATAGAGACATTGCTATGTAAGTTTGGACTGGAGGATTGCAAACCTATTGCCACTCCCATGGAAACAGGTTTGAAGTTGAGTCTACATGATGCTGGCGATCCTGCTGATGTCACTCTTTACCAAACTGCTCTTGGCTGCCTCATTTATGTATGCAACACGAGGCCAGATATTCAGTTTGCAGTCTCGCAGGTCAGCAGATTTATGCATAGCCCAGGGTCTAAGCATTGGCAGGCTGTCAAGAGGATTTTCCGCTACCTTAGTGGCACTTTACATCTTGGCTTGTTTTATCCCAAGGGGGGATCATTGCCGCCAGACTTACATGCTTTTTCGGACTCAGATTGGGCTGGTTGTTTTGACACGCGAGTGTCCACAAGTGGTTTTTGTTTCATGCTTGGCAGTTCATGTATATCATGGTTGAGCAAGAAGCAACCTACTGTGGCCACTTCGAGTTGTGAGGCTGAGTACAGGGCAGTCTTCACAGCTACGGTTGAGTGTGTATGGCTCAGACGCCTTATGGCTGACTTGGGTGTTGGACAGGACACTGCCAACACTATCTACACTGACAGTCAGAGCGCATTGGCAGTTGCGAGGAACCCAGTTTTTCATGCTCGCACAAAGCACATTGAGGTGCATTACCACTATGTCAAGGAGAGACTCTCAGTAGGAGAGATCAGCTTGGCTTATGTGCCAACACAGGACAACCTTGCAGATCTTTTCACAAAGGCATTGTCTCGTGAGAAGCTTGAAGCTTTCCGCAAAGCTTTGGGCTTACTCCCCTTTGTGGACTGATCCTGTCCTCAGGGCATGGCACTTCCCTTTACTCATGTGCCAGCTCTCGTTCACCGCATCACTCCAGGGGGGATTTGTTACCATATACATGTGGTAGTGATGTGTGTGAACACACTAGGACCGCCGGGGCATTTTTTCCCTCTTTAGGAGGTTTTTTCCTCCGTGCATTGTATATACGCCCATCACTCTAGGGCTATCTATCTTTCCATTGCACACTAAGTAATATACTCTCTATTGTGTGCCTTGAGCTTTCTTCGTCTTCTCCAAGCTGTGTGTGTTTCTATGCAACCCTAATTCCAACAGGATTGGGAGAGCAAAGTGTTCACTTTGCCTAACAAAGAGAGAGCCAGACAAATTGTGCTTGATTTGAAGACCAAGGAGAGTAGTTCTCGTCCTATGGCAGTTAAAGATGAGGGTGACACGATGAGCTATGAGTACGAGACCGAGACGGGCTATGATGAAGGCTATACTAGCTCAGAGGAAGAGGAGAGCGAGGATGACATGTTAGAGATAGATGCAGACTTTTTCGGGGTCACCATAGATGACTCTCCACCTAAAGAAGAAGGTATGCAGTGTCAAGTTCATGGTTTAAGCATAGAGGAGTTTTTAAGCATGTTGAGTGAAGACTTAACCAAGGGTGAAAAGGAGGGATATGTTCAATTGTGTGAGTCCTATCCAAATCTGTTTGCGACGGAGTACAAGAATTTGCGAGGTGCAAAAGGGGTGGAGCACAAGATTTTTCTTAAGGAAGGGCATAAACCTAAAGCACAGAAGCTAAGAAGACTAGGAGAAATTCAAAAAGAATCCCTTTGTTAGGAGATCAATAAGTTGTTGGAGGCAGGCATCATATATCCTGTGAATGAGTCAGAGTGGGTCTCGCCAGTGGTCATAACCCCTAAGAAGAATGGGAAATGGAGAGTGTGTGTCGACTACAAGCCATTGAATGCCGCGACCAAGAGGAACCACTACCCCTTGCTGTTTCAAGATGAAATCCTAAACCAGGTGGCTGGGCATGAGAGGTACTCGATTATGGATGGCTTTTCGGGGTACTTTTAGATAGGGATTGCACTTGAAGACTAGTTGATGAAGACAACATTCATATCACAATGGGATTGTTTCGCTTACCGCCACAGGATGCCATTTGGATTGGTGAATGCATATGCCACGTTCTAAGGTTGGATGAACAAGGTATTTGGTCCATACTTGGGCCGTTTTATAGGGTCTTCATGGATGATATCGGCTGCTACAGTTCAAGATTGGAGCACCTATCGAAGCTCCAACTATGCTTTCAAAGGCTTGATGAAGAGGGAGGTCAGTTGAATCCCAAGAAGTGCAAGCTAGCACACCCTCGAGCACAATTGTTAGGTCATGTGGTGTCGCAAAACGGTATAGAGGCTGATCCCGAGAAGGTGAAGGCATTGGTGTTGATGGAGCCGCCATCAGATGCTCAAGGTTTGGCTTCATTTTTTCATAAGTTGAAGTATTTGTCACGTTTCTTTTGGATGCTATCGTAATATGTGCATCCTCTTCAAAAGAGGGCTCAACAAGTGCATGGCTATGAGTGGGATGAGGAAGCTCAGGAGGCTTTTGATAGAGTTAGATTTTGTGTCAGTTGCCAACGGTGTGTCCTCCCAATCAAGAGGATGACTTCTATGTATCTATGACAATGGGCACAATTGCTATTGGAGCGGTTCTGTTGCAAAAGGTAGGGAGAAGCTACAAGCCGATGTACTTCGAGAGCAGGGTGATTAGCCCAGGAGAGACTACCTACACCGAGGCGGAGCAGTGGGTGATGGCTCTAGTCTTCGCTTGTTGGAAGTTCAAAGTCCATTTGATTGTGCGTAAGTTTTTTGTGTTGACGGCTAATAATCTATTGCCAGAGGTGGTGCTACATTTGAAGCCAGGAAGGAGAATTATGAAGTGGGTGTTAGAGCTATAGGAGTTCGAGTTTGAGTTCAAGGTGGATCACACAAGTCGGTCTCACCTGGCAGACATTCTTGTCAGCAAGGCCATCAATTTACCGGCCTATCCAAGGGTGGTACGAGATGAAGCCAAGGAGGAACCCGACTTGGAAGATGCTTTCACTATGTGGTTCGATGGAGCATATCGAAGGGTAGTGCAGAAAGCAGGAGGAGGTGTGGTCATACACAACCCACATGGCAAAACAATATTTTCAAAGGCGTATGATTTAGAGGATGTCCACACCAATAATGAAGCGGAGTATCTCACTCTGCATTTGGGTTTGAAGCAGTGCATAGAATTCGGCATTTCAAGATTGGTGGTGAAGGGAGATGCATTACTAGTCATCAAGCAACTGCTAGGCCAATGGCAGGTAAAGCGCAATTCTTTGAAGCATTGGTTCTTTTCCATCAAAAAGATGCTGAAGTATTTTGAAGAAGTCCAATTCAAGCATGTGAGGAGAGAGCAGAATCAAGAGGCGGATCAACTAGCTAGCAGCAAAGTACAAGTGCATGTTGTAGGTCTATATGTGGCCCCAACCACTTATGCAGGTAGAGAGACTCTTAAGGAGATTGAAGGCTTTTTGAGTACAGGGCAATGTTCAGAGGGTTTGTCCAAGCTGCAAAAGAAAAGAGCGGTGCAAAAAGCCCGCAAATTTACACTGGTAGGTGAGGATCTCATGAACTATGGGCGTGACGGAGTGCTTAGAAGGGAAGGGTGCTATACAAAGAGGAGATAGGAATGGTGCTGGAGCAATGCCATGAAGAGAGCGGGCATCAAGGCAAAGATCAAGTTCTGTTTTGAGTGCTTAGAGGAGGATTTTGGTGGCCTTCCATTGTGAAGGACGTGCATTACTGGTGCAAGACATGCCACGAGTGTCAGACTATAGGTGAAAGACGACTGGTAGCGGAGTCACAGGGCGCCATCATCACACAGAGTGCTTTCGAGAAGTGGGGTCTAGATGCAATAGGGCCTCTCCCAAAGTCTACTAGTCGTAAGAAATACGTGGTGGTAGCCATTGACTACCTTACAAGGTGGGTCGAGGCCAAAGCAGTGAAAGAAGTAAATGCTAGTGTTGTGGATCAGTTTGTGTTTGATAATATATGTTGCCGTTTTGGTGTTCCATGGGTGTTAGTTTCTAATAGGGGTCAAGGGTTTAGAAGCAAGCTCATGAGCCCATTAGTGGAAAAGTTAAAGATTCAACACAGGTTTTCCTGACCCTATCACCCCCAATGCAATGGTTTAGTCGAGAGTGCTAATGGTCAAATTGTCAAGATGTTAACGAAGTATGTGAACAAGCACAAATCTGAGTGGGAAGCAAATCTAGAGAAGTGTCTGTGGGCGTATAGGACGTCCTATAAAGTGGCTACAAACTTCACTCCATTCGAGCTTGTTTACGGTAAGGAAGCGGTGTTGCCAGTGCATGCACAACTAGGTGCTTTAAAGGGTATGTGGCGTGTCAATGCCACTCAACAAGGAGTTTTGCAGGATCGGATAGCCAGCTTAGAGGCTTTGTAGATGGACAGAGAGGCAGTGGCGACAGAATACTATGTGAAGCAGAGAGAGAAGCGGGTTGCCAAATTCAATCAGTTTTGCCCCGACTAGCCTTCTCTACGTGTAGTCGGGTTGGGACAGCCTTTTGTTCGCGTCAATTTTGCTCATGGAGGCATATGGAATAAATTTTGGTCATCTTCAACTTTCTCGCCAGTCATTTTTCAATATTTTTTTCAAGCTTTAAAGTGCCCCAATTGGAGTTGTGCTCTTCAGGTTACAACTAGTTCTCTGTAGGGTTATGGCTATGGCAGCCTAGTGGCAAATTGTGTGTAGATAGATTCGGAGGGCATGTATCTATGAATTGTGGAATTGATGTTGAAGTTGTTGGTTTGTGATGTTCAATTGTGAAAGGAGAGGCTCTTGTCTTCATATGCATTGGTCGGCGTGTGCTGTAAATCCATGCTTTGGCAGGGTTTTGCTCCTATGTGACATAGTCTCTTGGGTGGGCGACGGCTAGTAAATTCCCAAGGGTCTACTCCTATTGGGCTTGTGGTGTTTCAAAGGGATTTTGCAAAGCTTTTGGTGTATTGTAGTTCTCTTTAAACGCTCTTGGGTGACATCGCTATAGAGTGTTTCAGTTTGCTTGTTTCCCAACAACGTACCAAAGCTACCAGTTCAGTATGCAAGTTCTTTCTTGAAGATGTTATCTCCAAGTATGGATGTGTTGGCAGAATTACTGCAGATAGAGGAGAGCTCGATGCAGATGAAGCTCAAGAGTCTTTTGCTCGTATGGTCATTAAACTCGCTCTCACTACAGCATATAATTCAGAAGGTAGCGGGAAAAGTGAAAGAGGACAACCGCCTATTGTTAAAGCTTTAGCGAAGACATGTGAAGGACATATTGGTGATTGGCCTAAACTCTTACCATTTTCTTTATGGGCTGATCTCACTACACACAGTTCAGTTACAGGATTTATGCCATTTGAATTGATGCATGGGCAAAAGCCCATTATGCCTATAGAGGAAGCAGTTATGACTTGGACCATAATGCCATGGGAAGAAGGTATGTCTACTAAAGACTTGCTTGCTCTACGTATTCGCCAGCTTGAGAGGCATCAAGAGGATATTGAACAGGCTAAAGAGAAGCTTAAGAAGGCAAGATTGAAGAATAAGGCAGCATTTGATGGAAAGCATAGACTACGACCACATGCTATCAAAGATGGTGACTGGGTACTTGTCTATGATAGAAGCTTGGAGAACCAATACACTACTATGCGGAAAATGGTTAAACGGTGGTTTGGACCATATGCTACTTGTTTTTGATAATGCGACATATCAATTATGAGAACTTGATGGCAATATGCTCAAGGTGCCTATTGCAAGGAAACAGATCAAGCTATTCAAGAAGCGAGAAGGCGAGATTTTTCTTGAATATTTCCATTCAAACCCACCTCCAGAGAATCATGTTATGTATACATCAGATGATATGTCTGATGATGATTTTAAAGAAGCTGATTAAGTGCAATTGGCACAGACCGGAGGCTGTGCAGGTTCAGAGGGGGTGGATTTCGTGCCGCTCCGCTTCCATGATGGTAAAAAGAGTAAAGAGAAGCAGAAAAGGTCTATTTGAAGCTCACACATTTATTGAGCAATGACCAGGGCTCGAGAACAAGCAAGGAGATCCAGAAAGTGTATGCTTTATGTGGTTATGAAGGCCTAAGCGTAGAGATTTTATGCTTGAAGAAAAGGTTTTACATGTGAAAAGGCTCTTAGGACATATAAGGTAACTTGGGTAGAGGAAGACATGTGGTCAGTGGTAAAAAGGAAAGTGTGTGAGAGACTTCACATCTCTCCATGAGGGAGGCCGAAAAAGTCCTAGTTTGTAAACTTTTTGTAAAAGAGGTTTATGGTAAAAACGGGCTGCGATGGGAGAAGGAATAGGGCTTTTTGAGCATTTTTGTGTCTCACGCACAGGGGCTAACTTGGCATCGATTAGGAGATATTGAAGTTTTTGTACTCTGCTGTATTAGCGGGGAGAAAGCCATAAGCTTTGAGCATTCTAACTCTAATCCAAGCTTCCATAGTCAATCTAATCAAAGCCGCCATAAGCCACTCTAATAAAAGCTTCCAAGCCACTCTAATCATGTAAGGAATTTAAATAATTTAAGCAGCGGTACTGTTAATTGATCGCTTTGGGTAATCAAGCTTCAGAATCGTGTTTAAGTTGTCAGTTTTAAGATTTTTCTACATTAATTGTGTTTGCTGCAACTCTATTCCACACACCTCTCACAGCCAGAGGCCCCGCGCCTTCTAGGCTCACCTTTCGAACAGAAATCCCCCGATACCGTCTGTGTCAAAGTTGCCCATGATGGCACAATCCATGGTGGTTCTACGCTCGTCAATGTGGCACGTACGAAAGTGACGACCCTTTGACCACATAGAGTTAAAGGAAAGGCACTACAAAAATATATATATTAATTTATCAAATACATATTGAAGATAATTTCAAGAAATAGCATTACAATATGGTTTAGGTATATCCGTACTCTACTTTGGTACAGAGCCACATGCATACTCCCATTCTTTGCCGGTGATGTCTTCTCCGCACGCTTTTGCCTCGATCATTCTCTCATGAATCTACTCTGCACTAATGAGATTTGGGAAACATGCAATGTGTCTAGGCACTGGGGGTGCCCTCCTTCCTCCATGTGCTTGTTCCATGCTTCCCTCTCTTGAAAACACCTTGCCTTTGCCACTGTCCACAAGTCCACCCACTTGGTCATAATCTTTGCATTGAGAATTCAAGTTATTGACCACTCGGGATAGATTCATATCCATGTTAAGTAGTTTCCCCTTTTCACTTGGCAAGTGTGAAGTCATCCTTGCATCTTCCTCGTTTGACCACATGCAAGGCATTGAAGGATCAACTTGTGCCAAATACTCTGATATGTAAACAAATGCCTCTTGAATGATCCACCCTTTGGCCATACATGCCTGTGGTTGAGACCGTAGCCGTACAAAATCTTTGAGAGTCTTTAAAAACCTCTCTAAGAAGAACATCCATCGTGCGTGCACTACTCCACATATAGCAATCTCCTCCACCACATGAACCAAGAGGTGAATTTGACTAAGAAGGAACAATCAAGGAAATGCATATTCAATGGCACACAGTTTCTGTTGCAAGTGTTTGAGCAGCAGGGATAGCATCTAATTTGATTTCCTTGGAGCTCAAAAATCTGCAAGAAAACACACAAGGATATACTAAGTGCTAGTTGAAATTATGGTGTACATAAAAAAGGTGTAGTTGAGTGGAGTCTTGTGGTGTACCTTACTAGCTCCTAATTTGAAAATAGCATCCCTGACTTTCTTGTCCCGACATATACACATACTCACCAGCAAAATGAACTACAATATAAATCAAGGAAAGGGAAAGTGAGTGATAGTCATACACACAAACTATAGATAGAATAGGGGGTATGAAGATTACCTGAAGCATCTTGTGCCAATCTTGGGACTTCAACCCATACAATTGAATGCTTCCACCCTTCTTCGGTTTAGCAACCTCATGTATCCTGTTGGTGTGCAAATAGAGACAATGGTACCCTTCACCTTCTCTAATTTTTCTTTGGCTAACATCCATGGTGCTTTAGGAAGCACAATCCTTCCATTTAGGGCACGACGTGGAGTAGCAGAGACGGGGAGATGTTTTAAAAGCCTCAAATCCTCCTTCGCACCCAAAGAGTCCTTCTTGCCAACAATGTGGTCCCATCGTGTTTGGGCTACATTCTTGAATATGTGCACGGGATCCAAGAGGTGTTGTATTTTTAAGTCCTTCCAATATGGAAGCCTTAAAAATATGGAATACCTTGACATACCTTTTGGTGGAGGACACGGAGCCGGATTGTTGTTGTGGTGTTCTTCTAAAATGGTTACCCCATCTGTCATCGTGAGCTTTAGAGAAGTCTTCCTATTTGTTGGAGCCTTGTGCTTGTTATGACACTAGGGTAAGAAATGATGGTTGTTTGGATAGATTACCTTGCGCAAGGAATTGGACCTCTCCGTCACCAACGATGGCCCGCAAGTAGGACATGCATTGTGCCGTGATGTGGACAACCCTACATACATATCATATGGTTAGAGAGATGAGTGAACTAAAGTGAACTAAAGGGAGAGAGGGAAAGAGGGAGAGAGAGATAGAGGAAAGGGGGGTACCAGAAATCTCTCCAAGCCCAGGATAGTCGTGCATAGTCCACATAAGGATTCCCCTCACAATGGCCTCTCCCCCCCTTTGCAAGTGAGACATTGACAACAGGAATGCCTCTCCATAACTCCTCCAGCTCCTCGATCATCCCAGTCGATGTCCTGCACACGCGAAATATTGTTTATTTAATCATGTGTCCTAAAAAATAAATCATTAGAAAAGCCCTTAATTCCATTAAAAAAATTACATAAAGTTAAGGTCAAAGGGAATAAATGACAATGAGTGATGAAACTATTTTTAACTAAAAAAACTTAAAAAATGCAATCAATAAACATTTAAAAGTACTACAAAATAAAGTATCCATAAAAAATTAAAAATCTTCACAAAAAAAACTCAAAAGGCTAAAAAATGAAATAATGTATAGCTAAGGGTAGAGGGGTGGTTTGTACCCCCCCCCCCCCCCCCCCCCCCCCCCCCGCAACCTCGGATTCGCATGTATCTGTTTGAAATGACCGGCCGCAATAATGGGCGCGGTAATGTCCGCGATAATACCTGTGTGTGTGTAGTAGTAGTAGAAAACAAAAGGGAAAGAGGGGGGAGGTGCTTTGTTTTGTGTTTACCTCTTTCTTTGTAGCACGGTTGATCTTCGGCTAGGTTGAGCTTTCAAAGATGATGACAGAAAATCCGATTCAATGTTGTGCTTCCAAAGACGATGGTGAAAACTTGGACGAAACCCCCTTCAACGAAACTTGGGAAGCTAGGAGAAGGAAAGAGAGGGAGGGGGGGGGGGGGGGGGAGCTTGGAGAAGGAGAGAGAGGGAAGGGAGAGGGGGGTGGGGGAGGGGAGGGGGGGAAGCTTGGGAGCGATGGCAGAGAGAAAGAACTTAGAGTATGCAGCAAAAACGCGGCATACTCTGCCTTCTTGCTTATTTTAGGTGCAAGACATTACCGCAGGTATTATTGCACGCGCGCACACACACACGCATAAATTGAAAAAAAAAAGAGAATCCATAACATACCTCGTTCATTTGGAAATGGTTGCTTCGCTAGGCTTGTTTGGAAATGATTGCTTTGCTCGGCTTGTTTGGATAAAATGTTATATAGAAATGTTAAGTTTGTTAGATAGATAGAGAGAGAGAGAGAGAGAGAGAGAGAGAGAGAGAGAGAGAGAGAGAGAGAGAGAGAGAGGTAGATAGAGAGATAGAGAGAGAGAGAGAGAGAGAGAGAGAGAGAGAGAGAGGTAAAGAGAGAGAGATAGAGAGGTAGATAGATAGATAGAGAGAGAGAGAGAGAGAGAGAGAGGGAGGGAGAGAGAGAGAGAGAGAGAGAGAGAGAGAGATAAATTTAAAGAGGGGGATAAATAGAGAGAGAGGAGAAGGGAAATAGATAGAGAGGGAGAGAAAGAGAAAGAGAAAGAGAGAGAGAGAGAGAGATAGATAAAGAGAGTGAGAGAGAAAGAGGGATAGAGGTAGATAAAGAGAGAGATAATTAATGAGAGGGAGATAAATGAAGAGCGAGAGAGATAAAGAGAGAATGAGAGAAAGAGGGAGAGAATTAATGAGAGGGAGATAAATGGAGAGAGAGAGATAGATAAAGAGAGAATGAGAGAAAGATAGAGAAAGAGAAAGAGATAGGGATAGAGAGAGAGAGAGAGAGAGAGGGGGGGGGGGGGGGGGGGGGGGGGGGGGGGGGGGGGGGAAGAGAGGTAGAGAGGAAAAGAGAGAGTATATAGAGAGGGAGAGAAGTAGAGAAAGATGTTTATAGAAAGAGAGACAGGGAAAGAGGGAAAGAGAGATATAGGGAAAGAGAAAGATAGGGAAGGATAGAACAAGAGAGAGATAGGAAAAGAGAGAGAGGAGATAGAGAGGGGTAGAAGAAGAGAGAGAATGAGAGAAAGAGAGAGAGAAAGAGGGAGAGATAGAGCGAAAGAGGGAAAGATAGAGAGGGGTAGAAGAAGACAGGGAATGAAAGAAAGAGAGAGAGTAGATAGAGGGAGAGATAGAGAGAAAGAGGGAAAGATAGAGAGGGGTAGAAGAAGAGAGAGAGAGAGAGAGAGAGAGAGAGAGAGAGAGAGAGAGAGAGAGAGAGGAATAGAGAGAGATAGGGGAAAAGGGAAAGAGAGAGAGTAGATAGAGAGGGAGACAAATAGGCAAAGAGAGAGAATAGAGATAGAAAGGGAGAGAGAGACATAGGGAAAGAGAAAGATAGGGAAAGAGAGAGAGAGTAGATAGAAAGGGAGAGAAATAGAGAGAGAGAGAGAGAGAGAGAGAGAGAGTAGATAGAGACGGAGAGAAATAGAGAGAGAGAGAGAGAGAGAGAGAAGTAGAGAGAAGAGAGAGAGAGAGAGAGAGAGAGAGAGAGAGAGAGAGGAAAAGAGAGAGATAGGGGAAGAGGGAAAGAGAGAGAGATAGGGAAGAAGTTAAGGAGATGAAAATTGGGCTCCAAAGGGATACCTGAGCAACCAGTACCAAAATTACCTTCAAGGCGAGGACGCTTTGTTGAACGAAGTGCTTGCTTTACATAGAGGCGTAGGCATGACTCTGGGATGGAGCTTTCGCTTCGTAGTCTAATTGCACAACCGAGAGGGGGGGGGGGGGAGAGAGAGAGAGAGAGAGAGAGAGAGAGAGAGAGAGAGAGAGAGAGAGAGAGAGAGAGACTCAGTGAGAGAATTGTAATGTTACGATCAATTGATCACTTAGACGTTGAACCTAAGTGCAACCAACACAAAACGATGGCTACATTTACAACCATAACTCTTTATCTCTACTCAAAACGATGACTACATTACGTATGTGTATATATATTTCTGTGTACATATATATTTGTTTATGCATGTATGTAGGCACTAAGTATGGGAGCATAGCACGCAAAGGTTAGACACTTCCTCTTGGGTATAGTCCTTTTTTAATTGTGGCATTGCAGTCATTGATCCACTCATGCATGGATTACCGCAATGTACCTTTGGTTTTACCACGGTTGAGACTGTGATGATATCTAAAGAGGTGCACTTGACCTTTGGCACTACTAGCCTCTACTTAGGTCTACTAGTATATATGTGTATCTACATGTTTGTGTGCTAATATACTTTGTGTATGTATCTATAGATGAGTGAGTAGGGTGGAAAGCTTAATCTTATATTGCTCTTTGTAATGTAGATGTCAGACAAGAGACCAACTGGTGGGGAGCAGCCAGCTGGCTCTTCTTTTGGTTGGTTCACATCCCAGGTGGGCTCCCACCCGGGGTGGACATTGCCTCCAGTGGACCCGAGTCTTGAGTCGATGAGAACAAGCAAAGAAAAAAAGAATGTTTCTATTTCGGGGCCGTACGGTTCAACCGATGGAGCTGGTTCCCGACTTCGAACCCCCCCATGCTCACCGCACTCTGACTCTCCCAGGCCTACCAAACAAGGCCGACAAAACACAAGAAAAGCATCTGTTGAATCACCGCCCAAGGGCCCGGGGGATTCACTATGGATTTCCGTATGGTATCACATGAGTGTACAAGAGGGGGGTTTTTAGAGGTTAGACATAAGCGTATACAATAGGGATAGCCCCCCATTATTTCATGCTTGTACCGTATGCATAAGGGAGGGGGGACCTACCCCGCGGAGGGGGGGGTATTAAGTGCTTATGCCATAAGACACATGCCCTAACAAGCCAATCAAAGAATCTTTCACATGAGGGTGTTCTTCTTGGTATTTCAAAGAGTTAATTTACTCCTTTAGCAAACTAAGATAGCTATACCAATGAAAAAAATATGTACCTCCCTGTCCTCTCCCTTAGCTAACATCTTTAAGACTTGTTCAACAAGCTTCTAGATTTGTTGGGGTCAATGCTACCATAAACTTGACTAATCTTCTTCTATGTGTGCTTTGAAAGGAAGGAGAGAGAGACAGATTTGTCTGAGACTCCTATCTGCCTGCTCTGCCCACGTGTCTTCTTCTCCCTTCGTCCACTTGACTGGCTCCCCGCTATCTCTGTGAAGCCTTTCCCTTTTCCATTTGGTGGCATCTGCTTAGATACCCATTAATAAACCACTTTCAAAATTGACCACACATACGACACACTTGAATACCCATACTAATAGAGATCAGTTATGGATGTTGTACTTGGCAAATATACTTGCTCTTCTATTCAATGTTCGGGAAAGATGTGTGTTAGCTTAATATCGTGCCGTTTTCAATTTCAAAAAGTCCGGTTAAGGGCAAGGGGAAAAGGAGAAATTCCGCCTCAAAATAGAGAAAAATAGTGTAAAAATCCAAGAAAAAATCTAATTTTCTAAAATCTCCTCTTGAAAAATTTAAGGAAAGAAATTTTGTATGTTTGGAAAAATGATTTTTCCCGAACACTGCAAGTTCTATTGAATAGAGATCAATTGTACATATCATTTGGTGTCTACCTTAAACTTGGTAGGCCTCGTGACTTTGTCACTTGTTCCCTAGGCACTAGTAAGGTCTCTGTCAGACGTAGGCGCAAGACAGGGCCCAAAAATCCCTGCTTGGGTGCTTTGGCTGTCACACACAACGGAGGCTCTCTCCTTTCGAACGTCTACATCAGCAAATCAGCTTGTTCCACTTCCGCTTCTCCAGGCACGAGCAAGAATTTGTCGCCTATTTTCACATGTCGTGCCCTTTTTGCTCTTCATGTCCGCTACTAGGCGAAGTTGACCGAGGGGTCTAGGCCGGGTGAGCATTCGTTGCAGCGGACGCACACAATAGCCAATACCTTTTTGCCATGTCAATTGCACACACATACGGGCAAACGTGTGTGACACGAGCCTAACTGAGTTCCAATTTCCAAAAGCCCGGGCCCGAACTTTCCAATTCATTAAAGAGTGAATGGATGGGGTGCTCCTCATTTCCAATTTCCAAGGAAAGGAAGAGAGAAAGACTCAGCTGGAGCGTGAGAGGCTAGAGCTAGAGCCAGGACTCAGGAGTAAATTGCTGAATGCCCATTCCTTGGGCGAATCTAGAGAGAGAGAGAGAGAGAGAGAGAGAGAGAGAGAGAGAGAGAGAGAAGAAGAAGAAGAAGAAGACGAGCGATTGCAACAGCCTAAGAGGGGGGGAGATGGCAAGCACCCTCCTTCAAGCCCGCTATGCTACCCATCCGCGCCAACAGCTCTTCCCAACCCGCCTGTCAGTGCTCCCGCCGTGCCCTCCTCTTTCTTCTCGCAACCGCCACCCCTGCTGCCATCTTCGCCAAGGAGGCTCTCGCTGTTGCTACCATCATCAAGGTGGAAGGTCCCCCTCCTTCCTCCGGTGGCCTGCCTGGTACTGATAATGCCGATCAAGCCCGAGACACGGACCTTCCATTGAAGAAGATTCCAACCACCTGACAGGGCACCATGCCTGACGAGCTGGGAAGCATTAGTTCTCTAGAATCGTTGGATGTCAGCCGCAACAACTTGTCTGGTCCGATGCCAGAATCCTTGTCTGCATGGTTCAATCTGAAAAGCCTTGTGCTCTCCTCAAATACTTTCAATGGCAGTCTCCCTAATCTGTTGGTGAAGCTCGTCAATCTTCAAGTCCTCGACCTGGCAGAAAACAATTTATCGGGTAACATTCCTTTCTTTTTAGGCTCATTTGGCTCATTAAGAGTGCTAAATTTGACTGGGAACCACTTCACGGGTGGGATACCCTCATCTCTGGGGAAGCTCTTGGCCTTGCAAGTTCTGGATCTGAGAGGGCAAAAGCTTTCTGGGCCCATTCCGGTCGAGCTTGCCGGTTTGCCGAACTTGCAAGTTCTTGCTCTTGCTGGTAACTCTCTCAAGGTTCTGTCCCTTCAGTTCTTAGCAGCCTTTCTACAGCCCAGGTTTTTGATTTCCAGAGCAACAGACTGACTGGCACCATTCCCTCTAGTTTGGGGATGCTACAAAAGCTGATGGTTCTCTCATTATCAGACAACCACTTGTATGGCGGCATTCCCTCAGATATTGGCAATTGCTCCCACTTAATGGTTTTTGAGGCCAGAACAATGGGCTAAATGGATCGATACCAACAGAGACGGGCATGTTGGTGAAGCTACAGAAGTTGGACATAGGCATGAACAACCTTGCAGGTTATATACCCCCACAATTATTCAATTGTACAGCCTTGTTAAAATTGGACCTTGATTACAACCACCTGACAGGGCACACACGCTCACAATGGGAGGCCATCACCTTGCAAGCAAAGCGATGCATGACTTGTGGTCGTGCTTGTGATGGCCATAGCAATCTAGGGATGGGCCAAGATGCATGCTGCTATTTGCGCCGCATAAAAATGCCAGACTAATCTCATTAGGATCAGGTTGGGCTGGCACTCGAAATGGATGAGGATGGCGGCATGATGCATGAAGATGTATGCGCTTGCCACCCCTTATTTGAAATTGGAATCTCTAAACAAATCAATGGTTTTTATTTTTTGAATCCATTAGGAATACATATCAATTAGGTGGTACTAGCTGCAAGATAATTGAAAAATCTCCAGAATCTTTGAAAATGCTCTCTCAGGTGAGTACGTAGGTGAGTACGTAGGTCCTTGGAGATGTCCTCGTGGTGTTAAGCAAAAGAGAATGAAAGCAAAGGTGGAGACTGATCGTAGGTGTCGGGGAGGAGAATACGTCACCATGGAGCATATGGCGAGCAGTGAGGCTAGGCACGACAGGCTCAGAGAGCCGGGTAGGGATGGCGCAGGACGAACGTTTTTTTTTTAATAACAAACAAAGCGCCTTCATAGTCTAGGCGCTTCGATGCAGCGGTTAGCCAGTATGATTTGTTTACGAGAATTCCAGAGTTCGATTCGCATGCTAGTTTTGCTTGGAAGGTGCGTTGTAAAGGTGAGGCAAAGAACTATTATATAACTGGTTTTCGGAAAGGGGACATAGGTCAGGTACAATATAATGGTTAAGATAATCATATGAGCATGTTTAGCTCTCCTCAGGTTACAAATTCTATAGTCTCAATTTGTCACATGGTCATATGGCTTGACTGGGTGTGCCATCTTGAGCTATCGATTTTTACCTTCAGTTCTTCTACCTATGCATATGGCTTGATCGGGTCTCTTGAGCTATCCATTCTTACCAAATGTGTAGTTGTGCCTCTTTTTACGATAAAAAGCGATAAACTTTTTAAGACTGTTAGTTACAAATTCTATAGTCTCAATTTTTCACATGGTCATATGGCTTGACCGGGTGTGCCATCTTGAGCTATCGATTTTTACCTTCAGCTCTTCTACTTATGCATATGGCTTGACTGGGTCTCTTGAGCTATCCATTCTTACCAAATGTGTAGTTGTGCCTCTTTTTACGATAAAAAGCGTTAAAATTTTTAAGACTGTTAGTTTTTTTCCCATGTAGTTACAAATTCTATAGTCTCAATTTGTCACATGTTCATATGGCTTGACCGGGTGTGCCATCTTGAGCTATCGATTTTTACCTTCAGTTCTTCTACCTATGCATATGGCTTGACCGGGTCTCTTGAGTTATCCATTCTTACCAAACGTGTAGTTGTGCCTCTTTTTACGATAAAAAGCGTTAAAGTTTTTAAGACTGTTAGTGTTTTTTTCCATGTAGTTACAAATTCTATAGTCTCAATTTCCCACATAGTCATATGGCTTGAGCTATAGTTTCTTGCCAAGACACGTCTAGCATACCTTGGGTCTATGTGTCACACATACACAATGTCTTTATTTTGTATATAATTACAAATGTAGTCTCAATTTGTCACATGGTCATATGACTTGAGCGGGTGTGCCATCTTGAGCTATCGATTTTCACCTTCGGTTCTTTTAGCTTTCAAAGTGAAATATGGTATACCAATGTGTCACATTAGGTTAATGCAGGAGCTTTGATGTGATAGTTTGAAATAGAATCAAAAATATCTATATATATGTAGTTGGACTTAGAATGCTTCTTTTTTTTAATAGGATATCTATATAGTCATTATGACAGAGGGTAAGAAGAAGGCATTTCTTTAGTCTCTAAGGTTAACTCTTTGCAAGGTGATTAGTGAATTGCCGAAGAAGCAATTAAAAAGTATCGTGCAAAATGAGACACTCATGGATAAAATGCTTGAAAAAGAAATTGTAAGTGCGGTCTTCAAGCAATTGTAAGTGCGGGCTTATCCTAGATTTATCTAGGTATACTTTTATGTTTTCATTTTTTGTTTGTTTTGTACATGATCGCCTATCGATGTGGACATGGCCTTTTGGTAATCGTGTGATTAGACTATGTGATTGAAGGTTTCTTATATGCTATGATATGCAGGTTATAATACCACTTTGAAGTTAGATTACTTTGACTCTATTGAAAATGTGCTTGATTTTAATGTGTAAGATAATCCTTAAATCCCACGTGGGAGCCCAAGATGAGGTGGACAGTTTTTTTGGAAAAAGAAATTATGTGATGAAAATCCCATGTGGGAGCCCAAAAAAAGGGTGTACTGATTTTTTTATAGAAAGAGGTCTCCTTACAAAGGAGGCTCTGGCGAAATTTTTAAGATTTATATTTTATGTACAAACTCAAAATTAAATACATATGGTGCTTTTTAAAGGGCATTTTTCTTAAACATAGACGTGCATTCATATCACATATAATTGTTTTTGTTCAAAAAGATTAATCTTTTAACGAGTTGCTTTGTAATGTGTTTTGATTTGTAAAGTGAAGTTTTTCATGGTTGTTTAAGAGTATGCATTATTTGTTATTTAGAGAACAATCCATTTCATATGTGTGTCTTAAATCTTATGTGGGAAGCTTACTAAGTAGCTGGCTAGTATCATATGTTTTGAGATTGCGATTTGTATCAGTTTACAAGGCAAATGTTAATCGTTTTTTCACAAATTACATTGAAACGATTGGTTTATTTTAATTTAGTATTCATTATATTTGTTGTTTTTCATGGTTTTTTCTCTTAACATCTATTGCATATGAAAACACAATACAATGTACACTTCTATTCATTTGCAGTTCAATATGTATTTTTGCAAAAGCATGTGATTATAAAATTGTTATGTTACTAGAGTGAGTCATTACATTCCGTACCAAATCCGTATGAGGGGGGATGGCTCATTGTGAGAACGTCTGTATCTTGTGCGTATGTAGGGGGGTAGGTTAGCATGTAAGATACCGTACATAGGGGGGTTTCTCTAAGCATCCCGGCTTGCACTTCATGATGTTCCTTGTACACATTCACTGCCTCTCCACTCACATGTAAGAGGTCGAACTCATCATACCTGGATTGAGACGACTCGGTTTCCCAACTTGTGTCAGCGTCCATAGAGCTACTCTGTGTCAGTGTCCATAGAGCTACTGTCACTTGACCTAGTCTCCTCTTCAGTTTAAGGCTCAGGAATATCCTCTAGCTTCACCGCTTCGACTTCGTCTACAAACCGCACTCCTTGCTCTTTACCGCACTTCAATGGAGCTTCAACAGCTACACTCGAACTTGGCATCACTCCCTTTGTCCACTCTGGAACCACCTGCACTTCCTCCACAACTGGAATTACTCTAGCCGGCATCTTTGGCATAGGAACCATTCTGTCTCTTTGCAACCAAAGAATCCTTGGTTCTTCTTGCACCTGCACTTCTCTTTGCACCACTTGTGGCTCGGCTACCACCACATTATACTGCTTTGGCATCACTGCATCTTGCAAACACCACCTAGCCTCGCGCTTCTTCAAAATCTTCTTGGTACGCCCTCTCACTAGAGCTACTGCCTCTTCATACGACATTGGACCATCCATTTCCACCTTATCTCGCACATCTTTATGCAGGCAATCCATGAATTTACACAATTTTATAAAACTGGCATTTTCTGCAGCATTTACCTTCATTAACTTCCCCCCAAGGGCTTCAAACTCCCACTCGAACGCTTGAAAATCTCCCTCCAAGCTTTGCTTCAAACCATCTAGCTTCCGCTTTACTTCATCTAGCTGCGCATCCGCTACAAATCTGCTTCAAAAAGCCACCTCTAGGGCTTCGCAATCTGCCTTTTCTTCATCACCAAGGCTATCGAACCATAGCTTTGCTTTACCACGAACCAACAGCGGGAACACTATACCGCACCATCTTCTCTCGATAGACCTCTTTCCAACACGAACAATCTGTAGTCTTGAAGCCAAGTTTCCGCATCTTCAACCCCAGTGAAAATGGAAAATCCTACCCAAGCCATCACTAGCAGCACTTGGTCTTCAAACGCCGCACCTTTGGCATCACAAAAATCACTGCTTCGACTTCAACTAGGAGCATCAGCATACTCCTTCGTGGGGGCACCAAAAGATGGAGAGGCCCGAATGGGGGAACACACCCGGCACAAACACAAAGGCCTCTCTATAGCTCAGGGCATTCACAGCACCCCTATCCTCTCGGAAAACACCTTCAAACACACAACTCGCACTAGCAGACCACCGCCTGCTCGGTTACCACTGCTCACACACTCTACAAACCACCACACAAGATACACCTACTACCACTGTCTGTCTCCACCCTTATACACGCACATAGACACTCAATCTCACTCTCTCACTCAAAACACCATCGGTCCGGGGGGCACACACTTCCACACAGCCGACACCGAGGAGAAACATGAAAGCATGAGAAAGAGAAGGGGGAAAGGGGAAACAATAGCACGGGAGGCAACTGTGGCTTGATTGCACTTCAAAAAACATATACACCGGTTTGCACTGCCATCACCATGGCCATTTTCAAGCAAAAGTTACAAAGGGGCTAGCTTCCTAGAGAACTCCACTTTGCAGGCTTCAAACGACACTCCAAAAGGCCAAGAAAAAAGCTAAGAAGAAGCCCCTCATTTGATTAATTTTTGACTTTTATAGGGTGGGGGGTTCAATTTGAGGAAACTACACTTTAATTGGTCCTTTTTGTATCTTTTGGGAAGGGGGGCACCGCCTTTCTCCATCTTCTCTCTTTCTCTCTTTTGCTATTGGGGGTTTGGGGGGGGGGGGGCATTAGCGATGTCGCTATTGCCCCTTGGCGTTTTTTATTTTTCATCCTTCAATTTTTGCCCTCTTTGGGCTTAGCCTTGTACTGCCTCTTTGGTCTGACTTGACTTTAACTCACCCCTCTGGCTCCTCTTTTGGCCTTGCATTTGGCTTGGCTTTGCACCTCTCTCTCTCTCTCTCTCTCTCTCTCTCTCTCTCTCTCTCTCTCTCTCTCTCTCCAATTCCTCCTTTGTCCTCTTTGGTTCCGACCTTTGCCTTGCCCAGTCTTGATTTGGCCATCCTACCCCTTTGTACACACTGTTGCTCTTGGACTCGTCTCTTATAGGGCTCGTCCCTCGGCATTCGACTAGGCTCGCCTACCTTATTCCCTCACGGGACCCCTCCCCTCTCGCTACCAATAGCGATATCGCTATTGAGTCGGGGGGTTCGCCTTCAAAAAGGCCCAGGGGCCGTGGGAATGGCGCCCTACCCACCTACCACGTCATGAGACCGCCTCCAACCCACGCGCGGCCGCGCCATCTGCGCCGCCCACCTCCAAAAACGCTGAAATCTCCGCACATCGCAGTTCCCCTGGCGTCGACACAGCACTGCAAACCACACACCCTAGCCACGAGCTCCCAAGGAGCCCTTTTGCTTCACAAACCTCCAATGAGGTTGCGCTCCAATTCTTATACTCCGGGTTCAACCACTGCACGCCCGCATGTGGGATATCTCTGCTCGCCACGTTGCAGCGGCAAACTTCATGGCTTCAAAGCCTTGCACAATTTTGAAAACATTCCATAAATAACCAAATTTTCCCCTTTTTGCTTGTCTGCTTGCCAACTGGCACCCGATGATCAGATTTCGGGGCCGTAAGGTTCAACTGATGGAGCTGGTTCCCGACTTTGAACCCCCCCGTGCTCACTGCACTTTGACTCTCCCAGGCTACCAAACAAGGCCGACAAAACACAAGAAAATCATATGTAATCATCGCCCAAGGGATAGCCCCCAACTTTGACCTGTAGTATCTTGTGGACCAGGAACCCGATTGGTGAACCATCAATTTGTGCTAATTCCCCATGATGCACACTGCCACCGAGAACCTTGGCGAGGCTAAAAAGATGCCAGATGGCACACCCTCCATTGCAACCAAGTGGGCTCAGACCCGGCCCCCGAAAAATCTTCTAATGGCCATTACTTGCGATCCAGAGCTTTGATTCGCAATCTGAAAAGATAGGCATGCTCCGTAACTCGAGCTCTACACATGTATGCACTGACATCAGCCCGGGCCACTTGTCCCCAGCTGCCCTGTCCGTCGGGGATCTGCTACACACTCCAGCTTTAAACCGCAATATCTTGAGCACTAGGGCTCCGTTTGACGAGCCGTCTGGACCGGCTTCGAAAGTATAGTGAACACTACATTCTCGCACATAAAACCCACATCTCGGGCATAGCAGGCCACCAACCTGCTTGGCTCTTCACAACACACCTTTGGCCTAAAAAACCACTTTGAGCATACACCTCCCCCATCCTTGGGCATACACCTCCGAGCATACACCTCCGCTATCCTTGGGTTGCCTAGGGCCTTGGTACCTGCCCTAGCCTTCTGCATTGCACTCGACTGCCACCTTTGCCTGGCATGAACCATCTCCTAGCTCGGACCAATGTTGGCTGCACCAACGCTAGTGGTGGGGGGCGGGGGTTGCACTAACTTTACTTTTGAAAAAGGGGGCCTTGGACGATCGCGTGATCCACCCCCAAGTGAGGTTCCACGCCATCTCCACACGTGTCAACTGCCCACATTGCACGATGGCCATCGCCCTTGTTTACACCTCCGCTATCCTTGGGCTGCCTAGGGCCTTGGTACCTGCCCTAGTCTTCTGCACTGCACTCGACTGCCACCTCTGCCTGGCATGGACCATCTCCTAGCTTGGACCAACACCAACGCTAGGGGGGGGGGGGGGGGGGGGGGGTTGCACTAACTTTACTTTTGAAAAAGGGGTCCTTGGACAATCGCGCGATCCACCCCCAAGTGAGGTTCCACGCCATCTCCACAGGTGTCAACTGCTCACATTGCACGACGGCCATCGCCCTTGTTTGCACCCCCATCCTAGTCAAAACTCCACCGTCGTGTGTCCCATTCAACACCTTGCACCACGCGCAGAACGAGTAGTGCCAATACCATGGCTCATGAGAGAGGGAGCTCTCTCTCTCTCTCTCTCTCTCTCTCTCTCTCTCTCTCTCTCTCTCTCTCTCTCTCTCTCTCTCTCTCTCTCTCTTTTACACTCCTTGAATGGACCACACCCCAGCCCAAATACTCCAGACTCCCCGGCCGTGCGCTTGCATGTGGATTCTTATGCAAGTACATGGTAGCTCAACAAGGCATGGCCCTCCAACCTCCACAAGCTTCACTAAAACTCCTCCAAAAAAGTTATGTTTTTTCTCCCCATCTCATTTGTCATGTAGCTTGGTGCTCACAAGTCTGATGACCTTGCCATAATGACTGGCCGGTAGTCCACTCCAACGACTACAATTCCCTCGGCCTTGCCACATCTTGACCTCGCCGAGGCCACCAACCAAGGCCTCTAAAAACGAGAAAAATTATATGTATCCACCCCTCGAGCAAATGATCGAAGTTTCACCAAGCCATAACTTGGCAATCGGTCACCTGATTGACAAGCCATCGACTTTAAACTTGAGTATCTTGTACATCGGGGCTTCCTTTGACGATCTATCTCGACGGTCTTCTAGAGCACCTCAAACACTACATATTAAATCATTGACTTGGTACTTTGGGTTCCTTTACTTGTCATCCCAACAAAGAAAATCTTGAAGCCATTTTGGCCTAAAAATCCACATAATGCTTACACCTCCACTATAGTCTTACCGCCTCTTAGTACCTTGTCTTCATGTCGGAGAATGGACTTGCCAGGCTGCAGCACCTCCTCTTGGTTCTCTTGCACACCTCTAGCACCACTTCTGATCTCGACCAACTTTATATGTACCATCATTGCCTAGCCCCCTCGTCAAACATTCATGTTCGACAAAAAGTATATTTACAGAACTTTAGAAACTGGTACACCAAACTAACAACTCAAAGCACTTGCAAAACCACAACCCTATGTACACGCTATGTAAAAACTCTTCATCTCCTCTCTCACACTGCATACTTTAGGTGCGTTTCCCACCCCCGTTGGCTATAATATAATGCACCTCAATCACTAGACTTCTTTCGAAATATAGCTTGAGTTGCACACTGTTCACCATGTGCCTAAGAAGCTTACCACTTTCTCCTAGCAGCAGATAGGTCCCATTCGAAAAGGCCTTCTGCATTTTGTACGGACCCATCCACTTCTTTTTTAATCTCTTCTAGAACGTGAAATCCAAGTAGCTCTCGTACTTCATCACTAGGTTTCGCTCTTCTATCTTCTTGTTTGGTAAGTTCTAATTGAATTTAGCAATCTGCTTCTCTCTCTTCTTCACATAGTTGTCCATTGCTTTGTCTCCTTGTCCATTTGTAAAGCCTTTAGACTGGCTAGTCGATCATGTAGAGCCTTCTATTGAGTGGCATTGACACGCCACACACCTTTCAAAGCACCTAATTGTGCATGCACTGGCAATACAACATCCTTACCATAGAACAGTTCAAACGGAGTGAAATTTGTAGCCACTTTATAGGACGTATTCTATGCCCACAAACACTTCTCTAGATTTCTCCCCACTCAGTCTCCTCCTTATACACATAATTTGTCAACATTTTAACGGTTTTTCCATTAGCATTTTCAACTAGACCATTGCATTGGGGGTGATAGGGTGAGGAAAATCGATGTTGAATCTTTAACTTCTCCTCTAATGCATGCATTAACTTGCTCCTAGACCCCTGAAGCCTATCTAAAACTAGAACCCATGATACCCCAAAATGGCAACAAATGTGATCAAATACCAATTCAACTACCACATAAGCATTCACTTCCTTCACAGCCTTGGCCTCGGCCCACCTTGTAACGTAGTTAGTGGCTACCACCACATACTTCTTACCACTTGTAGACTTTGAGAGTGGAACTATGGCATCCGAACCTTACTTCTTAAAAGCACTTTGTGCCACAATGGCACCCTGGGACTCTGCTGTCAATCACCTTTTACCTATAGTCTAAAATCGTGGCATGTTTTTCACTAGTAATGCACATCCTTCACTATGGAAGTCCACCAAAAGCTTGCTTTCAACACTCAAAATAGAACTTGGTCTTTACCCTAATGTTTGCTATTGTCATGGCATTGCTCCAACACTATACCTATCTCTTCCTTATACATCGCCCTCCTTAGCACTTCGTCATGCCCATAGCTCATTAGATCTTCACCTACTGAGAGGCGGAAGTAAAAAATAGACCCGGTGGCCTCTACACCAAGACTATGCACAATGGCCTCATCATGGGGGATACACAATAGGGGCACAATATGAGCATAATGCAGCTTGTGCCTTGCTTTTACGCTTGCGGGGATAATGAGAAATGTAAACAATTTGAGTAGGGAAAGAGTGTCTTACCACCTCTTCTATGCTAACAATACAACACCCTGGCAAGAGTGTCTTGATGACTTGAGTCAAACCTTCTTGAAGCTCCTCCTCTTCAGTGGTCCAATTAGAGAATTCAAGAAGCCACTCGTCCATGAAGAGAAGTAAACATGTCAGCCTTGTAAACTGAAGGTTTCAAGAGCCCTCCTCAGTGGGGGCACCAAATGAGAGGCGGAAGTGAAAAATAGACCCGGTGGCCTCTACACCAAGACTATGCACAATGGCCTCATCATGGGGGATACACAATAGGGGCACCACCTAGCAAGATATGCGGCTAGGACGCATACATATACACAATGAAGCATGCCATGGCAAACAATTTCAAGATCCACGCCCAAATGTGGAATGGGGTGGTCGGAGAATAAGGTGAGAGGAGTGGTGAATGAGTGAGAATGGGCTTGCTACTCGTGCATGTTAGTAAGGAAGATAGTGCGGTAGGGGAAACTTGTGAGTATGCTCACTTATCATACAAGAGGTGGTGAATCCGCACACCCCAAGATGGAAGTAGCATGATGATAGGAATATGAGAGGGAGAGAGAGTGTGTGTGTGTGTGTGTATGGTGGCGAATCCGCACACATTTACATAAGCAGAAAAAAACGCAAGGAACAAGCATATACCATACTCACAATGAGATGTATCCAAAGCGACACAAAGTATGGTACCAAGATGGAGTGTGTTGATTGCTTGCAAAAGATGAATACAATAGATAGCGTATGGCACGAAAATGAGAAGGGGACAAGATCGTAGGAGGCATAATGGAGAGATGGGAGTTGATGGCGAGGAATATCATGAGTGTGTCCACCATTCTTCTTCTTGAAATTGTGCCGTCAACCCTTAATTACAAGTGGTGTGGACGTGTGGTGCTCATCTTTTGTGCATGGTGATGGTGATGATGATGGTGTTGTGATTATGTGATTAGGGTTCATGCTACAAGCATGTAGCACAAGAGTGTGTATGGATAGGGGTGTGTGTGTGTGTGTGTGTGTGTGTTCTCCCCCTTAGTGAGCTCTCATGGCCTCCTTATATAGGGAAGGAGGGGAGGATTTAAAAATATTTCTATTTGAGGTGAGTGTCCCACTTTGGTGACTAGGAAAATGGGGTGCATGTGACTATGGCTCCCATCTTGTCTCCTCATTAAAATACCAGAGTCAATAGAGAGAGAAGATGAGAGAATGTGGGTAGGATGTAGAGGATAGGAGATATTTACAATAGTCTAGATTTGGCTAGACATAAGCTTATTAGGGAGAGAAGAGAGAGGTAAGAAATTTACAAGAGAGATTGTCAAAGGTGGATAGTTGTTGATGAGGATGGATCCTCCAAAAATGGTGATAGAATCACTCTAGACTTGCCAATACCTCATTAAAAGAGCTTTGTCTCTTGTAATCATGTTTGAAGACTTGTAGAACCATAGCCATTCTAGAGGGAAGAAAATTGGGGATGGCCTGTGTCACCATTACACGAGAAAACTGGGATCCACTACAAAAATCATATTTCCGTGTTCATAACTCCAAATATTCTGAAAAAAATTGAGCTAAAAGTTGAGATCACGAGCTACATCTTTCATGTTGAATGCTCCTTCAGATTCGGGGTTCTTCTTTACTTAAAAAATTCAGCCAAATAATGTATTATTTGTGGCTGCAAAGGTCTTTTGGTGGTCCCTTTTGAGTCGACTTCTCTCTTACCTTCAAGTGTAAGCTTCTTCATGTGTATGAAAACGTGACCTAGAGTTTTGAAAATATTGGCAATTATCTAGATGTAGGTATTATTGAAATTTGAAAGTGGGGTTGAGATTTGAAAATGAAAACTAGTGAATAAAATATTTGGTAGGGTGGAATAATATACATACATGAAAAATATATTAGAAAATACTAAAATATATAATGTAATTTAGAATATATATATTTAATATTTAAGGTCAAAAGAAAGATCAATTAAGAAAGCTTACTTATTAATGCTACATCGTGATTGATTAGCATAAGTCTTTTTTATTTAATAAAGGCTAAAACGTTTGTGAAAAAGGAAGAAAAAATCAAAAGTAACTTATATAATAGGAAATATTTTGGTAAAAGGGAAAAAATATATGGAGGGTTCCCATGCATGGAAAAGCTTGCCTCATTAGTCCTCCCCCTAAGGCTAGAGGTATTCATGCCTCTAGTGTTGTACTTGATTCTTCTTCAATTGAGGTGGAGGAGTCTCCCTCCTCGGGGATTTCCATCATAGGTGTTTGATCAAATCTCAAAAAGTATTGCTTCAACCTCCATCCATTGACACATGTTTTGTGGAGCCTACCATCTGCATCCATCAATCGATAACTGCCATTGGCGTAGCGCTTTCTAATGACAAATGGCCCCTCCCATCTGGGTGAAAACTTTTTATCCTTCCTAGTGTCAAATCTGTTATCATACCGTAGGACCAACATACCTTTCTCGAGACCTTTTGCCTTAAGTCCCTTGTTGGAGGTAAGTTGACGTTGCTCTGACTGTGCTGCATAATAGTTGATAGCATCTTCTCTATCTAGTTGAAGTCTCTCTAGATCAAGAATGTGGTTGTGGAGATGAACATTAGGACGTTCCACCTGCCCAGCTAGCACCCTGAGACTAGCCAATTGTACTTCAATGGGTAAAATGACTTCCTTACCAAACACCAAGTGATATGGTGTGAACCCAAGGGATGTGCGAAATGAAGTGCGATAAGCCCAAAGTGCAGCCATAAGATGCTTGTCCCAATCACTTTTGTGATTGTTTACATGTTTAGTGATGATCTTGCAAATCATACAATTTACCTTTTCCACCAAACCATTGCATTGTGGGTAGTAGGGAGTTGAGTGTCGTCATGAGATACCTAACTTCTCCATTAGCTCTCCTACAAGGTCTCCTCTAAAACCTAGTCCCCTGTCAGAAATTATTTCAAGAGGAGTGCCAAAACGGCAACAAATGTTTTCAAATACGAACTTAGCCACTTCCTTAGCTGTAATCCGGGTGGTGGCAACTGCTTCAGCCCACCTGGTCATGTAGTCCACACCCACGATGATATAAAATTTACCTGATTCGCTTTTTGGCAAAGGCCTAATAGCATCAATTCCCCATTTCTCAAATGGTCCATATGAGATTATAGGAGTCTGTGGCTCATATGTGAGCCTCCTATCCCCTGCCTTTTGACATTCCTTGCATGTTTTACACCAATGATGCACATCCCTATGTAGACTAGGCCATACAAACTCGGCTTGTAGAATCTTTCTACTAGTGATGTCAAGTGCAAAGTGTCCTCCGCAAACACCATCATGGCAACTTGAAATGATTTCAGTGATCTCTCTAGAGAGAGTACACGCCTAAGAATTTGATTCTTACCCTTGCAGTAGCGGTCGTCATTGATAAGGCGGTATTTTGTTGCTTTGCGCACAAGCCACTGCTTTTGGCCCTTAGTAATATCCTTAGGACACTCTCCTGTGTCCAAGAAACTCACGATGTCAGGCATAGCATCGCTACCTTGGAAGAGAGGCAGCTTCAACTTGATAGCACCCACCACTGAAACATCTTGCAGCTTCTCTCTAGCTAGAGCATCTGCTTCTTGATTTTCTGCTCGAGGGACATGATGTAATTGTACAACTTGAAATTTTCCTAAAAGTTCCTTGACTTTGCGCAAATGGCCTAGCAAGCTATGATTTTTACAAGCCCAAGTTCCTTGTATTTGTTTTATTAAAAGCATGGCATCACCAAATACATTTAACCGTTGAATGCCCTGTGTCACACACCACTCTAACCCAAGAGTTAAGGTTGCATATTCTGCCTCATTGTTAGAGTGAGAATCCAAGAGATTCCCAATGGAGAAAACCTTATCCCCTTGCTCGTTGAAGATGAAAATGCCTGCTGCAGCTTTGTCCACTTTCCTCTTGTAGGCTCCATCAAAGAAAAGAGAGTGAGCCTCCTTTACCTTAGGGGCTTCTAACACAGGTGTAATATCTTGATCATTTGTCTTTATCTTTAGCTTCTTTTCATAGTGGCGATGAGTGAGAAAACCTCCTAGACTGGCCCTTGTAGAGTTCTCCACTTGCATTGTGTAGTCAAACTCTTGTAGCCTTGTGAGCCATTTGGAAATCCTAGAAGAAACATCCATGTGCTGCATTACATAAGGAAATACTTCTTCCATTGTTAAGATTATGAATGGTCTAGATAATAAATAAGAGCGAAATTTGGTGGTAGCAAACATTAATGCAAGCACCATGTGCTCCACTGCCGTGTATCCCTTTTCTAATGGAGCCATCACTCGACTAGAGAAGTAGATAGGACGCATGAACGAAGTTTGAGGATCCTTTTGCATCAATACAGCCCCAAGTGTGTCATTGCCCACACTAGGGTTTACATAAAATGGCTCGTCCTACTTTGGAGGTGCTATGGTGGGAAGTGAAGCTAGAATTTGTTTTACCTCATTGAATTGTTGTTCATTTTCTCCAAGTGAAGATCTCTTGATGGGTAACTTGTTGTAAAGGGAGAACCACTTGGGAGAGCAAGTGAATGAACCTACTCAGATACCTCACCTTTTGAAGAAAAGAGACCAACTGCTTTGTTGTGGTGGGAGAGGTCAAAGCTAGCAAGGCTTGAATCTTGCTTGGGTCAGCTTCAATGCCATTGGCCGAGATCACATGGCCAAGAAGAGTAACCTTGCTTTCACCAATGTGGCATTTCTCCACATTGAGTTGGTCCCCCAAAGCTTGTAGCCTAGCTAGACCTTCATAAACTTTCTCCAAATGAAGAGAGCGAGAGCTATAGATACAAAAGTCATCAATAAAAACACGGATTGATTTTCCAAAGAATGGCTGAAAAACAAATGTCACATATCGCTGAAAAGTGGCTGGAGCATTAGTGAGACCAAAAGGCATAACTCTGTAAGCAAAACATCCCCATGGTGTGATGAAGGTTGTCTTCTTTTGATCTTCTTCAGCGATGCTAATTTGGAAGTAGCCTGAGTAGCCATCACATACCGTGTAGCGCTCATGTCCTGCTACCTGATTGAGTATTTCGTCTTGAAAAGGAAGAGGAAAATGGTCCCTCTTTGTGGCTGCATTAAGAAGCTTGTAATGAACACAAGCCCTCCACTTACCATTCTTCTTTGGTGTGACTACCACTGGAGAAACCCACTCTGAGTCTTCAATAGGATAGATAAAACCGGCTTCTAGCAATTTCCTCACCTCTTTGAGCAGGGCGTCTTGTTGAATTACTCCTAGCCGCCTGAGCTTCTGCACTATAGGTTTACTTCCCTCCTTGAGCTTAATGTGACGTTGAACTACTGTGATGCCAGTGATTTTATCATATTCATCAATGAATAATGTGGTAAAATTACTTAGCATCAAAATATAATCTTCACGCTCCTTCCCACACAACTCACTAGAGAGCATTTGATGTAGCTTACTTGCTTCTACCAGAGGTTGTATACCTGGTGTCTCCCCTTGGTTTGATGATGAGGCATCAGGTTGCTCCATCTTCTTAGGGTCCTTGAGAATGATCCCCATCACCTCAATGCTACTGTCACTTTCTTCACCCACTGTTGACTCCTCCTCTGAAGTGGTTGAAGACTCACCACTAGAAAACTCATCCATAGAGGTTTCTAGATCCATGTCGCATTGCCGACCTTTCTTCATGTCGTAAAGTATTGGCCTCCGTTTTGCATCCTTCATCTGGATTATGCCGGTGTCCCAGTCCTGCTTAGCTCTCATAGACATAAGCCAAGGCCTCCCTAGAATGATAGGATAGCCCTCCCCTTTGTGTGGCATGACAAAGATGTCCACATCTACCTCGGTGTTGAATGTCTTTATCCTAACTGCATTTATGACACCAACACATTGAACTTTTAAATTATTTGCCATTTTGGCTCGGCATGGTGCCGGCCGACTCACCTCTAAACCCAAACGGTGCATCATTTTTTCACTCATGACGCATATTTGTGTGCCACCATCAATGTAGATATTGGAGATGTGTTGCCCTTTGATGTAAGCATCCATCACTGGTAGTATGTCATCTAGATTCCTCCTAGAGATAGCCCCAGCTATCTTTGGCTTTGGTCGTCTCGTGCTAACCATCTTTGTTCATTGTCTCCTCACCCTAGGTGCTAGGTGGAGTAATTAGGGCCAGGTGATTTTTGGGCCCTGCACAGAAACATCTTGAACCAAATCATATGGTTTAGAACATTCACCCAAAGAGAAATCTACAATGTCAATTTTACGTCATGATTTGGACGGCTTTTTGCTAGATTCCCCTTTAATCTTCATCTTTTCTTCCTTTTGGGAAGATTCACCATGCCTAGTGCATTTTACCCCCATGGCATCTACTCCTTTAACCTTGGTCTTATCCTCCTCCACTTTCTCCTTTCCTTTACCTTCAAGACTGATGACGCTTACTGTTTGATTGGCAACTGGTGGTGGGGGTAAGGGTGGAATGAGAGGTTGTGCTGGTGGTGGTGGTGGTGGTTGTGGTTGAATGGGTGGTTGTAGAATTTGCATGGGTGGTGCTTGTTGTGGTGCCCTCGGTGGTGGTGGTCTTGCTCTCGGTGGTGAAACCTGGTTTTTCCTGGCTCCTCTGTTGAAACTCGTCCTCCTTGGGTGTGGACAGTAGTACATGCCATGACCATCCTCCCCACAATTGTAGTAGTGGTATTCTTGGTTTTTCCTTCGTTGTCCTCTTCCTTGCTCTTGGTTACGATTGTGTGCATGCCCTTGTTGTATCAAATGGACTGAGAGATTCTCAAGTTGATTGGTGATTCGATTGAGCAGGTCTTGCTGATCTTCAATTGGTTCTTGTGGTTGAATCCTCTAGGCGACTGTTGTAGGTGGTGCTAGAGGTGGTGGGGTCCTAACGGCTTCCTCTCCATCGATATTCCTGGCTTGTAGGCGCAACTTCTTGTCTTTAAGGTGGGCCACTTCAACTGCTAGCTCATACGTAGCAGGAAACCTTCCCTTCACCTTCTCTTTAAGACTTGGCCATAACCCAGCCACAAACCGATCCTTCTTTAGGAAATCAGGTGCCCCCTCATCCTCTCTTAGCGATGCAACCCATCGCCCCCATAAATCTACAAACTTTGACTCATATGATGCGTATTCCAGCATACTGCCTTGCTTCAACTCTGTCAACAATTGCCATAGCTTCTTTGATGTTGTGCCCTCTCCAAAACGCTTGACAAAGGCTGCTCTTAATAAGTCCCACCGTTCCTTGGTTTCTTGTGCCAAGGCATTGTACCACGATCTTGCCTCCACCTTCATTAGAAGTGGGAAGATGCGCAAGCGCTAAGCATCATCATCTCTCGCAGAGATGACACATGCTATTTCCAAGTTGTCTAGAAAGTCTGCAGCATCCTCACCCACCTTACCAGTAAATGTTGGAAATGCTACACTTGCCATTGTGAGAGAGAAAATTAACTCGACTTAGAAATCTTTTTTTAAAAAATAAAAAAATAAAAAAAATAGAGATTCAATACATGGGTGCTCGGTAGATGGAAAACATACTATACAAGGATGAAAATAACTACATCAAAAGACACTTCATGATTAATCATAGGGAGGATAAAGGGTAGAGAAGAAGTGTTTATCTCTTCCAGTCGTTCTCTACCAAACATGGTTGTAATGATCTGCTGATAAAACATCTTGCGGTCCAAGATTACTTTGATTGATTGAATTCGTTGTGGTGCATAAGTTTGGTTCCTTGCAAAAGGTTGATGTGCTGGGTCCATCACATGATAATTCGGAAAGGCTCTCTCCTTCGTGGTGGAAGGTTATAGTCGGAGGTGTAGAGCTCTTGGTAGTCGAGGTCAAATTTATAGTATCACAGGACAAGGTTGTCTTCATCTTCTAGCTCGAGGACTGTCCCTCTAGCAAGCTCTTGGAAGAGCTTGAACTCTCTCTCTTTGAGCAACTTCACTTTCCTGCAAGATAGAGTGCCATCTAGTGTATACACAGGTGTGATGAGGTAGGTGGTGTGTCTTACCACTTGTATTAATCCAAGTTGGATGGATACATAGCAAGCTGTAAAGTCGTCATCATAGCAACACCCCTTGAAGGTGGAGGGTCTTGTCTTTCCGCCAAGCAAAACCTGTGTCAAAGACCTTGTCGATGACAAGCTCCGCCACTTCACTCGGTAGACGACGTAGAATCCATGCTGCTGTTTCTAGTTCCTGGCTCATGAGATGAGAGTGAGGTATAGAAAGACTTTGGAGGATTTACCCTTTTGTTTTGGAGACGGGGTGATTGTTGACGCTGGAAAAACCTTGAATCTTTCGGTGCAAGGGAGAGGGAGGGACCACGCGTTGGTAGTAGCTTCCTCAAGTTGTGAAGGCTTGTTGTGGATGTAGGTGGAATAGGTGGCAAAGATGGGGACGTAGATGCAGAGAAGCCTGGTGCTACTTGAAAGCCTACCGTTGTGAGAACGTCTGTGCGGATGTCGAGGGAGAAAATGATGGCCTTTTCTTCACTTTGGGTTGCACTCATGTCGAAGGTGCGGTTTTTTGGCTACAATGTGAGCATAATGCAGCTTGTGCCTTGCTTTTACGCTTGCGCGGATGATGAGAAATGTAAACAATTTGAGTAGGGAAACAGGGTCAAACCACCTCTTCTATGCTAACAATACAACACCCTGGCAAGAGTGTCTTGATGACTTGAGTCAAACCTTCTTGAAGCTCCTCCTCTTCAGTGGTCCAATTAGAGAATTCAAGAAGCCACACGTCCATGAAGAGAAGTAAACATGTCAGCCTTGTAAACTGAAGGTTTCAAGAGCCCTCCTCAGTGGGGGCACCAAATGAGAGGCGGAAGTGAAAAATAGACCCGGTGGCCTCTACACCAAGACTATGCACAATGGCCTCATCATGGGGGATACACAATAGGGGCACCACCTAGCAAGATATGCGGCTAGGACGCATACATATACACAATGAAGCATGCCATGGAAAACAATTTCAAGATCCACGTCCAAATGTGGAATGGGGTGGTCGGAGAATAAGGTGAGAGGAGTGGTGAATGAGTGAGAATGGGCTTGATACTCGTGCATGTTAGTAAGGAAGATAGTGCGGTAGGGGAAACTTGCGAGTATGCTCACTTATCATACAAGAGGTGGCGAATCCGCACACCCCAAGATGGAAGTAGCAAGATGATAGGAATATGAGAGGGAGAGAGAGTGTGTGTGTGTATGGTGGCGAGTCCGCACACCTTTACATAAGCAGAAAAAAATGCAAGGAACAAGCATATACCATACTCACAATGAGATGTATCCAAAGCGACACAAAGTATGGCACCAAGATGGAGTGTGCTGATTGCTTGCAAAAGATGAATACAATAGATAGCGTATGGCACGAAAATGAGAAGGGGACAAGATCGTAGGAGGCATAATGGAGAGATGGGAGTTGATGGCGAGGAATATCATGAGTGTGTCCACCATTCTTCTTCTTGAAATTGTGCCTTCAACCCTTAATTACAAGTGGTGTGGAGGTCTGGTGTTCATCTTTTGTGCATGGTGATGGTGATGATGATGGTGTTGTGATTATGTGATTAGGGTTCATGCTACAAGCATGTAGCACAAGAGTGTGTATGGATAGGGGTGTGTGTGTGTGTTCTCCCCGTTAGTGAGCTCTCATGGCCTCCTTATATAGGGAAGGAGGGGAGGATTTAACAATATTTCTATTTGAGGTGAGTATCCCACTTTGGTGACTAGGAAAATGGGGTGCATGTGACTGTGGCTCCCATCTTGTCTCCTCATTATTTAAAATACCAGAGTCAATAGAGAGAGAAGATGAGAGAATGTGGGTAGGATGTAGAGGATAGGAGATATTTACAATAGTCTAGCTTTGGCTAGACATAAGCTTATTAGGGAGAGAAGAGAGAGGTAAGAAATTTACAAGAGAGATTGTCAAAGGTGGATAGTTGTTGATGAGGATGGATCCTCCAAAAACGGTGATAGAATCACTCTAGACTTGCCAATACCTCATTAAAAGAGCATTGTCTCTTGTAATCATGTTTGAAGACTTGTAGAACCATAGCCATTCTAGAGGGGAGAAAATTGGGGATGGCTTGTGTCACCATTATACGAGAAAACTGGGGTCCACTACAAAAATCATATCTCCGTGTTCATAACTCCAAAAATTCTGAAAAAAAATTGAGCTAAAAGTTGAGATCACGAGCTACATCTTTCATGTTGAACGCTCCTTCAGATTCGGGGTTCTTCTTTACTTAAAAAATTCAGCCAAATAATGTATTATTTGTGGCTGCAAAGGTCTTTTGGTGGTCCCCTTTGAGTCGACTTCTCTCTTGCCTTCAAGTGTAAGCTCCTTCATGTGTATGAAAACATGACTTAGAGTTTTGAAAAGATTGGCAATCATCTAGATGGAGGTATTATTGAAATTTGAAAGTGGGGTTGAGGTTTGAAAATGAAAACTAGTGAATAAAATATTTTGTAGGGTGGAATAATATACATACATGAAAAATATATTTAAAAATACTAAAATATATAATGTAATTTAGAATATATATATATTTAATATTTAAGGTCAAAAGAGAGATCAACAAAGAAAGCTTACTTATTTATGCTACATCGTGATTGATTAGCATAAGTCTTTTTTATTTAATAAAGGCTAAAACGTTTGTGAAAAAGGAAGAAAAAATCAAAAGTAACTTATATAATAGGAAATATTTTGGTAAAAGAGCAAAAATATATGGAGGGTTCCCATGCATGGAAAAGCTTGCCTCACTACTAGTGTGAATTTCTGGGCCTTTTGCACCACCCTCCTTCTGTGCAACTTGGACAGACCCTCTCGACATTGCCATGTACTCAAAAACCCTTCAATCTCCTTCAGAGTCTCCCTACTTGCATAAGTGGTTGGGTCACATATAGGCCTACAACATGCACCTGCACTCTACTACTTGCTAATTTGTCCGCCTCTTGGTTTTGCTCTCTTCTCACATGCTTGAGTTGAACTTCTTCAAAAATCTCTAGCATCTTCTTAATGGAAAATAATCAATGCTTCAAAGAATCCCGCTTTACGTGTTATTGGCCTAACAATTGCTTAATGACTAGCAACGCTTTACCCTTCACCACCAACCTGGAAATGTCAAACTATATACAATGCTTCATGGGATACTCCGCCTCATTATTGGTATGGACATCCTCCAAATCATACGCTTTCAAAAATATGGCTTTTTCGTGTGGGTTGTGTATCACTACACCTCTACCTGCCTTTTGTACCACCCTTCGATATACTCCATCAAACCACATTGTAAAAGCATTCTCCAAATGAGGCTCCTCTTTAGCTTTGTCTCACACCACTCTTGGATAGGCTCGCAAATCAACAGCCCTGTTGACAAGAATATCCGCTAGGTGGGACCGACTTGTATGGCCAACCTTCAACTCAAATTCAAACTCTTGCAACTCCAATACCCACTTCATAATCCTACTCCCTAGATTCATATGTCGCACTGCCTCTCACAACAAATTGTTACTTGTCAACACAATTAAAATGCACTTTAAACATCTTGCAAGAAAAGCCCAAAGCCATCACCCATTGCTCAGCTTCGGTGTAGGTAGTCTCCCCTGGGCTAATCACTCTACTTTGGTTTGTAGACTCTCCCTACCTTCTTTAGTAAAATCGCTCCGGCTATAATCATGCCTACTATCATAGACACATAAACGTTGTCCTCTCAATTGTTGGGAGGATACGCCATCGGCAAATAATACAAAATTTCCTTGACCATGTCAAAAAGCCTCCTGAGCCTCTTCATCCCACTAATAACCATGTACTTACTCAGCCCTCTTTTGAAGAGGATGCACATATTGCGACAACATAAAAAAGAAGCATGACAGATACTTTAGCTTATGAATAAATGAAGTCAAGCCAAGCCTTGAGCATATGATGGCAGCTCCATCAACATCAATGCTCTCACCTTCTCAGGATCAGCCTCTATACCATTTTGTGACACCACATGACCCAACAATTGTCCTCAAGTCTGTGCAAGATTGCACTTGTTGGGGTTCAGTTGACCTCCTTCTTCATCAAGTCTTTGAAAGCATAATTGCAGCTTTAACAAGTGCTCCACTCTTGAACTATAACAACATATATCATGCATGACTCGTCAAAAAGAGAAATGTATGCAGCCTCAAGTTTGTGGTTTAAGCATGAAGGAGGTTTCAAGCATGTTAAGTGAGGATATGGTGACTCCGAAAAAATCCGTGTCTATCTTCAGCATGTCGTCCTTGCTCTCCTCTTCCCCTATGCTAGTGTAGCCTTCATCATAGGCCATCTTTGTCTCGTACTCGTAGCTTGTCGTTCATCTTCATCTAAAGCTTCCACAAGATGAGAGGAAATCTATACTACAAGCAAGATTTTCCGAGGTAAAGTAAACCCAAGCGACATGCTACAAAGTACTAACAAATGTGCAAGCGCAAAATGGACCCAAGCGGCCTCTACGGTAGGCCCGTGCACGTAGAGCTCGTCATGAGGAGTGAACAGGGGGCACCGACTAGCTTTGAGCAGTTAGGGCACGGACATCAGCGATTCAAATGACAACAACATAGCACACTGTAGGTTGGGGAGAGAGAGAGAGAGAGAGAGAGAGAGAGAGAGAGAGAGAGAGAGAGAGAGAGAGAGAGAGAGAGAGAGAGAGAGAGAGACGAAGGAGATAAAGACCCTTCAAAATGTGCGGGCAAACTTGATTCAAGATGGTTTTTTACAAAATCCCAGACCGCAGAGAGAGAGAGGGGGGGGGGGGGGGGGGGGGGGGGGGGGGACTATATTGAATTCTCTAGGGAAATTTCATGTGTGCGGAGATCCTACTCCTATGCATAGTGACCCTTGGAGTCAGTGTATGTGCATGACTTCTCCTTCAAGTGATGACCCTCCCCCCCCCCCCTCCCGAACCCAATAGTGACCTCTCAATGGTCTTTTATAGGTGCAGGCTGTTTAGTTTAGTAGAAAAAAATTAGGTTTAGGACCCTAAGCCGGAGAGGCAAAGCAGGCAGCCGCATCCCGGATGGTTGAGTGCTTTGTTTTGGGAGAAAGAGAGAGATTTCGAATATACAAATGGTTATTTTACAAATTTTGGCTTAGAAAACAGAAAATGGATTACCCTACGGATGTTTATTGAGGAATGCAACGTGGATGAGATGTTGGAGAATCATAGGCTTTACTGGTGCGTTGGTGTAGCACACTCGTCAATTTTTGGTGCCGGCTGGGTCATGCCTTTGGCGTCTTTCTTTGAATTCTTGTCGTCATCGCCTGTTTTGGTGTCGTTTGTCGATGCTTCGATGTCCATTTTTGTTGCTTCTTTTCCTTCTTGTGCATATCGTGTGTGCGTTGTTGATACGTACATGATTGTGTGCGTGTGCATATGCATGTAGTGTATGTATGTGTGTGTACATTATGTGTTTGTCTGTGTATAGGGAAGGAGAGAGAGAGCTTTTCTTTTTTGAACGAGAGAGAGAGAGAGAGAGAGAGAGAGAGAGAGAGAGAGAGAGAGAGAGAGAGAGAGTGAGATATGGAGAGAGAAGTGTGTGTGTGTGTGTGTGTGTGTGTGTGTGTGTGTGGCTGTTTAATCTTAGATAATAAGACATAATTGAACTTTTACATTCAAAAGACAGCTGGCAATGGAACAAAGAACAGATAACTACAGAAACAACTCAGTATTAGAATCATTTAAGTACAATGTTTGTAGGAATGAGGTCCCCTTCCAGTATACAGATAGTAGAAAAACATCCCAAATCATTAGTGAGTGTGCAATCCAGTGTAGGTCAACTTGCCAAAGTCGAAAAAAACCTCCAAGATAAGATAGAGTCCTTACCTACATCAATCCAAACAAGACAACAGATATGTTAGCTTTGGATGTGTTTTACAGGTATCAATGGACTATACCAATTGTTATCCACGTCAATCTTACAAACGTTTTTTCAACTTTTTACAAGCTTATCCATAGTAAATGTTTTATTTAAAAAGGAACCCAAAGATATTATAAAAGAATTTCACATCATTCTCCTTAGAAGGCCATTACCCCTTCTAATCCAAGTGTCAGAATCCCCCCTTTTTCCTTAAATCATAGATCATCTTTTACTGAAGGCACCAATTAGTGCAGTAGGTTTTTCTTACTTATAAAAACTTCTTTAAATAGTTCTAATCCTAGCCATAGGCTAGCTTAATAATGTGTTATTTTAATTTATGGCAAGCTTATTCGGCCCATCATGCTTACCAGAACTCACCAATTTTGTGGGTATACTTACCTTCTACCGCCTTATGGCCAGCCAAGGTAGCAAGAAACCCTTAATGAAACTAAATAAGAACATGATTTTTCCTCTTTTTTCAAAAGAACCTCTTATGTTATATAATATGCAATTCCTAATGTGAGAAAAAATAGGAAATCTTTGTAGATTTTTCATTATGACGGGTTATAGCCAAAAGATACCCAAAAAAGGAGTGGTGTTACAAAGGAATCAGATGATACCCATAAGCAGTAGGTTCACGCCCTCTTCCACCATATTTAATAAGATTAAAAAGGCTAAGTAACACTCAAAAGGCAGTGAATTTCCAGGGAACACTCAGACACACTGCAGTAATGCCGGCCTCCCATACTATAGTGATGAAAAAGGAATTGTGCAATGATGAACCTTCTTTATGTTCAAAAAATTCCTCCTAAGCAACAATTGGCAGTAACCAAGAAATACCCAAGTACTTGGGAACACTAAATCGCTAGTGAGCCAGCGGAAAGAGCAAAAAAGATTTGCCGTCTTTACTGGTAATACAACCATGTTTTAGAAAAAAATAATAAAAGCGTGCTATCTCGCCCCAATATAAGTTTATTTCTGGTGTATGGAAGATGGAGCAACACCCCCTTATCAAGCTTACCAACCATTAATAAGATAACAAAACCAATCATAGAAAAAATTCATACAGTACAGCACCAGGTAGTCAGCCAACCTGCGATACAATTAGTATGCTAGAAGGAAATGCCAGTTTACATCGGATACTAGGGTAAAAAACCATAGAAATAATGGTACCTCCATTTATTTTCGTGACAAAAAGAGACAATTTTTACGGTCAATAGTAGTAAAAACACAGCGACAATTTCTGTTAATTCAAGCAGTACGCCGTTGCTTATTTAGGCCATTATGGTATGCTCAGTAACCCTTAACCAAGTAAAGTCAGGTTCAGCAGAGTGGCAGAAAGGAGCCCCCAACGAAAAAACGCAGTACAAACTCATGTATTAGGTAATCAGTAAACACTTATATCCTTAGCAGTGCCACAAATTACCATAGTCACCATGCCATGGCATGTTTAGCCATATATGCTTCTCATCAAGGAATATCACAACCCCGTTTTAGAGCAAGAGCAACATGCTTTAAAAAAACCTTCCTCAATAGTAGTAACTTCAATATAATGCTCCCCTTTTTCATTTTGTAAAAAACCTGCAACGAAAACCAAAATGGCCAAGGAAGTGGATCCGTGTACTAGAAGTGGTGAGCTCCATGCTTCAATGTCAAGACACAACGCAGATTTCACTAGGCACAGCAACAACCAAACAAAGCTAAGTGAGGGCCAGAGAAGTGCCCTCACCTCTTTATATAGAGGAAGGAGGGAGTCATCCCGCCAGATCGTGGCCATGAGTAGAATCTCTATGAGTAAACCAACAATATTACACGACGATGAGGCCACCTACGTTTTGTAGACAGAGAGCCACTGCACCTTCACGGCAAGTAGATGGTAATAGGGTAGTAAACCCTTTAAGGGAATCCCTACTTGTAGGTAATAGACACGGGCCTAGTCCCATGGTGAGGAGGTGAAGTTTTAAAATAAAGTCCAGAAACTATAACTAAGTACCACTGGGTGTGTGTGTGTGTGTGTACCCACCCTAACCCAGGCGCCATACACAATGGGTTGGTAGTAGGCCCATTGTGTATAAGCCTACTACCTTATTAGAGAAATGAGATCATTCTGGTTAAAGTGTAACCCAGGCCATCTATGTTGGGTGAGAGATTGTGTAATTATGTCGCGGAATTGGTTTCCATTAAACCCGTTAAGGCAATACTTTTTTATTAGTAAATTAATATCCTCCTAGGCAAGGAAATAATCAGAGGAAGAATAGAAAATTAAGTGTAGCAGGTTGATACACGAGCTAATAGCATCCTTGTGAGGCCTATGGCTATTCTTTATTATGAATTCCACAAGTGGTAGTTTCAGGAGCTCTCTTTTCCAAACAAATCTTAGGTCATATCCACCAACAGACGGAACATGAAGAGAGATAAAAAGGTTAAAGAATTGAACTGATGTGCAAAAATCCCCATTGGGTGTAATGATCCCATGTAAAGATGTGGGTTCAATTTTAAGGCAGTGAGGATAAATCAAACAAATTTCTTTGAGGAAGGCTTTATTGTTGACACTTAGTAAGTCATCCATATATCTATAGGTATGTCTGAATTGTGAAAGATTATTTTTGCAAGATTCCATGGTTTTTGGAAACCAATCATATTCGAAGAAATCAAGGTAGATATTACACATAAGTGGAGAACAAGAGAACCCCATTGGGATGCCTAGGCATTGGTTGAAGCATATACCACGGGAAACTATAGTACATTTACAAAGCAGCCACGAGATGTAAAATCAAAGCTTATCTTCATTGAAGTGTAAGGAGTGAGTTTTTTTTATCCACTTGGGTTTTTTGGAAAGAGAGATAAAAAAAAGTTTCTTCTTTCTAGCATTGGGAAAATCCATTTTAATCACCTTGGCAAGAATGGTCTTAAGGCCAAGATCCCCATCAAGAGGAATGTTTTCGTAGCATTGCGTAATGTCCGCAGTAAAAATGTGAAAGATTTGTTGTGGAAGGTTAAGCCAGACTTCTGTAGAGTTTCTCGTAAGCCAAAAGGGGTTGTATTGTATATGAAGGAAGTCATGGCAGATTTTCTATTTAGTGGCACAAATAAGCTCAAATTGGCTAGTATAAGGTCAAGGAAAAGCGTAATATCCTTGATGATATTAGTAAAGATACCATTGGAAGCATCAAATATCCATCTGAACTTATGCTATGAATCTTATAGGTGGGAAATAATATAGGTAGCTTAGTGTTCTATACAAGGTAGCTTAGATTCCCTAAGCATTTTGAGATATTATCGGTCACTGTTTGTAGTGAAGAGTTAATACTACAGAATTCCTTTCTAGATACTCGATCGTGGGCAGCCTTCTAAGCAAGGTATTTGCAAATGAGAGTGGGACAGTTAGAGCTTTTGTCAAGCCCGACAACAAACCATTTATGAGAGATATTTCAAAAATCAAAAGCTAGTTGTGATGTAAGCCAGGATTTATCCGAGGATAACCATTTTCTAGGTATTTGTGATATTTTTTGAAGGAAGCATTCCTTCACAACTTTCATTAAGTCCCGTAGGACTATCATCTCCAGTTGGAGAGCAGTGACAAGGTCAGTGAGGCAACTTAGTATAGTTGATACATCAAGGTAAGGGTTTTTGGGAAAGTTAGGTATATAATTGAGCCCATTAGCCAAGATTCTACGTACTTTATTATTTTCAATAATGCTAAGATCACAGGTAAAAACATTGTTTCCATATGCCTCAAAGTTCTTGCAAAAGGTGGCAAATTGATAGCATGTACAATCGGGAATAGATTTCCGCCGAAGAAAGTCATTACTATAGACCACATTAGGAAAGTTTTGAACTCATTTTTGGGCCTTTTAAGAGTGCCACATCATCAAAGTTGTACAAAAGAAAGCAACCCGGTAGACCCCTCTAAATATTTCTCAGAACCCCATGATATGACCTATCATTGGAAAGCTTTTAAAAAATGGATTCTAAAGAGATAAGGTCCGAAAATTTTGGATGACTTCTATGAAAGTTATGCCATTTTTTTTTCAATCAACTAATTTTTGTTACCGTTACGGTAATCTAGAATCACCTTTTTCTAGATCTATATGAAGGCAATGTCCGATACATGCATGCTATATATCAATAGATAGCATTTGAAGAGTAGATTCTAAATATCCAACCTCCGAAAAGTTTGGATCTTATTTACAAAAAATTTACCGATCCCCACTTTTTGAAAGCTATGCCACATCAACAATTCTTACAAGGCCCAAAAATGAGCTCAAAATTTTCCTAATGAATTCTTCAGGGGATGTTGACACTTCCATCCTATGAGTATATTATCAAGTAATTTGTGATTGCCAAAAATTAGTTCAAAGCACTTACAAAAAAGGTTTTTTGGTTAAATCCAATCGAGAAGTACATTGTGAAAGAGAAGTGTATATAAATGAATCCTTTGGTCGGACCACTTTGTCGAGAAAGCTTCTTCCGCAAGGGCTTGTAGTAATCTGCAATATCACCAAGGATTACATTTCAAGGAAATTCTTGATGGGGGAAATCCTGCCTCTACCCCTAGTGTAGCTACGAGATTTTCCCCGGTTAGAGGATGAGCTAGGTGCTAAAAAGGAAGTGAAGGAGTTGGGGGTAGTCAAAGAGTTGAGTCTTTTAAGAGCAGGGGAGTCATCTTCATCAATACATGGTTTAAGTAAACTAGTGATGATCTTAACACCTTTAAAGTTAGCATAAGTAGTTAAGTAAATCCCAGGTTCATCAGATTTTAACTCCTTGAGGATATCCAGCATTAGTCAGAGGAAGATGTTAAAGTCAATCTGTGCAATTAGAATTTTCTTAGCTTGGCCACCTAACCAAGAGCAAATGAGAGAGAGGTGAAAATCCACAGGTTTTTCTGGGAAGAGTAGGTCCAGATGGTTGAGAATAAACCAAATGGTATGAACGAACCACATGATGCTGGATTCACAAGAGGCTTTAGGGTCAAGAAATCTGCAGGCACGTTTTACATAAGGTCGAAGGACATTCCAGATGGATTCAGTGTAGAAATCCGGGTTACTCTTAGCAAATTCCATGTTTCCTTTAGTACGGATGTAGAGACCGGTATTGGAGAGGCATTTGGAGTGGTCAATGAGATTGAGGTTGAAGGGTGCTTTGATAACCTCCCCTGTGTCCAAAAATTGTCCTCCTTTTAATATCTTGAGTCTACAGTCCTCCATAGTAAAGGCAGGGACGTTGGCAAGGTAAACCCAAGTTTCACTCAAAATAATAGGTGCGAAGAACACTTTGTTGGGCAGGACCCAAAGCTGATGGTCAACCCCAAGGGATTCAATTTCAATTTGTCTAACAGGTAAGACAGGAAAAAATTTAGATATTTAGGCACCATCTCTAGGAGGTTAGAGTCATTGATGGAACAAAGATTACACTTAAATTCCTTAACTCCTTCAAGGGCTACACTATCCTGATAAAAAATACCACTAGTTTGTGGGATAGTTGGAGTAGCCGATGTACAGATAAAAGAGGGATTGAGACCGCACAGCTTCCTTAGAAAGTTAGACAGATTAGCACCTGAGTAAGATAATAGGGCAAGCTGTTGTTGGTATTGTGAAGATTGTAAGGGAAGTTGGGCTATGTATTGGCTAATTAAATTCACCCCTTCCATGGAGTCTTTATCTAGAGTAGCCAAAATTTTGACCCAATCATTAAAAGACGGCATATGTAAGACAGACAATCTCTTGTCAGAGGTAAGAGCTGAGTCATATATTAGTTGAGAAGCATCCAAGCTCCTAATACATCTAAGTACAAGAGATGTGGCCACTGAGAGGGGCTTGGAGGTCAATTCCAATCCTTGTGAGAGAGCAAGAGTCTGTAATATTTCAAAAAAGTGTCGTGAGGTTTGCTTTTTCTTACCATAGTAAGTAACACAATCTTTGGCTTTCCTAGAAAGGAAGGGTCTAGTTCTAACTCCCAAAGCATTCTTTGGTTTATGGTACTTAAGGTATAGCTTAATCTGCTCGAGAATCTTTGCATGATTCTCAGGGTTGTGTTTAGCACTCATGCGGGCTGTCTTTCTATAGAGTATGCAGTCCTAAAAAAGAACAGTATAAACATAAATAAAAGTAGAAATAGTAACTGTAGTTTTGGGCCTGCAAATCTTAAATCGGCAAAGTCAAAGACTATAGTAGCCGTGAGCAGGGGACCAAAAATAGAGTCTAAGAAGGACCACCTAACACCAGTCAACCAGTCAAGGGATTATAGACTGTGGGTCCAACCTAGAACTCAATTTTGAAGATAATTTCCAAAGCCATCATCCTGGTTTCTCTAGAAAGAAAAACCTTATGTATAGGATGTGTGTGTAGCTGTTTAATCTTAGATAATAAGACATAATTGAACTTTTACATTCAAAAGATAGTTTCCAATAGAACAAAGAACAGATAAGTACATAAACAACTCACTATTAGAATCATTTGAGTACAATGTTTTTAGGAATGAGGTCCCCTTCCAGTATACAAATAGTAGAAAAACTTTCCAAATCATAAGTGAGTGTGCAATCCAGTGTAGGTCAGCTTGCCAAAGTCGAAAAAAAACATCCAAGATAAGATAGAGTCCTTACCTGCATCCATCCAAACAAGACAACATATATGTTAGCTTTGGATGTGTTTTACAGGTATCAATGGACTATACCAATTGTTATCCATGTCAATCTTATAAACTTTTTTTCAACTTTTTACAAGCTTAGTCCATAGTAAATGTTTAATTTAAAAAGGAACCCAAAGATATTATAGAAGAATTTCACATCATTCTCATTGGAAGGCCATTACCCCTTCTAATCTGAGTGTCAAAATCCCCCCTTTTTCCTTTAATCATAGATCATCTTTTACTGAACGCACCAATTAGTGGAGTAGGTTTTTCTTACTTATAAAAACTTCTTTAAATAGTTCTAATCCTAGCCATATGCTAGTTTAATGATGTGCTATTTTAATTTATGGCAAGGTTATTCTGCTCATCATGTTTATCAGAACTCACCAATTTTGTGGGTATACTTACCTTCTACCGCCTTATGGCCAGCCAAGGTAGCAAGAAACCCTTGCTGAAACTAAATAAGAACACAAATTTTCCTCTTTTTTCAAAAGAACCTCTTATGTTATATAATATGCAATTCCTAATGTGAGAAAAAACAGGAAATCTTTGTAAATTTTTCATTATGACGGGTTATAGCCAACATGTACCCAAAAAAGGAGCGGTGTTACAAAGGAATCATTTGATACCCATAAGCAGTAGGTTCATGCCCTACTTCCACCATATTTAATAAGATAAAAAAAAGTCTAAGTAACACTCGAAAGGCAGCGCATTTCCAAGGAACACTCAGAAACACTGGAGTAATGCCGGCTTCCCATACTATAGTGATGAAAAAAGCATTGTGCAAAGGTAAACCTTCTTTACGTTCAAAACATTCCTCCTAAGAAACAATCAGCACTAACCAAGAAATATCCAAGTAATTGGGAACACTAAATTGCTAGTGAGCCAGCGAAAAGAGCAAAAAAGTTGTCACCTTTACAGGTAATACAACTATGTTTTAGGAAAAAATAATAAAAGCGTGCTACCTGGCCCCAATATAAGTTTATTACTGGTGTATGGAGGATGGAGCAACACCCCCTTATCAAGCTTACCATTAATAAGATAACAAAACCAGTCATAGAAAAAAGTCATGCAGTACGGCACCAAGTAGTCAGCCAACTTGCGACAAAATTAGTATGCCAGAAGGAAATTCCAATTTACACCGGATAATAGGGTAAAAAACCATAGAAATAATGGTACCTCCATTTATTCTAGTGACAAAAAGAGATAGTTTTTACGACCTGTAGTAAAAAAACAGCGACAATTTTTGTTAATTCAAGCAGTACACCGCTGCCTATTTAGGCCATTATGGTATGCTCAGTAACCCTTAACCAAGTAAAGTCCCCAACGAAAAAGGCAGAACAACCTCATGTATTAGGCAATCATTAAACACTTATATCCTTAGCAGTGCCGCAAATTACCATAGTCACCATGCCATGGCATGTGTAGCCATATATGCTTCTCATCACGGAATATCACAACCCCGTTTTAGAGCAAGAGCAACATGCTTGAAAAAACCATCCTCAATAGTAGTAACTTCAATATAATGCTCCCCTTTTTCATTTTATAAAAAACATGCAATGAAAACCAAAATGGCCAAGGAAGCAGACCTGTGTACTAGTAGCGGTGAGCTCCATGCTTCAATGTCATGACACAATGCAGATTTCACTAGGCACAGCAACAACCAAACAAAGCTAAGTGAGGGCCAGAGAAATGCCCTCAGCTCTTTATATAGAGGAAGGAGGGAGTCGGCCCGACAGATCGTGGCCATGAGTAGAATTGCCATGAGTGAAACGACAGTATTACACGACGGTGAGGCCGCCTACGTTTTGCAGAGAGAGAGAGCCACTGCGCCTTCATGGCAAGTAGATGGTAGTAGGGTAGTAAACCTTTAAGTGAAACCCTACTTGTAGGTAATAGATACGGGCCTAGTCCCATGGTGAGGAGGTGAAGTTTTAAAATAAAGTCCATAAACTATAACTAAGTACCACAATGTGTGTGTGTGTGTGTGTGTGTGTGTGTGTGTGTGTGTGTGTGTGTGTGTGTGTGTGTGTGTGTGTGTGTGTGTGGGTTGCCAGTGTGTGTGTATGTGTGCGTACGCGTGTGGAGAGAGAGAGAGAGAGAGAGAGAGAGAGAGAGTTGGTTGCTTTTGATAATGGAGGAGAGAGAGAGAGAGAGAGAGAGAGAGAGGAGATGGTGCCGAGAGAGAGAGAGAGAGAGAGAGAGAGAGAGAGAGAGAGAGAGAGAGAGAGAGAGAGAGAGAGAGAGAGAGAGGAGGAGGAGGAGGATTGTGCCAAGGGTGGCGGCTCCCTATGTGAGTGCAAGGACAAGGGGGGGGGGGGGGGGGGGGGGGGGGGGCAACCTACAACAATGATAAAAAGATGTTTTTTTATTCATATTAAAGCTCCCCCTCTTGGGGCTAGTTCCCACGGTCGAGGATTTTTAAAGCCAGCTATCATTAAACCTCCCCTTGTGGCTACAGGCATTCATGCCTCTATGTCTGCTTTTGATTCTCTAGTAGTGGAGTTGGAGGGTTCTCCCTCCTCTAGCATATCTACCATGAACTCTAGATCAAACCTTAAGAAGTACCTTTTGAGCCTTCATCCATTGACTCTGTTCTTGTGAATTTGACCATCAGCCTCCATCAATTTGTAGCTACCATTGGCATATAGCCTTTTGATGATGAATGGACCTTACCATATTGGATGAAACTTCTTATCTTTCCTAGTGTAAATCTATTGTCGTATCTCAATACTAACATGCCTTTCTTCGAACCCTTTTCCTTAAGCCCTTGATTAAATGTGAGGTGGTGTCGTTTTGCTTGCGTCGTATAGTAGTTGATCGTATCTTCCTTGTCTAGATGAAGCCTTTCTAGATCCGAGATGTGAATGCGGAGATGGGAAATTGGGCGCTGTAACTGGCTAGCAATGACTCCCAAGGTGGCTATCTGCACCGCAATGGGTAGAATGGCCTCTTTTCCATATACCAGATGGAAAGGGGTGAAACCTAGTGATGTTCGAAATGTCGTGCAGTAGGCCCAAAGAGCGGCCATGAGATGCTTATCCCAATCACTTGTGTGGTTATTCATCTGCTTTGTGATGATCTTACAGATCATGCCGCTTACCTTTTCCACTAGACCATTGCATTGTGGATAGTATGGAGTTGAGTGTCGACGTGTGATGCCTAGCTTTTGCAGAAATTCTCCCACCAAGTCACCTCTGAAACCTGGCCCTCTATCAGATATTATCTCCATAGGTGTGCCAATCCGGCAAGATGTGCTCAGATATAAACTTCGCCACTTCTTAGGCTGTAATGCGTGTGGTGGCTGCTGCTTCCACCCATCGGGTCATGTAATATACAACATCTAGATGTACAATTTAATTGTGCCCTTGGTAAAGGACCAATCACATTTATTCCCCACTTCTCAAATGGGCCATATGAGATGAGGAGTCTGTGGCTCATAGGTTGTTGTTCGATCATTGGATACTTGACAAGCTCTGCATGTTTTACACCAATGATGCACATCCCTGTTCAAACTAGGCCAAGAAAATCCTAGCTATAGAATCTTCCTACTAGAAGCATCTGGAGCAAATGATTTCACCTCCATGATTTCACTAGATATTGGCACTCGCCTGAGAATCTAGTCTTTGCTCTTGCAATACAAGGTGTTGTTTATAAAGCGGTATCTGAGTTCTACCAAAAATTGATCAAACTTATCCAAGCAAGCTCAAAACCGAGCAAAGTTATTGAGTGATTTGAGAGAGACAGACAGAGACAACACACACACACACACACACACACACACACACACACACACACACACACACACAGATTTCTCTGAAACCAAACAGTAAATGTCAACACCATTGCTAGCAAAAACATAGTTTTTGGAAACTTAGAAATACTTCATGTGGAAAGTTCTAGAAGTACATGGACCATGTTTTGAAGTTAGGTCACCATTATACAGATCTAGTGATCGAGTTTACTATTAGTATGAGTATCACCAAGTGCAAGGCATCTTCACAAGTGTGCTATGTGTGAAAGAAGACACAAATTTACTAACGCATATATCATGTGACTGTGCATTAAATCTCTTGGAGTTCTTTCTCGTAAGGCACGTCTCTCTCAGGCTCTCCCCTTCCTTAGCTTCCCTTTAGAGAATCCCTTCCCTTACCTTCCCTTTAGAGAAGCACTTCAAAACTCCTCGATAGATATATGAAGTATCTTCTGGAATGTTCCTATGATGTTAAAATGTCTCTTCCTCTTCATCTTGTGCCCCTCTCTCTCTCTTCTCTCTCTCTCTCTCTTTGAATCATTGCTTAATCAATAATTAATTGGTAGAAACACCATTAGAAATTAAAGCCTACAAATCTTTACTATATATTGTTTTCTTATTTCTTCATCAATAACATAACAGTGTGGGCGACAATGCTACGATTCTCTCCCAAGCTATCGACCTTTTCATGGGTTTTGACCTTAACATCAACTACTAAAGGATCTATGCCAAGAAGCTCACAGAGGTTTGACTTTATTGCCTCCTTATGGGGACTTCACTTTGGCCTTCGTATAAGACTGCGACATCTAAAATGCCCATAGTATATCTCGCTTCATGCATCAAATATTGAACAGCTTCTTTCACAAAAATTGAAGATGCGGTTCCTTTCCATTTTGAATCATTGTTAGGAAAAATCTAGCAGACGTCCAAAAGACATAGCATCTACCGCACAATGGACAAGCACATCACTGTTGGAATATGCTTCACATCCTTGGTCATGTTGAATATTCATGGTGTCGACAATTATAAGAGGCAAATTTGGCTCCAATCTGTGAAGATCAAAACCAGGCCCTACTCTAAAAGGTAGTACAAGAGCCTTACTCACATCTGGAATGATAGTTTCAACAAGATGGACTTTCCATACTATTTTTTTGTGAAAAAATTTAGTTTGTTTTGAGCTTGTGTCTGCTCAAGATAAGGTGGTATGAAAATCTTCCTACCTGGACGATCATGTCCACCTCTTCTCCTTAAATCTCTCTCTCTCTCTCTCTCTCTCTCTCTCTCTCTCTCTCTCTCTCTCTCTCTCTCTCTCTCTCTCTCTCTCTCTCTCTCTCAAGAAACCAAGAAACAATATCACTATCATCGAGACAATAAGCGATCTGTTTTCAACAGATTAATTTTTGGGAAAAGTGTGCCTCAACTTGTCCTTGGGCCGCTTAAAAAATCAAAATAACCGGTTGATGGGAGAGGAAAGGAAAAATTCCGCTTGAAAAATTTAAGAAATTAGAGTAAAATACCAGTTATTTAAAAAAAACCCTCTTTGAATCTATCCTGAAGGGAATTTTGTATGTTTGTGAATTTGTTTTTTTTCTAACACTACATTAGATACAAAAACTATCTACAGCAAAATGTCAAGCATGGACAAAATGTCGAGCCTCGATAATCTCCATGAAAATTTGCAAGTATTCAAAAAAGTCTTTGCACTTCTGGTCTTCAGCCACTATGTTTTTTCTTCAACTTAGCTCTCATGATAACGAAGCCAAAGCGTGAACACCAACACACATATTATGGAGGAACCTCTCTCTCTCTCTCTCTCTCTCTCTCTCTCTCTCTCTCTCTCTCTCTCTCTCTCTCTCTCTCTCTCTCTCTCTCTCTCTCTCTCTCTCTCTCTCTCTCTCTCTTTGAGATTTTATAGTCCTTTGTCCTCAATGTCGACCTTGAACCACGATGGGTGGGAAGGGAATAATCCGAGAAGCAGGTGTCTAACCGTCAGGACAAGCTTGTTCTATTGACTGCACCAAATCTAAAAATTTATCTACCCTAGGTAAAGGAGCCAATTTAGAGACACTCAAGAAAAAAAGTGTAATTTTGGATGGGATTTTGCAAATTTGGTCAGATTTGAATTTTGAAAATTGCATGAGATTCCACATGCAAAGGCCGATTAGGTAATACCAAGATTGATATTTTTTTTATTTAATTTGGGCAGTCAATTTGAAAACGTTTAAATTTTAAGGTCTTTTTGGGGTTAGAGACACCCAACACTACAAGACGTTGCGCTAAAGCCAGTGCAGGTACCGACGAAATAGCGTTAATTTTTAAACTAAAAGGCGCCAAAATAAGCCTCGTAAGAGACGCCGGTATTGTAGCGTTGAAATAAGCCTCGTAAGAGATGCCGGTATCGTAGCGTCACTATAACCATCGGTATAGCTAACTTTCGAATATACCTTTAAATAGCCGTCGGAATATGCAACGTAATAGGCACCGGTATTATTATATTAAATTCCGACGCTCATTCCGTTGCCCCTACCAACGCTGATACAGTCACCTGTACCGAAGACCAAAACCTGCAAATTTTTTTTGGGCAGAGAGGGCTGGGAACTAATGCTGCATGTACTGCAGCAAAAGAAAACAGCCCTCTCTGCCCTGAAGCACACAAAGCACACCCGGTGGCCTCTATACCAAGGTACTACTTGGATGCCTCACGGTGAGGGGTAATTGAAGGGGCACCACCTAGCGTTTTATGCGGCTAGGACACGACCAAGAGCTAGTAGAGTTGACGCTCTATTGTTGAGAATGACATCTTTATGGGAGAGAATTGCCTTGAGCATATGGAAGGAGTTGTGCTCACACACACCTTCAACCAACCTTAATGGGGAGAGAGAGAGAGAGAGAGATAAAGAGAGAGAGAGAGGAAGAGAGCCACCAACAAGGATCCAATGAATGAATTATTGGAATGAGAGGTTTGAAGGGGTGCCTATTTCCAAAACCTCTCTTGGCTAACTGTACGAATGGTTGCAATTATGCATATGGAGCAAATATACATATGAGGGTGATGGACACTACAAGAGGTACTTAATAGTACCAACGCTCGTAGTGCGACGCTCAAACATGAAAAACCACGGCGTCGCTATGTTACAAGTAACATAGCGACGCCTATAGCGACGCCGCCAGGGCTAAAAAAAATAACCGAGAGCGTCCGAAAACTCAGATCTCAGATCTGAGTTTTCGGCGCGCCCTCAAGCAAGAAGGGTAACGTGCGCTCTCCCTCTCTCTCTCTTTCTTCTCCACACACACACACACACACATATACACACACACACGAGGAGAGGAAGGAGAGCCAGGTATGCTCCTTCCCTCTCGTCACTCTCATGTTCCGTTCCCCTCTTTCTCTCTCCCCCTCTCTCTCTCTCTCTCTCACACACACACACACACGCACATAGAGAGAGAGAGAGAGCACAAGCATAAACAAAGAATGCACACACGCATGCATAAACAAAGAATGCACACACATTGAGAGAGGAAAAGAGAGAGAGAGCATGCATAAACCAAAAATGCACACACACATGCATAAACAAAGAATGCACACACACATTGAGAGAGAGAGAGAGAGAGAAAGATATAAAACAAAGAGAGTCTTAACATCGTAGGAAACTATCCCAAGAGACCTTAAAGATCTGGTCGACAGGAGTTGAACTCAAGACTTGTTATTCATGAGGGAAATGGCATAACCAATCTATCACACTTCGGTGATAGAAAACTTATACCATTTTTCTCCTTTTTTTTATTGGTGTGCACACACACACACACCCGAGAAGAAGAGAGTTTAATTTACATCGTAGAAAACTAATTAAAGAGACCTTAAGATCTAGCCGACGAGGAGTTGAACTCAAGACCTGTTATTCAAGAGAAAAATGGCATAACCGATCTACCACACTTGGGTGATAGAAAGGTTATACCATTTTTCTCTTTTTATTGGCACACACACACACACACACACACAAGAAGAAGAGAGTTTTAACGTCGTAGGAAACTATCCCAAAAGACGTTAAAGATTAGGTTAGATGTAGACTTACGTTAAATTAGATTTAGGTTTATTTAAGTTAAATTAGATTACATTTAGATTTATTTTTAGTTAGTTTTACGTTTGATTAGATTTATTTTTAGTTAGATTTACGTTTGATTAGATTTAGGTTTATTTATGTTAGATTTAGATTTACATTATATTATATTAGATTTAGGTTTATTTACGTTATTTACCTGTTATTGAAGAGGGAATTGGCATAACCAATCTACCACACTTGGGTGATAGAAAGGTTATAGCATTTTCTTATTTTTATCGTTTAAGATAAGGTTAGATTTAGATTTTCGTGTAGATACAACTCAGATTTTCGTGTAGGTGCAACTCAGAGAGCCGCGGACGCTTGTCAGAAATGGCGAGAAAATTTCTTGCGCTCACAGCCTCGACAGTCCACGCGGACCAGCAATTCCACCTGCATGTTCGACTGCTGCTACCATACGATAAGCCATCATGATCAGCTAATGGAAGAGCAAATTGAGCCTACACAAAAATTAGTGATGCAAGATGACGATTCCAAGGGTCACACACACACACACCACATCCCATCGAACCTAGAGTAAGAATTAAGTGCCTTGAGCAGACATCAGCTACATTGCAAGAATGGCGTACCTGCATGCTACAAACAAAGATCTACTATGAAAAGATGTTAAGATGTTGTGAAATGCTACAGCTAGAGAAGAGGCAAAGGGGTTTTGTCCACTACATGCAGTATCATGCAGACGTGGGTGTGTAGATTTCTTGTACCCACAAATATAGACATTGACCAATAAAGACGAGATTATAACCCGGTGGTTCTGATCTCCGTGCACCTCTAGACCGAGGTGTGTGGGGATTGGACATGACTAGAGAATGTGAGGTAGTTTACAGTGTGAACAAAGAGAGAGAGAGAGAGAGAGAGAGAGAGAGAGAGAGAGAGATAAGACGAAGAATGCCAATAGAAGATTAAATTTTTTGTCCAGGTTATAAGATTTTTACCCTCATTATGAGTAGTGACGAGGATGTGGGGCCGTCCAACCGAAACACCTATCTCTCAACGAGGATCTTATGTCCTTGTAATCATTGCAAGCATGCTGTGCGACAGACAAGACGCATTTCTTTGCAGCACGTTCACGAATTTGGCGAGTTCAATCCATCTATTATAGATCGAGTTGTTGCCAATTATAGCTCGTCGGACTCTGACGCTGGCCAACAGGCAGCAATCTCGCAACCCAATAGACGTGTTCGCAGGCGCTTTGGTCAAGCAGCATATGTGAGGCCACAAGATGTAGCCTCTGATAGCTCGGGGGATGATCATGCAGACCACATTCCCAACGAGGCAATGTTTGAGCCCGAGATTGATGAAATGATCGAGACGATGATGGATTCAGAGAGGCTTATCTATGATGATATGAAAAGTGAAGCCAATACGCCATTGTATAATGGAGCACGTGTGTCTAGATTGAAAGCGCTCCTGGTTCTTCTCACCATGCAGGCAAAGTTTGGATGGAGTGACACTAGCGTCACAGCGCTTTTCAGGTGATCTATTACAATTAGTTTACTTTAATAAAACTCTAAATGTATAATGATCTGATAGATTTTTACACAATTGTACCGTATTTTTATGTTGTCTAGATTGCTCAAAGAGTGTTGGGGTATAGGCGTCTGCGCCTTGCCCGGCCGCCCAGAGTCTGGGCGCCCACTGACATGTATACCTTAAACATAGCATAAGTGTATAGGGGGTTGCTCACTCTTTTGAGTCTCCCCACCCATATCTATGTGTCGTGTGTCTCCTTCTCTCTCTCTCACTCTCCGTCTGTGGTGCTCCCCGATCCCCTTCAATTGGTATCAGAGCGTAGGTGCGGAGGGAGCGCGTGTGTGCACAGTCACGATGACAGCGGAGAGCCAGTTTCATTCCCGAAATCGCGTCCGCGCGCGCGCACTTTCAAGAGTGCAAACAGGGTTTCGACTTCGGCATCGGCAAATTCAGCTTTCCGAGAGCGTTTCCAGCAGGTGTCCTGACGTGTTACCCCCCTTTCGAAGCCATTCGAGCCATCAAAAACTTCATTCGAGCTACAATTGAGGAGCTGCATTTTTCAGCCCTCTTTTGGCAATTTATGCTGTGTTTTTTGGGTCGAAACGGAGGTTTTTGGCATAGCTTTCACACCCAGACTCGGATACATGTGATCCAGGAGTCTACCTTGGGGTTTTGGCATGCTCCGGACGCAATCTTTATATCAGAATTTTAAAATTCTGAACGCTGAATTTTTTGCAGCAGCAGCAGTTGTTTATTGTGTGTCCAGGATTCCACACATGGTTTGCTCTCAAATGTGAGAGTGATATTTGCTGCAAGTTTCGTCATAGGTGGGAGGATACAATGTATGCCTTATGTGGTTTGATGCTCAGGGAGACTAATGTGATTGCATTTTGAGCTCGGCAATGTATGCCTCGAGCATGTTTTTTGGCAGTCACAGGTAGAGCAGATATTTGTGTACTAGATTTGCAGGTGTTTGCAATGATGTATGCAAAGTGTGGAGATTGGTGCATGCATTTGGAGTGCGGTTTGATGCGCTTTGGTTGCTCATGGTTTTGAGCGTGCAATCAGTTTGGTTACTGGTTTTGTGGCCGTTTTACTGACGAAACTCTGGCGAAATTTTCCCAGGAGTTTTATGCGTATCATTTATGCGATCTAGGTAGAGATTGCAGGTTGCACTCAGCATTTGCGTGCGGTGTTCTCTGCAGGTGGGAGATTTGTGCGTGTGTATGCATCGATACCACACAGTGTGGGCTTGGTGATTCGCTCACGGTTTGACAGGCGTACAGTTATCTTGGCACACTCACAGGAGTGAGTATTGTGATGTATGCTTATGTGGCTACGAGCTAGGTAGCCGGATTCGAGAACTAATGGCTTGAGGTTTTTCAGCAGGTTTCAGCTACAGGTTTACAAGTTTACAGGCAGGTTTGAGGGCTTATTTGGGTGCTGAATTTTCAGCCATTGTTTCCTCTTTGCAGGTGTCCATGTATGGCTCAGTTGTAGGCTGATTTGGGACACATTTGTGACTTGTTTATGCAGCTGTTAAGAGCTGAATTTTGGGACTGATTTGTAGCCATATCTTACAGCCATATTTGCAGACTTTTTTTGATGCGATTCGAGCCAGTTTAGGGCTGATTTGGTTGACATTTGCTACTCATTGTTGGTTGCTCTTTTGCGAGCATTATGGCTGATTTTTCATTTGACTTCCAGCGTTATGGTCTGACACAGTTTGATGGTGCAGATTTTGTTGCTTGGAAGAAGCATATGTTTGTTGCATTGGCGGATTTGGGGCGGGATAAACCCTTGCATGGTTTATCGGCGAAGCCCAATTCTATGCGTGATGATGATTGGCAGGATCTTGATGAGTTAGCCATGTCTACGATTTGTTTGCATCTGGTTGAGTCTGTTTACTGGCAGGTCTCGAGGGAGACTACAAGTCATGCTTTATGGCAGAGTTTACATGCTATGTACGCGACATCCATGTCTACAGGGGAGTCTAGTCCCACTTCTATGTCCATGGGAGAGATTGGTCCCACACGCAAGTCTCAACGGCATAGAGACTTGACATGTTGGCATTGTGGACATAGAGGGCACATTAGGCGTCGATGTTTCAGGCGTCTGAGACAACGGAGGCGACAGATGCGTGATGCAGATTTGGGCATGAGAGATGCTAGTGAGATCAGTACGGTGGTTACTGAGTATGCTTGTGATGGCGATGTCACATTTACATCTAGCTTGTCTTCAGACGAGCGATCTTATGTCTACGGATTGCATATCGGATTGCACATTGTCTTCATATTGGTTACTAGATTCAGATGCTACTTTCCATGTCACGTCGCATCGTGAGTGGTTTAGCACGTTTTCTAGTGGGAGACTTGGTTGTGTGCACATAGCTGATGGTGCTGTGTATGACATTGAGGGTACAGGAGACGTATGTTTGTCCTTGCCCCAGTGGTATGAGATTTACCCTGCGTCATGTGCGTTATGTGCCAGAGACGGGATTTGATCTCAGTCAGACAGTTACGGGATAGTGGATGTCAGATTTCGCTACGAGAGCGAGATTTTGTGATGCATTTGGGTTCGCTAGTGATTGCGAGAGGTGCCATGAGTGGTACAGGTTACCCATTGCATGTGGATCACGTGAGAGACAGTGTTGTCTCTGTGATCACACAACCAGGTAGAGAGCGAGAGAGCAGGCGAGTCTCTTTTGCTTGTGGGTTGCAGGATGCTTTGCATGGAGTGCAGAGTAGTGAGCTCGTTGTGCACACAGTTGGGGCACGACTTGAGCAGTCACACAGAGAGGTGACAGAGTTAGACATGCATGCTTTGCTAGTGACTGATCAAAGCAGAGAGTCAGTTGTGCGAGATACTTCTATGCAAGATAGAAGGGTAGAGCGGTCTTGCTCTAGTGAGTCACGCCAGGAGGAGGTTGTGCAAGAGTCTATGCATACGGAGTTAGAGCATGAGAGCTCTAGTGAGTCACAGCAGATTGAGTGGTCATGTTTGCAGTGGATGATTGCAGAGGAGACTGAGATGTCAGCGATTATGCAATCATTCCTTTCTATGCTCGACAGTGAGCATGGGGATATAGTTGTGCAGGATATGTCTTCCAGTAGACACCTAGAGCAACTGGTTTGCTCTGAGGTTGCACGACAGGTTGATGCGTCTTTTGCGGACAGTCAGGAGATGCATGTGACTGACACGCCTCGTCAGTCAGAGATGCCTATTGCCAGGGATATATATGTTGATGCATGCTCCGTAGAGCTAGCAGGGCCCGCTAGCATTGCATCGGCATTCGGTGGTCTCATGTATGAGATGTTGATCTTGAGACCGGATATCGCAGTTGTAGTGGGAGCATTTGCAGTTGGGGTTGTCAGTCGTTTTTTGACTGATGATGGCATATTGCATGAGGGAGATATGCAGGTATTGCGTACATACTTGCAGTACGTGTGCGGTACGTCTAGTGGTGTATGGACATACACGGGAGCAGGACAGTCGGATGCACACGATCACAGCCAGCCAGTGGGCATCGGTTGAGAGCGTTTTTCTCTCACCTTTTGTAGTCTTTAGACTAGGTTCCCTTGCTTAAAGGCACAGTCGCCTTTAAGTGGGAGGTTGTTGGGGTATAGGCGTCTGTGCCTTGCCCGGCCGCCCAGAGTCTGGGCGCCCACTAACTTGTATACCTTATACATAGCATAAGTGTATAGGGGGCTGCTCACTCTTTTGAGTCTCCCCACCCATATCTGTGTGTCGTGTGTCTCCTTCTCTCTCTCTCACTCTCCGTCTGTGGTGCTCCCCGATCCCCTTCAAAGAGCACATACTACCAGCTGATAATGTGATGCCAGATTCCCGAGAGGAAGTAAGAAAGATTTTGCGAAACTTGGGGATGGATTACAATTCGATCCATGCTTGTCCTAATGACTACATTCTTTTCAGAGGGGAATACATAGACATGGAGAAATGTCCGAAATGTGATTCCGAAAGATATTGAGTAGATCTCCACGCAACAAAAATTCCGCAAAAGATTTTGCAACACTTTCCTCTACTCCTCGCATCAAGCATTTCTTCGAATGTAAGTCCATGGCCACCCTAGCATCATGGCATGAGGAGAATAAATCTTCGGATGTTATGCTACGGATTGCCCCCAGGGATGAAGAGACTATCTCTATGGTACGAGTTACCATACTGGCCCCGACTCATGATCAATCACTTGCTCGATCCAATGCACATATTCTCTCATGTAAGTTATGTGGCTCTGGCAGGTGATATTTCATCCTACAAAGTCTGCATCAAACTGGTGGTACGTCATAGAGGTAGCCCCTCGTAGTGCACGGACGTATGAAGGCTACCATGTGCCAATCACAGCGGCATCAATGGAGGAGATCGGAGAAGATGCTAAGTCAGAAGCCGTGGAGGTGGTGCCAGACGAACATCAAGCTGCTACTCTCTATGGGGTGCATGCAGAGGATCTACAAAATGAAACAGAGGACATATGTTTAAATGGAGAGCTCTATATAGATATAGGAAGTTATGTTCAGCTATGCGCGGATGAGAGAGAGATCTCTTAAATCCATAAATATTGTATTAGAATAATTTTTCTCCGTTTTGTAAATTCAGAGTTATGCACTTTCCTCTTCCATCACTCAAGTTGAATAGAAGAAGAACGCTTTCTGTTGCTGCTAGCCCTTGAACATTCCAAAGCTACAAGCACCTTCAAGTTCTTGTATTGAGGCGGTCCGGGGCGGGCAACAAGAAGAGCGGCCTCTAAACACCCTTCGAGGCTCCCGTGCTGGTCAATTGGGGCTGGGGCAAGCCAGAAACTAAACAAGAAAAGGGGCACCACCTAGTTGTAGATGCGAACTAGGACGCACGTGATATCTCCTTGTACTCAAACGCACAAAGAGAGGGGAATGCAAGATAGCCACACACACCAAACACAAACATTCACCACACCAGAGAGAGGTAAAGAGCACAAATCAACTTGAGCAACTCAGTCTTAGCCTTAAAGACTAGATGCACACAAAGCTTGATGAGAAATAGAGGGACAACACAAAACTTGACCTTGTTGCCAATACACAAATTGTCTTAGGGTCACGGGAGACCTCTCACCGAGCACCCTCTTACAATTTACCTTTTAGGCAAACAATTCAGCAAGCCCTCAAACCATCAAGCATGAAATGGCACAACAAACTTCAAGGGCAATATACCTTCAACCACCTGATGAGCCACTTATCAAGTCAATTTGGAGAGAAGGGTCGTAGTTGCAGCATACAATTGCACCCAAAACTATAAATCTTATTTATGCACAAGAGTAGGCTACAAGTGTGGTGAAGAGTATAGTATCACTCCACTCCAATCGATGGCATAACTAACTTCAAGCTTCTCCATGCACCTATGTGTAGTGATGGAATAGAGCACTCACGATGCACACACTCTACACAACTAGGCTTGAAGAGTGGTGTGTTATGTGTTGAGGATGGTGTGGTATAGTGTGATCATGTGATTTACAAGGCAGAGAAGGGCTCTATTTATAGGTTTTAGAAGCCCCGATTAGGATTAGGCCTAATCAAGTTTATTTGAAGGAATAAATTATTATGCATATTTATATTTATTTTTAATGAGGGTGGGTCTCCCTTGTCCTTTGAATCACATGGATGTGGACTCAAGGGAAGAGAATTATTGAGGATGAAAGGAGAGAGGATTGAGTGAATAATTTGGGAGTGACTACTCTATTAGAGGGTGCATTTTACAATAAGGTTAGTGGTTAGTAGTTAGTAATTATCACTAAAAGATATTTACAAAATCATTCACCAAATGGTGAGATATATGATGAAAAAAGTTAGAGAAGGGATGAGCTTGTAAAGAGAGGTTGAAGCTTTGGAGAAGTTGACATTCACCTCTTTGCAGCACCGGTAGAAGAAGCGGTCAGCATGGCAAAGTAGCGCGTGTCGATGAAGCTATGTTATCTTCAAACCTTGGAAAATTCATGATAAAGCTTTCATTTGTAGAGGTTATCTTTGGATTTTTGCTGATTTTTTGAAGTTCTTTACAAAGTTGAAGAGAATATGGTAATATGGACATATATGTAGAGAGAAAGGGGGACACATAGGGTGTAGAAATGGAGGATGAAGGCTATGGAGGTGTGAGAGATGTGGCAATGGTGAAGAGGGTGAATTAGGACATGGGAGTTGCAGGTTTGGGAGTGGGAAGGAGAGGGAGGAGTGTGTGTGAAAGAGGAAAATGATAAAGTGGAAGAGGGAGTGTGGCTGCATAGCATGGGCAAACTGGGGTCCACCAATAAAATCATAGCTCACAGCTCGTCGCTCAAAAAAATATGAAAAAATTTGAGGTGAAATTTCAGCTCATGAGCTACAACTTTTGTTTGTATCACCTTTTCAAATTCGGTGAGCATGTGATCTTTAAAAATTCAGCAAAACCGACTGTTTTTTCCACTGCACAAGGTCCTTGTGAGGTCCTTCTTTGGATGATTCTTTTGAATACCTCCAAGAGTGAGCTCCCCATGGTGCATACATGCATGCCACATACCCTTGACCTTATTTGGTAGGTCTGTAATTGAAGATATTATTGAGATCATGATATAAGTGAATAGTACAACTAAGAAAATCAAATATTGAGGGGTCTAAAAAAATATGTACATGTCAAATATAAATAATATAGGTGGAAAAAATATAAAGGGGTCAAAATAAATCTCTCTCATTATAAGTCTACCATAAAAAGATGAATATTTTTTGTGGTCTAATTTATGAGAGTAATAGAGAATAGATGTAGGAAGGAAAAAATCGCAATAGTGAGACAATATACACATAAATAGAACTAGTTTTTTTGGATTTTTGTTGGGATGGAGTTACACCAAAAATAAGAGAAGCTTGCATGAAATTATTTTTATATGGAATAAAGAGTATGCAAAATGGTAAGAAAAAATATGGTAATGGTGAGTCAATGTACATAGCATAAACAACACACGCCTAAGTATAAATATTTAAATAAATACCAAAATAATTATGAAAAATCCTTATATTTAGGCCCTATATACATGAAATATTTACACACAAATGGGTCATAATATACTTATATTTTTTATTTTTATTATTTTTTTGGCTCAACTAGCCCAGTGACTAGCTAATTGAGGATTTTTAAGAAGATATGGGAAAAGTCCTGTCATAAAATCTAATATCTAACCAGCCCAAATGATTTTCTCATATTAAATTGATCACTTAATGTGGGAGAATAAATGGGAGCAAGTGTTAAGATATAGATATGTGCTTATAGATCTATCTCAACACGGGGCCAATAGTAAAGGGGCCCAAATGGAAGATGGTCTATCAAGAGCAAGGCTAACCAATGGAGCATAAGACCTTAGGGTTAGCTTCATTGAAGACCTCCAATAATGTGTGTAAAAGTCCTTTGACCTTAGGTAAGCTAGGGTTGAGCTCGAGGTGCTTGTCGTGCTTGAGGTGCTTGTCCTGCTTGAGGTGCTTTTCATGCTTGAGGTGCTTGATTAAGATGCTTGAGGTGCTTGACTGGCTCCATGCTTGAGGTGCTTGACTTGGTGCATGATTAAAGTGCTTGAGGTGGCTTGAGAAGCTTGCCTGAGATGCTTGTGGGAACACCCCCTACATCAAGTGCTTAGTCATGCTTGATGACTAAGGGGCTTGCTCATCCAAAGTCAAAAATATCCCTACAAGGAGGGGGACGAGCCTACAAGGGGGGGGGGGGGGGGGGGGGGATGAGAGAGAACACACACACACACACACACACACAAGGGAATCCCGAGCTTGAAGAGGCAGCAAGGACACTTGTCAAGTTCCTCCCCATGTTGCCCTCATGGTGTGTCTGAAGCCTATTGGTTGGCCACCCAAGGGGTCCAATGATAATTTAGGATATTTAGTTAATTGATTTTGCATTTATCAAGTCCTCTCTCTCAAAGGGGAAAGGGGGACACTTGTCCCAAGGCTACCCATGTTGCTTGTAATGGCTCCTGCTTGTGATTGGCTAGGCCTGGAGGGGTCCAATGAGCTACAAGGGGGGGTCGACCCAAGCAAGCTAGGGGGGTGCTTAGGGGGTATACTCACCCACACACACTCACAAACACTCTCATTTTGTACTATGCAAAGTGCAAGAGCTCCCTCTCTTTCTCGAAGCAAGTAGAGGTTGAGAGCCTACACCAACACTCTTGGCTATGGAGTGCAAATCCATCCAAGAGCCATGCTTCAATGCTTGAGCTTGCCATCTATTTCTTCTTCATTACTATGCTATTATGTATGCTAGCACAAGAGTTATGATAAGTGAGGAACTAGCTCTTTCTCGTATGAAATGTTTCTTCTTCCTCTTCCCTACCCTCATTCCCTGCTAGCTCTCTCCACCTTCAAAGGTGTTTGAGGTCTTGGGACTGAGGCTTGGTATAGTTAAAGCTTTCTTCAAGTTTAGGTTATGCTATGATGGTGATGCATGAAGCTTTCCATCTTCATTGCTTCACCTAGGTCACAAGGAACACAAAGAATGTATTGTAACAAGTCTCTCTTTATGGGAGAAATCATAATACAAATGCCTATTGGAGGGGGGACCGGCTCCACATAAATCCGGTCCTCAACTGTTGTCATGTTCTCTAAATTCTCTCTCTTGCAAAAGTATTGTCCATGCCAAGTTAACTAATTGCTATAATTATGTTGCTATCTTCAATTATGTCTACCCGCTATGCTCACAAAATCATTTCTTGAAAGTACTCTCATTAAATTCCGCTACTCTCAAATTGAATAGGCAAATGCCATTACATTGGTATCAAAGCATTTGGTTTCTCTTTTCTTGCTTAAGAAGAGAGGTCCTTAAGTAGCCTATAAATGTTTTATGTTGTTAATTATAATAGAGTAAGTGGAACTGGGATCTAATATCGGTTTTGTTAAGCCCACTATGTGGGGGATGGTGCACACCTCGGGAGCTTTGGACTTAATAATGGAGTCTTTTTAGACTTGCCTACGGCTTTACCATTATTGAGCCATAAGAAGTCCGAAAGGAGCTAGCCCTTGGCAACTCTGCTATGTTAGACCTACTCCTCTACTCTCTATAATTAACCACTTTGAGCCATGGGTGTAGATACTTAAGAGCCGATTTTCAAAGGCTAAGAGGAGTGGCAACTAAGGTTTTGAACTGCCAAAGCATACACTAAGTATAAACATAAATTTTGTTAACATGGCTGACAATAATCAAGAGAGTAGAATGAACATTGATAGCTTTGATTTTGCACATGAAGGTGCTAAGGATGATGCTCCCATGTTTGTGAATTATCTCGTCGCTAGGTTGCAGCAAGCTATGGGCAACCCTGCTTTGCAAGCCGAAGTTACTCAACAACTTCGTGCTTATGGAATTTCCCTTCCTCTCCCAGAGGAGAGAGAGCTTAGGAGGCCTCTTGAAGAGACTCTCAAAAGAAGACTCTCCCATTCGAGAGGAGGAATCCAAAGATAAAGAAAGCAATGAAAGTCTAAGTTCTTCTGAAGAGGTGGCTCCACGAAGACGGCGGTCTAGACGATTGCCTACTCCTCCCAAGAGGAAAAGAGCAACCTATAGTCCTTCTCCTCATCACTCTGAAAGGCAAGAGAGGAAACAAAGGAAGAAAAGGGATAGGAAGAGGTCACCCTCTTCTCCTTCTTCTTCACCTTCCTCCTCTTCCGATGAAAGTTATGGCTATTCTCCTAGAGAATACAAGAGGGGAGGACATCGCAAATCATTTCCTGCATGGCGAAGGTCACAAAAGCTAAAGAAGTTCAAGGAGGGAGGAAAGAGTATCTCTTTTCTCACCTACGATGGCACCTTTGGTGCTACCGACAAAGTGTTGGCCTTCATCCAGCAATTTGATGTGGCCTTTGGGGACGAGGGCTTCACAGAGTCCTCCAAGCTACGCCATGTAGCTATGCACTTCCAAAAATCAGCTCGTCAATGGTGGGCTAGCCTTCGTGGCAATGGAGAAGCCCCAAAGACATGGAAAACTCTACGAGTTTCCATCATGAAGCAATTTCTTCCAAGAGATACTAAAGATAAAGTTCTTACTGAATGGCGGAGCTTGAAGATTCTCTCTCATGAGTCTATCAACAAGTATGTAGACAAGTTTTGGGATTTACATCTCAAAGCTACTGTCTTTCAAAAGATAGACTTTGCCGAGCAAAGACAACAATTCTTTGCGGGATTACCTGAAGAGATGGCCGAATACATCAACTCTCAACGGCCTGGTACTATTATCGAAGTAATCCATCACACCATGGTTGCTTCACGCATCAATTTCCATCAAGGGGCTAGACGTAATGTCAAGCCCATGGAAAACAAAGATAAAAATGATGCAAAGGGGAAATCCAATGCACAAAATAATTCCCAAGGCACTTCCAACAACAACAATCGGTCCAAGGAGAAGGGAGTTTACAAAGGTAAAAAAAAACTCTCTCCTGAAGAGCTTGAAGCTTTTCGCAAGGACCATAAATGTTTCAAGTGTGGGGAGCAAGGACATGGCTATCGTTCTTGCCCCAAGAAGAATACCCGCAATGAGACTCCTAGGGATTCCACCATCAAAGCTTCAAAAGAGGATGCTCGTTGCAAAGGATCATCACTCTCCTATGCTTGGGGAAAGGTAAGAGAGCATGATGCCTTCATCTTGTTTGACCCTGGCTCTACTCTCAACTTCATATCAATAGAGTTGGCCACCAAGTTGGGCATTCAAGCTTTTGAGATGGGAGATATAGTAACAGCTGATGCAGCTTTCAAGGGACAACAAGCCTCAGTTACTCCCTTGATTGGGAAGTTGAGGCTTCACGTCCAAAGCTATGTCGACAAAGAAGACTTCTTCATCTCTCCTCTCCAACATCAGGATGTTATCCTAGGGGCACCATGGTTTGATCACATGGCTGCCAACATGAAGTTCCCTGAAAGGAGAATTTACTTCACCTACAGGGGAAAGAACATGTATATAGATTCTAGTGAGCGTGGTCGCACTATTCCACTTGTAAATCCTCTTTCTTTTGATAAATCAATGAAGAGCTCAGTTTCTGCGTACATGATTTATGTCAAAGAGTCTCTAAAAGCTAATAATGTTTCATCAAATGAAAATGATAGGAATCAAGAAGAGTTAGACTTGTCTACTTTTCTAAAAGGATTCCAAGATGTGTTCATCGATGATATCCCTATGGACCTACCTCCAAAACGAGGGGATGATGACCATCATATTGAGCTCCTTCCAGGAAGCTCACCGCCTAACAAACTTCCTTATAGAGTCTCACAAGCTGAACAAGAGGAGATTATGAGGCAAGTACAGGAATTGGTAGACAAAGGGATGGTGAGGCCTAGTTCCTCTCCCTTTTGTTCTCCAGTCCTTTAGTGGTGGCAGTGGCGGTTGTTGTGGGAGTTTCGCCACCGATGCTTCGACACCACCTCGTGTTCGCGACAAGGCTCTTTACCCTCCCCTTCTTTGTCCGTCCCGACACCAGCCACGGCATTGCCATCGACACCAGGTTTTGCGCGGCTGACTGCCATTCCCCGCAGCTGCACACCACTAGCTACTCCTCTAGGAGTCACTCTAGTGGACACTCCTCGCTTCGGGGCTCAGACTCCAGTGGAGAGTCCTGGCATCTGTACCCCCGGTTACACGCCGCTAGAGACCCCTGTCGGGACACCCAGGTTCACGCGTCAGCGGCGAGAGGGCTTGCCTTACTCCGTCGACTTCAGTGACGGCATCATCTTGGGTGATGAAGGCAAGAAGGTGATTTCGGACATGCACGGTCTTTGCTCTCAGGTGTTTAGACACTACATACTAAACACCTAGAGTGAAGTATCGAATGAATTAAAAGACAGAGTCATCAGCATGCTTCATGACGAGTTTCCCGTTCCAACATGGGATGACCGCCTCAATGAAGATGTGATGAAGATTCGAATGCGTGAATACTGCAAGCATAAGCGTTCCGAAGTGCAAAAAGCAATCAAGCATGGGTGGAGCAAACCAGATTGGTTGGCCAAAGAAGATTGGAAGAATGCGAAGAAAGAAGCGTGCGAGAATCCCGACAAGAGGAAGCAACAAAAGGAGGCAGCCAGAGCGCGAGTAGAGGCAGGGAGCTCGCACCACTTGGGGAGCGGCGGGTGGGCATCATTTGAGGTTGATTTTGTAAGTGTTTTCGCATCTATGTTTGATAGTTTAGGATTTATGGGATTTTAAATTCTAACATAATGGATTCTTTGTATGTTTTGACAGTGGTCATTTACAGGACGCGATCGCACATCGTACGAGCGTGAGTACGCAGGCAGGAAGGGCTTAAACACCCTTATAGACATCCTGAGTTATCGCGGCAGCATGGTTAGTATTAGGGTTTATTCTTTTCTATTTATTGTATTGTTTTATAAACGTCACTATATGTTTATACTTACAAAAAGCTATCTTATTGTTTTTTTTTTCAAAATCCGACAGATACGCTGCTTGGACGCGATGAGACGTCTGATTAGATGATGTCAGTTTAGCCATAGCTAGATAGCATTAGTTTCTTTTTGTCATAGCTTATGTATCATGAGACGACTTTTATACGTCTTTTTGAAAACCATGTATCTTTTTTAAATAATGACAATGGTTTGTAACTATTACATTTGCAAAGATTAACATCAAGTGATTTTGCCTATGTGTACAATTGTCATTGATTTACTTTCATCAATTCACGCTTGTCAGTTTTGTATTTTTATTTTGCAAACAATACGTACTATGGATGATGGAGTTAATGATTATATTGTCTTGTGGGTGACTATTTTGGGTCTATATTTACCTTTGCACTTTTCTTCAAAAGGTAAATAGACAAATGAAACATTCAATATGGTTGATGGATAATGCCCTTCCACCAAAAAAAATTCCTCTCGGGTGTCGCTATGAGCTTCGCTATATAAGGCTCTGCAGCATCGCTATAAGCGTCGCTATTGATGGCTCTGCAACGTCGCTATAGTTGTCGCTATAGGCATCGCTATATAGCGACGTTTATAGCGACGCTTATAGCGACTATCATAGCGATGCGTATAGCGACGTCCTCATATCAACGCTCATAGTGACACTCTTAGCGACGTCGGGGGTTATAAAAACCCAATGTATTTTCGTCGCTAAAAGCGTCACAAGAGCACACAACCTCTTGTAGTGGGAGAGAGGAAGGAGAAGGGAGAAAGGAAAGAGAAGAGAAAGTGGAGAATAAATGTGCTTGATAATGGATGTGGGAGAAGGATGGAACACATATAACTAGAATTGCCTTGATCAAGCTTTAACAAAACTTGCTACATGCACCCATGCCAATGTAAATGCATTCATCACAACAAAATAAAAATTTGAGCATTAATCATTCATTAAGGAAAATCAATTGGAAAACCTTCACACCTCCACCAAGGGAGTGATTACACGCACAAAGCATCCCCACAAATCAAGCATGCTAGCTACAATCATGGGAATGTAAACACTATCACCCTGCCAAAACGATGGTAGCCTAGAGGTGCACAAAGAGCCTAATTAGGGCATGCTACGATGGAGAGGGGGCTCCCATGTCTTTGGGCTGAGATGGGGGGCTCTTTATATAGCCTCTCCCACCCCATTACAATTAGTGAAAGTTACAATTAAGGGCTTGAATTGGGGGGCCTTCTTGATGCCTTGACCTTGAAGCTTCACCTTGCACTTGAGAGGTTGATTCTTGGTCATTATTTGCAGCAATTCACATTCTTCTTTGGAGGTTGTGGAATGACTAGCACCTATCTCCCAAATTGTGGTGAAAAAGAGAGAGGAATGGGCGATACTTAGAGGGATAGATACATTTGTGTGAGGATAAAAGAGAATTGGGTGGAGAGGGGTGAAGCTATGGAGTTGTTTTAAGGTTTTTTGTGGCTGATTTTGATGGAATTAAGTAGAGGTTATAATAGAGAATAGAAATCCATTATGGATCCTCAATATGTGTAGGAATTTAGTGATAGTGTATGTAATTAACTAGTGCATACACACACTAGTAAGAGGAGGAAGATGAAGTGCAGCCGTGGAAGCTTGAGAGGGTTGATTAAGAGTGAAAAATGATAGAATTTTGAATAATGTTAAGTGTGTGTGTGGGCAAGAAGGTGGCTAGGGTGAAAGGAGGAAAGACTAGGTGATGAATATGACCTAAAAAAAGACCTTTTTCACCACAAATGGCTCCAATATGTTGGGCCCACTTGCTTTGCCTGAATTTTGTTGATAGAGGACAAGGGGAGGGTGTGGAGGGGGGTCTAGGGTGATCTTTGGGGGGTGGGGGAATCATTTCTCTCAAGAAAATGGAGAAAAATTAAGAAAATTGGATTGGCATTTCCCTCTTTTCCTTATGAGTCAAAAGTGAGGTGACCCACCCTGCATGATTCTCTTTTTGTACTTGTTCATTATGCATCACATTTGTGATGACACCTCAAGAGGCCCCATGGACCCATGATGTACTAAGGCATCTTATTTGTAAGACTAGTAGATATTATGTACACATGGCAATTACATAATAGGAAATACCTAGGTAGTGGATCCCACCACTTGGCCCTTCAAGTTTCACTTATACCATAGGTGAAACCAACTCCAAGTTCGTTTTTTCCATGGGTTTCAACTTTGTTTAGGGCTCCATCCCATATGAAGCTCATCCATGTGCCAAAACCATGCCGAAATCCCTTGCCAAAAATGGACATTTTCCTAGTAATAGATCCACTGCCAAAACTTATTTTATTTTTATTTCTTGAGTTTGTACAAGGTTTAGCCAAACCTTAAGTACCAAAAAACCCTTCTAGTGAGCAAGGTTCACTCTTGTTGCTCCATTGCTTCACACTTCTTGATGTGATCATTCTAGTCATTATTGTAATCCTTAGCGGTGCAAGCTTAGGTGGTCGCATCTGGGAAACACTTTTACGTTGCTAATTATGATCATTACCAAGATGACTTTGTGGCAACACTCAACATTGTTATACATGCACTAGAGCCTTCTTGGTTGAGAGGAGCTTCTTCCTTTTGGTTGCTGGCAATGCCAAAATTGTGGTTTTAAGAGGGGTCATAAAAAGCACGCATCATATAGCCCTCCCCCTAAAGCTAGAGGTATTTTATGGCTCTAGCCATAGAAGGTGTTGTAATATGGTGTTTTATGGAGTGCATTACACACCTGCAATCTTGAAGCAATTGAACAGTAGATGAAAGCCTTTGATATGCGAACGTTATATCTTGGACTTCTATCATGACCCTTTCCTTTGCCATGTAACTACCCTTTGACTACTGCATCCTGTTTGTTTTTTAGCCCTTTTTGATGAATGATTGTATCCACCCATGACAAACAATTGGTCTCCTAGACCCTTGAAAGCCATACCCCATCCATTGTCAATATCCACTCTCACTGGAAACATTTTTTCTTTTTTCTTTTTCCTTTTTTTTGTTTTTTGTTTTTTTGTTTTTTTTGGAATGTAAACACTATGTACATGGTGGTTATCTTAGTCGGAGCTCAAATATGATGATCTCTGCTCTGAACCAACCTTATCATTGATCCCACCAACATATGGTTGTGAAAGACGACAGTGGTAGGCCTTCAATCGCCAACCATTTACTGGGGTCTGATGTACTTTACGATCTAAGTCACCTAGCTGGTAACTGCCATTTGAGAACCTCTGTATCACTACAAAAGGACCCTCCCACTTAAGCAAGAACTTACCATCCTTTCTGCGATCAAAGCGATTGTCGTATCTCAGCACTAAAGATCCTTCCTTGATGTCTTTCTTGACAAGGTTGCGATTGAACTTCCTTCACTTCTTCTCTGCCTGAGCCGCATAGTACTTCACTGCTGACTCTCGATCTAGCCCTACCCTCTCTAAATCAATGATTCTTCTCTCCACCTGCTTCTCTTGACTACCTTCTTGATGTGCCTTTAGAACTCGGAGGCTTGCTAGCTCCACTTCTATAGGTAGTAGTGCCTCTTGCCCGTAAACCAAGTGAAAGGGTGTATACCCCAAGGATGTTCTATAAGCCCAAAGTGCTGCATCTAAGCGTTTGTCCCATGCCTTAGGATGTAAATGCACTTGCTTAGTGATGATTTTACATATAAGACCATTTACCTTCTTCACAAGACCATTTCATTGAGGATAGTATGGCGTTGAGTGCATGCGCTTGATTTTCAACTTGCTCATCAATTGCCTGACTAAATCAGCTCGAAATCCCGGTCCCCTATCGGAGAGAATCTCCAAAGGTGTGCCAAAATGGCAAAAAATGCACTCAAAGATGAAATCACTCACGTCCTTGGCTGTGATGCGCTTTGTGGGTCGAGCTTCTGCCCATCTGGTCATATAATCCACCCCCATAATGATGTACTCCTTTCTTGATTGAGTGCAAGATAGTGGTCCTATTGCATCTATTCCCCATTTTTCAACAGGCCCGAAGGTTTTAATTGGGTGCTGATTTTCATGAGCAAGACGCCTTCATTCGGCTTTTTGGCAAACCTCGCATGTGCGGCACCAGAGTTGTACATCTGATGGAGGCTAGGCCATATAAATTCTGCTTGTAAGATCTTCCTGCTAGTGATCTCTTGTGCAAAGTGGCCACCACACACACCTTCATGACAGCTAAACAAAATATCCTTGATCTCTTGGGATGAGGGAACTCTCCTCATGACAGCATCTTTCCCCTTACAATACAAGTCCTCACTTACCAAACTATATCTGGTAGCCTTTTTTGCCAGCCACCTACGTTCACTTTTACTCATACCAGAGGGTGATTCACAATGCTCAAGAAAGTAAAGTAAATCATGTAGCTCCTCCTTTCCCTGGTATAAAGGACTTTTCACAAGGACAACGCCTACCATGAGAGTTTGTAGTTCTTCAGCTACTAAGGCATCTGCTTCTCGATTTTGATCTCGAGGTACAAAGTGAACTCGAACTTCTTTAAAACCCTTCAACAAGGCCTTTGCTTCCCTCATCTTAATAGGCAATTTGTCATTTTTACAGGCCCATACGCCAACCATTTTCTTAACAATCAACATGGAGTCACCAAAACGTTTAGCTTTGTGATGCCTTGAGAAAGAAAACATTGTAACCCTAAAACAAGGGCATGGTACTCTGCCTCATTGTTAGAATGAACCTGTTCTAGGTGAAACCCTTTTGTAAAAATTCTCTCCTTTTCTAGACCTAGTATCACTATACCTGCTAATGCCTTGTCTTTTGTTCTCTTGTAAGCTCCATCAAAATATAGACTGTGTGCCCCTAATAGAATTTCAAGCTCCAGGATAGGTGGTACCTTACTAGGTGCCTCTTTCTTGATCTTCTCATAACACCTTTGTGTGAGGACATCTGCCAAACAAGCACGGGTGGAATCCTCTACCTCTAGTGTGTAGTCAAACTCTTGAAGCTGCACCACCCACTTTGCTATTCTTTGAGACAGTTCCATGTGTCGTAGGGCATATGGAAAGACCTCCTTGTTGTGATCACCACAAATTGTCTCGGAAGCAAGTAAGCCCAAAGCTTTTCCACTGCAAACTTAAGAGCTAGCATCAATTGCTCATTTGCGTTGAAACCTTTTTCAGCAGCTGTCATCACTCTACTAGAGAAGTAAACTGGTCTCATGAGAGACGTCTTTGGGTCTTTTTGCATCAAGACAGCTCCTAGACCTCCTGGGCCTACACTAGGATTCACATATAATAATTCACCCCATGTGGGCTGCAAGATGACACGTAATGAGCTCAAAATGGTTTTAACTTCTTGAAAGCACCTTTCACATCCTCACTCCATGCCAATGTAGTGTGTTTAGTGAGCTGCTGCAAAGGATAGATTTCCTGAGAAAGGAGATGTATGAATCGTCCCATGTAGCAAACCTTTTCAATGAAGGAGACTAGCTGCTTCACGTTTGAAGGAGTAGGTAAGGCTAACAATGTCTTTACCTTTCAGGGTCAGCCTCAATACCATCTTGAGACACAACATGGCCTAGTAGAGTGACCTTACTCTCACCTATATGGCACTTGTCTTTATTTAACTGCCCACCCAATTGGGCCAGATGGGTGAAGCCTTCATCAACCTTGGAAAGATGCACTTCCCTAGAGCTGTAAATGCAAAAATCATCAATGAAGACTCATATGGATTTACCAAAGTAGGGTTGAAACACCAAGTTCGTAAACCTTTGGAAAGTAGTTGGGGCATTAGTTAAGCCAAAAGTCATAACTCTGTAAGCAAAACACCCCCAAGGCATTATGAAGGTAGTCTTCCTTTGATCTTCATTTGCAATTCTGATCTGGAAGTAGCCTGAGTACCCGTCACACCCTATGTACCTTTCATGACCAGCCACTTCATTTAGTATCTCATCTTGGAAAGGCAAAGGAAAATGGTCCCTTTTTGTGGCTGCATTTAGAGTCTTGTAATTAACACACACTCTCCACTTCCCATTTTTCTTTGGTGTTACCACAACCGGGGACACCCATTCGGAATCTTCCACTAGGTAGATAAATCCTGCATTGAGTAATCTTTTCACTTCCTTTAAGAGCGCATCTTGTTGCACTAGCCCTAATCTCCTAAGCCTTTGCACCACTGGCTTGGCACCTTATTTCAATTGGATATGGTGTTGAGTCACTGTTACTCCTTTAATGTGTCAATAATCAGTTATGAAGAGACTAGCATGCTTCTTTAGTATACCTGCAAATAGGGTCCTTTTTCTTCTTCTGGTAGGTCTTTAGCTAACATCTCTTCTAGGCATGTGACTTCCTCCTTGTTTAGAGAGTCTTGACTACCCTCTCCTTCAAGGTCTCGTAGTACTATACCCATTACCTCCAAAGAACAAGCATCCTCCTCAGATGACTCACCCTCAAACGAAGAGTAGTTGCTTGTGCTCCATTCGTTCACCGAAGTCTCCATATCCAGGTCTTGTTGTCTACCCTGCTTCATGTCATACACAATTTTTTGTTGCTTGCCACCGGACTTATGACTTGGGTGCAACTCAAGGGAACCTGTCTCCCAATCCTGCCTGGCCTTCATAGCCATAAGCCAAGGTCTTCCAAGAATTAATGGGTAGCCCTCCCCCTTAGTTGGAATCACATAAGCATCAATTGAGACTACCACACCAAAAGCTGAAACCTTCACTCCATTAACCTTTCCCACACAAGCCACCCTTACATTATTTGCCATCTTAGCTTGTAAGGAAGTCTTCTCGTTTACTTCCAAACCCAACATGTGCATCAATTTCTCTGTCATAACACAAATCTCCGCTCCACCATCCACATACACATTGGAGACTCGCTGACTCTTAATCTCTGCATCAATGACTGGCACAATATCCTTCATGCCTCTTGCACTAATGGACCCAACTGACTTTGCCTTAGCCCTCCTAGTGCTAACCATCTTAGACCAGGTTCTATGCATCTTTGGGGAAAGGTGTAGGAGTTGCTGCCATGAGATCTTTGGTCCTTGCTTACTCACATCTGTTATGAGGTCATAGGGTATGGATCCCACCCCAAGTGGAAAGTCTTCTACTCCTATGTGCCTCCTTGACCTACTCTTCCTTTTCTTGTCTCCTATCACTTGGGAGGAGCCCTCATTCCCTTTATCTGGCTCTGAAGCTTCTATTTCATCAGTTCTTTGTCTCCTAACTCTTTTTATTGGCATGGCAACAACTTCCTCCATTTTTTCTTTCCCTTTATCCTTACCATTGTCAAGACTTATGACAGAGACAGCCCTATCTTCTCCACCTGATGCTAGTGGAGGGATCTCTGCTGGTGCTTGTGGTGGTGGAGGAGGGAGTCTCAATATTTGAATTGGTGGAGCCACATGTGCATTTTGTCCATTTGGCACCTTGCTCGAGGAGGGGTGACTTGTTGGCGGGGAGGTCGTCTTTGATTACCATTTCCTTGATAACGTCGTGGGTGAGGGCAATAATACATGCCATGACCTACCTCTCCACAATTTTAGCAAACGTACTCACGGGTTTGCCTTTGTCCTTCTTGTCTATTTCGTTCATTTCCTGGCTAGGGAGCCCTTACACCTTGAACCAAATTGATGGACAGGCTCTCTAGCTGATTGGTGATTTGTTGAAGCAGCTCTTGTTGAGAGGACTCTTGGTCTGTTGCTCCTGTCCCTGCTACTACCCTTGCCGTAGGTTGAGCTAGCAGTGGAGGCTCCATTCCTCCTTGTAGCTGAGCTTGGAACTTTAATTTCCTATCCTTCTCCCTTGCATAATTCATAGCTTTCTCAAAGGTGTCTGGGAATTTACCTTTAACCTTGTTCTCGAAGGATGGGGTAAAGCCCTGCTAGGAAACAGTCCTTCTTAAGGCACTCTGGCACCCTTTCCCCTTCACCTAGTGATGCACACCACTTCTCCCACAGGTTGGAAAACTTCCCTTCATAGCTTCTATAGTCATTGGGTGATGTTTGGCGTAGCTCTAAGAGTTGTCTCCATATCTCCTCTGGAGGCTCATGATGGAGAAATTCTTCGATGAAGGCCATTTTTAAGGCTTCCCAGTCTCTTCTTTCTTCGGGTGCCAAATTTTGATACCATACTTTAGCGCCTTCTCTTAAGACTAGTGGAAAGTCCCTTAGCTTTGTGGCCTCATGATCCCTTCCTGACACTAAAAATGCCATTTCCAAATTATCCAAAAAGTCTGAAGCAACCTCCCCAGGCTTACCATAAAAATTAGGGAAGGCCATAATGTAACTGAGAGAGTACACAATTACACAAACAGATCCAATTTAATGAAAGTAGAGTATGATAAGTACAATTTGGAGCTTTAGCATAGCTAGCTCAAAATAGAATGAATATTGACACATAAAAAGAGTGGTAATAATCCACTAAGGGTAGAATGACAGGATGAGGAGAGCGCAAGATTTTCCCAAGTCTTTCAGCTCCACACAACAAGGCTATTCTTTGCTGATAGAATAATTTCCTATCAATACATATATTAACATGCATATGACGCACAAAATGGAAAGGAAACATCCGTGGATCATTATTGTCATTATTGGCATCCATACTTACCCACACAAATAGACTAGCTTAGTTGCACCATCTTTGGACCAATGAGCCTGATCATCCATAGAAGGTCGGCACCTCGGATCACCTTTACTCTTCCTGACATGTCTATGAAGATGTAGGGGATGATGGCAATACTTCTTACTATGCCGAGCCTTTTTGCAAGTAGTAGTTGGATGCTATTGCCATAATCAGCACGACGAACAGCACGACGAACAAAAGCTACACCATTAATGTGCAAAACATCACAACAAGTATAGTCTCTTTAGATTGAGATAGCTTCTTGAAAATTAGCGACAAAGGTAAAGCGGGAAGGCTCTTCACCCGATCACCAAAGAACTTTGGACAATATCCAAAGAAATCTTCACGCGGCCAAGAGGTTGGCTTAGGACTGGTGGCGTCTGGATTCACAAAGTGCACTGGGAGCACACGCATACGAGCGGAAATCTTATAGGCAAGCCTCCGCCTCTTTGCTTCATGAGGGTTAAGGGGTGAAATTCGTGGTTGTAGGTTTGATGTTGAAGCTGGTTGCTCACTTGCCTTTTTCTTGCCAAAAGTGGTCATGTAACCCCCACTAAATGAGATGGGACCAAATGTCACCTTCACGCTTGAGCACGTGCTACAGCTTTAGGCCACTTAGGTGTGGATGTGATCTTCCTGTTCCTAATTACCTTTTTACGAAAGAGAGGTCTAGTAGTACTCTCTCTTCCTTTATTGTGCGTTACGGTACTTTCGTGTGTATTGATGTAGAATTTCAATTGTGTGTGCATTGGGGGTTATTGGAGCATTCATAGGTTAAGAGGAGAGGTAAATCAAGCTCTTCTCCTCATTCTTCCTTGTTAGCGACGATCACAAACAAGGCAAGGAGAGGGACTTATTTCTTGAATGTCAATGATGCTACAGTCAGGAAACAAGATCTCGATGAAAGCTTTCAGGGCCTCTAGAGCCTCCTCCTCCTCCTCTATCCCCCAATTTGCAAACTCTTCATGCTAGTTGTCCATGTTGAAAATTGCACGCCGTCATTGTTTGTGAACTGAAGGTCTATGTAGCCCTCCTCAGTGGGGGCACCAAAATGAAGCACACAAAGCGCAGCCGGTGGCCTCTACACCAAGGTAGTACTTGTATGCCTCACAATAAGGGGGTATTGAAGGGGCACCACCTAGCGTTTTATGCGGCTAGGATGCGACCAAGAGCTAGTAGAGTTGACCCTCTATTGTTGAGAATGACAACTTTATGGGAGAGAATCGCCTTGAGCATATGGAAGGAGTTGTGCTCACACACCTTCAACCAACCTTAATGGAGAGAGAGAGAGAGAGAGAGAGAGAGAGAGAGAGAGAGAGAGAGAGAGAGAGAGAGAGAAAGAGAGAGAGAGGAAGAGAGCCACCAAAAAGGATCCAAGGAATGAATTATTGGAGTGAGAGGTTTGAAGGGGTGCCTATTTTCAAAACCTCTATTGGCTAACCGTACGAATGGTTGCAATTATGCATGCGGAGCAAATATACGTATGAGGGTGACGGAGAGAGGAAGGATTAGGGAGAAAGGAAAGAGAAGAGAAAGTGGGAAATAAATGTGCTTGATAATGGATGTGGGAGAAGGATGAAACACATATAACTAGAATTTCCTTGATCAATCCTTAACAAAACTTGCTACATGCACCCACGCCAATGTAAATGCATTCACCACAACACAATAAAAACTTGGGTATTAATCATTCATTAAGGGAAAATCAAATAGAAAACCTTCACACCTCCACCAAGAGAGTGATTACACACACAAAGCATCCCCACAAATCAAGCATGCTAGCTACAATCATGGGAATGTAAACACTATCACCCTACCAAAATGATGGTAGCCTAGAGGTACACAAAGAGCCTAATTAGGCATGCTACAATGGAGAGGGGGCTCCTGTGTCTTTGGGCTGAGATGGGGGCCTCTTTATATATCCTCTCCCACCCCATTACAATTAGTGAAAATTACAATTAAGGGCTTAAATTGGGGGACAAATTGGGATGCCGTGGGAGCCGCCACCTTGACTTTCTTGATGCCTTCACCATGAAGCTTCACCTTGCCACTTGAGAGGTTGATTCTTGGTCATTATTTGCAGCAATTCATCTTCTTCTTTGGAGATTGTGGAATGACTAGCACCTATTTCACAAATTGTGGTGAAAGGAGAGAGGAATGGACCATACTTAGAGGGATAGATACATGTGTGTGAGTATGAATGAGAATTGGGTGGAGAGGGGTGAAGCTATGGAGTTGTTTTTAAGGTTTTTTGTGGCTGATTTTGATGGAATTAAGTAGAGGTTATAATAGAGAATAGAAATCCATTATGGATCCTCAATATGTTGAGGCGGTCCGGGGAGGGCAACAAGAAGAGCGGCCTCTAAACACCCTTCAAGGCTCCCGTGCTGCTCAAATGGGGCTGTGGCAAGCACAATCTGAGACAACAACAACCCACAGCCAGAAACCAAACAAGAAAAGGGGCACCACTTAGTTGTAGATGCGAACTAGGACGCGCGTGATATCTCCTTGTACTCAAACGCACAAAGAGAGGGGAATGCAAGATAGCCACACACACCAAACACAAACATTCACCACGCCAGAGAGAGGTAAAGAGCACAAATCAACTTGAGCAACTCAGTCTTAGCCTTAAAGACTAGATGCACACAAAGCTTGATGAGAGATAGAGAGACAACAAAAAAATTGACCTTGTTGCCAATACACAAATTGTCTTAGGGTCACGGGAGCCCTCTCACCGAGCACCCTCTTACAATTTACCGTTTAGGCAAACAATTCAACAAGCCCTCAAGCCACCAAGCATGAAATGGCACAACAAACTTCAAGGACAATATACCTTCAACCACCTGATGAGCCAACTTATCAAGTCAATTTGGAGAGGAGAGTCGTAGTTGCAGCATACAATTGCACCCAAAACTATGAATCTTATTTATGGACAAGAGTAGGCTACAAGTGTGATTGCAGAGTATAGTATCACTCCACTCCTCTAGATGGCATAACTAACTTCAAGCTTCTCCATGCACCTATGTTAGTGATGGAATAGAGCACTCACAATGCACACACTCTACACAACTAAGCTTGAAGAGTGGTGTGTTATGTGTTGAGAATGGTGTGATATAGTGGGATCATGTGATTTACAAGGCAGAGAAGGGCTCTATTTATAGGTTTTAGAAGCCCCGATTAGGATTAGGCCTAATCAAGTTTATTTGAAGGAATAAAAGATTATGCATATATATATTGTTTTAATGAGGGTGGGTCTCTCTTGTCCTTTGAGTCACATGGATGTGGGCTCAAGGGAAGAGAATTATTGAGGATGATAGGAGAGAGGATTGAGTGAATAATTTGGGAGTGCCTACTCTAGTAGAGGGTGCATTTTACAATAAGGTTAGTGGTTAGTAGTTAGTAATTATCACTAAAAAATATTTACAAAATCATTCACCAAATGGTGAGATATATGATGAGAAAAGTTAGAGAAGGGATGAGCTTGTAAAGAGAGGTTGAAGCTTTGGAGAAGTTGACATTCACCTCTTTACAGCACCTGTAGAAGAAGCGGTCAGCATGGCGAAGTAGCACGTGTCGATGAAGCTATGTTATCTTCAAACCTTGGAAAATTCATGATAAAGCTTTCATTTGTAGAGGTTATCTTTGGATTTTTGCTGATTTTTTGAAGTTCTTTACAAAACTGAAGAGAGTATGGTAATATGGACATATATGTAGAGAGAAAGGGGGACACTTAGGGTGTGGAAATGGAGGATGAAGGCTATGGAGGTGTGAGACATGTGGCAATGGTGAAGAGGGTGAATTTGGACATAGCAGTTGCAGGTCTGGGAGTGGGAAGGAGAGGGAGGAGTGTGTGTGAAAGAGGAAAATGATAAAGTGGAAGAGGGAGTGTGGCTGCGTAGCATGGGCAAACTGGGGTCCACCAATAAAATCATATCTCACAGCTCGTAGCTCAAAAAAATATGAAAAAATTTGAGGTGAAAGTTCAGCTCACGAGCTACAACTTTTGTTTGTATCATCTTTTCAAATTCGGGGAGCATGTGATCTTTAGAAATTCAGCAAAACCGACTGTTTTTTCCACTACACAAGGTCCCTGTGAGGTCCTTCTTTGGATGATTCTTTTGAATACCTCCAAGAGTGAGCTCCCCATGGTGCATGCATGCATTCCACATACCCTTGACCTTATTTGGTAGGTCTATAATTGAAGATATTGTTGAGATCATGATATAAGTGAATAGTACAACTAAGAAAATCAAATATTGAGGGGTCTAAAAAAATATATACATGTCAAATATAAATAATATAGGTGGAAAAAATATAAAGGGGTCAAAATAAATCTCTCTCATTATTAGTCTACCATAAAAAGATGAATATTTTTTGTGGTCTAATTTATGAGAGTAATAGAGAATAGATGTAGGAAGGAAAAAATGACAATAGTGAAAAAATATACACATAAATAAACTAGTTTTTTTCGATTTTTGTTGTGATGGAGTTACACCAAAAATAAGAGAAGATTGCATGAAATTATTTTTATATGGAATAAAGAGTATACAAAATGGTAAGAAAAAATATGGTAATGGTGAGTCAATGTACATAGCATAAATAACACACCATAGGTAGAAATATTTAAATAAATACCAAAATAATTATGAAAAATCCTTTTATTTAAGCCCTATATACAATGAAATATTTATACACAAATGGGCCATAATATACTTATATTTTTTATTTATTTATTTATTTTTTTGGCTCAACTAGCCCAGTGACTAGCTAATTGAGGGTTTTTAAGAAGATATGGGAAAAGTCCCTAACTCACACACGCCTATGTACAGTGAAATGGTAGAGATAACCAAAATGTTTGAGTGATTTGATAGGGTGGGTTAACTCACTATGGCAATTACGGAGAGCCGAAAAACGGCTATCAATGTGTAGGATTTTAGTGATAGTGTGTGTAATTAACTAGTGCATACACACACTAGTAAGAGAGGAAGATGAAGTGGAGGAAGATGAAGTGCATCCATGGAAGCTTAAAGGGCTGATTAGGAGTGGAAAATGATAGAATTTTGAATAATTTTAAGTGTGTGTGTAAGCAAGAAGGTGGCTAGGGTGAAAAGAGGAAAGACTAGGTGATGAATATGACCAAAAAAAAAAGACTTTTTTCACCACAAATGGCTCCAATATGGGGGGCCCACTTGCTTTGCCCGAATTTTGTTGATAGAGGACAAGGGGAGGGCATGGAGGGGGGTCTAGGGTGACCTTTGGGGGGTGGGGGAATCATTTCTCTCAAGAAAATGGAGAAAAATTAAGAAAATTGGATTGGCATTTCCCTCTTTTCCTTATGAGCCAAAAGTGAGGTGACCCACCATGCATGATGCTCCTTTTGGACTTCTTCATTATGCATCACATGTGTGATAACACCTCAAGAGGCCCCATGGGCCCATGATGTCACTAAAGCATCTTATTTATAAGACTAGTAGATATTATGTACACATGGCAATTACATAATAGGAAATACCTAGGTAGTGGATCCCACCACTTGGCCCTTCAAATTTCACTTATACCATAGGTGAAACCAACTCCAAGTTCCATTTTTCCATGGGTTTCAACTTTATTTAGGACTTTGTCCCATACGAAGCTCATCCGTGTGCCAAAACCATGACGAAATTCCTTGCCAAAAATGGACATTTTCCTAGTAATAGATCCACTGCCAAAACTTATTTTATTTTATTTTCTTGAGTTTGTACAAGGTTTAGCCAAACCTTAAGTGCCAAAAAACCCTTCTAGTGAGCAAGGTTCACTGTTGTTGCTCCATTGCTTCACACTTCTTGCTGTGATCATTCTACTCGCTGTTGTAATCCTTAGCGATGCAAGCTTAGGTGGTCGCATCTGGGAAACACTTTTACCTTGCTAATTATGATCATTACCAAGATGACTTTGTGGCAACACTCAAAATTTCTATACATGCACTAGAGCCTTCTTGGTCGAGAGGAGCTTCTTCCTTTTGGTTGTTGGCAATGCCAAAATTGTGGTTTTAAGAGGGGTCATAAAAAACACGCATCATGCCCAAAGGAAGAGTGCACAAGCAACTGCACTCCACCTACAAGCTGATGCTAAAGAGCGAGTGTATGGAAATTAGCAAAATTATAAGAATAACATAACTTGTTAACATAATTAAAACATGAATCGAAAACTGTAAAACCATAAACATAACCTGTTTGCCATACCATAACCATTACCATAACTTGCTTGTCATACCATAACCATCACACAATTGCTATACCATCATAGCAAAACCATAACCATCACCTGAACCAAAACCATAACCATAACCTTCCACAACCATAACCATAACCATAGCAAAACCATAAGCATAACCATAACCAAAACCATAACCATAACCTTGCACAACCATTACCATAACCATAACCATCAGATGATTGTCATACAATCATAGCAAAACCATAATCTTAAGTTGACTGTCAAACCTTAACCATAACATCTGTGCCATTCCATAAACATAACCATAAAGCATAAACATAAGCACTACAAAACTGTACATATACAAACAATCACTGAGTGAGAAGACCCTCATGGTAATGTCTCCCAATTGACGTCCTCTCCCTCCTCCTGTAGCTGGGTCAAAAGGGCCACAAGTCCATGCTTGTACCCATACTTCTCCTCTTGGCGTGTTGGGAGGCGTTTCAGGCAACTTTCTATAAAATTATGGTTTAATCATTAGATAAATCTTCAAATAACATATATATTATCAATAATTTAAAGCATACATATAATACTTACAAACTCATGTCAAAGCGTATCGTAGCCTCCACTCCCAAGATGTGACGCTCCAGCATACTCCAAACGTGCTCTGACTGCATCTCTCTACGGCTGAAATCTATTGGGATTGTCTTGTGTCTCTCGTGCAATCCCCGTCCACTCCTCTACGCCCAACCATATCGGCTTGGGACTGTCGTCATTGTACCTGTCTCTCGCCTCTGACCGACGGTGTGACATTGTGGACCTCGCCAAGCTCAAAATCCAGGCATTCGAGACCTAATCATACCCCTCTGTTGGCATGTACTCTCTTTGAATGGCATCGATGATGTAATTCTTTCTCTCAGCATCAAGGTTTTCCCAAATCTCCATCACAGAGTGACCAAAATGAATTGTACAGAGCTGTCGAATCCTCTGTCACATTTTCTTTTTTATCCGATCTGCCACAACAGCCCATCCCTGCTCTTGTACACCTTTCTAGGATCATGCTCGTGTGATCCCCAAGGTATACGTGGTGTGTCTATCGGTGAACTGTCTACTTGAAGAGAGTGGTGGACGCTCTCTCGATGGTGTGGATGCATTGGTAGAACCGCTACCACAGCAACCACCACCTCTAGAACGATGGCTATGTCGTCTTGAGGATGAACCACGCGTCGATGTAGAGGGAACACGAGTCCTAGGCGTAGGGGGCACACTAGACTGACGTGTGGGGCTGCTAAGTGTAGGGACCACACTAGTCCCAAATGTAGGGTCGGTCGTAGTAGGTCTAGAAGGACTTGCACCCCAAAGGTGTTGTGCCATCGCGATCTGCTCTGGTGTGAACTGAGACAAAAACGAGCCCATCTGCTTGGGTGACATGCCGGCCGGAGTGACTGGAAAACTAAAACTAGGAGAGTATGGCTCATCGTCATTGGCCATGGCTAGTTATACACAAAAAACACCCACAAAATACGTTAGTTTACGTAAGAAATGCTTAATCAATACAAATAACAAATCAACAAAACTTCTACACAAATGAAACAAATCAACAAAACTGCTACATAAATGACAACATCTAAAGTGTATTGTAGACTAATAAAAAGATATTTACAAAAGGTTTCCTAGCAAAAGTCATTAGTTAATCTCTCATCCTATATGACATCTGATGCACCAAAGATGTCTATCTCAATTTGTACTTCTGCATCTTCGTCATCAAACTCTACTTCTTTGTCGCTCTTCGCATCAGCTTCACTATTTGACACCTCATCTCTAGGTTCAGAAAATTTCTCAATGCTGACATCCACCTCAAAATATAAACTTAAAGTTGGAGTCGGTCCTGTGATTTGTTCATGAATCACCTCTTCAATCTCACCATCCAATCCTTCACACACTTGCTTGCTATGTGGAGCAACTTGAACGACATAGAGCCAACAAGGTTTAGACAGATCATTCTCATCATTTTCTGTCCATAGTGGATTGTGTATGAACACAACTTGTTCACAATGTTGTGGAAGTACGAATGTATCCCGCACATCTTCCACACCCGCCTAGAGCTCACTTGAATCAATCTACTTTTGTCTTTGCGCATAGTTGCATTAGGGCCATTGGTAGAAACTTTGAACCACTTGACATCAAAGATAAACATATCAAACTTTCTGAAGCTAATCTTCAAGATGTCTTGGATGTAGCCAAAGTATTCAAGCTGGCCAGTCTCTATATTCTCATCCCTGGCACTACTCCTACTTTCTTGGACGAAGCTTGCCCTAACACCACTTTCAAAAGTGACCCTTTGTTCATCGATCCGTTGCACTCTAAAGTACTTCCCATGCGACCACAAAGCTCCATATTTGTGATAGTGCAGCCACAAAATTGAAACATACTAAAATTTATTAAAGCAAACTAATTTTCATGTGGAGCTTGAAAATGAAGTTGTGAAATGTACATGCCAATCGCAACCCCTTGACATCTCCTCTTCCTCTTCAGTAATCAACACTACACCCCTCTTTGCCTTTGAGAGTGTCGCATCTAACCACCACCCAGTTGGAAAGTTAGGCAATTTTTGAAGATGGTCTGGAAAAGGAAGGTTTCTGGTTGCACGGTTGTGCTTGAATTGAAGGTGATCTGTCAAACGTTGTTGCTTTTCCTCTTCGTACCTCTCTAGCCACTTTTGCATGATGTTTGAGTTGAGAAGGAAAAATCTCATAACCTTTTCTCGCATTGTGATGTCCATCTTTCGCATTGTGATGAATTGTAAAAATTTGTGCCAATCGTGGGACTTAAGACCACTGAGATTGTCATCTCTCGTAAAAGCCGTTTTCAAACATCGCATGCACCCTGTGGGAGTCTTGAATGAAGATATAGTCTTCTTCACTTGTTGCTCTTTTGCGCGACTCGGAACCCATGGACCTTTTGTTGTAGACCACTTTCCATTGGGTTTAAGTCGAGGCCACATCTCTGGCATTCAACCCACAGCCAGCAGGTCATCTCTTTGGGCCTTGCTCTCCCCTTTTCTAGTGATGCTCTTCCAGAAAATCTTCCCCACATTCTTGAAGATGTGCATTGGGTCGAGCAAATGATTAATCAGCAGGTCACTCTAGTACAGGAGATCATGGGAAAGAGAAAGTCTTTTCATTCCAAGTGGCATCCAATCTCCCCTCTCTAGCCACATATTTTTCCAATCGCTCGCTTTCAGTGGATGCATGTCATTTTTTCATATGTTTGGTCCACGAAGCTCATGTCCTTCAGGGGAAAATCTACCATGCTCCTCGTAAAGTTTCTTGCTCAAATCCTCAAAGCTGCAAAAGCCAAGTCGAGGACCACATTTTGGACATGCATGATTGTCCGAGTAACTCAAGCCTGAAACATCACATATTAATATTTAAAAGCGTTGACATAGCATGAATCACATGCGTGTGAGGGTTCTAAAGGCACTTACCGGAGCACTCACCGAAGCCTGTATGGTCCACTTGAGTATGCCTTGTGCGTGTACATTCCGTCGTCCGATTGGTTGGGACATATCAACCACATCGATTCTTGTCCACAAGATTTGGAGCTCTTCTATAAGTGGTGCCAAATAGACGTCCATGTTCTTCGCTTTGTACTTTCCTAGGACGATCAATGACAACAATAGATGGCCCTTCTTGATAGCGAGCCATGGTGGAAGATTATAATTAACCAGACAAATAGGCCACGTGCTCCATGACAAACTCCGCAATCCGAATGGGATTACTTTGTCCATTGCTAGACCAAAGCGGATACATCGAGGCTCGTTCTTAAATGTAGGCCAACTTTCCTCTATGTGCTTTCATTCACAAGAGTCAGCAGGTACCCGCATAACATCATCTATCGATCTAGTATTTGAGTGCCATGTCATCAAAGCGGCTATGGACTTGCACGTGAACATGCTCTTTATTCTTGGAATGATAGAAAAGTGTCGAAGGACCTTTGCAGGGATAATTTTTCCTTGTGTATCCTCCCTGTACCTGTTTGATCCACAATTGGGACACTGTTCCAGGTTTGCATACTCATTGCAAAATAGTATACAATAATTAGGACATGCATGTATTTTCTGATAATCCAACCCCAAATTAGTAAGAAGCTTTTTAGCGGCTCGATGGGTAGGGGGCATGTGATTCCCTTCTAGCAAGATTTGCTCATTCAGCAACCTGACGTTACATGAACAAGCCAGCCCTTTGATCACTTTATATGAACTGTAATTTGCACTTTACCATGCTTAGGATAAATATGTTTACCTGAAAAGCTCTGTGACTGAGGCGTCATACCAACTGTAGACAAAGACTGCAAATTAAGCATTGCCAATGCGATACGGAGAACTGAGATTTTTACACCAGTGTAGAACGACATGCGTGCAAGACTTTGCATCATCTGGCCCTCCTCATGCCGTCGATATGAATGGGATGGCTGAGGTTAGTCAAGAGTACTGCATTCAATGTTGTCGCCTTCTATGTTGGAATACATGTCAAAGAACGCATCCAATATCTGCTCCATCTCTACTTCTTGAAATGCCGCTTCAGGTATTAGTTGGGAGGACTCGATCAATGGTTGCTCGTTTAAAAATCGTCTTCTCTGGGATGAAGTTGGAGCAATATCTACTTGCGGACTTTGACCTTCAATCTCTAGACCATGAGATCAATAACGCAGGTCTTGTACTTGCTCTATCGAAAAGAGACTGTGATTGCGTATGTGTTGGTCGCAGATTTTTTATTTTTGAAAGATCTGATGCTTGCAATGCACACAAGGACACGCCATCCTATCATCCATACTTTATCTACCAATGATGCAACAAATAGTTAAAACACTCTAGTTGTTATAACTACACACTACTAAGTACATGACAAGCTTTAACAACCTCACATTCTCTAGCCAGGACAGATCCCCATACACCTCGGTCTAGAGGTGCACGGAGATTAGGACCACAGGGTAATAATCTCTTCTTTATTGGTCACTGACTATATATTAAAGTTCTTGAAGTCTCTATGCACTTTTGAAGTCCGATTGTATTTTTTCAACTATTTTCTGCTAGCTCTAACAACCTCACATTCTCTAGCCAGGCCTGATCCCCGCACACCTCGGTCTAGAAGTGCGTGGAGATTAGGACCACAGGGTAATAATCTCGTCTTTATTGGTCAATTACTATATATAAGGTTTTTGAAGTCTGTGTGCACTTTTGAAGTCCGATTGCGTTTTTTCTACTATTAATTTGACGCTAGCTCTAACCTAACCTATAATCTAACCTAACGTAAAACTTATACCTAACCTAACTTATAACATCTACCTAGCCTATAGCCTAACCTAACCGAAGTCTGTTTGAGTTTTTAGAAGTACAAGAGTCATCTTCGAAGTCCGATTGTGTTTTTTCTACTATTAATTTGACTCTAGCTCTAACCTAACCTATAATCGTTATGCCTAACCTATAATCTAACCTAACATAAAACCTATACCTAACTTAACTTAATGTAACCTAACTTATAACATCTACCTAGCCTATAACCTAACCTAACCGAAGTCCGTTTGCGTTTTTCGAAGTACACGAGTCATCTTTGAAGTCCGATTGCATTTTTGCTAGTATTAATTTGACGCTATCTCTAACCTAACCTATAATCGTTATGCCTAACCTATAATCTAACATAACATAAAACCTATACCTGACCTAACTTAATGTAACCTAGCTTATAACATCTACCTAACCTATAACCTAACCTAATCGAAGTCCGTTTGCATTTTTAGAATTACACGAGTCATCTTTGAAGTTCGATTGTGTTTTTTCTACTATTAATTTGACGCTAGCTCTACCCTAACCTATAATCGTTATGCATAACTTTTAATCTAGCCTAACGTAAAACCTATACCTAACTTAACTTAAAATAACCTAACTTATAACATCTATCTAACCTATAATCTAACCTAACCAAAGTCCGTTTGCATTTTTAGAAGTACACGAGTCATATTTGAAGTCCGTTTATATTTTTTCGACTATTATGCCGTTGATAGCTCTAACCTAACATACAACCTAAACCTAACCTAACATAAAAATAGCACAATGGTGAGGTGTTTAGCAAAATGATAAGCCATACAGCTTGCCCACAATGCATATGCAATGTGGGCAAGCTCTACGGCTTTCCAATTTGGCAAACGGCTCACCATAGTGTTGTTTTTAGAGTTGCGAAGCGATTTTATGGCCTGAAAATCGCTCGCAGATATATAGACAACACAATGGCGAGCCATTGGCAATATGGCAAGCCATAGATCTTTCCCACAATGCATAAGCCTTGTGGGCAAGCTTTATGGCTTGCCGTATTGCCAAACGGATTGCCATTGTGTTGTTTTTAGGGGCACGAGGTAATTTTAGCACTTGAAAATCGCTCGCAAACATATAGAAAACACCATGGCGAGCCGTTTGGCAATACGGCAAGCCATAAAGCTTGCCCACAATGCATATGCATTGTAAGCAAGATCTATGGCTTGCCATATTGCCAAACGGCTCACCATGGTGCTATTTTAGGACTTGAAAACCACTTACGGACATATAAACAACACAATGGCGAGCCGTTGGCAATATGGAAAGCCATAGAGCTTACCCACAATGCATATGTGTTGTGGTTAAGCTTTATGGCTTTCTGTATTGACAAACAGATCACCATTGTGTTGTTTTTAATACGCGTTGTGGGTAAGCTTTATTGCTTGTATTGTCGAACGTAGCTTAACCTAACTTAACCTAATGTAGTTTTACCTAATCTAACCTAACATAACTAAACCTAACGTAGATTAACTTAACATAACCTAATATATAAGATAACCTAATCTAACTTAATGTAGCTTAACCTAACCTAACGTAATATAACTTAACCTAATGTAGCTTAACTTAATCTAACCTAACCTATAAGATAACCTAACATAACAACGTAGCTTAACTTAACGTAACCTAACCTAATTTAGCTTAACTTATAACCTAAACTAACTTAAAACATAAACCCCATCAACTACATAATTTGAAAAACAACATAATTCAATTAAAAAAAATTCAAAACAAGATTTTTTGATAAACTTAAACAAATTTTTTCCATAATTTAAAATGAAATTTCACATAACAAATCCTAATTTCTTTTAAAGCATTCAAAGTTTAAAGCATGAAATTTTCTTTTCCTAATATACAAAGTAATTTAAATAAACTTAATATGCATTTAAAGGTTTGATTACTCACATTCGTCCTATTTGAGCAATGAAAGTTGTTGTAAAAGTCCTGGAACTTGCAAAAACACACACACAAACACAAAGTTAAACCCTAAACCCTAAATCTATAAGTAAACATAAAAACAATCTTACCTTAGTGTTATGCACTAACCCACAAGCAAGATTAGCACCTCCGACGGCGTGTATCGCAGCAAATCTGTGAGAGATGGCGAAGAGGAGAGCTTGAGAAAACGTGCAAGAACTAAGAGAAATGCACAGTGAAAGCCCGCGGTTTCGATTTTTGCAGGTGACATCGGTACAGCTATCGGTACAGCCGTTGGTACAGTCATCGAAAGGCCGTCGGTATGTGCATTTGCGCTGTCGTCGGAATACGTGCCAAAAGAGACGTCGAAAATTTAAAAATCTGATTTTTCTAAAAAACCTTAGCTCCATCCATAAATACACACACATATACCGACGCCCGCCAGTGACGCCGATAATGTGGCGCCGAAATTCAAGTGACCTCTTATAGTGCAATGCCCAATAGTGGGACAGCTTTCAGCAAATCACAAGTTGACACGTAAGCAAGATTCCTAGTATATTCCAAATTTTTGTCTCTAAATTGGAGTGTGTATGACTTTTAGAAGGCTCCTTTACCCTATTAACCTTTGAAACTGCATTGCCACCTTGTCAGTGGTAACCACCATTGATGGAGCCCGGTTGCAAGCCCCTTCGTGCCCACTATCCAGCCGACATGCTTCTCTTGTATTTCCATAGTCGTCCTCCAGTACCCCATGTCGTACTGCCTACTCTTTTATTTTACATTACTTGCGGGCTTAGAAAGAGAGGGCAGTGGCGCCGGGCTTCATTGCCAAATAAAGAAAGTTTTTTCTTTGCCTTGGGAAGAAGACGGAAGAAAGAAGAAAAGGAGGGCAGCGGGTTTTCGAAGAGAGGGAAGGAGGGCTTTTTTTGGGCAAGCAAGGGGATTTTGAGAGGAAGGAAAAAGGAGCCTTCGTACACTCGATGATGGAAGGCATGTGAGAAGGCAGCTCGCCATCAAGCAGCTCGAGAGGGCAAGTGCCCCGTTGAAGAGGGAGCCAACGAGAGCTGCCAAGATGCGGAGCTGTTGGTCAAAGCAAAGCCAATGGTGAATCTCACATCGAGGTGTGTGCCGACAGAGTTGAACTTTGAGGGAGGTGTGTACCCCTCTGTGTGAAACAATGATGGCCATGATGCGGTCGAGAGCAGGCCATATGGATGTTGTACTTGGCATTTTTTTTCTTTGAAGGAGAAGTTGTCATTGCCGGATTTTGGCGTTGTCTTTCCCCCCTTCCCCCCTTTCTTCTTTGCTTGTCTCCAGGGTGTGTGGTGCCGGTGTGTGTGAGTGTATGCGCCCCCCCGGGCCCCCTGTGTGTGTGAGAGAGAAAGAGAGAGAGGTGTTGAATTGTGGAAGTGCGAGAAGCGGGCAAGATCGGTGTGGTAGCTATCTGAGGATTGTGCAGAGGGTTTGTGCGTTGGGCGAAGTGCAGGCGAGGCCCTACTAGTGTGAATCGTTTTTTTTAACGGTGTTTTCGAGAGGACAGGGGTGTTGTGAATACCCTGAGCTATATAGGGGCAGTTGCGTGTGTGTCGGGTGTGTTCCCCATTCCCGCTCTCCATCTTCTGGTGCCCCCACTGAGGAGCACACTGATGCTCCTGTTTGAAGACAAAGCAATGATTTTGGTGATGCCAAAGGTGCGGCCTTTGAAGAGCACGTGCTGCTAGAGAAGTAATGGCTTGGACGAGATTTCCCATTTTCATTGGGGTTCAAGATGTAGGAACCTGGCTCCAAGACTATGGGTTGTTTGTGCTGGAAAGCGGTTTGTCGAGAGAAGAAGGTGCCGTACAGGTGTTTCCGCTCCTGGTTCGTGGTAAAGCGAGGCTATGGTTCAATGGCCTGCCTAATGAGGAAAAGGTGGATCATGAAGCACTGGAAGCGACTTTTCGAAGCAAAAATGTAGCAGATGCGCAGTTGGATGAAGTAAAGAGAAGGGTGGACAATTTGAAGCAAGGCTTGGAAGCGGATTTTCAAGCGTTCCTATGGGAATTTGAGGTCCTTTGGGGAAAGCTGATAAAGGTAACTGCTGCTGAGAATGTTGGGTTTTTAAAGTTGAGCAAATTCATGGATTGCCTGCATGAGGAAGTGTGTGATAAGGTGGAGATTGATGGCCCGGTGTCATACAAAGAGGCTCGAGAGGGCGGACCAAAAAGATGTTGAAGAAGCGCGAAGTGAGGCAGGGTTTGCAAGGCACGGTGATGCCAAGACAGTGTGATGCGATGGTAGCTGAGCCAAGGATTGTGCAAACAAAAGCGCATGTGCGAGAGGAACCAAGGGTTCTGTGGTTGTGCAGAGAGATAGGGTGGTTCCTATGCCGAGGATGCCAGCTAGAGCGGCTCCGATTGTGGAAGATATGCAGGTGGTTCTCGATCAGGCAAAGGCTATGTTTCCAAGTCAAGGTATGGAGGTTCAAGCTTCATCAAGTGGTGGTAAAGGTCAAAGAGTGCGGTTTGCAGATGACATTGAAGCGGTGAAGCTAGAGGAGCTTCTCGAGCTTGAGACAGAGGACGAGGTTGAGCCAAGTGAAAGTAGCTCTATAGATGCTGACACAGGTTGGGAGATTGAGTCCTCTCAGTCAAGGTATGATGAGTTTAATCTCTTGCAAGAGGATGGAGATACAATGAATGTGTGCGAGGATCAAGGAGCAGTGCATATCGTTATGCTTGGTGGAGACCAAGTGGACGATCTCAAGCCTACAGGTGATGATATGCAGGTGAAGGTGATGTGCAGTGCCATGTTGATGGGCCATGCTGATGAAAGTGGCGGTGGAGTGTGTGATAGTGGTACAACATGTGCAAAACTTTGCCAAACAGGATGGAGCAACCTTTCCTATGGGAAAAGATGAGGATAATGCAATAGAGAACGAGTTTCTTTCTTCCTTGATGCAGCATGATGCAGCAGTAGAAGAGATGCTTGAAGGGCATGTAATAGAAGCCGACAGGCAGGTGGTGTTGGTAGAACTTGAAGGGCCGATTGATGAGGGGGATCTTGATGATGTTGGGATTGAGTGCAATGCAGATGAGAAGGCAAGCATGGAGCCAAAGATAGAGGTTCTTCCTATGCAGCAAGTGCACCCTGTGGTGGCAGAGAATACGGATTCCCAGATTGTGTCCGAGCTTTCTAAAGGGATTTGTGAATGGTGGTTGAAAGGGATGTTGATAAAAGCGGCTGTGCATCGGGCTGTTGAGCAGGTACAGGATCTGCTAGACGAGGATCTAGCTTTACAAGGATGGGAGGGCGGATCAAATATGTTAGGTATGTCAGGTCTGTTTTTCGGTGCAAGCAATGGTGCAGGTATGTCTTTGGATGGTGAGCACGATGGTGCTCTATTTGGTGTTCTTGGAGGTGCTTTGTTGCAAGTGGGTAGTATGCGATGGGGTGCATAGAATAATAGAAGTATGTTGTTGGCGGTTTGGGTATGCAGTTGGCTATGTGCCCTGGTATGGCACTATGCAAGGGTGTTACAGGTGGACGAAAAAGACCAGTACATGGTGACGGGAGCAAAGCGAACCCCGTACCCCGACGGCCTCTAAAACACCGGGGACCGAATGGCGCACCTCGAGCCTGTCATGGTAAAGCAAACAGGGGCACCACCTAGCTTCAGCGGCTAGGACGCAAACAACACACCACCATAACAAAGTTTTCATCCAAGAGAGATGGATGCTTGGGAGTAATGATGAAGAGGAAAGGGAATGAGATCAAGTGTGTGTGTGTGTGTGTGTGTGTGTGTGTGTGTGTGTGAGAGAGAGAGAGAGAGAGAGAGAGAGTGAGGGAGGGGGTATAGCGGCTTAGTACTTAGGCACCACAAAAGGATGGCGAATCCGCACACCCTTCACACATACACAAGCTCACTCCAAAACACAAGACTAGGTGGCGATTCCGCACACCTCACATGGGCAAAACATTGCAAGAAAACATACTCACAAAACCTCAAGCTTTATTTAGAGAATAAGGCGATGAAATGGGGAGCATAGGGTAGGGGAATGAGAAGGGAGAGAGTGGTAAAGCACATGGCCGATAGGTGGGAGTTGATGGCGAAGACTCGCACGAGGGTTATGGCCATCATCCTTCATTTAGTTGCCCTTCATCTTCCATAGCCAAGGGTGTAGAGGTCATGCTCAAGACAAGCATGGTGATTGCGGTGATGGTGATGGTGTGGGTGTGTGTGTGTGTGTGTGTGTGTGTGCACTAGGCACACACAGTGCATAGTGTGTTCTTTGGTGATGTTGTGTGTGTATTTAGTGTGATGGTGACCCCTCTTTATATAGGGGATGAGGGGGGAGGAATTCTAGAATTTAGAAATGAAGAAATCATTATCTACATAGGCCATGTGACTGTGGGCCCCACTTGTCTGGCTGTGTGTATATGTGCCAGAACAGCAGTCTCATGAGAGAGAGACTAAGAGAGAGAGATGGGTTGATGAAAAAAAGTGAGAGGTGACATGGAGAATAAAGTAATTACAAGAGGGGAGAGAGGGGAGTGTGTTCAGAGGTGAATCTGTGTGCAGATGTGTGTGAACACAAGAAAAATCAGGTAACCACTGGGTGGGGATTGGTCTGTGGGCACCTTTTTCAGTGAAACTGAGTGTGTGTGAGTGTGGGGAAGGTTATTTAGCTACAAGACAAGAGATATGGCGTCCTTTAGAGAGAGAGGGGGGTATTTGGGTCATGGGATATGATAGGAGAGAGAAAGAGGGGGTGGGGTATACTATTTTGGAAGATAGGGTAAGTTGCATGTGAGTTAGGGTGCATTATTGGTGAGCTATAATGCATTATTGGTGAGAGGTGGGGTAGCTTGAGGGGAGAGAGAAAGGAGAAAGGACAAGGGGAAGAGAGAGGGGGTTGACCTTTTGAGTGGAAGAGAGGAAAACGGACACCCGACGGGGCCACAGTGAAGAAAAAGGAGGCAAGGTGGGGATGAGCTACCCCGCAGGCATGAGGTGGCCTATTTTACTTTTCTTATATATTTACATAATCATACTTTTCTTTTTCTTACTTTTTCCAATGCCTTTTATCACTCCCTCCCTAAGAGGGGGTTTTCATGGGGTGGGTACGAGAGAAGAGGGGTATGGGATCTTGGCTTGTGAAAAGCCCCCATCATTAGCCCTCCCCTTTTGGCTAGAGGCATTCATGTCTCTAGCTCATCTGTTTGATCATTATCGTCGGAGGTGGCGGCTGATGGTGTGTCCTCATCTAGAATGTCAATTGGTGGAGCCCTGGTCAAATCGAAGAAAATAGGGTTTAAGTCGCCAACCATTTAGCCTGGTTTTATGAAGTTTTCCATTAGCCTCCATAAGCTGGTAGCTTCCATTGGCATACTTTTTCCTGATGATGAAAGGGCCTTCCCATCGGAGCAGGAGTTTCTTATCCTTGCGTGTGTCGAAGCGATTGTTGTAGCGGAGCACCAACATTCCTTTCTTCAATTCTTTTTTCCGGAGATGCTCGTTAAAGCTAAGCCGTCTATGCTCTGCTTGTGCTGCATAATAATTTATTGTTTCTTCTCTGTCCAGCTGCAGTCTTTCCAAGTTGATGATGTGATCTCTCAAATGCATGTTGGGTTGTTGAAGTTGGCTTTCCATTACTCTGAGACTTTGTAGTTGCACTTCAATGGGCAAGATTGCTTCCTTACCAAATACTAGATGATACGGTGTGAATCCCAAGGATGTACGAAATGAAGTTTTGTAGGCCCATAAAGCTGGCAGTAGATACTTATCCCAGTCTCCAGGATGATTGTTTACCTGCTTGGTAATAATTTTAGAAACCATTCCATTTACCTTTTCAACTAGGCCATTACATTGAGGGTAATATGGTGAAGAGTGCCTCCTTGTAATGCCCAGTTTGTGCATTAATTCTCCTACCAAGTCTGCTCTGAAACCTGGCCCTCTATCGGAGATGATCTCTAAAGGTGTGCCAAACCTACAGCATATGTGCTCGTAGATAAATTTAGCTACCTCTACCGCTGTGATTCTAGTGGTGGCTGTAGCCTCTGCCCATCTAGTCATGTAGTCGACCCCCATGATAATGTAGAATTTTCCTAAGTTGGCCCTAGGTAATGGCCCAATGGCGTCGATACCCCATTTTTCAAATGGGCCATATGAGAGAATAGGTGTCTGTGGTTCAGGCATAAGTGACCTAGTGCCGGCCTTTTGACACAACTTACACGTTTTGCACCAATGGTGTACATCACGGTTGAGGCTAGGCCATATGAAGGCTGCCTGCAAGATTTTCCTACTTGTTATGTCTAGGGAAAAGTGACCACCACAAACCCCATCGTGACAACTAGCAATTACTCCCGTGATTTCCTGAGAGAGAGGGACCTTCCTGAGTATTTGGTCCTTACCCTTACAGTACAAACCGTCATTGATGAGTCGATACCTTGTGGCCTTCCGCGTCAGCCATTGCTTCTGTCCCTTTGTTAAATCTGATGGGCATTCCCCTGTTTCCAAAAAACGCATGATGTCAGGCAAGGCATCACTTCCTTGAAATAGAGGGAGCTTTAGTTTTATTGCTCCAACCACCACTTCCTGTAGTCTTTCACTTGCTAGGGCATCTGCTTCTTGGTTTTGAGCCCTTGGGATATACTGTATTTGAACTTCTTCAAACTTACCCAACAAGGTTTTTACACCACTTAAGCGAGTCCTTAAACTAGGATTCTTGCATGTCCATGCTCCATTTACTTGCCTTACCAGAAGTAGAGCATCCCCAAATACATTAAGGCGTTGTACACCTTGCGAGACGCACCATTGTAGACCCTTGTTTAGTGCTGCATACTCAGCTTCATTGTTAGAATGTGAATCTAACAATTGGCCCAACGAAAATACCTTTGTCCCTTTGTCATCAAAGACCACTATGCCTGCAGCTTCTTTGTCGGACGCTCGCTTGTAGGCTCCATCAAAGTAGAGAGAGTATGCTCCTTCTACCATCGATGGTACTGGAGGTAATCGGACTTCTCCTTCCTTAGATTGCTTCTCCTTCCCTTCAAAGACTTGGTAGGTCATGAGTCCCCCCACACTTTCCCTTGTCGTGCTTTCTACCTGTACCGTGTAGTCAAACTCTTGCAGACGAACTAGCCATTATATAATTCTAGCAGACACATCCATGTGTTGTACAACATAGGGAAATATTTCATCCGTGGTTAGAATCACAAATTGCTTAGGCAGCAAATATGACCTAAACTTTGTAGTTGCAAATCTAAGAGCTAGGACTAAGTGTTCCACATGGGTGAAACCTTTCTCTCCTGCTGTCATCATTCGACTAGAGAAGTAGATTGGCCTCATGAAAGATGTCGTCGTATCCTTTTGGAGTAGCACAGCCCCCAATGAGTCATCACCAACACTTGAGGTGACATAGAATTTTTCATCCCACTTACGTGGTGAGAGAGTTGGCAGAGTGGCTAAGACCTCCTTTACCTTGTTGTAGTGATGTTCGCTTTCCTCGTCCCAAGTGAAAGTTGATCTTTGAGTGAGTTGTTGTAGTGGTAGAACAAGTTGTGATAGTAGATGTATGAATCTACTTAAGTACCTCACCTTCTGTAGAAAAGAGACCAGTTGACGTGCGGTCGTTGGTAAAGGTAGGGCTATGAGTGCGGACACCTTACTTGGGTCGGCGTTGATACATTTTGTTGAAATTTCATGGCCTAGTAGAATGACTTTACTCTCCCCAATGTGGCATTTATCCACATTTAATTACCCACCTAGGCTCTGCAACCTGACCAAACCTTCAATTACCTTTTCTAAATGTGAAATACGGGAGCTATATATACAAAAATCATCAATGAACACTCTTATGGATGTTCCAAAGAACGGTTGAAAAACATATGTGACATATCTTTGGAATGTGGCAGGTGCATTTGTGAGACCAAATGGCATAACCCTGTATGCAAAACAACCCCATGGAGTGATAAAAGTGGTTTTTAGCTGATCTTCCAAGGCTATGAGTATTTGAAAGTATCCAGAATAACCATCACAGACGGTATAGCATTCAAAACCCGCTACTTCATTCAGAATTTCATCCAAGAAAGGGAGAGGAAAGTGGTCTCTCTTTGTAGCTGCATTTAGTGGTTTGTAGTCAACACAGACCCTCCACTTACCATTATTTTTAGGCGTCACCACTACGGGTGACACCCATTCTGAGTTTTCTACAGGATAGATGAATCCCGCTTCCAGCAGTTTCCTTACCTTGGCCAAGAGTTCCTTTTCTTGTATGACCCCCATTTGTCGTAGCTTTTGCACAACTGGTTTTACCCCTTCCTTCAGCTTAATATGATGTTCCACCACTGTAATGCCTCTGATTCTTTCATAGTTGTCAATGAACAGGTTAGGAAATCCCATCAACATTTGCAAAAAACTATCTTTCTCCTCAAGTGTTAATTTCGTAGACAAAATACCCTTCAACCTACTTCCTCCTAGGCCAGGTGATTTGCTCTCCTCTTCATTGGATTGCCCTTTTGGTGATGGATCACCAGTTGTGCTTACCCTTTGTGGATCCTTCATAATGATACCCATCACATCAATGGAACTGTCACTTTCGTCGGTGGATGTGGTCTCCTCCTCAAAAATGGAAGATTCGCTAGTGGTTTCATCTGCCGATGTTTCCAGATTCATTTGCTTCTGCTTGCCAATCCTCATGTCGTAGTAGATTGTCTCCCCTTTCTTACCGGTCATGCGTAGAAGGCCAGTACCCCAGTCCTGTTTTGCCTTCATGGCCATCAACCATGGCCTTCCCAAAATTAGTGGATAGCCCTCCCCTTAGTAGGCTTTGATTTTCACGGCACTTACCACACCCACACACTTTACTTTTGCGTTGTTTGCCAGCTTTGCCTTGCATGGAGAAGGCATGTCAACCTCGAGCCCTAATCGAAGCATCATAGCTTCGCTCATTACACAGATATGTGCACCTCCATCAATGTAGGTGTTTCCAACCCTCTTTCCTTTTATGTTTACGTCGACAATTGGAAGGATGTCATCCATGTTGCATCCCGAAATTGCTCCAGCTACCTTTGTTTTGGAGCGTCTTGTACTTACCATTTTAGACCATTGTCGCCTTACTTTAGGTACAAGATGTAGCAGTTGTGGCCATGTAATCTTCGGTCCTTGCTCTGCCACATCCAATGTTAGATCATAGGGCTTAGAAATTTCCCCTAGCTGGAAGTCGGTGATGCCCAATTTCCGTCATGGCTTGGATGGCCTCTTGCTAGTTTCTCCTCTCATGCTTCTCTCATCATCTGATTGTGTAGCTTTCTCCCTCCTAGCTCTTTTCACAGTCATGGCTTCAAGTGGTTCTAAAAAGGTTACCTTCTCCTTACCCTTGTCCCTCTCCTTTGCTCTAGGTGGATCCACTACTACGGCTTTTCCTTTCTCTTCTAGCCTTATAAGTTTTACATGGTGATCAGGTGGTGGGGCTGGTGGAAGAGGTGGGATGGATGCTTGTAGTGGTGTCTGGGGTGGACGTAGAATTTGTGTTGGTGGGGGTGGTGCTCGGGGTGGGGGTGTTCTTTCTCTAGGGGGTGACAATTGGTTCCTCCTACCTCCTCTATTATAGTTTTGTCGTGGTTTGGGACAGTAGTACATACCGTGACCGTCTTCTCCGCAGTTGTAGCAATGATACTCCCTATTTTGTCGTCGTGCTCTTCCAGGGTCTTGATCTCTTTCTTGACTCCTCCCTTTCTGTATTAAGTGGACAGACAAATTTTGCAGTTGGTCAGTAATATGGGCCAACATATCTTGTTTGGTCATCTCTTACCCCAAGAGCCGGTGGTGGTGGTATGGTGGTTGTCGTAGTTGCTGGTCGATGCAATGTTCCTGCTTCTGTTGACTCGGTTTCTTTGGCTTTCATTCGCAGCTTCTTGTCCTTAAGGCGAGCAATCTCAACGGCTAACTCGTATGTAGCCGGGAATCTACCTTTCACCTTCTCCTTGAGAAGCGGCCATAAGCCATGCATGAACCGATCTTTTTTTAGGAAATCGGGTGCGGCTTCCCCCCTTGCCAGTGACTCAACCCACCGTTCCCACAAATCCACAAATTTGGACTCATAGGTGGCATATTCTAAAAGACCCTCCTACTTCAAGTCTTTCAACTTGTCCCACAACTTTTCTGAAGTGGTACCTCCCCCAAAGCGCCTCTTAAAAGCGGTTTTTAAGGGTTCCCAGTCATCCTTGGTTGCTTGTGGAAGTGCATTGTACCATGATTTAGCTTCTAGATTCATGAAATGCTTAAAAATTCTAACCTGGGATTCATCCGTATCTTTGTTGCTCACTACACATGCTACTTCAAAGTCATCTAGGAAGTCTGTTACCAAATCCTCTCCCTTCTTTCCTTTAAATGTTGAAAATGCTACACTTGCCATGATTACTAAGAGAGAGCTAGAAAGACACACTGCTTAACTTGCAAAAGTTTTTTCTTCTTTACAAGGAGGCGTGTATACCCTCTTATACTAGGACATAGATTAAAACTTCAAACGGTACATTGCCTTGTACCAAAGGTAAGACAAATGGTTGATCTGATGCCAGAACCTCAAAAAATCGCTCCCCACCCAGCATGGTGTCAATGACGTGCTGGTAGTGAGCCTTCAAATCCAGTATTACCTTGATTGAGCATACACGTGTTGGTATGTGTGATCTGTCTTCAGGTAGGTTGTACTGATTCATGTGAAGCTTAGAGGTGCTTAGTCACTGTCCAAGCTTGTGGGAGAGGGTGGTGTTCTTTCCTGAAACAAACTCAGTAGATCCCTAATTTCTCTAGTGAGAGTGTGAGCCAATGATTCCGTTATCTGTGCTGTAGCATCACGTGTGACTTGAAAACTGACTGTGATAATTACCTCGGTGACTTGAGTTACCCAATTCTCAAAGTAGAATAGTGTTGATTCTCTATTGTGTAGAGCTCCTTCCATTTTGTTGTTGTGGGTTGGTTGTAGGTTGCGGACATGGTTTCGACCTTCTCCTTCTTCTTCTTGGCACTTGGCCTATGTATATCCACTGGGTTTGGCATGTTGGTTGACTCTCCCACTGCAAATCGATTACCGTTACGCCTGGCACTCGAGCTTCGATGGAGATGCGGAGTTCGTCTAGTTGTGCTTGGAGCTCTTCTTCTTCTGTCGTCCAATTAGCAAATCCTGCTAGCCATTCATCCATTCACAATAGTTTAGGGGTTTCAGTCTTGTAAACTGAAGGGTTTTATGAAAAGATCCTCCGTGGGGGCACCAAATGACGGGAGCAAAGCGAACCCCAAACCCCGACGGCCTCTAAAACATCGGGGACCGAATGGCGCGTCTCGAGCCTGTCATGGTAAAGCAAACAGGGGCACCACCTAGCTTCAGCGGCTAGGACGCAAACAACACACCACCATAACAAAGTTTTCATCCCCTCTCTCTCTAGCAACTGTCTATATCTCTCTCTAGGAATCGCTATCATGGCAGTTTGTTCGAACTGCTGCGGCACCTTTTTTTTATAAGTCCAACAATATTTCAATCGAACTATTATTCGATCAAAATATATTTCGATCGAAGTACATTTAGTTCGGATAAACGCGTATAATATAGATATACATCGTATAACACATAATATACGTACAATTTTTAATGTATGGGTGTATAAATGCAACTTAGGTAGGCATTGTGAATGCAGTCAAGGTGAAGGCATTCAACACAGAAGTGGAGGTAGATATTTTTGTCATGCCACACAAAGGGTAGGGCTACCCTATCATTCTCGGAAGTCCATGTCTCATGGCTATGGAGGCTAAGTAGGATTGGAGTATCGAAATCATCGAGATGAAGGATGCTGAGGGAAAGACCATATTCTATGACATGAAGACCGTTAAACAATGCAACATGATCTTGGAGGCATCGGAATATGAATTCACAAGTGACTCTTCGACCACCTCGGGAGAAGAGATGACAACAACTAAAGAGAGCGACAGTGGCATCAAAGTGATGGGAGTCATCCCCCTTAGAGTTCCAAAGAGATTGACACAATCTGAAGCACCACTGGAGGACCAAGAGGGACCATCAGGTACGCAACCCTTGGTGGATACAAGTAAGTTACATTGGATGCTCTCCAATGAGTTAGCTAGTGAAGAGAGAGAAGATTACAATGTTGGGTAACTTCACCACACTTTTCATTGATGGTTATGACAAGATCATAGGAATCACAGTGGTGCAGCACCGCATAAGACTCAAGGAAATAAGTAAGCCTATAGTGCAAAAGCTCAGAAGGCTTGGGGTACTTCAACAAGAGGCATTGCTCAAAGAGGTAAGGAATTTACTACAGACAGGTTTCATTTACCCCATCAAACACTCAAAGTGGGTCTCTCTAGTGGTGGTCACACCAAAGAAGAATGGTAAGTGGAGAGTTTGTGTAGACTCCAAACCTCTCAATGTAGTAACAAAGAGGGATCATTTTCCCTTCCCATTCCAAGATGAGATTCTCAATGAGGTAGCACGTCATGAGTGCTACATAGTATGTGATGGCTACTGAGGCTACTTCTAGATTAGCATTGCAGAAGAAGACCAAAAACGACAACCTTCATAACTCAATGGGGATGTTTTTCTTACAAAGTGATGCCTTTTGGCCCCACCAACGCTACGGCCACATTCCAACTCTATGACTCTATGTAACTTTTGTCTTCCAACCATACTTTGGTAAGTCAATATGGGTTTTCATAGATGATTTCTGCATCTACAGCTCTCGCTCTCTCCATTTGAGCAAGGTCTATGATGGCTTGGCTAGGCTGCAAACCTTGGGTGGCCAGCCTAACATAGATAAGTGTCACATTGGTGAAAGCAAGGTCACTCTTCTCGGCCATGTAATTTTAGCCAAAGGAATTGAGGCTGACCCAAGCAAGGTTCAAGCTTTAGTATCTTTGTCATCACCCACAACAACTAAGAAATTGGTCTCTTTCCTTTAGAAGGCTGCAAACCTTGGGTGGCCAGCCTAACATAGATAAGTGTCACATTGGTGAAAGCAAGGTCACTCTTCTCGGCCATGTAATTTTAGCGAAAGGAATTGAGGCTGACCAGGCAAGGTTCAAGCTTTAGTATCTTTGTCATCACCCACAACAACTAAGCAATTGGTCTCTTTCCTTTAGAAGGTAAGGTATTTGAACATGTTCAATCACTTGCTCTCTCAAGTGATTCTCCCTTTACAACAAGTCACCCATAGAGATGTCTTCCTATGGAGTGAAGAAAATGAGAAACAGTTTAGCAAAGTGAAACAGATCCTGGCTCCACTTCCCACCATTGCACCCCCTAGATGGGACGAGCCATTTTATGTTAACCCTAGTGTAGGAAGTGACACATTTGGGGCCGTACTAATGCAGAAAGGCCCCCAAACCTCTTTCATGCGTCATGTATACTTCTCTAGTCGTGTCATGATCCCATCAAAAAAAGGATTCACCACGGTAGAGCACATGGTGCTTGCATTAATGTTCGCCACTACAAAGTTCCGCTCTTATCTATTGCCTAGGCCCTTTGTAATTATAACAATGGAAGAAGTCTTTCCGTATGTGATGTAACACATGGATGTCTCATCTAGACTCTCTAAGTGGCTCATTAGATTACAAGAGTTTGATTACATTATGCAAGCAGAGAACTCCATCAGTGCTAGTATATCAGGTATTCTTACTCATCGTTACTATGAGAAGAAGCTAAAGGTCACCACAGAAGTCAAAGGAGTGACAGCAATGGTAGAAGTTTCCAAGCTAGAAGGAGCTCACTCTCTTTTCTTTGATGGAGCTTACAAAAGGATAGTGGACCAGGTTGTAGCTGGCATCATCTTTTTCAATGAGAAAAAGGAAAAGGTCTTCTCTATTGGGCAACCACTACACTCCCACTCCAACAATGAAGTAGAGTACGTGGCCCTAATTCTTGGATTAGAACAATGTGTTTTGCAAGGGGTCAACGCCTAAATGTGTTTGGCGATGCCATGCTCTTAATAAAGCAGATAAATGGCACTTGGGTTTGTAAAAAAGCATGTTTTTCTTGGGCAATTATGCCAAGTTAAGGATCTTTAAGAAAGTTTGAAGCAGTGCAGTTATTTCATGTCCCTAGGGTAGAAAATCAAGAAGCAGATGCTCTAGCTAAGGAAAGAATACAAGATGTTTCCATAGGAACAATCAAACTGAAGCTGCCCCTCTTTCAGGATAGCGATGCTATGCTTGATATCATCAACTTCTTAGATACATGAGAATGTCCTGAAGCGTATACCAAGGGCAAAAAACAATGGCTTGTCCAAAAGGCGACAAGATACCGCGGGGAGTTTCAAACACCAAACAAACCTTTCCGAGCAATCATAAAAGCGAGCAAAACCCAACAAGATACATATAGAACTTAAATTATAAAAGGAAACATTTAGCATCAAATTACATATTATCTATTCATCATTGTTCCTCATCTAGCATTCCTCATGGAAACTTCAATCATCCACCCTTATACTAACTCCTTGATTATCCAAGGTTATGCTCCCTTCCTCAAAGCATGACTGATGGTCATATGTAGTCAAGCCATGGTAGTTTCTTGGGGGGGGGGGGGGGGGGGGGAGAGAGAGAGAGAGAGAGAGAGAGAGAGAGAGAGAGTGCATGCATGCGTACACTTTGTTGTGGAGGGGGAGGGTTCTCAATACATAATATAATGGCAAGTGCTTGACGGGAGAGAGGATTGTTTCAAAAATAAAGTGTTGTCAAGAAATGCTTAATTTATGGAAGTTATAGAAGAAGTAGAGTTGGTAGAGCTTATTTGCAGGTTGGAGTCAATATGAGCAATGTGTGTTTGTAGTCTTTGGTTCTAGATTATATCTTATTGAAACTGTAGATAAATGATTTTCATGGGTGACTCCATTTTTTCTAGCTCCCAAAAAGGATGTTTCAACTTACAATCATGACACTTGAGAAAAAAAGAGGAAAAGAAAGATTTCCTCCTCATACTTGAAAAGAATAGTGTGAAAACATTAAAGAAATTATCAGATCTTCAAGACTTTTATTAATGTCATTGAAAGGAACTTTGTATTTTCAAGAAAGACTTTTTTATTGGTCACTTAGTTGTAGTCAAACCCCTTTTGAACAGATGTAATAGCAGCCAAAAGGCATATACAATTTGCAGAGAACCTCTCAAATCTAAGTGCACATAGGTAAAACAATTGTTTCCTATATAGCCAAAATGGAATGTACTAGTAAAGTTTCACAATGTTGGTACATTTTTGAGTTCTCCTTGGCTTGTTTTTACAACATTTAAACTTTTCATCTTCTCCCCTTGTCTCCCTCTCTCTCTCTCTCTCTCTCATGCTTGCTTTGACTAATTTAGAAAAAAAACTATCCTACTGTAGGTGACTGCCTTATCATTCCATCTACAATGCACGTATTCTTCAACGGCCCAGCCCAAAGATATGAAAGAGCACCACATTTGCTACGAATGCCACACAAAGTTTTTGATATACTGCAAAAGTGAACAATGAGTTGGGTGCAACAACATCCACAATAATTTGATCGAAAGATTCACCCTTGTTAGCATCTCTACCTTCTCGATCGTCGCAGGATAATGTACCTTGCCCAGAGGGCTTCAACATATTTATCTCTTATTTTAAGACTCTTACAAGATCGTGACACCCAAGATATGCAACATCTTGGCTCCACTCCTGTGGCTTCCTTTGACCTATCCGTTGTCCTCATGTTAGATCCTCTTTACTTCATTGTGGAGTTGTCCCACCTACCCTAATATGCAATGCTCTCTTTTGCAGAATGTGAACAAAGTGTAATCCCAGTGTGCACCTACCTTAGGAACCCACAAGGTATCCACCTTCAAGGGGTGACTGGGTTGTTGTTTGCTACAACTAACAACATTGTGCCACTTTGGAAAGGTAAATATTAGGGTTCCTAGATTCATTGACAGATTTGGTTTTGAAGGGGTTGGGCAAGGAAAGTATAGAAACCATTTGGAGAAACACTAGCTGAGGCGAGAGGGTCCTCAAGCTCAAACCGTCATCATTTCACCAGCTTATAAACAAAACCCTTATAAAAAACTCTCTGAAAGAGTCCATGTCGGTGTGGACTCTTTCAGACAGTTGCATATCCCCTCTCCCTCTCTCTCTTTCTCTCTCTCTCTCGCAAGATGGCTTGGTTATCACATGATGGAAAACTTCAAACCTACAGTTGCTAGAGTGACCATGCAACTTTGCCAATATTTAGATGGGTAGAGGAAGCCAAGGAGACATCTCTCTCTCTCTCTCTCTCTCTCTCTCTCTCTCTCTCTCTCTCTCTCTCTCTCTCTCTCTCTCTCTCTCTCTCTCTCTCTCTCTCTCTCTCTCTCTGTGTGAGAATTCCCTATTAGCTCATTTGGATACCCATTTTAGACCACAAAAATGGTTATAAACTTACAAGGAGCACTAGTGGCCTATGAGACAACTTTCCTTAAAGTGTTGCATTAATTGCAAGCTCGTGTCTCTGCAAAGCCACGTCCTTCAAATTGTTGAAACTTTCTTGAGTGAAGCGGCGTTACCAATAGCCCATGACCCTTGAAATCTATGAGGGGTTGTCGAAAGGAGACGACAATGAATGTTGACTCGAGGCTCAGGTGGCATGCTCAAGATGGTGCTAAGGTTTGGGCAAAGATCCATCATGAAGGGGCTCATTAGGGCTGCATGTTGGAGCTGGCTTAGCAAAAGAGGCCATGGTAGGCTCGTGGCTAGTAGGATGAGAAGCTGATCCGACACTGCATGAAGTTTGATGACGATCCTAGCTACCTCAACTGAGTGACCAAGAACTAATGACAAAGCAAATGAGAGATAGAGTGAGGATAGAATAGACACACTTTCCCTTCACTCCGTCTTGCCGATAGCTACGAGCTAGCTGCTACTCCATTGATTGCAGCCTTTAGTGTCCATTCTCTCTCTCTCTCTCTCTCTCTCTCTCTCTCTCTCTCTCTCTCTCTCTCTCTCTCTCTCTCTCTCTCTCTCTCTCTCTCTCTCTACAAACGTACTAGCTCTTTTGACAGAAGCCCTCCGAGGACACGAGGTGAGTTCTAAGGGCCAATAAATAGCAACCACCCAAGCTTGAACCTTTAGTAATCAATTATGGAGTTTAGGAAATTCTCTCTCTGGGGAAATCCCTCCTGGCTGTAGACCCTTGCCTACTGCTCACCTTGGCAACACCAATTCTTTGCAGCATGTGGACACCCCTCTAGAGGATAACCTACACAATCCACAGAAACGCATGATTATTTGTGTGTGTCAGAGAAGCAGACGAGAAGAAGAAGAAGAAGAAGAAGAAGAGAATTATAACGCCGTAGGAAACTATCCAAGAGACCTTAAAGATCTAGCCGGAGAGAGAGAGAGAGAGAGAGAGAGAGAGAGAGAGAGAGAGAGAGAGAGAGAGAGAATGCATCATGGGCAAATTAAGGATGAAATTGCAGGCGATGTTGCCGGGTGCGTGGTATCGTAGACTAAAGATGGAGCTGCGCATGCACAGGTGGAAGCTCTCGTCAGCAAGGCGCCATCAACTACAAACGATGGTACTCTGAGTGCAAGCAAGAAGTAGCTCCTTGTTGGGGAGACAGGTCTCCCCAACTCTATCCTTTCCCCTATCTCTGCTAGCTTCTCCTAGCTTGAAGAGAGACAATTGCTCACATCCCCCCAGCTCTCTTCCTGGAGAGAGAGAATGCCTCTCACATACCTCCCACACAATTCCACCTTGGATTGAACGAGGAATCCCACCTCACCAGTGTGGAAACCCAATTAGTCACCAGTTGGGAATAGGGGGAAACCTAGTACTTCACGAATTTGGCAACTCACTCCGCCAATCCAGGCCGTCGCACTAGAGCAACCCCCTTGTGCGTCAGAGACACAGAGCCTTCAAGATAGAGTCTCCGAAACCAGAGAATCCCTTGCATTGATACCCCATTACCAATCAGATGGTGCCCTCCAAACTACAACGCTCTCTTTGTTTCCTCTGTTCTACTCCAGGCCAGTCCCCTGGCGGCCTCTCTCCCATGCAATTAGTAGCCCTACACAGACTCCCAAGGCCGGCGCCGCGCCCCCTCTTTCAAGCCTACACCCTAGATTGTACACAAGGTCCAGCTTGTACAATAGAACTATCTCTAAAAAAAACTCTCTAAAAGAGCGCGCGCCGGCGTGCTCTCTTTCAGAGAGTTTTGTTTTATAGAGAAAGAGAGAAATAGAAACGGCTAAATTCCATGAAAAGCCCATGGCCCTCTTTTTCTTCTCGGTTGCGCGTTATTCGCTCGTTGACAACGATGGAGAGGGGGAATGGGGAACACACCCGACACAAACGCAACTACCCCTATATAGCTCAGGGTATTCACAGCACCCCTGTCCTCTCGAAAACACCTTTAAAAAAAACGATTCACACTAGTAGGGCCTCGCCCGCACTTCGCCCAACGCACAAACCCTCTGCACAATCCTCAGACAGCTACCACACCGATCTTGCCCGCTTCTCGCACTTCCACAATTCAACACCTCTCTCTCTTTCTCTCTCACACACACAGGGGGCCCGGGGGGACACACACGCTCACACACACCGGCACCACACACCCTGGAGACAAGTAAAGAAGAAAGGGGGGAAGGGGGGAAAGACGACGTCAAAATCCGGAAATGATAGCTTCTCCTTCAAAGAAAAAAAATGCCAAGTACAACATCCATATGGCCTGCTCTTGGCCGCATCATGGCCATCACTGTTTCACATAGAGGGGCACACACCTCCCTCAAAGTTCAACTCTGTCGGCACACACCTCGACGCGAGATTCACCATTGGCTTTGCTCTGAAAACAGCTCCGCATCTTGGTAGCTCTTGTTGGCTTCCTCTTCTACAAGGCACTGGCCCTCTTGAGCTGCCTGATGGCAAGCTGCCTTCTCACATGCCTTCCATCATCGAGCGTACGAAGGCTCCTTTTTCCTTCCTCTCAAAATCCCCTTGCTTGCCCAAAAAAAGCCCTCCTTCCCTCTCTTTGAAAACCCGCTACCCTCCTTTTCTTCTTTCTTCCCTCTTTTTCCCAAGGCAAAGAAAAAACTTTCTTTATTTGGCAATGAAACCCTGCGCCACTGCCCTCTCTTTCTAAGCCTTCCCTTTGTTTTTTTTCCTCCTCCTTATACCCTTGTGAGCTTACTTTCCGTTTCCTTTTTCCAAGTACAGCCTTCCTTTTTTTCCCTTGAATTTACAAACAAGGGGCTCTTAGCACCTGATTCGCATGTCGTCGGTGCACCACATGCTCGAGTTTGTGGAACATCCCTCTTGTCAAGCTACACCCCAGCCAGCTCCAAACCTCGAGACTTTGTCGCATTTCAATCACTTCAGATCTCCGTACATCAAGTTGCAAAAGTAGGAAAAAGATCTCGTTTTTGTCCATCGCGAGATTGTCTGCCCACTTGAATAGGGCGTACCTCGATGCTCCTGACTCAGATTGGCGACCCGCAAGTTTTGGCTGACTCCCCATATTTTATGCAATTTTCCAGAACTCTAGCGAGCTCACAAAAACTTATGTTGATGTGCCTACCACCGTGGCCCGATGAGCACATACTCGACCCTCGGAAAACACTCCATAGACCATAACTTGCCCGTCTGAGCTCTGAATGGCAATTCGAAAAGACCGTCATGCTCCACAACTTGAGCTTTACACACATATCTAGTGATCTCAGGTTTGACCACATGTCTGTACCTGCCCTGTCCGTCGGTACCTGCGAAGCCTTCTAACTTCGGACTAGCATATCTTTCACACCGAAGCCCCGTTTGACGAGGCGTCTGGACGAGCTTCTAGAGCATCTTGAACACCACATTTCGGGACACATTTTTCGCATTTTGAACACCTTGAATTGCCGTCATCATTATCTCACTTTGGAGGCTCCCCGGGCCTAAAAAAACACTTTAAGCCTGCATTTCCACTACCACCTATCTGCCCAGGACCTTAGTACCTGCCCTAGCCTTTTGCACAGCACCTGCCTGCAGCCTTTGCCTGGCATAGATCACTTTTCAGCTTAGACTAACTTTGGTTGCACCATCATTGCCCACCCCCTTGTTGAACATTCATGTTCAACCACAAACAAGCTTATTGCACTAAAAAACTGCCACACCAAAACAAACTCTCTATACATAACAAAACCACCTAACATATGTACAAAACCTAGCATCTGCTACTAGCTGCCTTTGTTCATGCGGGTTGCCCAACCCCCTGCTTTACCTGTGATCAACCGCCTGGGTCAAACACTGATGGAGGCTTTTCACAAGCCAAGCTCCCATACCCCTCTTCTCTCATACCCACCCCATGAAAACCCCCTCTTAGGGAGGGAGTGATAAAAGGCATTGGAAAAAGTAAGAAAAAGAAAAGTATGATTATGTAAATATATAAGAAAGGTAAAATAGGCCACCTCATGCCTGCGGGGTAGCCCATCCCCACCTTACCTCCTTTTTCTTCACTGTTGCCCCGCCGGGTGTCCCTTTTCCTCTCCTCCACTCAAAAGGTCAACCCCCTCTCTCTTCCCCTTGTCCTTTCTCCTTTCTCTCTCCCCTTAAGCTACCCCACCTCTCACCAATAATGCATTATAGCTCACCAATAATGCACCCTAACTCACATGCAACTTACCCTATCTTCCAAAATAGTATACCCCACCCCCTCTTTCTCTCTCCTATCATATCCCATGACCCAAATACCCCCCCCTCTCTCTAAAGGGCGCCATATCTCTTGTCTTGTAGCTAAATAACCTTCCCCACACTCATATACACTCAGTTTCACTGAAAAAGGTGCCCACAGACCCATCCCCACCCAGTGGTTACCTGATTTTTCTTGTGTTCACACACATCTGCACACAGATTCACCTCTGAACACACTCCCCTCTCTCCCCTCTTGTAATTACTTTATTCTCCATGTCACCTCTCACTTTTTTTCATCAACCCATCTCTCTCTCTTAGTCTCTCTCTCATGAGACTGCTGTTCTAGCACATATACACATAGCCAGACAAGTGGGCCCCACAGTCACATGGCCTATGTAGATAATGATTTCTTCATTTCTAAATTCTAGAATTCCTCCCCCCTCATCCCCTATATAAAGAGGGGTCACCATCACACTAAATACACACACAACATCACCAAAGAACACACTATGCACTGTGTGTGCCTAGTGCACACACACACACACACACACACACACACCCACACCATCACCATCACCGCAATCACCATGCTTGTCTTGAGCATGACCTCTACACCCTTGGCTATGGAAGATGAAGGGCAACTAAATGAAGGATGATGGCCATAACCCTCGTGCGAGTCTTCGCCATCAACTCCCACCTATCGGCCATGTGCTTTACCACTCTCTCCCTTCTCATTCCCCTACCCTATGCTCCCCATTTCATCGCCTTATTCTCTAAATAAAGCTTGAGGTTTTGTGAGTATGTTTTCTTGCAATGTTTTGCCCATGTGAGGTGTGCGGAATCGCCACCTAGTCTTGTGTTTTGGAGTGAGCTTGTGTATGTGTGAAGGGTGTGCGGATTCGCCATCCTTTTGTGGTGCCTAAGTACTAAGCCGCTATACCCCCTCCCTCCCTCTCTCTCTCTCTCTCTCTCTCTCTCTCTCTCTCTCACACACACACACACACACACACACACACACACACTTGATCTCATTCCCTTTCCTCTTCATCATTACTCCAAAGAGAAGATTGAAGGCTCTTCAAAACGTCCTAGGACAGAAGAGGATGTACCTCCTCCATCAGGTGCTCAACCCTTAGCTATACACCTAGATGATATGATATGTTCCTCTTGTCCTACACTTACTTGGGGAGCATTCCATCTTTCACTTGCAAGCACCCCAATTAGGTGAGGGACGTTTTGCAAATGTGAAACAAGTATCAGTGGCTCATCCTCTCTTCAAAGATCCTGTCTATGCGGAAAATATTTACAAAGACCAAATCGGAAGCAAGCCGACATTATACATCGTGCTAGAGGAGGCAACTGCTACAACTGTTCAGCATTGTGGCATGATATTGCCTCGTGCTCTTGTTCGGTACAGCAAAAGACCTATGCTGATCTTCAAGCTTTGGAATGGAGGTCATCTTGAGCAGTGGATTCAGGCATGTCATCATGATGGAAGCAAGCCTGCAATCAAAGTGTTCCAACACACGTCTGGAACTGTATAGCAGTTCACAGACAACATTTTGCCAATCGATAATGCTCTTATGCAGGCAATTAAATTCGTGCGTAGTCACAAACTTATTCACAATGATCGAATATTTCTACACACTAGAAATATTCTACTTCAATTTCTTTCACAGCTACCACTCGAAGTGGCAGTAGACAATACTCTCATAGCCACATGTTGAAGTTCCACTTTTTCTCCACCGTACTCTTCCAACAAAATTGGTGCGCTCATTGTCTTGATCACATCTATATACCAAGGATCCCCAAACATTCCTTCTCTGCTAGTATATGTCGTCTTTTGTGTGTATGCCACCTGTCCATCCACATTGCCTAGTAGTTGAGCACACACTTGCTTGAAATCACTGATCACTTCATTTTTGAAGATTGCTCGTGCATCTCGAACTTAGGATCTAAAACAAAACTTGCTCCATGCAAAGGAGTATGCAGCTGCTCCCATCGTCTTTTGAAAAACGACATCATCATGGCTTTCTCTTTTCTTGCATAAGATGTACAATCTTTTAACTTGTGAGTGCTTCATGCATGTACCAATAAACCCGTCCAAAGATAGAGGCTTCTTTGTCCACTAATCGTATCAAATGAGTGAAGGGTTCTGTGACAGTAACAATTTTGTCTAAATTTCTCCAAAAAACAGGAGATTCTACAAGCTGATAGCATTTGGCTACAATAGGTTCATACTTGGGATATTTATCAAGCCAAATGTCCCATCTTCTATCTGCCAATGTTTCAATAAGGGCCGCTTTAACCTGTTGCAGTGCTGATAGAACGTAATATGTTGTTGCAAAACGGGTCATACAAAAAATTTGTAATTTTTTGGTGGGGGACTTTGTTATGAACAAAGCATAAGAAAATGAATGCTCTCTTATAAACTTCACCAAGTGGTTTGCATCTAAAAGAGTTTGTTTAATAGAATAAACTTTTCCAAAGTCTTTTAAGAGCAGATTCAAAGTGTGAGCAGCACATGGAACCCATGTTATCTCTGGATACTTTGCTTCAATTGCTTTTCCAGCTGCTTTGTAGTTAGATGCATTATCTGTGACAATGGCTGTCACATTTTTAGGTCCTCCTGCCCTTCCGATCGAACGCTCATACACACCAAGAAGATATCCACTAGTTTTCTCTTTCAAGGATGTATCGATTGCCTCAAGAAAGATGGAACCTCTTGGACAAGTCAACATCAAATTAATCAATGGTTTCTTCTGACAATTTGTCCAACCATCTAGAGAAATTGTGCATTCATACTATGGCACATAATCAAGATTTGTGCGCTTTAAAATATTTTTTGATGTAGTTTTCACTTTATCTAAGTATTCTGTACGCATCTTATTATAATCAGGTACCACAAAACCCTTCTTCGCCGTGCTCATTAAAGCATCTTTGAAGATAGGATTTCGAATGACATTAAAAAGAATTCCACATGCAACAAATGTTTGCGTCCACTTAAGATGGAGTTCAAGCAACCATTGTTTACCAAATGCATGAGGCAAAGTAGGACCACTTGATGCAGGTTCTCCTCCAGTCGATGCTTCACTTTGGCTTATGTTAGCAGAGCTTCCCACAGGATTAGAGCTACAATGGCTAGCAAAGGATGAATGACACCCTCCTTGACCTGAAGCAGGCGTAGAGGGAGGGTTTTGATCATTCTCGAGTGTCATCTTGATGTCCCTAGCCATAGATGGAACCATCATTTTGGGACCTCCTTTTTTTTGCCTTCAAGAAGTGCTCTCAAGTTGCCTTGAGCGCCCTCTCGGGAAATTTTTCTTCAATACCTCTTGGAGGATTTTTGCAAGCTAAAACGTTTCCAGGAATTTTGAACACATGTTCTTTTATCCTGTGTGCATTTTCGCTAAATTTATGGCCACAAGTCTTACACTTCAACTTTGATGTAGTCTTTCTACTGGCCAATTTGTCTATGTAGTTCCACTCATATTCATCCACCATCTTCTTAATATCTGCAAACTCAAATAGAACTAATTACTAAATACACATTTAAAATCAAACTCTAATATCATTTACGTTACTTTATTTATCAACATTTTCAACCTCTTTAATTAATTAATACCAAAAATAGATTTTTTTTCAAGTGTGAGCTCTCACTTTACACCTGAATCATGATATCACTTAATCTATCTCATTAACTTCCAAGTGTGAGTAAACTCTACACATAGCAAGTTATTTTTAAAAACCTATTTAAATTACCTCCAAGTGTGAGTGTAACTCTACACATGGCAAGCAATTAAAATTCACTACTTCTATAAATCTCTTCTAGGTGTGAGAATACCTCTACACAAAGAGAGAGATTATTATTTAATCTACTTAGATTGTCTGTAGTGTGAGTACTACTCTACTCATTTTGTTTAAAGCTCTAAATTTCTATCAAAAAATTCAATAACAATAAAAATTGATTTTTTTATATTTTTCTTGTTGTTGAGGCTCACCTATAGATGAGAAGAGGAGAAGAGAGCTCAATGGAATGAGCAACACAAGCCGTTTTCATGATATTTAAAGAAACTTATTTCGATTGTAATATTATTTCCATCGAATAATATTTCGATTGAACTAATATATAGATCAAAATATTATTCGATCGAAATGCTAATAAATTACACGATACGATGGTTTTGCTGATGTGGCATCGTATAAACGGTCGAATAAAAATAGGTGTCGTATAATACGTCCTTTTAAAGCGTATTACACGTACGTCGTATAACATATAATACAACTTAGATGCCTACGCACTTGACTTTGATGTTATTTGCCATTTTAGCTTGGCAAGGTGCTGGCCTACTTACCTCTAAGCCTAGATGGTGCATCATTTTCTCACTCATGATGCATATCTGTGCGCCACCATCTATGTAGATGTTTGAGATATGTTGCCCCTTGATGTGGACATCCATGATACGTAGGATGTCGTCTAGATTCCTCCCAGAGATAGCCCCCACTATCCTTGGTCTTGACTTGCTAGTACTTATTATCTTTGTCCATTGTCTCTTCATCCTTGGTGCAAGATGGAGTAATTGGGGCCAGATTATTTTCAGACCCTGCATCAAAACATCTTGAACTACGTCATATGGTTTAGCATACTTGCCCAAAAAAAAATCCACGATGTCAATCTTCCACGGAGGCTTAGACGCATGCTTGCTAGACTCTCCTTTTCCTTTTATCTTTTCCTCCCTTTGAGAGGCCTCTTCGTGTCTAGCACACTTCACTCCCATGGCATCTACTTCTTCTACTTTTCCTTTTTCTTTGTCCTTCTCTTTGACACGCTGTGCTACCTTTGCCTTTCCCTTAACTTCAAGACTGATGACACTCACTGCTTGGTTTCCAACAGGTGGGGGGGGTAGAGGTGGAACTAGAGGTTGCCGTGGTGGTGGTGGTGGTGGTGGTGGTACGGGCGGTTGAAGGATTTGGACCGTTGGAATCAGCTCTAGTTTCCTGGGCGGTGGTGGCCTTGCCCTTGGTGGAGAAATTTGATTCTGCCTTACTCCTCTATTGAAGTTTTTCCTTCTTGGATGAGGACAGTAGTGCATGCCATGGTCGTCCTCTCCACAGTTGTAACAATGGTAGTCCTTATTATATCTTTGCTGCCCTCTTTCTTGCTCTGGATTTCTGGCAGGTGCATGCACTTGCTGCACCAGATGTACTAAAAGATTCTCTAATTGGTTGGTGATTCGGTTGAGGAGGCCTTGTTGATCTTCAGTCGGTTCCTATGGTTGATTCCTCTGGAGTACTCACTACAACACTACATGAAGATATCGACGCGTTTTTTAAAACTCAATGAATCATGTATTCTTATTACTTTGATTTTTGTATAAACACAGAATCTTGCGATGCATCGAGCTCCGTCACGCCAGGAGGAGTCAGATGGATATCGCAGAGGTATCTATGAAGTACTGAATGATCTTGAAGCTTCAGGAGAGCCTGTAGACTGGGAGGCCTTACAGTCTCGCTGATCGCTTGAGGTGAGACGTTAATATGTGTGAGTTGATTTAATTAAGTAAGTATATGTGAAGTAATATCAATACTAATTTTGTGAGTTGTCCTATGTGCACGTTGCAATGCCTAGTCATTAGTGGACTGGATTTCATATATATGCTTTGTGAGACACAGACACGCTTCTGTGTCTCTTTTTTGTAGAGACAGTTATTGTTCAGACAGTTATTGTTTCCCTTATGGTTATGATTATTGTCATTGTCATTGTATAGACATGGTTATTTCTCCTATTCTTGTATAGACATAGTTATGGTTCAGGTTTTGTTAATGGTTATGTTTAACTTTCTGGTTATGCTTATGGTTATTGTTAATTTTGTTTATGGTTATGGTTATCTGCATTATGGTTATTCTTTTAAGTTATGGTTATGGTTCGTTATGGTTATGCTTTTAAGTTATGGTTATGGTTCGTTATGGTTATGATTTTCAGTTGGTACGGTACTTGTCTTTCATTGGCCATAAATCTCATGTGAGATCCTACATGGATAGCATGTAGGAGGCGTATACATGATATGGTTTTTTTTGAAAATTTTATGTAAAAACAAAGGGAACTCTGTCGAAATTTCTGCGCGCGGGAGCATGGTTGATTTTGGTGCTGCTCGCTTTCTTGGGCAGAGGACAGGAAGTCTGGCTGTGGTTGTGTCCATCTTTTAACTGGGCACAGGCCAGGCTATCTGTCCTCTGCCCAAGAAAAATTTTTTCTGTTATGGTCATCGCTATCTGCGTCTATATCTGCGTCGCAAATAGCAACAGGTTCACAGGGACGCAGATATCGACGCACATAGCGACGCAGTGTGTCGATATCTGCGTCGATGACACCTTTTTTTGTTGTAGTGACTGATACAAGTGCAGCTAGGTGTGGTCGGGTCCTATCCAGTTCCTCTTCCTCATTCGTTTTGGCTTGTAGATGCAATTTCTTATCTTTAAGGCGGGCTACTTTAACTGCTACCTCATACGTAGCAGGAAAATTTCCCTTCACGTTCTCTTTAGGAATTGGCCATAAACCAACCACAAACCGGTCTTTCTTTAGGAAATCGGGTGCCCCTTTGCCCTCCCTCAGCGATGCAACCCATCGTTCCCATAGATCCACGATCTTCGATTCGTATGCTGCATATTCAACCTTGCTTCAACCCCATCAGCAATTGCCACAATTTGTTTGATGTGGTGCCTTCTCCAAAGCACTTTAAAATGCTGCTCTTAGCAATTCCCACCTCTCCTTGGGGGCTTGCATCAAAGCGTTGTACCATGATCTTGCTTCCACTTTCATTAACAGTGAAAAAACACACAGACGTGAAGCATCATCATCCCTTCCATAGATGACACATGCTATTTCAAGATTATCTAGGAAATCTAAAGCATCTTCCCCCACCTTACCCGTGAAGGTTGGGAAGGAAATGTTTGCCATTGCAAAACAAGATTATTTTTCAAACTCGTTTTTTTCTTAAACACAAGTAGCTTAGTGGCTTATAGCGTCTTCTTATAAGGTTGGGTGGATAGATCAAAACATGATGAAAATTGAAACATTAAAGGAGTGATGGTAATTCAACATGTGGAGGATGATGGGATTTGGAGAGCTAAGGATCTCTCCTAGCGCCGCAACACCAAACAAGAACACAATCTTTTGCTAATATAAGATTTTTTTATCTACATATATATGTACATGTATGTGTTGCAGAAACCTAAATGGAAAAGCGGTTGGTCTGTTATCCATGATTCACAGAGTGTAGAGTACTCACTTATACCCTTACTATGCCGATGTTGATAAGTCGGCACATCCACAAGAGATCATCGCCCTTCATAGGCTCCACCTTGCCTTCATTTCTCGGCACGTATGGAGTGATGGCAACGTGTTTGACCACTCTTAGCCTTTTAGCTAGCAGCAATTGCAAGTAGTTACCGTAATCCGCTCGTTGCATGAATTCCACACCATTTAATTGTAGCTCATCTTTGGCCCACTGTGATTCACCTGTTGTAGACAGTTTCTTCAGGATGAGTTGTACGGGGAGAGGAAAAAGGCCATTTACCCGCCTTAAAATAGCGAGGATAGTAGCGAAAACACTCCTCTCTAGGGCATGGGAACCTCCTTATCACCTCCGCTTTGGGGTTGTTGAAGTGAACTGGCAGCACTTGCATGCGCGTCACGAATCGGTAGGTGATCTTCCGCCGCTTTACTTTGGATGACCTTCTTTCTGGCAGCCTAGGCACGATTTTGCTTTCTAGAGCCAAACTCAAAGGACTCATGTGGCTAGTTGTTTCTTATTCCTTGGGGGTCATGTGATTTAGGATTGGCCTAGCCCTCCTTTTCCCTTGGCACGAGCAACCCCTTTGGGCCACTTAGGAGCAGAGGCTACACTTCTATTTTCAGATTCCTTGGGGAAGAGAGGCTTTACTAACCTCTTTCCTTCCTTAGTATGGATGACTTCTTCGCGGTGGATGTCGATGTGGAGGATTTATGCTTCTCCTTTACTTCCGTTGATGGCACTCATTGATAGAGTGCCGAGGGTGACGGAAATGACAGCAGCCTGCTACCCTCCCTTGCGTGGCTCTTGATTCACGGTTAGAATGAGAGATGCGAGATAGAGAACTAACTTCCTAGATGTTCACAACGGTGTATTCCGGTAGCAGCACTTCGATGAAGGCTCTTAGTGCTTCTTCAATTTCTTCCTCCTCCGTTCTCCAATTGGAGAATTCCCGCAGCCACTCGTCCATGGTTGATGACGTTGGAGAGGGGGAATGGGGGAACACGCCTAGCACAAACACAAGGCCTCTCTATAGCTCAAGGTATCCACTGCACCCCTATCCTCTCAAAAAACACCTTCAAAAACACACTTCTCACTACCATACCACCACGTGCTCTTTTTCCATTGCTCTCACACTCGACAAGTCCACCACACAATGCACACCTATTGGCCACGGTTGGTCTCCACCCTTACACACCCACACAGCTGCTCAAAATCACTCTCTCACACAAAACACTACCAGTCCGGGGAGGCACACACATCCACACTGCCCGCACTGTGGGGCAACACAAGAGCAAGAGAAAGAGAAGGAGGGAAGGGGAAACAATAGCAAAATTGGGAAACAGTGGCTTGATTATGCTTCAAAAGGCATGTACAAAGGCTTTCATTGCCATCGCATTGGCCATTTTCAAGAAAGACTACAAGGGGATTGACAGGCACACTCCTCTGCCAACAAACTCCACTCTGTCGGCTTCAAAATGGCACACCAAAAAAGCCCCCTAATTTGATTAAAAAATGACTTTTATACTGGGGGGCCTTTAACTTTATAATCTGCTCTCCCATTGGCCCATCTGGCACCTTAATTTGGTATCTTTTGGAAGGAGTAGACGCTTTGCTTCTATTTGCTCTCCTTGGCTTGTGCTCTTGAAGGGGGGGTGCACTAGTGACATCGCTAGTGCCCCTAGGAATTTTTTATTTTTTCCCTTTCTTTTATTTTTTTACCCTTTGGGAGGCCTAGCCTTGCACTGCTCCTTTGACCCCCTCTTTTGACCCTTTGACGGGCCCTTTACTTGATCCATCCCCCACCACTCTTCTTCCTCTCCTTCTCCTCACCCTTTGTCTTGGTCCTATCCTGCCCGGCCATCTCCTCCTTGCCTTCTACCTTGGACTGCCTTTGCTTGGCCGGTCTTGGAATGGCGGCCTTGGAGTGGACCCCCTTTTTACTTGCCCTCTTGGTCATGAGCTGCTCTTTGATTGCTTTGCCTAGTCTTTCTCTCGGCCACTGGACTTGCCTTTAAGCTCTCTCTCTCTCTCTCTATCTCTCTCTCTCTCTCTCTCTCTCTCTCTCTCTCTCTCTCTCTCTCTCTCTCTCTCTCTCTCTCTCTCTCTCTCTCTCTCTCTCTCTCTCTCTCTCTCTCTCTCTCTCTCTCTCTCTCTCTCTCTCTCTCTCTCTCTCTCTCTCTCTCTCTCTCTCTCTATGGGAACCCCATGGGACGCGCCCCTTACCCTACCACTAGCGATATCGCTTGGGGGGGGGGGGGGGGGGGGGGGGGGGGTTCTTCAATTAGTACTCAAAAGGGCCCCGAAGGGCGCGGGACCGGGCTCCAAATTGGATGACCCCATCATCGCTGTGTGGCACAACAGCGTCAGCGCTAACGCCGGCCTGTCTACCACTTTCCACCAACACCCACCAATGACAACACCTAGACTGGCCTCATTACACCATCCTTGCCACTGTGCAGTACTCACGCAACGCCGAAAAGGCGGACACCATAGCCAGCGGGGGCTCCAAGCTCCGCTCTCTCCAACTCACACTTCAGAGGGAGCCACATGGCCTAGGTTATGAACAGTGTCGTTCGAACCCCGGTCTATGCATGTGGGAGCTTCCCCGGCTACCTGGGCATCCCACCCTTGGGATATCCTCCAATGCCTTAAAAATTTCCAAGGAAAAAAAACTTTTCATCCCAGCTTTGAACACTCGCCATTTGATGTCCACCGGTCGAGTGACCGAGCTGCAAACTTATGCGAAAAGACCAAGCCCTTGACTTCGAACTCTTTCGCCTCGGCTCCCATTTGGCTTCGACGGACCCGCTAACCGATGCCGTGGAAAACAAGGAAAATAATATAAACGCACTCCACCGCCAAATGTTCTCATCTTTACCGGGCCGTAACTCGACGCCCGAGGCTCAGAATCACAAGTTGTCAATTCCTCTTGACTCCATATGATCTACTCTATTTGCTTGAACTATGTTGAGGCCTAAAAAATGCCAGATGGCCCAATTTCCCATGCGGTCAACTTGGTCCATAACTGGGCCCTAGAAAATCTTCAACTAGCCATAACTTTCTATCCAGAGCTCTGATTAGCAATCTGAGAAGACAGGCATGCTCCATAATTCAAGCACTATACATGTATCTATTGATATCTGCTTGGGCCATCTGTCCTTAGCTGCCTTGCCCATTGGGGATCTGCTAAACCTTCTAACTTTGCACTTCAGTATCTTGAGCATCGGGGCTCCGTTTGACGAGCCGTCTGGACTGGCTTCTAGAGCATATTCAGCACTACATTCCAAAGCACTGACTCATCACTTTGGGCACCTTGACATGTCATCCAAACCGGACTATCCTTGAGTTCTTTTTAGCTTAAAAAGATGCTTTATACATACTTTTCCACTAGCCTTTGGCTGCCCAGGACCTTGGTATCTGCCCTAGCCTTCTGCAATACACCCCCCTGCAGCCTTTGCTTGGCATAGACCACTTTCCAGCTCAGACCAACTTTGGCTGCAGCATCATTGCCCAACCCCCTCGTCGAACATTTATGTTCGACCAAAAGCATATTTACATAACCTTGGAAACTTGCACACCAAACTAACAACTTAAAGCACTCGCAAAATCACAACCCTATGTGCACACTATGTACAAAAAAATTCATCTTCTTTCTCACGCATACTTTAGGTGCGTTGCACACCCCCCTTGGCTACAATCCGATGCACCTCGGGCACTAGATCCCTCCTAAAATACAACTTCAGGTGCACACCATTCACCCTATTCCTAAGAAGCTTGCCATTCGCCCTTACCAATTGATAAGTCCCATTCAGAAAGGCCTTTTGCATTTTATACGGACCTGTCCACTCCTTCTTGAACTTCTTCTGGAATGTGAACTCCAGGTAGCTTTTGTACTTCATGATCAGATCTCCTTCCTCTATCCCCTTGTCTGGCAAGTTTTGATTGAACTTGGCAACCCGCTTCTCTCTTTGCTTCACATAGTAGTCTGTTGCTACCTCTCTGTCCATCTGCAAGGCCTCCAAACTAGCTATCCAATCCTGTATAACTCCTTGTTGAGTGGCATTGACATGCAAAATATTTTTCAAAGCACCTAACTGTACATGGACCGGCAACACCGCCTCCTTACCATAGATTAGCTCGAATGGAGTGAAATTTGTAGCTACTTTATAGGACGCCCTATACGCCCACAGACACTTCTCAAAATTTGTTTCCCATTCAATCTCCTGCTTATACACGTACTTTGTTAACATTTTGACAATTTTCCCATTAGTACTCTTGACTAGACCATTGCATTGGGGGGTGATAGGGTGAGGAAAACCGATGTTGGATCTTTAGCTTTTCCACTAATGCACTCATGAGCTTGCTTCTAAACCCCTGACCCCTATCAGAACCTAACACCCATGGAACAGAAAAACAGCAACAGATGTTATCGAACACAAACTGAGCCACCACATTAGCATTTACTTCCTTCGTAGCCTTGGTCTCGAGCCACCTTGTAAGGTAGTCAATGGCTACCGCCACATACTTCTTACCACTTTTAGACTTTGGGAGAGGACCTATGGCATCCAGACCCCACTTCTCAAAAGCACTTTGGCGATGGTGGGACCTTGTGACTCCACTAACATTCATCTTTCACCTATAGTTTGACAATCGTGGCACGTCTTCAACCAGTAATGCACGTCCTTCACTACGGAAGGCCACCAAAAGCCTGCTCTTAGCACTTGAAACAGAACCTGGTCTTTGCCCTGATGTCCACTTTCTTCGTGGCATTGTTCTAGCACTATACCTATCTCTTCTTTATACAATACCCTCTTTAGCACTCCGTCACGTCCATAGTTCATGAGATCTTCACCTATCAGCGTGAATTTACGGGCTTTCTACACCACTCTTCTCTTCTGCAACTTGGACAAACCCTCTGGACACTGCCCTCTACTCAAAAATCCTTCAATCTCTTTGAGAGTCTCCCTACCTCCATAAGTGGATGGGGCCACATATAGGCCTGCAACATGCACCTGTACTTTGCTACTTGTTAATTGGTCTACCTCTTGGTTCTGCTCTCTCCTTACGTGCTTGAACTGAACCTCTTCAAAAGACTTTAGCATTTATTGATGGAAAAGAAACAATGCTTCAAAGAATCCTGCTTTACCTGCCATTGGCCTCGCAGGTGCTTGATGACTAGCAAAGCATCTCCCTTCACCACCAATCTGGAAACACCGAACTCTATACACTGCTTCAAACACAAATGCAGAGTAAGATACTTTGCCTCATTATTGGTGTGGACATCCTCCAGAGCATACACCTTTGAAAACATATCTTTTTTGTGTGGGTCGTGTATTACCACACCTCCTCCTGCCTTCTCCATTACCCTTCGATACGCTCCATCCAACCACATTGTAAAATCATTCTCCAAATCAGGCTCCTCCTTAGCTTCATCTCGCACCACCCTTAGATAGGCTGGCAAATCAACGACCTTGCTGACAAGAATGTCCGCCAAGTAAGACCGACTCGTGCAATCTACCTTGAACTCAAACTCAAACTCTTGCAGCTCCAACACCCACTTCATAATCCTCCTTCCTAGCTTCAAATGTAGCACTACCTCTGGCAATAGATTATTAGATGTCAATACATAAAAACTTGCACACAATTGAATGCACTTCAAACTTCCTGCAAGCGATGACTAGAGCCATCACCCACTGCTCTGCTTCGGTGTAGGTAGCCTCTCCTGGGCTAATCACTCTGCTCTCAAAGTATATCGGCTTGTAGCTTCTCCCTACCTTTTGTAGTATAAGTGCTCCAATAGTAACCACCGTGCCCACTGTCATAGACACATAGAATTCGTCCTCTCAATTGGGAGGACACACCGCTGGCAACTGACACAAAACTTCCTTGACCCTGTCAAAAGCCTCCTGGGCTTCTTCATCCCACTCGTAATCGTGCACCTGCTGAGCTCGCTTTTGAAGAGGATGCACGTATTGTGACAAGATCCAAAATAAACGTGATAGATACTTTAGCTTATGAACAAACAAAGCCAAATTTTGAGCATCTGATGGCGGTTCCATCAACACCAATGCCTGCACCTTCTTGGGATCCGCCTCTATACCATTTTGTGACACCACATGACCCAACAGCTACACGCGAGGTTGTGCTAGCTTGCACTTCTTGGGGTTCAGCTGACCTCCTTCTGCAGCTTTGATAGGTCTTCCAATATTGAATTGTAGCAGCCTATATCATCCATGAAGACCCTGATAAAGCGTCCCAGATATGGACCAAATATCTTGTTCATCCAATCCTGGAAGGTAGCGTATGCATTCACTAACTTAAACAGCATCCTGTGGTAACCAAGACAACCCCATGGAGATATGAATGTGGTCTTTAACTGGTCTTTGAGTGAAATCCCTATCTAAAAGTACCCCGAGAAACCATCCATAATCAAGTATCTCTCATGCCCAACCACCTGGTTTAGGATCTCATCTTGAAACGACAATGGATAGTGATTTCTCTTGGTCGTTGCATTCGGTGGCTTGTAGTCAATGCACACTCTCCATTTCCTATTCTTCTTAGGGGTTATAACCACTGGTGAGACCCACTCTGACTCTTTCACAGGGTATATGATGCCTGCATCCAGCAATCTATTGATCTCCTGCCAAAGGGCCTCCTTTTGGATTCCCCTAGTCTTCTCAGCTTCTGTGCTTTAGGCCTATATACCTCCTTGAGAAAAATATTGTGCTCTACCCCCTCTTGCACCATGCAAATGCTTGTATTCCATCGCAAACAGGTTTGGATAGGACTCACACAGTTGAACATAACTCTCTTTCTCACCCTTGGTCGAATCTTCACTTAACATGCTTGAAACCTCCTCTATGCTTAAACCATGAGCTTGAGGTTGCATACCTTTTTCTTTAGAAGGGGAGTCGTCTATGGTGACTCCGAATAAATCTGCATCTATCTTCAGCATTTCATCCTCACTTTACTCTTCCTCTGTGCTAGTGTAGCCTTAATCATATGCCGTCTCTGTCTTGTATTCGTAACTCGTCATGTCCCCTTCATCCTTAGCTACCATAGGACGAGAATTGCTCTCCTTAGTCTTCAAATCTAGCACAATCTGCCTCCCCTTCTCTCTGTTAGGAAAGGAGAACACTTTGCTCTCCCAAACCTGCTTAGCACCTATTGCCAAAAGCCATGGACTACCCAAAATGATCGGATAAGCATTATCACTTGCCTTCATCACAAAAAAGTCTATCAGGCAATCTATGCCCATCACCTTGACCTTCACATCCTCAGCCATACCCAGACACCTGGCTTTAATATGGTTGGTCATCCTCATGCGCACATTCGACTTGGCTATCGCCTTAACACCCGTCTCTTTCATGGCCTCTTCCGTCATGACACAAACCTGTGCTCCACCATCTATGTAGGCCTGTACCTGCATCCTCTTCTCTATGATCGCATCCACCAGCGGAATAACATCAGTCGGTTCTACCTACCCTCAAAGCCATGTTTTGCACCGCTTGCACATTCTCCTTAGCTCTTGGCAGCCTGGTGCTAACACTCGTAGACCATTGCCTCCTCAATTTTGGATTTAAAGCTAAAAATTAACCAAAAGTAATGTTTGCTTTCTGATTTTGAACATCACTTTCCAGGTTGTACTCGGGATAGCCACGTCCTAATTGGAAATCCGCTTGCTTGATTTTGTGGCGTCTCCTTCTTCTGCTAGGCTCAGGCTGCTCTCTGCCTTCGTACACTTTCTCCTTGCCTTTGCGAGCTCTAGTTTCTGGCTCTGTCTTTGTCTCCCTCTCAGCTCTTGCCCTCTTGTTGGCCAAAACTTCGACATCCTGCTTATCTACCCCGATAATATTCACTCTTGGGACTTCACCTCCATTTGGCGGAGCTAGCTGCATAGGATTCTCCAGTGCTTGCTCTCTTGGACCATTGAATTTCCCTTGACCTTGACTTTTACCAAACAACGAGTAAATACCTCCTCTCTCTCTCTCTCTCTCTCTCTCTCTCTCTCTCTCTCTCTCTCTCTCTCTCTCTCTCTCTCTCTGGCTGACGACAATCGGGTGCATAGTGCCCCTCTTCTCCACAATTGTAGCACCTACGTGGCATCGGCCTTGCCCTGCCCCTTGCTCCTCTTGGATGTCCTCTATCCATCACGCTTAGCCGCAACTCCTAAATTTTCTCGAAAAAATCCTGCACTGTGCGTACCCAATTTTGCGGCACAACAGCTACACCTTGGTTTCTATGATTTTCTTCATGCATAGCCTCCCTCGGACTCTGCGATTAAAGGGGGGCCATCGTCTCATAGCCCGACACACCTTGCTCTATCTTCTTCTTTATCTTTTTTCTCTTTGACCGTGCAATTGCTACAGCACCATTGTAATTTTTTGGGCTCTCGAAATTGACTTTCTCTCTGACCTTAGGATGCAGACATGCCATAAACTTGTCCGGCTTAAAATAGTCTGCATTAGCCAATTGCATGGCTGCCACTAATTCTGCCCAACACTCTTCAAAGTGATCTTAAAATAGATTTAACTCTTCACTTACATCTTGTTTAAGCGCCTTCAGCTTCGCATCCATCTTGACTGGGGATGCCTCCTTGCGAAAGTCGTGAAGAAACCTCGCCCGTAGAGCCGGCCATGCTTGTCTCGGCTCACCTTCGAGAGCTTCATACCAAACTTTAGCATCACCAAATGAAATGTCTGCATCTTGCTATCCTCATTCAACATACGCAATGATATCATATACAGCTTGAAATCCAACATCCACTTGTCGAGGATCTCCTCACCTGTGAAAATCGGTCCATAGCTTCTTGCCACCATGACTTCCAACGCAAAATACCACTTCTTTTTTATCAACTAGGAGCAATCAATGTGCTCCTCATTGGGTGCACCATAAGATGGAGGGGGGGAATGGGGGAACATGTCCGGCACAAACACAAGGTCTCTCTATAGCTCAAGGTATCCACAGCACCCCGATCCTCTCAGAAAACACCTTCAAAAACACACTTCTCACTAGCATACCACCGCCTGCTCTTTTTCCACTACTCACACACTCCACAAGTCCACCACACAACACACACATATTGCCATGGTCCGTCTCCACCCTTACACACCCACATAGCCGCTCAATCTCACTCTCTCACAGGAAACACTGTCGGTTCGGGGGGGCACACACATCGACATTGCTGGCACCGTGGGGAAACACAAGAGCAGGAGAAAGAGAAGGGGGGAAAGAGGAAATAGCAACAAAATTGGGCAACAGTGGCTTGATTATGCTTCAAAAGGCATGTACAAAGGCTTGCACTGCCATCGCAATGGCCATTCTCAAGAAAGACTACAAGGGAATTGACAGGCACACTCCTCTCCCAAAAAACTCCACTTTGCCAACTTCAAAACGGCACACCAAAAAAGGCCCTAATTTGATTTAAAAATCACTTTTATAGTGGGGGGCCTTGAACTTTAGAATCTCCTCTCCCATTGTCCCATTTGGCACCTTAATTTGGTATCTTTTGAAAGGAGTAACCGCTTTGCTTCTATCTGCTCTCCTTGGCTTGTGCTCTTGAAGGGGGGGTGCACTAGCGACATCGCATGTCGCTAGTGCCCCTAGACCTTCTTTATTTTTTTCCTTTTTTTTATTTTTTACCCTTTGGGAGGCCTAGCCTTGCACTGCTCCTTTGACCCGCTCTTTTGACCCTTTGACCGGACCTTTACTTGATCCATCCCCCACCAATCTTCTTGCTCTCCTTCTCCTCACCCTTTGTCTTGGTCCTGCCGTGCCCGGCCATCTCCTCCTTACCTTCTACCTCGGACTGCCTTTGCTTGGCCGGCCTTAGATTGGGCCCTCTTTTAACTTGCCCTCTTGGTACCGAGCTACTCTTTGATTGCTTTGCGTGGTCTTTCTCTCGGCCAATAGACTTGCCTTTAAACCCGATCGGTCACACTCTCCCTCTCTCTTTCTCTCTACGTGAACCCCATGGGATGCACCCCTTACCCTACCACAAGCGATACCGCTAGAACGGGGGGGGGGGGGGGGGGGGGGGGGGGGGCGTGCTTCACTTAGTACTCAAAGGGGCTCCAAATGGCCCGGGATCGGGCTCCCAATTGGTCGGCCACATCATCGCTGCACGGGACAACAGCGTCGACGCTAACGCCGGCTTGTCTACCGCTTTCCACCGGTGCACATTGAGGACGACAACACCTAGAACGGCCTCGCCACACCATCTGTGCCACTGCGTAGTACTCACGCAGTGCCGAAAAGGTGGACACCATAGCCAGCGGGGGCTCCAAGCTCCCCTCTCTCCAACTCACACTTCAAAGGGGGCCACATGGCCTAGGTTATGAACAGTGTCGTCCAAACCCCGGTCTTTGCATGTGGGAGCTTCCCCGGCCACGTGGCAGCAGTTGGGTGTCCCACCCTTGGGATAACCTCCATTGCCCTAAAAACTTCCAAGGAAAAAAACTTTTCATCCCAGCTTTGAACACTCGCCATTTGATGTCCACGGGTTGGGTGATCAAGCCGCAAACTTATGCCGAAAGACCAAGCCCTCGACTTTGAACTCTCTCGCCTCGGCCCCCTTTTGGCTTCGACGGGCCCACCAATCGATGTCGTGGAAAACCAAGAAAATTATCTGAACGCACTTCACCGCCAAATGTTCCCATCTTTATCGGGCCGTAACTCGACGCTCGAGGCTCAGAACGAGCTGTCAATTCCTGTTGACTCCACACGATCTGGTCTATCTACTTGAACTCTATCAAGGCCTAAAAAATGCCAGATGGCCCGATTTCCCATGCGATCGACTTGGTCCATAAATGGCCCCTGGAAAATCTTCAACTAGCCATAACTTTCTATCCAGAGCTCTGATTAGCAATTTGAGAAGACAAGAATGATCCATAATTCAAGCACTACGCATGTATCTGTTGATATCTATGTGGACCATCTGTCCCCAGCTGCTCTGCCAGTTAGGGATCTGCTAAACCTTCTAACTTTGCACTTGAGTATCTTGAGCATCGGGGCTCCGTTTGACGAGTCGTCTAGACCGGCTTCTAGAGCACATTCAACACTACATTGCAAAGCACTAACTCAGCACTTCGGGCACCTGGACATGTCATCCTAATCGGACTATCCTTGAGCCATTTTTGGCCTAAAAAGCCTCTTTAGACATACTTTTCCGCTAGCCTTTGGCTGCCCAGGACCTTGGTACCTGCCCTAGCCTTCTGCATTGCACCCCGTGCAGCCTTTGCTTGGCATAGACCACTTTCTAGCTCGGACCAACTTTGGTTGCACCAACGTGTATTGTTTTCAGCTTTGTAAATTGAAGGATTTTGAGAATCCCATGTCTATGGGAGCACCAAATGACAAACGCAAGAACAAAATGGACGCTAGCAACCTCTATGCCAGGCCCATGCATGCAAAACTTGTCACGGGGAGTAAACAGGGGACGCCGCCTAACTTTGAGCGGCTAGGACGCGGACAGGATCGATTCAAATGACAACAACAGAGCGCACCGTAGAGAGAGAGAGAGAGAGAGAGAGAGAGAGAGAGAGAGAGAGAGAGAGAGAGAGAGAGACAGACAGAGAGATGGAGACGTAGACGGAGGAGATAAAACTCTTCACAATGTGTGGGCAAACTTGATTCAAGATGGTTTTTAACAAAATCCCTCGTTTTGGTGAGATGGAGAGAGAGAGAGAGAGAGAGAGAGAGAGAGAGAGAGAGAGAGCCTATAGTGCGTTCTCTAGGGAAATTTCATGTGTACGGAGATCCTACTTATGTGCATAGTGACCCTTGGAGTCAATGTATGTGCATGACTTCTCCTTTAAGTGTTGAAACCCCCGATAGTGACCTCTCAGTGCTCTTTAATAGGTGCAGGCTGTTTAGTTTAGTACAAACTAATTAGGTTAGGGCCCTAATCCCGAGAGACAAAGCAGGCAGTCGGATCCCAGATGGTTGACTGGTGCTTTGTTTTGGGAGATATAGAAAATGATATTCTCCTAGGTGGGCCTTGGTGACCATCACCTAGAGATAGGAGGAATATACAAATGGTTTTTTTACAAATTTTGTCTTGGAAAACGGAAAATGAATTACCCTACGGATGTTTATTTAGAAAATGCATCGTGGATGAGATGTCGGTAAATTGTAGGCTTTACTGGTGCGTTGGTGTAGCGCGCTCGTCAATTTTGGTGCCGACTGGGGCAGGCCTTCGGCATCTTTCTTTGATTTGTTGTCGCCATCGCATGTTTTGGTGTCGTTTGTCGATGCGTCGATGTCCATTTTTGTTGCTTCTTTTCCATCTTGTGCGTGCCGTGTGTGTGCATTGTTGGTGCATATATGATTGTGTGCGTGTGCATATGCGTGTAGTGTATGTATGTGAGCGTACAATATGTGTTTGTGTGTGTGTGTGTGTGTGTATGTGGAAAGAGAGAGAGAGAGAGAGTTGAATTCTTTTTTGAACGAGAGAGAGAAAGAGAGATGAAGAGAGAGTGGGAGATAGAGAGAGAAGTATATGTGTGTGTGTGTGTATGTATGGAGAGAGAGAGAGAGAGATATATATATATATATTTTTAAATGAGAGAGAGAGAGAGAGCCTATGGTAGATTGGGAGTGTTCTGAGGGTGAGTGTGTGTGTGTGTGTATATGGGGGAGAGAGAGAGAGAGAGAGAGAGAGAGAGAGAGAGAGAGAGAGAGAGAGATGGCTGAATTTCCTCCTTGCCGACATAGAACATAAGAGAGAGAGAGAGAGAGAGAGAGAGTTGGTTGCTTTCGATAATGGAGGAGAGAGAGAGAGAGGGAAATGGTGACAAGCAAGAAAGAGAGAGAGAGAGAGAGAGAGAGGAGGGTTGTGCCAAGGGTGGCGGCCCCCCCTGCAAGCAAGGACAAGGAAGCCGACGGGGGAGGGGGCAACCATCAACAACAGAAAAAAAAAATTAATTCATATTAAAGGTCCCCCCTCTTGGGGCTAGTTCCCATGATCGAGGCTTTTGAAAGCCCAGTGTCCGTATAACATAAATAGAAGAGAGTGGTAGCCAAGTGAAATACAATCTTCCAACCTATGAACACCTTCAAGATTTTGTCTTTTTACGAGTTTCATGTTCTTTTTGTAAACACAAATGATGATCAACAAGCCAAATATAGCATCTACAAGATGCAATGGATAGCAAAAAATTAGAGGGCCAAAAGAACAAATCTTGGCCACAACATACTCAAGAAATTCAATTGTATTTGTGAAAAAACTTTTAAGCTGCCTAGCAAATAGGAACAATAAACTTTGCAATTGCCTAGCAAATAGGAACAATAAACAAGAAAAAAAAAAAACAGGAGCAGCAAAGGAGAACATAGGAACAATCTTGTCGCCTCCCAATATGTTGTCCCAATCTTGCAAGCAAGACACATTAAGCGGGATCTTGGGAGATCCCAACGACAATTTCGAAGTGAAAAGCCGGGGAGCTACCACGTGGACGAGAGAGAAAATGAGAGATTGATTTTTTTTGCGTGTCGGTAGCTTGCGAATCACTTGAGCGGGAGGATTAGGCTAGGGAGGCACAGGTCTGTTTCCCTGTCTCGCAAGCAATGGAGGCGAGCTTCTCTCTCTCTCTCTCTCTCTCTCTCTCTCTCTCTCTCTCTCTCTCTCTCTCTCTCTCTCTCTCTCTCTCTCTTTGAGGCTACGTGAGCGTCACGAGGAGACGAAGGGGGGAGCGGAGTACGTGCGCATTTCCTGTGTCGGCTCCCTGCGAGTTTCTTACAGACCATTGTTTCGTGCAGGGCCCGTAGGCACGGAGAAGGGCAGAGGGCTCATGTCTGCTGCATAAGCAGGCTGAGAGGCAAGCGGGCACAGTGCGGAGCATCAGGGTGGCAGGAGTTGCGCAGGTGCTCATGGAATGTCGTAGGCATAGAGTCTGCTAGACTGCATGCTGATGCAGTGCAGCACAAGGCAGCAGGGGACGTTGTGGGGGCATTGGGGGAGGTCGCGAAGAGACTGGTACCGCGTTATCGTGCTGTGACACGTACATAGTGGGAACGCATGCTACAAGATCTATCTTGTAATTTTTTTAGATACATAATTATATTTCCTATAGTGTACATATGCATATTTAAGTATAATAATAAGCCTTCTATCTCATCCTATTATTTTTCTCAAGGATAACCTATCCTTACTTTACCATCAGAAAATACTATCGGAAAAGCATCAATAGCTCCGCTTCTTTAACTTGGGGCAAAAAGCATTGATTCTTTATTTCTACTCATCTCACACCCTAGCTAGATCCTATATCTAGGGTAAACTCCAATATATATATTCTATGTATTTTTTATACTTTTCTTATATTTCTTTTTAAATAGCTACTAGGAGAGAATCAAATCCTAGTGGGACACTAGATGGCATGATTTCAAAGATACGCTTATTTTAATGCATTATTGCAAGCATGATTACAAAAATTTGTCAAGGAGCAATGTCATGCTTTCATATGGCATGAGGTGTCCTTTGGAATTAAATGAAAGTCTAGGCTAAGGAGACCACATGAAGACTTTTGCTGCCATAAATGGACCCTATTTTGATGAATTTTTTACACAAGGTTCCAATCTGAATTGGAAAACGATTTTAAAATGAAAATCGTAGCTAATGAGCTGAAGTTTTTGCCCATATTTTTACTTTTTTATTTGGAGCCACGGTTGAGGAGATATGATCAAAATACTGGACCCCAGTCTGCCCACATCATGCAGGGGCAGCTCATTTCCAACTTTTCCAATTCCTGTTCACACTGGCTCCTCTCTTCTTGTGTAAACCCTTGGGGGTTCCCTTCACCTATAAAAGGGGACTTCTTCTTCCTTGGAAGGATCTCAAGCATTCAAGCCATTGATGAGAGGAATTCTTGAGGGAGTGAGTAGTAATGCCTAATTGTACTTAGCCATTAACATAAGCCCAAGCCTACACTTTCTCCTAGAGGGAGACTAGCCATTCTTGCAACAAGCTAACCTTGGAAGATCAACTCTAATCAAAGAAGGTCTTGCACTTGGTGTATCAATCAAAGTGGAATTATCCACTCTTCTTCTCTCTCCCATCAATAATGGTGCCGAAGGGTTTCAAGTAAGATGTGTTCTACATTGATGTTTTCTTGATTTCTTGTTGTTTTCATTTTCATCTCTAATCCAACATATATATATATATATATATATATATATATATATATATATATATATATATATATATATATATATATATATATGTATGTATGTATCTAATCTCATCTCCTTAACCAAACCTATCTCTCTCATTCTTAGTAATTCATCCTCTCTAGGTTCTCTTGCTACAGGTACATCTCTCCCCGCAGTATCCTTATTGCCTACGGGCAAGAATAGGGCTTGGGAGGGAAACTTCTCATCTCTTCACATCTCTCATATCTACATTTCTCACATACTATCCTAGATGAATAACCCACATGATGATCATTTCTATCGCTTTCACTCTGTACGATCTATTAGAATTAACGTATGGATTAGCCGTAAAATACACTTTCAACAACGTATAGTGTTTCTCTTCGGCCCTGAAAGGCTCAATGAAATACTTCTATCACCGGATCCCATCATACTACCTCTCATAGACTATAATTTTTCTTTTGATGTAAGCGTAGTTATCTTGCTATGAACCAAGAGGATTTGTACACACAATTAATCCCAATCACTAGACAAAATATATATATTATGGTAAGCACAAAACTACAATTCCAAAGAACAATTCGTAGCCTATTTGGTCAGCCAAGATTGAATGCCATTAACTCATCCATTAACCCTTTCATATTACCCATGATACGATATGACCATAGCCTTGATGTTTTCATCTTCGTATTGTTTTGACATTCTCTTTTGCGTTCTTTCTTTGTGTGTGTGAGTGCAAGAGAGAAAGAGTGAGTCTTCTTTGATTGCACTTCTTTCCAAACCCTATTCTTCATGGCATCTATGGTTTAACTCCTTCATATAGTTTTTGTTGAGTTCTCTCACAAACTCTCACAGCCATAAGCCCGGTGCTTTGCTGGCAAGACCGCAAATTTCTCGACATATTTTTGGTGAACCCGACGCGAATCTGCTAGGGTGAGAGTTTGTGGGTAACCATGGGTGATCATGTTGAGCAACAGGGTATGCATTTTGACCCAGCAACAATGCAAATGTTTCAAGAATTTGCAATGTTCATGCAACAACAACATGCTATTGAAAGAAGGGAGATTTCAGCAACGAAGGCCATACAAGCGGTCGTCACCAGAATGGATCAGTTCAATGGCAAAGATGTAACCAAGTACTTACGCGAGTATGTGAAGGAGATGGAGCTGCATCGCGTGTCAGAAGGTGAGATGATTCAAAGCTTTGAGCTAGTTGTTGCTCCAGAAATTAGGGAGCATGTTAGGGCAATTAAAGATGGACATGGGAGAAATTGGAAAGAACTCAAAGTAGCTTTAAAGGAGGAATATTTCATGGAGGACTCGGAGAGAGTGACCAAAAGGACATTCTTAGAATGGGTAGTCAAGCCAAAGCAAGGACTATCAATAACAGAGCTACTTAGGGAATTTGAGCGGCGCTATGCACAACTCACTAGGACAGAAAGGGCCACACTAGATGCAGAGAAGACAGATCTTTTCTTACAAGCTACAGGTAAAGAGTTTCAAGAAAATTTGGAACTTCTTCTTGAAGATAAAGATGCTGAGCAAGGACTAAAGACCGACTGGAATGAGGTTGAAGGTGTTGTCTCACTGCTTGCCAAACGACAAAGAAGAAGGGACAAGATGGTAGTAAACACTACAAGTCCTTCCACCTCAACTTCTGACAAAATGGTAAAGCCTACTTTTATCGCTCCTAAGTTTGATGAGCCCATGCTAGATGAGCTTGTGAAGGGAATGCGTGACTTGAAGGTGAAGTTTGCAAAGCTTGAAGAAAAAGGCCAACCATCATGGCCACTTCCTAGGCAAAGACAACAGCCCAAAGAAGGGTTTGTTAATAGATGTATTTGGTGTGATAGTACAGACCATGTAAGAAGGGATTGTGATGATTTTTGTGATGCTTTGTCAAAAGATGTTGTCTTTTTTAAGGATGGTAAAATCCACTTAAGAGAGACAGGTCTACCCTTGAGAAATAACTTTGGGAAGGGGGGAATGCAAACCTTAGTTGAAGATACGGCAACCAAGCATGCCACCTCTTCAGTTGAGGCAGCTACTTATGGAGTAAAAATTGAACATTTTTGTGATGAAAAGGTGAGTAACCATCATGGTCAAATTTGGCCAAATGTCATGCAATTAGCTAAAAAGGGAAAGCTTACAAAAGAGATTCTACATGAAGCAAGTGATTGCATACGTCTAGAAATAGGATGGAATGATCCAGTGGACTCATTGTCAGTGCATGCCTACATTACAAAATGCCAACAAAATGAGGCAATTGTAGAAGAGAAGCGCAGACGTGAGAATGCTGATGAAGGACCATCAAAAAGAGCTTCTAGAAGTGGGGGAAGAAGCGACTCAATGCCTTCTCAAACACCCTCAACACAAGGAGAATCTCCACCTGAAGTACTCATGGAGGAGTCTACAACAGGAAAGAAGAAAGAGCCAATGAAAGGTAAGACAAAAGGCCCAACTTATAAACTACAATCTGATATTGAGGTTGCTACAGATTTAAAGAAAGTCTTGGAGGAAAGGATCTTGAATAGCAAGATTGAGTTTACTCTGGGAGAATTTCTTGGCATTGCAAAGCGTGAATTCCATGAGGAGATCATTGACATCATCAAGAGAAAGAGGCAAACCCTTGATGAAGTTTCTCGTCCACAGGTTGAAGGGGAAACCTCAAAGACACAAGGGATGCAACTGCAAAATAAGGAGAATGATGGAGCTGTGGTAGGATGCTACCAATCTAGTGGGAGAGTGAAGCAAGTGTATCTCTCAAATGATGATGAAGAAGTTGAAGATATTCCTAGGAGTTACTATTCACGAAGTCATTGGGCAAGGGCTACTACAGAAACTTTGGTCAAGGTAGGTGATCTTGAAGAGCCATTTGTTGCCTTGATTGACCATGGTTCAGAAATAAACATAATGTCAAAGAGTCTCTACAACAAGTGCAAATGGCCGATGGACACAGATCATGGCTGGATGGTAAAAGTGGCAAACAATTCATCCGGTGAATTGTATGCAGCATGTCTAGGTGTGAAGGTAACAATAGGTGATGTAAAGATTGACCAAAACTTCTTTGTACAGGATAGATCTTCATATCATCTCATCCTTGGACAACCCTACATTGTGGGAGTTCAAATGGAAACAAAGGTAATGGACGATGGTTCAGCATATGCTAGAATACGTAGCAAAGATGGTAAACGCGCTGTCCAATTTCTCACAGTCTGTGTAAACCATGAAACAAATCGCGACAACCTCAGAGAACATCCTCTACCAAAGGTAAGCAAAGAGTTTCATGATCATAGAGAAATGATGGGTTTTGGCCAAGTACCATTGTAAAGCGGGATTGCAGTGGTACAGAAAGAAAAAGGGTCTCGCTTGATTAAAAAATAGGTGAAACTTTCTCGATGAGCTCCTTGGTAACAAGGAATGAATCAGTATGTTTTACAAAACTTGAAGATTTGAAGAGATATGAGAGGCAATATGTGCATAATGTACAAATAGGCATGAAAAAGAGTGGGTTGCTAAAGCCTACTGAAAATGTTTTGGGTTTGTGTGAACAAGTTTCTTTTGTAGATACTATGGGTGAGCTTGATGCTATAATGAGGTCTAGTTTGCATCTTGAAAATGAAGTTGTGGAAGTTTGCTCTATGGAAATGTATCAAGTAATAGAAGCCTTTAAAGAAAGCCAAACAGTTGGCCCAGAAGTCCATGTTGAAACTAAATACAAGAGTGTAGCAAAGAAGGTGAAACCAGTAGCTTCACCCTTACCACCCAACAACAAGGAAAAGATTGAACAGGCTTCTTTACAACCAAGTTTGTGGAATCCTAAAAAGATCGGGCATACCTTCACAAAGGAGTCCTTTCAAGAGTTGCAGATTGGTTGCGAGGAGTTTCTAACACAGGAGGAGACAAAGTGCTTCAAAGAAATGCTTTCAAAGCATGGTAAGGCTTTTGCATTTGAGCCACATGAGATAGGATGTGTTGATCCTTATATTGTAGCTCATATGGTAATTTTCACAATACCTCATGTGCCTTGGAATCTGCGGCCTATTCCGGTTCCAAAGGCTCATTTGCCAAAGTTAGTAGAGCTACTGAATGAGAAAATCAAAATGGGAATCTTGGAGCCTTCTTGTGCTCCATACTCAAACAGGTGGTTCACAGTTCCAAAGAAGAATGGTTCTCTACGCTTCATTCAAGATATGAAACCAGTGAACAAGGTGACAATTAGAAATGTAGGAACAGGTCCAATTGTGGATGAATTTGCAGAGGCGTTTGCAGGGAGGGCAATCTACTCAATGGGGGATCTCTACTCAGGGTATGATCAATTTTAGCTTGCAATCGAAAGCAGAGACTTGACAACCATGAGGACACCTTTGGGTTTGGTAAGGATGTGTACCTTGCCACAGGGAGCAACCAACTCGGTTGCACATATGATGAATGGGATGAATAAGGTCTTACGTGACTTTATTTCTCAAATCACAATGCCTTTCATTGATGATTTGCCTATCAAAGGATGTGAAGAAAGTGACAAAGATGAAGCTTTGGATCTCAAGGGATGTCGCAGGTTTGTGGTAAATCACATAAATGATTGTGATAAAATTTTGTCTAGGTTGGAAGAAGTGAATCTTACATTGTCAGGGGAAAAGTCTATGTTTGGTGTCAAAGAAGTGCTCATTGTGGGGCACATGTGCGGGCCATATGGTAGGAAACCTTGTCCATCAAAGGTAGATGCCATCCAAAGAATGAAAGAAACATGCACTAGCATCACTGAGGTTAGAAGGTTTCTGGGAGCATGTGTCTTCTATGTTATTTGGATTCCACATTATGCACATGTAGCTGATCCTCTTTATCAGCTGCTTAGAAAGAATCAAAAGTTTAAATGGACAGAAGCACATGTAAAATCCATGAAAAAACTAAAGGAGTTACTCCTGTCAGCAACGACTTTGAGAAAGGGAGACTATGAGTGTCAAAGGCCAGTGATTGTGACAGTAGATACCAGTCCTACAGGGATTGGATGGGCAATAGGGCAAGATGACAAAGAAGGACACAGGTATGTGGTAAGATTTGGAGCAAAGGTACTAAGTGCTCGCCAAAGAAACTATCCACAGATAAAGAGAGAGTTATGGGGTATGGTTACAGCCTTGAAAAGTGGGAAAGAGTACCTAATTGGTGCATGTGTGGTTGTAGAAACAGATTGTCTACCACTTCTTGGGATGATTACAAGCTGCTCAACACCAGACATTGCTATGTTGCGGTGGATTGCCTACATTAAGTCCTTAAAACCCGAGTTTAAGCACATTGCAGGTAAAGACAATACAGTGACAGATATGCTATCAAGGGCAAGGTATGAAGATGAGTCACAAATGATTGATGAGGGAGATGATGTAGGCACAAAATTCTATTCTATCTCTCATGTCAAAGGTAACAATGTCTGCATGACTAATTCACTTGAATTGTTCTTGAAAGATCTTTATGAAGGTGATTGGCTTTCTATTGGAAGGTACTTGAGTACTCTAACAAAACAGGATGATTGGTCTGAACAAGAATTCAAGAGGATACACAGGAAAGCATATGGGTACTTTTTAAGGGATGGTTACTTGTGGAAGCATCCTAAGCAAAAGGGTGCTACACCACAATGGGTTATATGTAAAAAAGAGACTCAAGTAAAGCTCATGCAAGAGTTTCATGAGAGTCTATGGGCTGGACACAGGGGTGTGTGGGCATCCTTCTCCAAGTTGAAAGAAAAATACTGGTGGAAGGGTATGTATAAAGATGTATCTATGTTTGTAGAGTCATGTGTAACTTGTCAAATGTATTCAAATGTTCGACATCGTGATGGATTGCACCCTACATATCCACTAGCCATGCACTATAAATGGGTTGTGGATCTAGTCACGATGCCTTTAGGACTCTGGCAGATGAGATACTTGGTTCTTGCACGAGAGGACCTAACTAACCAGGTTGAAGGAAGAGCATTAAGAGATAAGACCACAGAAGCTGTGTGCAAATTCCTTCTTGATGAGGTGATTTGCCGTTATGGTTGTGTGGGAAAAATCACTACAGATCGAGGTGAACTGGATGCCGAAGAAGCAAGGGAGTTCTTTTCTAGATTAGGGATCAAGCTTTCTCTTACTATAGCTTACAACCCTGAAGGCAATGGAAAGAATGAAAGAGGGCATCCTCCTATCATCAAAGCTTTGGCCAAGGCTTGCGAAGGAAGAGTTGGTGAGTGGCCAAAATTGTTACCATATGCTTTATAGGCTGATCGTACAACACATAGCTCAGTAACTGGCTACATGCCTGCGGAGCTAATGCATGGTCAAAAGCCAGTGATGCCGATTGAGGATACAATTCCCACATGGAATGTACTACCTTGGCAAGAGGGGCTTAGTAGGGAAGATCTCCTTGCATTGCGTATAAAACAGCTAGAGAGAAGACCTGGAGACATTGAAGCTGCAAAAGAACGACTCAAAAATGCAAGGTTGAAAAACAAGGACTATTTTGATAAGCGGCATCGACTCAGGAGCAAAGCAATTGACAAAGGTGACTGGGTTTTAGTGTATGATAGTAGCCTTGATAACCAGCACACAGTCATGCGTAAGTTCTCAAAAAGATGGTTTGGACCGTATGTTGTAAAGCATGTGCATGAAAATGCTACTTACAGCTTTTCTGAACTAGATGGTACAGAAGTAAAGATTCCCATTGCAAGAAAAAGGATTAAAATGTTTAAGAGAAGAGGAGACAATGATCTAGAAGATATGGATGAGGAAGAAGAGAAAAACACAGGTGAAGATCAAAGTGAACATGAAGCTCTGGAATCATCCAGTGAGGAAGAAGACAAGGAAGATGTACAAGAGGTCTAATCTTACAAAGAGACAATGTGGCACATACCGGAGGATGTGCAGGTTTAAAGGGGGTGGATGTCGTGCTGTGACACGTACATAGTGGGAACGCATGCTACAAGATCTATCTTGTAATTTTTTTAGATACATAATTATATTTCCTATAGTGTACATATGCATATTTAAGTATAATAATAAGCCTTCTATCTCATCCTATTATTTTTCTCAAGGGTAACCTATCCTTACTTTACCATCAGAAAATACTATTGGAAAAGCATCAATAGCTCCGCCTCTTTAACTTGGGGCAAAAAGCATTGATTCTTTATTTCTACTCATCTCACACCCTAGCTAGATCCTATATCTAGGGTAAACTCCAATATATATATTCTATGTATTTTTTATATTTTTCTTATATTTTTTTTTAAATAGCTACTAGGAGAGAATCAAATCCTAGTGGGACACTAGGTGGCATGATTTCAAAGATACGCTTATTTTAATGCATTATTGCAAGCATGATTACAAAAATTTGTCAAGGAGCAATGTCATGCTTTCATATGGCATGAGGTGTCCTTTGGAATTAAATGAAAGTCTAGGCTAAGGAGACCACATGAAGACTTTTGCTGCCATAAATGGACCCTATTTTGATGAATTTTTTACACAAGGTTCCAATCCGAATTGGAAAACTATTTTAAAATGAAAATCGTAGCTAATGAGCTGAAGTTTTTGCTCATATTTTTACTTTTTTATTTGGAGCCATGGTTCAGGAGATATGATCAAAATACTGGACCCCAGTCTGCCCACATCATGCAGGGGCAGCTCATTTCCAACTTTTCCAATTCCTGTTCACACTGGCTCCTCTCTTCTTGTGTAAACCCTTGGGGGTTCCCTTCACCTATAAAAGGGAACTTCTTCTTCCTTGGAAGGATCTCAAGCATTCAAGCCATTGATGAGAGGAATTCTTGAGGGAGTGAGTAGTAATGCCTAATTGTACTTAGCCATTAACATAAGCCCAAGCCTACACTTTCTCCTAGAGGGAGACTAGCCATTCTTGCAACAAGCTAACCTTGGAAGATCAACTCTAATCAAAGAAGGTCTTGCACTTGGTGTATCAATCAAAGTGGAATTATCCACTCTTCTTCTCTCTCCCATCAATAATGGTGCCGAAGGGTTTCAAGTAAGATGTGTTCTACATTGATGTTTTCTTGATTTCTTGTTGTTTTCATTTTCATCTCTAATCCAACATATATATATATATATATATATATATATATATATATATATATATATATGTATGTATGTATCTAATCTCATCTCCTTAACCAAACCTATCTCTCTCATTCTTAGTAATTCATCCTCTCTAGGTTCTCTTGCTACAGGTACATCTCTCCCCGCAGTATCCTTATTGCCTACGGGCAAGAATAGGGCTTGGGAGGGAAACTTCTCATCTCTTCACATCTCTCATATCTACATTTCTCACATACTATCCTAGATGAATAACCCACATGATGATCATTTCTATCGCTTTCACTCTGTACGATCTATTAGAATTAACGTATGGATTAGCCGTAAAATACACTTTCAACAACGTATAGTGTTTCTCTTCAGCCCTGAAAGGCTCAATGAAATACTTCTATCACCGGATCCCATCATACTACCTCTCATAGACTATAATTTTTCTTTTGATGTAAGCGTAGTTATCTTGCTATGAACCAAGAGGATTTGTACACACAATTAATCCCAATCACTAGACAAAATATATATATTATGGTAAGCACAAAACTACAATTCCAAAGAACAATTCGTAGCCTATTTGGTCAGCCAAGATTGAATGCCATTAACTCATCCATTAACCCTTTCATATTACCCATGATACGATATGACTATAGCCTTGATGTTTTCATCTTCGTATTGTTTTGACATTCTCTTTTGCGTTCTTTCTTTGTGTGTGTGAGTGCAAGAGAGAAAGAGTGAGTCTTCTTTGATTGCACTTCTTTCCAAACCCTATTCTTCATGGCATCTATGGTTTAACTCCTTCATATAGTTTTTGTTGAGTTCTCTCACAAACTCTCACAGCCATAAGCCCGGTGCTTTCCTGGCAAGACCACAAATTTCTCGACAGCGTCCAACAGGGTGAGATGGAGATCGCGCAAGGGGCCAAGGTCGCAAGAGACACATGCAGAGAGGGACTTGGCGTGTGCATCGCATCCAGCAGAGACAAATTAAGGTCTACGCGAATCTAGGAAAGAAATTAATTAATGAAATGGTGTTAGACCCATTAAGCACCATAAACACCATGCTGGGTGGTTCCCACCTTCATTAATTAATTAACACTCAAGATAAGATTCCTGTGGCTCTAAAAGCGTGACCCATTCTAAGAGTGAGATTTAACGTAGAGCTAGTGCACGCGTGCCATTTCTCCTCTTCCCATGTCCGGTCTCATCACCTCCAATCCCATTGTTCTAAGCTTGCGCCATCCCTTCCCTTGCTTACACGAAACGGACAGAACAGTCAATGTCTCGTTGCCCACTTGGGGCTGTCCTGTAGCAGAGACAAATTAAGGTCTATGCGAATCTACGAAACAAATTAATTAATGAAATGGTGTTAGACCCATTAAACACCATGCTGGGTCGTTCCCACCTTCATTAGTTAATTAACACTCAAGATAAGATTCCTTTGGCTCTAAAAGCGTGACCCATTCTAAGAGTGAGATTTAACGTAGAGCTAGTGCACGTGTGCCATTTCTCCTCTTCCCATGTCCGGTCTCATCACCTCCAATCCCATTGTTCTAAGCCTGCGCCATCCCTTCCCTTGCTTGCGCGAAACGGACAGAACAGTCAATGCCTCGTTGCCCACTTGGGGCTGTCCTGCAGCACGCCCACCCGTTGCATGCTTTCCACACACACACACACACACACACACACACACACACACACACACACACAGAGGCTCCGCCATCTGTTACCCAACTTACGCACTGTCTTATCTGCACAATCGATACTATCCACAACACACAGGTGCACACGATGTATACCCTGCACATGAGTGCGCACTGAGGCATAGCATATATCAGACAAAATCTATACCTCTCTCCCTGCCAGTAACAATCTCCGACTGTCTCTCTCTTTCTCCTCCTGCCTCGGTGACCACAACTCTCGTCTGTGCTGGACACAAGCGAGAGCCCTACACACCAGCCCACCGCTGCAAACTGTCGCAGTTTGCGACTGCCCCGTACACAGACCAGAGGGAGAGAACCGTCAGGAGGCCGAGCAAGGTCCATACCGGATGCGAGACTCCAAAGGCAGAGCGAGACAGAGCGATGTTGCTGAACCGAACCAAGACAAAGAGAGAGGGTCGATACGGTCGGTTTGATAAAACGACCTAGTCCTGCCTTGCCTGGGATACGCGTCCATTTTTCCATGATCTGCGTGCAACGTTCTATTTTGATTTCATTTTTCACACCGTATCTCCCAAGATACTCCTTAATAAGCACCTTAAAAAGATTTGAGGGATATAGTTGTCACCTCCCATAAACACTAGGGAGTTGTATCCAAGTTGAAAGCAAAGTCTAGCTTACAAAAATTATGAAGGATTTTGTCGTTTGGTTTTAGGAAAGAGAAATGGTGATTGAAATAAAACTTTGGTTGATTGGGATCCATTGCTTAGCCTTGGGACTAAGTGACACCTATATTAAATGCGGGGTGGAGTAATGGGATTGATGATCGAGGCTCTGGGGCGGGATCTCGAAGCGCACTAAATTGGCCAGCAAAAAAAACAAGGCGTGTCATCAAAAAGGTGAGGTGCATTAAACATAGCCAGCGAGAAAAATGAGGCGTAGCACAGCGATTTGAATCCAAGACCTGGCCGTCCGAGTTTAGGGTCACATAGGCTAACCACCTCACCCGCGTATGTATTGTGTACTCACAGCCATTTTTATAACATTATATTATAAAATAAAATGCATTTCGCAGGCTGTCGAGATTTAGTGCGTTTCCAGGATTAGTTTTTTATTTGATTTTTGGGGCTGCAACCTTCTCCGCCTTTGATCCCATTGCCTCCCCCTCTTAAATATGGGTGTTACTTAGTCTTGAGGATTGCTTAGTACTTGCTTGGCATTGCAATCAACTCACTTGAGTGTGATAAATTGGTTATCCTAGTTGAGAGATAGATCGTTAAGGTCTCATCACGTTATTAATAGGTATCCACTTTACTTGGTTGACCTAATCGACAATGAGTCCCCTATCACACAGGGGAACCCGTCCCACTCTCTTTGAACGTGGACAGCCATGGTCGTGTCACACTAGCTCTTCAACCAAAAGCTGCCCACATTGAACAACAAATCAAAAATGGACAAGTGGTTCATCCCCCATCTTTGATGTTGACTGTGAGAGTTCAAACCGTGTCGTCTGCTTTTGCACTCAATCACACTTTTTGCAGATGGCCCAAGAGTTGGCTGAGGGTGCTAAGACACCCTTCTGACATGGGATAGAAGGCAAGTTCTCCTTTTTGCTCTGCAAATGGCTTGCCATGCCAAGGTAAATGGCTTGCATCCACCTGGGCATGGCAATCCCTTCTCTATCCCAATGTGACAAGAGCCTTTAAGGCCTTCGGACTCTAGTGTCTAGACCTAGCTGCGGATGGGGCTACAAAATCAAACAAGTGAAGCCTGATCGGGCTTCCTTTTAATAACTATTATTATCACCCACCTGGCCGCTAGGAGGCTCTCTCTAAATAATGGACTCTCAAGGATGTGGCACCCTGGAGAGTCGTCCATGTGGCGTTAGTGTTTACCTGCTAGGCCGGTGCAGCAGGTCACTTTTTGGCACTTAGTTTTTTTCGCAAGCTCTTCATTTGCACAAAGGGCGATATGTTCAATCACCAAAAATGATTAAACATATTGGTTTATTTCGACGCAGGTATTGAACTCGTGCGCCCACGATGAGAGGCATGAGTCAAACCACTATAGACAGTGCTTGTAAAGGGCCTGAGTTCAAACATTAATGGCGTTTAAACCAAGGGGAGGGGGGGGGGGGGGGGGGGGGGGGGGGGTTAGCCCTTTGAAAAAGGTGCCGGTTACTGGTATACGTGACTCCCTACCACGTCGGCAGAGAGCTTGATATCTAGCTTTTTGTGCAGCTGAGCTTGGCTTTTCCTTTCCACTAAAGGCTTGCCCCTCTCTCAAACAGCATTGCTCCCTCTCCTAGCTTCTCTGACTGGCACCCTCTTCAGCCTGACAGTCTTTTCTCCTTTCTCCCTCAGCTCAAGCTCTCCTTTGTGTGTGCTTCAGAGCTCCCTCTGCTTGGGCAGCTTGTCTCTCCTGCTCCCATTGTTAGCCCCTCGCTGCTTGTCCATTAGAACCCCCCCCCCCGGCCCCTTCTTCTCTTAACAAGAACCCGACCCCTCCTCGTGGTGGCTTTGATTCACGTTCAACCCACGGTGTCCATGATTCCAGAAGATTGAAACGATTTTCAATTTAAAAATCAATACCTTTTAGCCTTTAGAGCCAATTCCTACCAACAAGGGCTTTCACACTTGAAGATTGAAACATCGACACTCGCTCTCCTAACTGCTCTCAAGTGGCTTCCTTCTACAACCTTATGGTGCCCTGCAATATTTTCACTAGAAGCTATCTTGAGATTATCAAAAAAGTCTTCTCGAGTGTAGGCCTTTATTTGTTTGTCCTTAGGTTTTCCGCATACCTTGAATAGTGACTGCTCTTCAGACTTGCTCAACCCTCTAGAGATTGTCCGATTGGATTGTCGACTTTATCTTTCAAAAAAGCATTGATCATCCCCAATGGACCATCCCAATGACCACAACCTTCACACCTTCCACACTTATTCATCTTGAACAAGCTCTAATGCTTGCATAGACATTACGAAAGTAAGCAATCATTAGGTTGTTTGGTTCTCAGATGTATCGACTGAGAGAGATCCAGGAGTCATTAACAACCACCAAGGTGGCCATGCAAGTTGAGCCTTGTGTAGCCATGTAGCCTTGCTACAAACAAACCACAGTTGCTTGTTGTTTCAAGCATGGAGACTCTGACTCCCATTGATTCCTCCCAACATGAAACTACTACAGATGAAGTACATGTCCAAAAGTTAGACCTCATTGGTCGTGTGATTAATGTTTCATGTCCTACGACCAACACTTTTATCTTCATAAAAAGAAAGAAGAAGTAAAAGTGATGATGGATGGTTCTCTTGTCAATAGTTTGGTGTTCTAGTTGCAGGTTGGCAATCAAGAGGTGGGTTGTGGTAGGGCGCGCTTCTTGGTGGCAACCCCAAGAAAGAAAAAGTAATTTTGGATGGTTCTCTTGTCAATGGTTTGGTCTTCACGTTGCAGCTTGCGGTCAAGAGGTGGGTTGTGGCAAGGCACGCTTCTTGGTGGCAACCCCAGGTCAAGGTAGGTTCCCCTTTATTAGCCGATGTACTTTTTCGTTGTTATTGGGTTGCTGATTGATGCCATGGCTAGGTAAACTTTTTGGGTTTCATACTATATATATCTACACTCACTATTGTGCATTTGGAGGGGGAGGGGGAGGGAAGGTGGGAATGGGGTGAATGTCGGCAGTTAGTTTGGAAAAATTGGGAGAAGGAATCTCTCGATCTAATTAATTAATCAATGGTGGAATAGACCCAATAAAATAAATAAATAAATATATATATATATATATGAAACATCAAATAAATGCTTTTGTTTGTAATTAGATGTCTTTGAGGACTATAATGCATGTTATGTGGCATTTAAGTAGTATGAAGAAGTTTTACTAATAAATGCTTTTGTTTGTAATTAGATGTCTTTGAGGACTATAATGCATTTTATGTGGCATTTAAGGTAGTATGAAGAAGTTTTACTTAGTTGCAATGGTTTGTTAGTACCAGCAGGGTTGAACCGATTTCTTTCTTAGTAATAGGTGGTGCCAATTTTGGACTTATTATTATTATGGTGGAATTTTTAAAAATACCTTGAGCTTTATAGAAGAAAAAGGAATGTCAAGTTTTCCTTGGTGGTGTCAATTTTGGACCTATTACTATTATATGAAATCTTAGAAATACCCTGAGCTTTATGGAAGAGAAAGGGAAATCAAGTTTTCCTTGAGGTGCGTTTGAAAACAAAGCTAAGTTTTCTCTAGAGGTGCTTTCAAAGAAATTCAATACCTTGCTAAGTTTTAGAAACCCTAGGGTTCGGTCGATGCAGTTGTTGAGGAAGGGAGTGAGGTGGGGAGAGGCCTTTGCTTCAGCGGTGCCCCGAGGGAGGGGACCCTCATTGGGCAGCCCTGACTTCTCTGCTCCTTCCTTCGAGACTTTATATTTTTGGTAACTCTACGCCACGGAGGCCTCTTGCCATGTGTGGGGATCAGATGTGCTGTTGGCTAGGGCTCAGCTTATAGGCCTAATGTGCTCATTGCCATTGCGGCCTATGGCCATGGAAGGCAGGTCTTGCTAGATGATGAAGAAGGGATTCCACGCTACGGTAGCCTATGGCCGAGGTTGGTCAGCATCTAGGTTGCTTCAACTTGTGGCAGATGGTATGCATGGTTCGGTTAGGGGTTTTCGCTCGGTCGATCAGGTGTTCTCGTTTTTTTTTGTTCCACTGGACCTGGGGCTCTAGGGTAATCCTTGTGTTTGGTGCTGATGGCTTGTTTTCCGTAGCTCAGACTCATCTTTTTGGGGATTCTTCTACTCTGGTTGCTTCTCTTGCCGCTCCTATGGACAGGTCGGGTCGGGGTGATAGCCTGCCTGGTTTGGTGGCATCCCCGATCAAGATCTTCTTGCTCTCTCCTCAGATGGGTGACTCCCAGCTCCGCCGTGATTAGGGTTAACATGGTCGGTTATGCTTCCTTGTAAAAAGGAGTGTTGTGTTGTGGGTATGTCTCATTCTACTTGGGTCATCCTGAGGGAGGTAGTTATTGGGGGTAGCAGCACTAATGATACATGTGGCACTTCATGATGGGTTTTGTAGATGGTTTATGTTAGTATGCTCCAGTATGTTGTCTTGTTTTGTGATCTTGTTTTGTGATCATGGATGTCATGGCTCGGTTGAGCATGGCTTGCTATTGTAAATTTTTTGGATATTTTTTTGCAAAACTCACAATTTGTGAGTGACTTGCATTAAGCACATCAAAACATTACAAGACAACCTCAAGCGCAGGCCGAGCCTTGAGGTGTTGAAGATTACACGCTAGATGTCTATCCCCTCTCATCAAGGCTCATCATCACCAGCTTACCAAAGGGGGTGACGAATTCTAATTCAATTTTCACTCACATTTTGTGAGTTTTTTTTTTTAACAAAATCATGAAACAAGAGGGAAGGGTGTGGGGAAATACAGGGCGAAAGGAAAGGAAAAGGAAGGGGGGGTGGGAGCGAGGTTTTGTTTTTCATGAATAAGGCCACCCTACACTCCACCATAGGCTTATAGCCTAGTGATTTAGCTTGACCTCTCGATATTCAATGTAATGGGTTCAATTGTGAGTAACGAAAAGTGATATAAAAAGTGTTTTTGTTGTGGCTTTTGAGATGGCGAGTGGGTGGAGATCATGAGAATCTTGTATAGAATTCATATAATGAATTTTAAAAAGTGTGCAATCGTCTCCCTAAATAACCATGGTCTCAAATAACCCATGGAAATTCAACGTGATAGGCTCAAATGTGAGTAATGAAAAGTGATATTAAAATGGTTTTGTTGTGGCCTTCGAAATTGAGAATGGGTGGAGATTCTAAGCATCTTGCAGGGAGCAGGTTAAAGATCGTCTTTCCGGCCTACAAGATGCACACGAGCAGGGAGGTTCATAGGCGTTGATCTGCGGCAAGACTTGGGCGATGTCTAGGTGGGGTGGCGCTAGGGAGTAGAGATGGGTTTTTCCTGGGGGGAGGGCCTTGCATTTTTTACTATGTTCGCAACCCACCTCTTCAACCCCCCCCCCCATTTTTGGCACTCTAGGAGTAGTCTCTCTCTCGCCCCTCTTTTGGGGGGATGATTGGTGGCCAGTTTATGGTGGTAGATGTGGTGTGTTGGAGCCACTTTGGTTGGTGGTGGGCAAGTGGTAGATACCCATACAAAGGGGGCACCTCTGGTCGCTTGTAGGTTGGATTTTGTGTTCGTTTTGATGGCACTTGGCTCGCCAGTCAAAGCTTGTTGTCTTCCTGGTCTTATGTTTTAATGGTGGCCCTCGAGGGCCGATGATGGAGGCCTGTGGACTCCGCCCTTCTTTCGTTGTACGGATCGGCTATACAACAATATGAATTCTTTTCTAGTCGATCTGCTCTTTCACCTGGGACATGATGGTTGGGGTGTGAGATCAATCTTCACGGTGACATCCCCCTTGCAGGTGTCTCTCTTCATCATTATGCTTATGGTCTTGATTAGGATATGTGTATGGGTTTAAGGACCCTTGTAAAACCGTGTCTATGACTGTTTATGGTATTTGTGATTACATATGGTTTTGTTGGTCTCTCATGGCACGTTATGTGCACGATATTATCTTGTAAATTTTTTTCGGTGGTTAATTTACCCTCAACTCACCAATTGGTGAGAATTGCCACACAAAACATGGTCTGAAATCCCTTTGGGAACTTTACGCCCATTGAATTGACCTCTTTGTATACTTGGGATGACCTCTGTGCAAAGTATATGCCAAGTTTACTGTACTTTTTTCAAGCTATATAATTCAAGCTCAAATTAGCATTACATAAAAAAGGTGTGCAATTAGCATGTATGGCTTTCCAGATCATCCACACACTACACTCTTTCTCACACATATAAATCCCCTGCAAAACTACGAGTTGTATACGTCACAAAAGAAATTTAGCTAGATTGTGAGTGATTGTATTAAAATTCCATCAAGAATGTACAAATTCACCTCAAGCTCATGCCGAGGACAGAAAGTTACATCAGAGCCAAGTCAGCCATACCAAGTACCAATCTATTCACGAACCTTTACACATGACAGCTTGATCGGATGGTGAGAGTTGCCCTAGTCCAATCATCTGAGTTTTTTCCTTTTCCTACTACATATATTATCTCCTTACTTTCTTGTATTATCTTTGAGAAGCTAGCCACATATAGGTCGCTGTCAAAAACCCAACAGTTCTTGGCCTTCCAAAGTTCTTGGTGGGCGAGGTCTTTGGTAGCCAACCTGCACCCTGAACATCTATTAGACCCGATACCACGTGCCTGAATCTTGACACCTATCAAAAGAGCCCTTTACATCACCTTCCACAAAAAACCTTCATAAATTGAGGCCACTTTGGATTCCAAATGTTTTTCATGACTTTAAACCATTTCAATGTTTGTTCAAGGGGTCGAACCAATCAGCTTCATGTACTAATGCTTGGTAAATGCCCTTGGTTTGAGGTTTTAAAAAAAGACGATTCTTGGGCCATTTCCAAGATTTCCACTCAAAAGAAGAATCCTAGATCGGCATCAAAATATTACCCAGGCCTTCTACAATTGTGCTAACAAGTAGCTTCTCAGTGCCATCAAGTTGAAACTGGGCAATCAACTAGTGAGAGGATTTCTAGTACTTACTGTTTTCATCCTAGAAGTTGATTAAACATTGGAGTCCTTTATTGTGAGTTTTGCACCCCCCAAAAGTATGTGCAAGAGCCCAATGCCATATAAGCTCACTATGCATGCAATACTCAACAAGCTCAAAAAATTATCTTTATCTCAATCTCCATTTGTAAGCTGATTCTCATGCAACTTAAGAAAACACCCAAAACCTTAGGCCACTCACACATATTGACAAATAAACTTCAAATCTTGCAAAACATTTCATACATCAAACTTGAGTCCCAAGGTAGGATAATCACATCAAATTGCTAGTATTATTACGTACCAATGTAGTCAAACAAGAAAAAATAAAAGCTACGACCTATTGTCTGAACAATACTCCTGCTATATGCATGTGCGTGATTGCCAAGGATCCTTCCATTAGATTCTCCACCCGAAAAGATGATAGCAAATGGTAAATCCATTTCAAGAGGAGGGTAAGTGTTTAAAGGCCTTCTACACAAAATTTTATAAAATACAAATACCCAAGCCAAGAATTCAAAAAGGGAAAAGCAATACTCTTTAGTCAAGGAATTAGCCACAAAAAGTTTAGCATGTACAAAGTCTACAACATCCTACAATGAAGAGAATTGTAACTTCATGAGAATCACATTGCATATATACCTTCACTACCAACTCCAATATTATGCCACAAAAGTTGAAGGCCACTACCCAAAGTTGAGAACATTCAAGCCATGGACATGCAAGAATGGACTACTGTCACATTTAAGCAGGCATCTAGTACAAGGTAGCAAAAATGGAGTGTCATTCCACATCAAGGCTAGCTCACTCATCTCAAGGTCTTTTTTGCTTTGAGTCAAGGAATCAGCCGCAAAAAGTTTAGCATGTACAACGTCTACAACATCCTACAATGAAGAGATTTGTAACTTCGTGAGCATCACATTGCATATATACCTTCGCTGCCAACTCCAAAATTATTCCACAAAAGTTGAAGGCCACTACCCAAAGTTGAGAACATTCAAGCCATGGACATGCAAGAATGGACTACCGTCACATTTAAGCAGGCATCTCTAAGCAATCCTAACAACAAGCTAGTGCAGGCCTACAATGAGACAAAGAAGTTTCTCACAAGCTACATACTTGTGTTTTGGAGGACATCGTACTCCACTTGCATGTCCTTCCCATATGCTAGATTCCACATGCCCAGCTGCGCTAGTATTTCATCAATTATCCGTTGTATCTTATCATCTGTACACAACTCCACTGGCATTTGATCGATCATCATCCATTGCTTACAATTCAGCAGGGTCCAAATTCTTACACATTTCTTTTGTTGTAGTGGTACAAGTAAAGGCGTTGATGTTGTTTCCAACGGTGACCCTGGTGGTGATTATTATCACGACATCAATGATGACAAAGATGCCATTGCTGACCATCCAACCATAGTTGATTGCAATTGTGATGTCACCCATACCTATAGTGCAGACTTGACCATGACAATGACCTGGACATTTGACATGGCATCCTTGACAATTGCTATGTGGATAGTGGACCTAAATTTTCCTTAACATGTTGTTTATCACAATCTGCATTATGATCTTGAATACCCACCATCATTAATTGCCCCTTGCAGCACACCAAAGAGGGGTTTAAAATGCCATTGGACATTTATATAGATAGCTCCATCCATTGCCCCTCCACAAGGTTGAGCCCATAGGGCCTCTATATAATGTAGTAGAAAAGCCCCTTGTGCCAAACTCCAGGGTCAAAACCAAACTTTGCTTCAAGTATTGCATATCCATCCATTCTCCAACATACTAAAACAAAATCATGTTGGTCTCAAGAAAGGTATGTTGGTCCTAAGGTATGATAACAAGCTTAACACTAGGAAGGATAAGAAGTTTTCACCCAAATGGGAGGGGTTATTTGTCATTAGAAAGCACTACAACAATGACAGTTACCGATTAATAGATGCAGATGGTAGGCTCCACAAAACACGTGTCAATGGAGACTGAAGTAGTTCTTTTTGCGGTTTGATCAAGCACCTATGATGGATATACCTGAGGAGGGAGACTCCTCCACCTCAACTGAAGAAGAATCAAGTGCAGAGCTAGAGACATAAATACCTCTAGCTTCAGGGGGAGGGCTAATGAGGGCCACTTTTCAAATTTTGGACCACCTCTCTCTTGGTATATACTTGATGGCAAGGCTTCAAGGCATATTGAAAATGAGGAAGGACCTGATGCAGGTTTGATATGTTTTTCCCAGTAAGGGTCAAGAGTATAGGCAAAGAGCCCCTTGGTGTTAAGCATGAATCATGCATTAGAAGAACATGCCCTGCTGGATCTTCTTGGGCTTGTGTTAAATGTGTGTGAGAGAATGTTGTCTGTGGAGAAGGTTGTTTGTGGAGGGGGGGACTCAACGGTATAGAATCAAGAAAGTGTAGTAAGCAAGAGATGTGATGAGGAAGGGAAGCTATAGCTCGTATAGCACATTCATGCCGACTCCTCTAGCAGAGTAGCCCGTACCCTCGTAGAGATCCTCCTCTCTCCTTTTAGCCAAGGCTTTTTCTCCAAGTCACCCTTTACCTTGAGGGCCGCTTTTTAAATTTTGGACCACCTCTCTCTTGGTATGTACTTGATGGAAAGGCTTTAAGGCGTAGTGAAAAGGAGGAAGGACCTGATGCATGAAAATCAAAAAATGAAAATAAAAAATTATATGCATATATTTTGTACATAGCTATGGTTTTGACACATTTGGATCTCAGGAATAAGGAGAGGTAGGAACAAACCCTAAGAAAACAAAAAATTCACTGGATGTTGATTCTACCTAACGATCACTACCTAACAGTCACTACAAGTGAAGAATAAGAGTCAATAGTGAAAGGGAGGAGAATCTTATGCATTACGGAGTTTGAGTCAACAAAATATTATCAAATGTAAGCATAATTCACTTGTGGACATAAGACTTGCACATGGAATCAAGAGGGGACCGCCTAGAAGACTTATGCAAAGGAAAAGACAAACACATATTTTTGTGCGATATATATGGCTAAAATGGTGGAGCTTATCTATCCACATGGGAAGAAGTCATGGTTATCCAACTCCATACGCACAATTTCTTATAGGTCTCTCTCTAGTATTACTGGATTTTCTCTTATTTTATCAAGATTCTCTCAAATATTACAAGAAAACTCTTGGATTCAAGCTATGGAGGGTGGCATGGAGACAAATCTCGCCATGAAGAAGGAAATTAAGAGGAAATTGGTCAAAAACCAAGGCACATGGAGCTCTCTCATTGCGAGAATGCCACTAATTTGAGGTTACTTTGTAATTACCCCTCTTGCTCATAGTTTCTCCCCTAATTACTCTCTTCTACTATAAAAGGAGTCCTCCTCTTTTGTAAACACACACATGAAATCAAGCTCTAGCACTCATGCTCTCATATGTACATCCTTGTATATGCACCTCTACGCACACATAGTTATACTATGGCATATATTGGCTATGGTTAAAAATGTGTATAACTTTACTACATTGACTCTATGGTAGATCATATTTTTTGGAACATGCTCAAACTTCTTTGAAAAATCCCTCAATAGGTATGTAATGAGCCTATCACACTTCTATATTACATACATAAAGACTAACAACATTTACTACTTGCCCAAGTTAAGTAGCAAATTACAATTTTACTCAAAAAAGAGCTCTTTTAAAAAAGTATAAATTCTATTTTTCAGCTTTTTTAACTCAAATATGACTTTGAGAGTCTCATACCTAACCTAACAAGATGCTCAAGAGGTTTCATGAAGCTTTTATGTGATATGCCAAAGTTATGCTTAAAATACTAAAATAAGTGGCTCTAGCCAGTTTTGTGGCCCATTAATGCCTTCTTTACTACCACGCCAATGCCATCATGCTCCCCCTTGCTATGGCTTGACTCCAAAAAAAACTCCAAGTCATATAAATTCTTGCTAGTTCATAATATCTACCAACAAAGTGGAATGGTTTTGCAGCTTTCAATTGTGAAGTTGCACCATCTAACCACACCCAATGCTTCTTAAAAATTAGTCCCTACTTTTTACATACACATGGTTCCCATAAGTTTCTAATCTCTAAGAAAGAGTTATCATGTGCAAGACATTTCATTGTCATGTTACACTATTTATAGATGTTGCAATCACAAGTTCATGATTTCCCATAAAAACCAAAAGTTGATGAGCACATAATATTCAATGCATCTTTCAAATACATCAATTGTGTATGGTAAACACAACACCTAGTATTTTGATCTTTCAACTTCCGTACAAACAAGGTTTTTTGACTCCATGTTATAGTCATTGTGCGACTTCTTGGGAACTGCTTGAGAACAAGAGAGTCCCATAGTGTTTGTAAGAGAAATTGTACATACACGCATGTATATGCACAGACATAAACATATATATGCATACATGTACACCCATGCATAGATGGCTATGGATATATATGCATACATGTACACCCATGCATAGATGGCTATGGATATGTTTGTACCTATGGTCAATCATTTATATACATAGAAACATACACACATTTTAGATGTCTATATGATATATAAGCATCCAAACATGAATGCTTGTGTGTGTATATGCGCACGCATATATACACATGTAAATTTTAGTAATTTACCAATTCTGTATATCAAAACTCAAACCAATTTACTAGTAATGGTTGCATGAATGCTCTTTGGGCTAGAAATCATGATCACGCATCCCTTAAACTTGACAGATTACTGCCTTGAACAATGTCGTTGTTGATATTCATGCTTAACTTGTGCTTCATACATCCTCACTGCAATTACTTCATCAATAAGTTGAGATAGCTTCCAGTTTGCAAATCATCCAAGCATTTGAAAAGTTTCCTCCAAGACATCTCCGTTGACCGTTACTTGTTTCAAGAGTGATGCAAAATTGTGACTTTGTGAAGGTGATTGTGAGCTCCAACATAGAATCCTTGCTTCATAATGGATCTCAATCATACTCCATAGCCTATTCTATGATTTGAATTTCCATGTGTTTCTTTCACCACAAGTTTAGCGGGGGGGGGGGGGGGAGAGAGAGAGAGAGAGAGAGAGAGAGAGAGAGAGAGAGAGAGAGAGGTTCTTTTAAGAAAACGTGCTTTCCACCATTGTAAGAAGATTCCAAGATAGGCATGTGATCTTTCCAATTTAGCTGATTCTTACTAACAAAATCTTGTATTTACTCACTCAGTCTATCCATTAGTCTGAGGATGTTCAATTAAACTTAAGTTACCCCAAGCTTACCGAATACTTCTCTCTAAAAATGGCCATCAAACTTCATGTCTCTATCGCTAACAATACTAGATTGGGCCATATAACATATACACGTTCTCCACAAAAAGCCTTGACCATAGTCTTTGTATGAATAAACCTACACATCCTTGTCAAGTGGTCTACTACTACCCAAATAGATTCATGGGCATAAAATCTCATAGGTAGACCAACAATAAATTCCATAGAGATGCTCTCCTACAATATATCATGTACTCGTGTATAGTCTTATGTAAACATGACCAATAAGATTGTTTTCTAGCCAATGCATATGTCTTCCTAATACCATGATGAACTGCACTTGGACAATCATGACACTCAAAAAGAATTTCGCACTTAGTATTTAAACCCATGGGTACACATACTCTCCACTTCTGGAGTAGATACCCATCCTTAATAGTAAAATTCTCCATCATTGTAGAGTCACTTGTGAAAAAGTAAAACTTTGTGTGGAGTTAATAGAGTGAGAAGGATTCTTCATTTCTACGTGACTCTACACCATACTATACAAAAAATCATGCCCGCACTTCTCTTTAAGAGAGGCCATGAATTCATTCTTAATTTTCATTAAAAAAAATGAGCATTGATCTTTTGCATGTGGCTTAAAGCTTCAACTAAAGTGCAATCATACTCTTGAAGGATCTTTGTCCATCTAGCCTTTCACCCCTTCAAATCAGTTTGATTTTGGTAAACCACTTTATGCTCTCATGGTCATACACAATCTCAAACTATGCACCATATAAATAATACCTCTACCTACAGAGAGCATGTAGATTGGTATATAACTTGCGCTCATGTATAGAGTAATTTGTTGTGCAATGTCTAATTTCTTAGTTTCAAAGTCATGTTTTCTACTTTTTTTAATAAAGTAGCAGTGTACCAATAGACTTATTGCTAGCACCAGTTTTAAAAATAAAGGGTTTTGTTGGATCGACAATGCTTAATAGAGGAGCAATAACTAAAGTCATCTCAAGCTTGTCAAAGCTACTCTGTTGCTCTACTTGTGTTAACCCTCACGGCACACGGACACCCTATGATCTATAAACGTTGTATTATTTAGAGTCAGGTACCGGGCTTGTCGGACCAATAGGGAAAGGTAGAGTGATCGCCGATGAGAGGCGCACTTTAACTTGGACATTCAAGGGATTAGTTGGCTAAGCATGGGCGCCCAAGTGTGAATGGGGTGAGCTCCTATAAAAGCCAACTAAACCTAATTTTTACTCATTCTCTCATTTGTGCAATAGAAGAGTGCTCTTGCTCCATCTCCATCTTCTTCTTCTTCACCTCCTTGTGTGTGTGTGTGTGAGAGAGAGAGAGAGAGAGGGAGAGTGTGTGTGCGATCGAGCATTACGAAGGCACGACGGTGGCGAAGCGGTTGAGCGCGGCACGACTGCAGCTTCTTCTTCATCGCGGCAAGGAATCCACCACAAAGGCGAGCGTAAAGCGGTGAGTGACACACCCTTTGTTCTCTTGAGCTTGCTAGTTTAGGCTTGTTGTGTGCTTGGAGCCGTTTGTGGCTCGCACACGGTGTATTGGCAAGTCCCTTGCTTCGACAGTGCGGCAAGGAGCGCACATTTTTGGCGCCGCTGCCGGGGATATGCCCTACACTAAGCTCGGTTAGCACTTTACGCTTCTTTGTGGTGCAATTTCTATCATAGGAAAGGCAGGGAAGGAGTGTGTGGAGATTTCTGTTTTTTGTGTTTTCTGCATTTTCTGTCAAGTTTCAATTTCTGCTATTGTCTGTGCTTTTTCAATTTTCTGCATTTCTTGCGTTTTTTCAATTTCTGCAATTTCTGCAATTTCAATTTCTGCATTTTCAATTTCTGCATTTTCAATTTCTGCAATTTCAATTTCTGCAATTTTCTGCATTTCTGCGTTTTTTCAATTTTCTGCATTTCTGCATTTTCAATTTCTGCGTTTTCAATTTCTGTATTTTCTGCATTTTTTTTATTAAAAAAAAATTGAAAAAAAAATCTAGAAGAAAAAAAAAATTTTAAAAAAAAACGGAAAATAAAAACGCGAGTGAGCGGGCGGCGAATTTTTTCGAAAATAAAAAACATGTCTCTTAAAACGGACGGGTTGGTTTGTATAAAAGATAGATCAGGATCGGGATCATTTCCCCAAGCCTAAGCTCAGGCCCAGGCCTCAGTCTTGTGATATAAACTAGACTCACTCTTATATATATACCCTACTCCCTCAAGAGAGAATGAGAGCATGTGGGACAAGTCCTCCACTCTCCTCCTTTCTCTTCCCACTTGCACCCTTAGACTTTCTAGTTTGGGCCTAGTTCCCTACTGGAAATTGACAGTTTTAGGGATTCCGAGGGCATAGAGTGACCAAACGGAGGGCTGTAAAGCACGGCGCGTCCCTCCTAGCGATACGCTCGTTTCGAGCTATCACACGGCCCATTCCACGACACGCTCTAAAAAATCTAGCAAAAAAACAAACAAAAAACACGCTAAAAACTAGTCACAAGGCCTCCTAGAGCAGCTTTTTGACACCTTAGGGTATCAGAAGCACATGCACTTACGCTCTGGGCGGGTGCTAGAACACGAGCATATTGAGGGTGCCTCTGTTCATACGGACACCCATTACCCATCCACGATAAGCTCTAGACCCTCAACGGGGACACAAGGTAGCACCACCCAAGACCCTAAAATAGCCGCTAGTGATTCCTCCTCCGACTCAGAAATCATGGAAGCATATCCTACCCAAAACACTGAGAGAGAAGGCCATGCACCTCCCGAAGCTCCACAGCCTAGTACTAGTATGTTTAGCCGTTTCATGGAAACATTAGGTAGAGCTACTCGCTCGGAACCTGATGCAAATGAAGCACACGAAGGGGGTGGGGAAGTGGACTCTCCTTTCACATCGCACGTGGACCCCACACCCCCAAAGAGTGTCCATGTGGATATCCTACCAACTTCTTACCAAGAAGGCCCTGTTGAGCTGCCTCCTTCAGAAGTTCCCTCTAGAGTACCGTTGGTGACAAGTAAAACCACGGGGAGCAACATTGCTTCTACCTCACAAGAAACTGTTAACACGTCGACTCTAGAAGGATTGTTCATTAATGATCATTGGACATACGACCTCCACACTGAGGTGTTGACGGATCTACACTCTGGCCACGCCTACCATGTAGGATGGATAGAGATTGTACAATCCACCTCTAGTGCCACGAGCATCGAAGATCAACAGAAAATGATCTGTAATGTTATCCATGGCATTATTCAATCAGAAAGGCAAAACCGAGGGGTAAATATACTCTCAACTGGCCCCATGAGATTTCTGGATACGAGCAAGGCTCAACAGCCTACTCTATCACAAATGGAGACTCCTCTAATGAGCCCCATGGACCCATCTTACGTCATTTCACCTGGGGTCTCTATGCAATCTGAGCCTCCGAGCGAAAACTTTAGCTTCCCTAACTTGGCTCAACCCTCTATCAAGGAAAACACAGTGCTCACTCCAGGGATAAGCCTGACAGAGAATGTACCGATGACATCTACGGTTAGCGCAGTGCCACTACCTAGTGTCGTAGTACCTAATATGGGGCCTCGACCATAAGTGCCTCTAGCCCCTTATGCACACATGGCCCCCACACCTCCAATTGTACCACTTGCTTATGCTCCTCGAGTGCCGCTCCCTAGCTCTTATCCGAGTGGACCTATGCCCGGTTATGTTCCATATCCTGCATCATCCACACATATGCCAAGATCGGTACCCATCCCTCTCCCACATATGATTCCAAGAGTACCTCCACCGGCCCTACCTCCTCACATAGGTGACTTGGCAGCGTTTGCTCAAACCATAGGTCGATCTATCGCGGAAAATATGCGTCATGCATCTGATAGAGAGCCTAGAAGTAAGGCAGTACAAATTGCCAAACTCACACAAAAATTCAATGGGGATGAAGATGCTAGGAAACACATTGAAGTGTTTGAACAAGTATGTGATTCCTTAGGGGAACGCAACGAACTACATAAGTGCAATGCCTTAAGCTTGACCTTAAGTGGGAAGGCTGGAGATTGGTATAGAACCCTAAGGGTGGACGAGAAAACAATCTACCCTACCCTTCGAAGGTTGTTTCTAAAGGAGTACATACGAGAAGGTGTGCTTTGGGGTGTAGCATCTCAGCTACAGAAGGCCGAACGTAAGGAAGGAGAGTCAGTAAGGGACTTCATTAGTCGTCTAAAGCACTTAAACTCTCGCTGCCCTGTAAATGAGCGCTTCAACAATAACCAACTGCTTGATCGATTCATTCGAGGGTTGAGGAATGAAGGAATCTATAATGGACTAGTGATTAGAGGTATCACAACCTGGGAAGATGTCACTGCCAATGCAATCCAATTAGAGGACAACTTGATGATAGCAGGCATGAGGGTGTCTACTGACACGAGATCCACTAGCTCACAAGCCATTGAGTATGAACCCATGACTGCAAAGCCCATTGCCAATGAGCCAAAGGTATTTGAGACATTCTTGACAGACCTCACCAAGGCAATCCAAGAGTCTCTTAAGGATAATCGACCCCCTCAAAATAGTCACATGTATCCAAGAAGGGAGCAACAATGGTGTTCCATTTGCTTAGGTCCACATAGCACTAGTGAGTGCCCTACGTTTAGAGTAAAATTTAATGGAACTTGCAACGCATGTGGTAGGTATGGTCACCAAGCTAAGGATTGTTTAATGATCAAACGTATGATGGCAAATAGACCACCTGTAGCCTGGACGGATGCACCTCGAGCTCCTGTATTGATGCCTGCTCCACCTGTTGAGCAACTACCGCAACACATGGTCCCTAGATCTCAAACTGTTGTACAAGCTACACCGCTACCACCTCTTGTGCTAGGACCGCAGCCCCCGCATCCAAGAGTCGCCCCTATGAACCAAGTGGGTTGCGAACCACCAAATGCTTATGCAGATGGCTGTGAGGAGGAAATAGACACTAGTATTGCCTACGGACTTGATACATTGGAAGAGTGTCCTATATACTACATGGAAGATTGTTGGGGGCAAGTCAAGCCGGTTTATCAAGCTGCTGCTCTCGCATCCAGAGGTCAAAATATCAACACCCAGGCTAGGAGGCCACCTCTTCAATGCTACGAGTGTGGTGGACCACATCGAGCAGCGGAGTGCCCTATTAGGCTGCAAAAGAATGTTGCACAGATGCAAATGAATCAAGGGAGCACGTCTGCAATGCCAATACTCACATGTAATCGTTGTGGCATAGATCACTTGATTGCCCAATGCCCCTATAACCCAAATGCGCCTAAAATCACACCCCTGAATTTGGTCGAAATTGCTAGTGTGACATCGCCAATACCACCCGTCGCACCCGCTTATGCGATTACACGGTCCATGCTTCAAGGGCCAGGCCATATCCTCAAAGAGAGAGATACCGCGTCAGTTATCCAAGCAAAGAAAAAGAAGACACAAAGGAAGAAGTCACAGAATACGGAAAATTCAAAGCCAAGTTCCAAAACAAACATAGGAACAGGAGATGACCCCGTGTATATGAATGACCTCGAGGATGATTCAGATTCAGTCGAGACAATGGAGACTAGAACCAATACCACAAAGAGAAAGACCGACAAAGAAAACCGTAACATGGAACCAAATGAAAACCGAATAAGAGAAAATCATAAAGAGCCTCTGAAAACACCACAAGTGTTTCCAAATCCAATCCAAGACCCCCAAGATAAACCGCAGGGGCAAAAAGGGAAGAATCGTAAAAAGAAGATTGGGACGTACCCAAACCCAGTAGACGAGATTAAGCAGGTGAAACATCTAAGAGGTTTAGTGGAGGAGACTCAAAGGAAACTAGAACCAGAACCCATGCATGTCAAAATTCATGACACAGTGTTTCCCACGCAAGTTCATCCACCCCACATGAACCATAGACCGTTAGCCATATCTAGTATCATCCAAGAAGGGAGTGAGGACGGGACATCAGAAAGTGAGCATACACCCTTCTTGTTGGAAAGGATGTTTAACGAAGGAATACCTGATCCCATTGAGGAATATGAGATTCCATCCTCACCAGTTCCTAGTCAAGGACCTACACCCTGCAAAACGCCAATGAATGTTGCCAAACTAGTGGACTTCATGTCTTCTGAGGTCCGAACCACGATCATAGCAAAGCTGTATGGAGATCCTGAGTTATTCCTTGCACTTCGAGCATTCCTTAACGGAGAGCTACGAACGGGATTACCGCAGTTTGCGCAACCAAATAGGCCTGACTCAATTATGATTGATGAGAAAAATCATGTGCAATCACTTGACTTAGATGGACACGAGTTTGTGATCGAGGTACCCATTAACGAATTAGGGCAGTATTTTGAAGGCGACGAGTCTAATGAGACCCTACCCATCACTACCAAGGGATTAACTATAAAGGGAATTCTTGATGGTGGTGCGGGAGTTAGCATCGTTACAAAAGATTGTTGGGAATCCATGGGAAAACCCCGCCTCAGTGTTACTAACATTGTGGTAAAGATGGCAAATGGTACCATAGCCAAACCTATGGGGATGCTCAAGGATCTTAAGATCAAAGTTCTAGGACACAAGGTACGACATACGTTCATTGTAATGGATTTCTCTAAACACCTTATGTCATATGAAATGATTTTAGGACGACCATTCATGAGGGAAGCACAAATGGTTCATGATTGGTCTAAAAATCATGTCTATTTGCAATTCCAAGACTCTGTTCTTAGAGTAGATTTGGTGACTGGTAAGGTACACTCCTTAGGGAGTAAAACCAATATTGATCATCGCTCTGACACCACAGTTCACTCGGCCCCACTACAATATTGTTACACTTGTAAGAAGGATACAGACATTGGCCAAGATTCTCCTTACATGGATGTGTTACCGGGTATGACGGAATCAGATAATGTGGATTGGGTCCACCTAGCATCAACCATAGACACTTGCGGAAATAGGGGGACGACCTGGGTAACACCGGAGGGGGATGAAATGCCTATACCCTTAAATATGCTACAAGCAATGCATATCGCTTCTGACAAGACTCATCCTAATGTAACGAAGAAAACATACAAGTGGGTCCCTAAAGCTTCTTTAGTGACCATAGCTAGTGCTAAAAAACAGAAGCCTTGTAAGAAACGTACCACTCGCTCCAAGAAAAGTAAGAAAATGTTGCGATGGATCCCTAAACGACTATTGGAAGCCCAAGGCTACTATCAAGGAAATGATCAAATCTGGGTTCCAAAACGTAGATTGTGCTCTTACCTATCACCTGACCCAAGTGAGCCCAATCCCGTAGCTCCAAAACGAATCAATGATCGTGGAAAGAAAAAAATCACAGACTGCTACACACCCGCTCCCGAGCTAGTTTGGGTACCAAAGAAAGAACGATTTGTTCCACCTAGCTCAGGGAGGGGGGAGTCCCATGAAGATTCTAGCTCCTCATGTAATACATCCATAGAGGTAAAAGCTTCTACACAGCCTCCATCTATAGTAGTGGACCTCCATGAAGCTACAAAGGAATCCACACCTCCCAGTGTTCAAGAATCACCTGATGAACCACTTCAAGTTCAATCCTGGGAGAGTACATTACCACCCTTGCAACTTGACGAGGCACCTAGGGTAATAGAAAACTACTGGCAAAAATCCTCACCTATTGCCAACTGGAACAATTGGTTTCAAAGGGTGACAAGCTCATTTCAAACGGTATGATCTACCCAAGGAAGGGGGGAGTGTTTGTGGACATCCATCATTCATTTGTTTCCCTCTCAACCTTTTTCCCTGACCTCTCAATCTCCGATCTTAGGGAATGTACATATAAAGCTTTATACTCACAAAAAACAAAAAAATAAAGAGCAAGAGCAATTAGCAAACGAGTATGCACATTAAAAGTCAAAACATTGACTCAGACCTACACATGTCACATCTGGTACAGTGAAACAGAAACCTATGCCATGAAACACCTTTGATCCTCATCACTTGAGTGCTGGAGGGTAGGTAAGATTAGTACGATAAGAGTGTTTCTGTTTTAGAGTTGAGAGATTAGCGAAGTTCTCTTTTCCCACTGATGTGCCTCCTAGAGGTATTGTTTGTGTTTCATAGTGTGTATAGGAGCGTGTTGCTATTGATAGGATTTGGACCTTCATGGAATCTTTATCTCGACTCACACTTCAAATCAAGCGCGACCATCAACACAAACAGGTGTTTCTTATCCATTAGCATTGCCCTTATCTTTTTGCATCCATGTTTGTCTGCTTTGATTGTGATTGGTAGCATAATATTCAGCGCATTTGCTTACTATCAAACATTTAATTCAATGTAATGTTTTGTCATAATCACTTGTCTAGGTGTAAAAATCAAGCAGTCCGACTAAGCTAGTTTGACCAAGCTAGGTATTAGAAATCTTCTCTTAATACCATGGGGAATGTCTTCCTAATAAGCAATGGTTACTTAGGTTCTTAATCCGATTTAGGCAGCATTGTATGAAATGTACTAGGGCTTTCTAGTGGGCTTAACCCTATTGACCTTTAGCTTAAGTATTATAAAGGGAGTTTACTAATGTGATGAGCCTGGGGAGGGTAACAGTGTTATATGACCCCCCAAAGTTACAAAATTTAAATGCTGAAAATGAACAAACAAAAAATCAAAGTGCCACAATGTAAAATCTTAAGCTGGAAGAGAAATCTCAGCTTGATTTGGTACTTCACTCACATGTATTGCCTATGGTACTAGAGCCCTAGAGGTTCCCAGTGTGGGCGCTTTTCCTTGAAAATCAAAAAACCCAAGGCATACAAAATAAGCACACACATCAAATTGAATCAATGTGAAAAGACTTTGGGGGGTCAAAGAAAAAGTAATCAGTCAGGCGATGATTTCATGAGAAATTCCTTTTATGGTAGCTTAACTACAAGGTTTTCTAGATATAGCCTCTAGTCAGCCCTCGAACATGAATACTTGGCTCTCGCGATTAAACAACTTAATTGATCAGTGAAAATTAAGAAGCTTACCCATGGTATTAATATTCGATCTCTAGTGCCTTTCGACCGTCAAATTAGCGACCCCAGACTTGTTTAATTTTCTACCTTTACATTTGTTTATGCATTTGATTACATTGCAATTTAATGTTCATTGCTAACAAATTGTTTGAAATTCTTTGACCAATCAATTTGTCTACCTAAAACTGCATATGCTTTTTAAGAGAATGCAATTACTGTGCCAATTTTGTTTGATTTTGCAGTGACTGAAGAAGGCTAAGGACATTCATCTCAAATGCTCTTCCACCTCGACGACCCAGCTTCAACTCAATAGCTTCCGAGGACGGAATCTACATCAGGAAGGGGGGCATGTTAACCCTCACGGCACACGGACACCCTATGATCTATAAACGTTGTATTATTTAGAGTCAGGTACCGGGCTTGTCGGACCAATAGGGAAAGGTAGAGTGATCGCCGATGAGAGGCGCACTTTAACTTGGACATTCAAGGGATTAGTTGGCTAAGCATGGGCGCCCAAGTGTGAATGGGGTGAGCTCCTATAAAAGCCAACTAAACCTAATTTTTACTCATTCTCTCATTTGTGCAATAGAAGAGTGCTCTTGCTCCATCTCCATCTTCTTCTTCTTCACCTCCTTGTGTGTGTGTGTGTGAGAGAGAGAGAGAGGGAGAGTGTGTGTGCGATCAAGCATTACGAAGGCACGACGGCGGCGAAGCGGTTGAGCGCGGCACGACTGCAGCTTCTTCTTCATCGCGGCGAGGAATCCACCACAAAGACGAGCATAAAGCGGTGAGTGACACACCCTTTGTTCTCTTGAGCTTGCTAGTTTAGGCTTGTTGTGTGCTTGGAGCCGTTTGTGGCTCGCACACGGTGTATTGGCAAGTCCCTTGCTTCGACAGTGCGGCAAGGAGCGCACAACTTGTGAAGTAAATTGACAACCCTGGCCCTTCAATCGGTCCTTCATAGCCACAACTATCTTTTGACGAGCCCAACTCTTCAATTGGTCAGTTCATAAGCACAACTTTATGAACTTGCGATAGTAGTTGGTTATACAAAAAAAAATTGAAGCTCTTTCAAATTTTTGGGAGAAGGCGTTTTCAAAATAGCCTCGACTTTGCTAGGATCCATTTTAGGACCCTCAGCTAAACTAATAGAGCCAAGATACTACACTTCTCTTTGCACAAAAGCACGTTTTCTCTTCTTGGCATATAAGGCATGCTACCTAAGAAAATCAAAATAATGTCGTAGATTATCCAAATGTTCTTCCTAGTAGTACGGTTGCAAATAAATGTGTCATCTAAGAAGGCCATAAATTTATCCAAATAAGATTGTAGGACCGTGTCCATGGGTGTCATAAACAAAGCTGGAGTATTTGTCAACCCAAAGGAAAAAAACATGAAATTCAAAATATTCAAACCCTATTCAAAAATCTAGTTTAGGAATATCTCTTGCATCAATTCGTAATTGATGATATTTGGACTCAAATTAATCTTTATGAATTATATAGCCTCATAGATTTGATCAAAAATCTCATCAACTCTTAACATATAATACTTATTTTTCATGGTAGTTTTGTTCAGAACATGTGCATAGAACCATCCTTTTTCTTGCCAAGAGCACTAAAATGCCCATGGAGAAGAACTAGTTGGTGTTCTAATTCCTTAGCTTTGCTTTGACTAAGTCTATATATTGGTTTGCTTATAGATTTACTATCTAGCTACACATCTATACATGTTCTCTTTCCCTATTTGGAGGTAAACCTAAAGATAAATCATCTGGAAAAACATCTTTGCACTCATGAAAAACTTGATTAAGTTCATCACTTTGAGAAACAAAATTAAACTTTTTACCTGCGTATATAGAGAAGTTAAACAAGGAGTAACTCAAATAAATATTCGTTATCGTGTTTGCTTCTTTTTGCAGTAACTACAACTTGGCTATATATATGATAGGAGAAGAGGGGACATATTTTCTCACAAAGTAAAACATAATTACCATCAGCCTCACTGGAGAGTGTCATGCTGATAACTACGCTTCAAAGTAGGTCCTAGGCTATACAGCCATTCATGCCCAAGAACCACATCAGCTTTGGACATGTTCATAATCTAAAAATTTATTTTTATTGGATGGCCTTGGACCTATAGTGGCACATCCTTAGCCATGGTATCCCAAACATTTGATCCTTTCCCTTGCATAAGAGACACTATGTAACCGTGTGTACACTTATCTATGAAAGCTTCACTCGTTCCACCAAAGCATAATTGAGAATATTATGAGTTTCCCTCTATCATTAAGCATGCACAGCTTATGCCCATTAATATACCCATAACTTGGAATCAATGCCAGGTTGTAGGCTTTTTGTTTAGCTTCAACGATATCCACCAATTGTAAGCCTTGCCTTCAAGTGCTAAACTGTTTTTGAGATATGGAATACGTCCAAAGTTGCGCGCAAATGATGGACATCGGTCCACATGTCCATCATTTGGACACCTTATAAATGCTTAGTGTGCGAAAAGCACTACACATAGAGAATATTAAGGAATTCACATGTATTTTTTACTCAAATATATTTTTAACGCAAATATACACCACAAGAAATCTTTCTTGAGCAAGGGAATGTGTGCGTTATAAAAACTCATAAAACAAGGATAAATAAAAAGACTATAATGGGTTACTTTTGTGAAGCTATATTTTCATTTTTGGGACATAACGGACAAGATATTTACCCACAACAATGCATTATGTTAAAGAAAGTAGAGTTTACTAATAGGAAATCAAATTTATTATGATAACAAAAAAATGGTTGGATCCCATATGTGTAAATGTTGTGGATGAGCCACTAAACAAATTAGATTTAGCAAGCCAAAAAATGTGATTATATAATTTACTCTCTTTAGGAAAAGGTGAGCCAAGTGAGGTTGAATACCAATTTTGTATCTCATGAGTAGGGTCCCCCAATTCGAAAAAAAAAAAAAAGAATTCTTTCAAAACATCTCAAATGAATAATTGAAGGGTGAGTTTAGGAGACGAAAAGCCCTATGACGCTAAAAGACTTTTGATATCCAGATATAGAGGTGATTCAAGTGTGCATTCATATATTTGTACTTTTCTTCTTGTTTTCCTTTCCTGTAGCATTTTTTGCTCGTATAAATATATATATATATATATATATATATATATATATATATATATATATATATATATATATATATATATATATATATATATATCACGAGAGAGTAAGTCGAAAATGATGATATTAAATATGAAATAAAAATTGACGCAAAAAAGAAATTCCAATTTTTGAGGAGATTGCAGAAGGAACCTATACACATGTTATTGAGAATCAATAGAGAGGCACGTCAACAAACTCTTCAAAAGTGGGAAGCGCTTTCAAAAGTGATCCTTATAGGCGCTCGAGGGTTTAGGGTGACTCAAATACAAAGAGAGATGATAATGATGAGCCATATTGGCATGGCAAAGCCGTGTCATGTATCAAAACAATATTCATCACCCCTTCTGCTTCTCCCACTAGCATGCACCCCACTCTTGTGTGTACATTGCAGCACTCAAAGCGTGGACAGAGAGAGGAAAAGACATGCACCCTCATGGGGCATTCTAATTTTGACAACGCATATTCTACGATGCCATATATTCTACATGAAAAGTTGTACAAGCTATTGCATTGCAACCCTTGCAAAACAAATCTACTTGTGTAGGCTCGATGCATCTCCTCAATTAGACTTGCAAAACAAATCTACTTGATGCATCTCTTTGAATAGAGTACGCTATGGGTGTCTCGTAAAATTTGAAGCTCACAATATACCTCCAAAAATGCATCATTGCGGGGCAATGAAGAGATTGTGAGAATTTGAATCCAAGTAGCTTCGGTTCTTATAGCTCAAGACTAGCATATAAACTCAAAAATATTGACTTTCTCCTCATGCATCACCGATTTTACTTTTTTAAAAGACCCTCCAACACTAGAAGAGAAGAACGTGGCCACCCATCAAATCCACCACGCATGCAATCACCATTACCCCAAAAAAAAAAACATAAAGTTTATTTCAATCATTATGTTATGTTGGTGTTTCCTTCTTCAAGCTAGTTTGCAACAAAATACATAGTAGTCTTAATTAAGGAGTAATAACCATGCCCATCATGCTAATTAATACAATGACTTATCTTTAGTGTTTTTGTCATCAGCATCTCCATGGCTATGTGTTGTTCTCCTTTTCATAATCATACCTGTGGCTCTGATACCATTAGTGACTGCAGCAAGTGGAGGCAAGGTGACCTTGCAAAGATACAAAAACATAACATGCAAGTGAGAGAACCAACAAACATGCATGCCTAGAGACTCGTGTGCACACGCAATGCAACGAGAGACAGAATAGGAGAGAGATAGGGAGAGGTGTGTACACCTCCTAAATTGAAATGCTATGCATGCACGTGAGAGAAGATAAGTAGAGGAGATAGGGCAAGAGCGCCACGAGCGCTTGGGCTAAGACTACTTCCCCCCCACATGTGCGAGCCTATCTTTATTGGGTTTAGGTGAGTTACAAAAGTAGAGAGAGAGAGAGAGAGAGAGAGAGAGAGAGAGAGAGAGAGAGAGAGAGATTGTAATAAGATGATCTTTATTGGGTTTAGGTGAGTTACAAAAGTAGAGAGAGAGAGAGAGAGAGATTGTAATAAGATGATCTTATCCATATGCATTTGACATCAACCGTTAGACCTTCAGAAACAATCCAACAATAGATATTGCTTTTTATCTTTGAACCATACAATAAACAAATAAATTAGTGTACCATAAACAAATATCCCTATGGGATTCAGATCATGTACAATCTTTGTATTACACGCATAAGGAAGAGCCACATAACATCATATGTTAATCCAAAAAAAATACAATTGTGGCTCTGCATCCTTTAAGTCATTGCCACTTGAAGGGGATTCTAAGTTTGTTATCAAGACTTTTCTTCAATTCAAGTGAAAATTGAATGAATTTAATCTAAATTCTCTCGACTTACACTCAAATTTGGTAGCTTTTTATGCAACATCAACATTCTCCTTATCCTTTTGAGATAATACACTAACAAGCTAAGAACATGGCAGCTGAGGGCGGTTGCTTTCCTAACAGGGGAGTATGTAGTGATATTTATTTAGGGTATAGTAATATATATTTATTGTATGGGTCATTGGTGAAAAGTGATATCTAATTTGTTTCTGAAAATCTAACGGATGATGTCCGATGCACATGAATACAATTATCTTATTAAAAACAAACTCTCTCTCTCTCTCTCTCTCTCTCTCTCTCTCTCTCTCTCTCTCTCTACTTTGGTAATCACCTCAAACTCTTATAAATGACTTCCCATGGGTTCATTGAGGGACTTATGTGTAGCTTTTGCCCAAGTGCTTGTGTTGCTCTTCTCCTGTCTCTCCTCGACCTGTCATCTTCTCTCGTGAGCATGCATAGCACTCCGATTTAGGAGATACGCACATTGCTCTCAACCTCTCTCCAGGTGTGTCTCTCATTCGATTGTGTGCGCATAAGATTCATCGGGCATGCACATTTGTTGCTTTTCTCTCTCGCATACGTATTTTGTATTTGCACAAGGTCACCTCGCCTCCACTTGTTGCAAAACCTTTGAGAATCCTGGTGGAGATGCAAAATGGGAGCGAGCGTTGGACAAAATGGCTATAGTTGATGCAAATAGTTTTTGAGTTGGTGGAGTTGCGCGAGGGAAGAATGCAATTGGCTACAAGTCGAGTAGAATGAAGATGATATCCTAAAAAACAAGTTTAGTACTAGATTCATAGCAAAAGGATATGCAAAGTTTATGGGATTAGTTAGAATTGTAGTTGTGAAGAATATTTTTCACATCTTACAGTGTTTGTGACACGATCACTAGGCTCGAGCAGCTGACAAATGTACTAGAATTCACCAGGTTGGTCAACATACGAGGGATGATGTTAATCTTGTCATGCCTCTCTTTAAAAGTTCACATTGACCATTGTACTCAAAGTCGGCACTGCGGAAGCGTAGAGCAAGGGGGCGCCGAGAGAGAGAGGGAGGGAGAGAGAGAGAGAGAGAGACTCTTGAACCAACCAAATGGGCAATGAATTAGTGATTTACAATGGGGGCAAGGTGATACTTGTATACTAACCTAAGGGCCCTTAAGTACCCTCCTTAGTAAATTGCCCTACCCAAGATTTCACAAATAAGTAAAATAAGTACCTAAAGCCAAAATAAATATTGGGATGGACTTGCACTCGCAAAATTTCCTCAAGCCCAGCAAATGCGTAGGGAGGAGAGAAATGTCCAACTTGCGAAGCGCCCTGTGAATGGACTTGCCGCACACTTGCCAATTTCCCCACTGCGCAGAAAAGAGTCCACTGAGTGGCGTTTCAAGACGTCGTTTACTTGCAGACCCTCGTTTCAAAATGCTCTCAGCACGAAATCGTCGCCCACTGGCTGCGCATGTGTTTCCGAATGCTCGCTCCACATGAGAACCTGCTTCTCAGAGTGCGCCTAAAAGCGCTGGTCGATGGAGGTGCCACCACATGCAAGGTCGTTTGCGCCCCAACCAACAGCGTTTCAAAAAGGAACTAAAAAGCGCTAGGGCTTTTTAGTTGGTTGGGGCCATAGCCTCCAAGCGGCTAAACAAAAACATACCGATTCCTAGCCTTATGTATCAACAACCAAAAAGGAAGCATCCCTTCTTATTACCATGGCATAACTTTCTGCTTAAGTACTTCAATCAAAATGCATTGCATACCATAAGACACAATAAACTTGCCTTTTGAAAATGTTTTGAGAACACAATCAAGACTAAGTAAGGTACTCATCGACCTATCGTCGTAATCTACTAGCGCCACATATAAACTAGTTTTGCATAGTTATGAAAATAAGCATAGAACACATGATCTAAGTAATAAACTTGCACAAAATTTTCTTGCATCATCCCTTGTATTTCAAATTGCAACATGCGGCCTAACATTTCCAACAGTTCCCAATAATTTAGAGGAAAAGTTCAAACCACCAAAGCCACAGAAGCTTAGCACTTTGATGCAAGACATAAAGTTACTGGTTACTTCTAGTTTCAACCCTCAATGTAGACTATCATGTCACTCATCAAAATTGTGCCCTTGTTTGTCAATCTTTTGACAACTATCCACCATGATCCATCTCTTTCTTTGTACTTCTACTCGGTACTTTGGCTGCAACAAGTCTAGCAATTGCCTATGTGATACTTACTATGTACACATAATCACATTTTTTCATTGAATTCAGAACCATACTTCATTGAAGATGCAAAAGAAGATTGCAAGGCTTCAACAACTACACCAAAGCTTGCACACAACAGTTGAAAATTCCTCTCATCGGCTGAAGCAAATGGCCACCATACCTCCCCAACCATACTCAAGAAACCTTGCCTACATTGAAAGCACATAAGAGGAACCAAGAACAAGCTTTCTTATTGCATGCTTGGAGTACAACAGTTGGACAACAAACCAACCAAAGAGCATTTTTTTGTTATTTATAGGGTACGGCACATGACATTGAGAATGACCATGGGCGACAGATGCCCATATCATATTGATAGACGTACTCTACGACCGTATTATATGACATTATGATCCAACACACCGTACGATATTAAAACGTTCTTGAGTGTTTTTAAAAAAAACACTCAGGAACCACACCATACGTTGTGTTTTTGTTAAACCACACCGTACAAATCTCTGTAATACATTGAATTTTCCCATACAAAACCATACCTTACTTTAGCATACGATGACAACCCTGATCTGAATGCCAAACAAGTTTGAGGGACTAAAAGACCATCATTGTAAAGATCCAAGCACTCTTGACAATATAGTATTATAGAGTTTGGTCTATTGTAATTTACATCATGTACTACAGTATTGTAGCGTGTATTTTCAAATCATAGCAATTGTCAGGAAGAAATGGAGATGGCCAATTTTTCGACCAAGGCAAAAGGGCATTCAAGTCTCAACAAAATCACATCAAGCCCAATGAATCCAAAACAAACTCAACTGTATAATCAACACAGTTGGACTTGTTAGAGCTACCGTGCGGCCATGCCGAAGACCTTATGAAAACTTCTGTTTCAAACATTTGCATCAATGGCTATTTGTACAAAAAGAGGAACATTCAACAAATGGTTGTGAGCGCGCGGACAAGAATCTTGATAGATTCTAGCAAAAACTCTCTACTCTTGTAATTACATGAGAATGGTAGATGGTAAGAGTGCAAAAACACCATGTTTCTCTCCGTCACAGGAGAAGTGAGAAGCACATCTACAAACAGATACAGGATAAATTTTAGAGTCTTGTAATCAGATTCCAATGGTGCCCTGCGAAATATGCAAAGACACAGCGTTTACCTCCAGCGCAAGAGACAAGAACTAACACTACAATGAGCCAACATGGTGTTAAAGGAAAGACTACCATGTTCGCTCCATGGAAGACGCACCAATCTCTTGATGTCATTAATATAAAGTACAAACAAAACTCAATAATCTTTTAAAAAAAATATAAACACATGAGAAAAACTATAAATAACCAATTCATCACAATCTATGTTGTCAGCATGCATTTGCATCAATCAAGTATGGAATACACAAACATGCATATGCACACAGTCAAGAGAGCACATACAAAAGCTATGGAGAGATCACTTCTCTCTCTACACACACAAGCATGCAAAAATTTTTACGAGCACACCAAGAAAGAAGAGTGCAGACACACACAATAGAGAATAGAGAAGGAGAAAATCTCTTCATTGCATCCACATACACAAACAAACCAAGCTTGAAAGCTATAAAAGCTTGATCTTGTTGCCAAGAAGAGGGCAGCAAGATTAGTAGACGAACTAACGTAAAAATCAGACAGATAATTATACTTCAATACGAACACCCTTGGATTATGGATAGCCACAAAGCAGGTCTTATACAAGAAGTTAGGACATCCTGCATAAAACAGCCATTGCCTTTCTAGAACGCATGCCGCTTCTTCACTTTCTTTTTCTTGAGCCTGACTACCTTTCTCTTAAGAGGCAAGTACACAGCCGGCTGAACCTTATATGTTCCAGCACGTGCCCGCTTCTGGAGTCGTTTGAATTTCTTTATGTCCACACCTTCTAGATATCTCTCATCTTCATCTGAGTTGTCCGGGGCGTCTGGATCATCCTTCTTTCTCAGTCTGAGAAAAGAGGCTAGAAGCATGTCTACTTCTGTTGCCACTTCCAATACATTGATGAACCGCCCATCTGGACCTTTCTTCAACCTGGCCAAACATGCCTTTGTGCGCTCCGTTGTATGCCAAGGCTTCCCAGGCCTCCACTCATGTTCATCATCAGGCTCCTCCTTCTTGGATTTGTGATCTGATTGTGTTGCTCTGTCTGAAGCTTCCGCTTCACTATCTCCATCATCATCATCTTTACCATGGCCAGCTGCTAGTTCGCTGTGAAATGCTTCAAAAATATCATGATCACTGTACATTTCATCCGAGTTCCCATCGTGTGAAATCTCCTCATCATCCGAATTCCCTGGTGCATCCGAATGCGGCTCCCCAGCATCATTTTCTGAATCACTGGTAGCATTCCTTGAACAAAATTGTCTGGCATCTCTTAACATATGACCATGCTTCAATCTTCCACTGTCCCATTGTCTACACAAGGAGAGAGTTGCCAAGTTCGCTGCACGAGTGACTAAGAAGCAGATTTCCAACAATGAGTATACATGCAAAGAAAATTACAAACTCAAAATGATACGTAGTGGAATTTTATTCAAAGTTTTTGAAGCAATCTTTCATTGAGCCATAGGGCATCTTATCCTCTAACAATAATCTACATTTTGTGCCATTGAAATACCGTACACTTCAAAAGCAATGATCGCCTTAACAATATCTTGCTAATTAAAGAGTGCTTCGCCAAGTCATCCGACATACGATTTGATGCTTAGGATCAACACTAACGTGCACATCACGATACAAGAGTAAAAAATCAGCTACAGAGAACACAGAGCTTACCATACAACCCGGACTCATCATTTATCTGCCTCTAACATAGTGAGGAACCAGTCCCTCAAACGGGATCTCTAGAGCTGAACATCAAAGACACTTGGATCACACGAAACAGCCTCTTCCACCAAAGACGTATTTCTTGACTATCTAATTCTAAATGAATTACTAGAATTTTAAGTGAGGGTTTTTCTCACTGGAGACATCCAAGTACAAGGTATTCCTAGTGTGTCATTCAAAGTAATGACGAGAGCACTGCGTCACATCAAATGGCAAGGAGCATGGGAAAGAAGTATTCGACCATCCGGGAATGGACATCTCTGATGCATCATAGGATGGGTGACAGAGCATCGGGAAGGAGATTGTACCGTAAGTTCGGTAGGAAAGGACTAGGTGATGGGTATTCCTGATGCGTCACAAGGTGGGTGACGGGTGCATCGGAAAGGGGATATCCATAGTCGAGAGGAAATTCCGAACTGTTTTAGAATTATGCACAAGGAAAAGCAAGCACTTGAATGAAGATGGGTTCAGAGGAAACTTTGAGGAAAAACAGATGCTTTTTTGAGAAAGCGGGATTGCTTTTCGGGAAAGCAGATGCTTTCCCGCGAGGAAGTCTATGTCTGCATTGCAACTGTGCATGTGATTGCATCCAAGGACGCCTGGGAAGTGCTGTAAAAGCATTGTTTTCAACTTAGAAGGTTTTATTGAGTTTTTGGGTAGATTCAGACCATTTTTAAAGGTGACCGGCCGCCCACTTAATAAGTGGGCAGCCTATGATTAAATAAAGCAGTAAAAACCAGCCAGCGATTTTTCTCTCTTTTTCTAGCACAACAGCGCAAAAAAAAAACAAAAAAAACAAACCGAAAAAAACAGCCGTGATCTCTACGCGAGCAGCCAATGCTCTACTATCTTTGTCGTGGCCAGGGAGCTATTAAAGCATCACACGCCCTCTCCCAGAGAGGAAGATCAGTTTTTGCAAGAAGAAGATGCTGCTGCAGATTTCATCCGCAAGGAAGACGTTGCTGGTGATCCCCATGGCTGCCCCAGTGTACCCGATGTCGCCAGGACCCAATGCGCGAGTTCCCCCGCGAAGAAGTACCTACGGAGCGTGTTTCCATCACGACAAGCTGCTGTTTTTCTCTGTTTTCAGCCCATGAACATCGTAGACGGGGCTGATTTACGAGAATGAACCCGAGAACACACCTCTTTTGTGTGTAGGATTGGAAGAGAGGATTTTCTCTGTAGTGATCTCTTCTAGGGAATTGCTTTTCGAGAACCGAGTTGCATTTCGAGCGTCGAGACTTTGAAGGTAACGATTTTCATGTTATGATCTCTAAGTATTTGTTTGCGAGTGTACTTCCTCTTAGTGAGGGAGTAGGAGCAGAGAAAGGCATGAGCCTCTGCAGGAGAAAGCGCTCTGAGAGCCAGATCAGCCCAAGGGTTTCGTACCCAAGTTTGGGAAGTAGAACCACGGATCAGAGAGAGGTAGTCTCTCGTGTTGTGATCCGGAAGTTGGGATTCCCAAGTAAGGACTTCATGTTCGGGAAAGCAGAGTTGTTCTGCGGGAAGAGGACTCTGTAAACAAAGTGGGAAAAGAGAGTTGCAGGGATGACATGCCCCGAGTCTGGAAGGTGAGATCCAAAGGCGAGAACCTTAGTTCTCGAGGATATGGAATAAGAAACGGAAGTTCCTTGGAATAGGGTTTTGCCCTAGGAATCGGAAGTTGAGGCTTCCAAGAACCATCAAGTCTTATTCTAAAACGAACGTGGTAATATGTTCGGTTCAAGTGCTTGTATAGACTTCTCCTCAGTAATAAAGATACTATTACGGGGGGGACCAGCCCATCTTTTGGTCCCTAGTACTGTGTCGATCTTCTCACTTTCTATCTCTCTCTCTATCTATTTCTCTCTATATTCTCTGGCTTTAGTATTAAGTGATAAATTCTATTTATCCGAGTATATTTTATATTGTTATGCGCTCCCGTTTGTAACAATGGTATCAGAGCATGGTCTCCTCTCTTTCTTTGTAAAGGAGGACAACTCTGGAAAGATACTGGAAGAAGCCATGACAAGCCAAGAGAGAAGTAAGCAAGCGGAACCCTAAGCCCTGCAGGAAAACCTCACAGAGATGGGAAAATTTTCTCTCTGCAGAAGTCGACACAAGACTTGGGATTCTCTGAGAAGGCCACAAGAGCATGATGCTCAAGAACCTAGAGAATCCAAGGAGCGGAATGCTCAAGATCCTTCAGAATCCTGAAAATATCCATAAACATCAATCCAGAACCATAGCCATGAAATCCCATCATTCCGAGAAGGATATGAAGAAGGTCTTTAGACCTCAGAACACTCCGGTCAAGTTTGATACTTTTGACGGAAGGGAAGATGTCCCGAAAGCTACAGCTTTTATTCAACAGTTTGAGGTTGCCTTTGCAAACGGCAATTTCTGAGAAGCGCCGAAGATGAGGCATGTGACCAAACACCTCAAGGGGATTGTAAGTACTTGGTGGTATACCAAAGCTCTGCAAGGAACTTACAACAAGACTTGGATTCAATTCAAGTCTTGATTTTCCGACAATTTTTTTTTTCCTCTACGCTTCGAGGAAGGCATCCAAGAAGTTTGGGATCCGTTTGCCCAATAGGAACACGAGCGAGTCAAAGCAAGTAGTGGTTCACTCTTACAAAGGTAGCTCCACTCTTGATCCTCTCTAAGGAAAGAAAGATGAAGAAATTCAACAAAGGACTTTTGCCCGAATTTTGTAGACGCATTTGCAAAATACTTTGAAGCAGATGGTGGAGTCCATAGTTACCGAGAACGGGAACTGGGAACGGGAACGGGAGGGTCTGGAACGGGACGGGAACGGGAAGGAGGAGGGGGGGACGAAACGGGAACGGGACCGGAACGGTCTTCCTAGAGTAAGGCTCCTCCATTCAGCTTAGTCCCAAATAAACCCCTAAACAACACCAAAACTGTCCCTAGATTTGGCTCCTAATCTGCCCTCAAACTGCACCACATATGTTCCCTGAACAGCCCCAAATCTGCCCCCAAAGCCCACTTTTTTTCCCCCAAATGCCTACTTTTGCCCGTTCCGCCCCGCGTTTCACCGTTCCGCCTCATGTTCCCCCCATTCCGGAACACCGTTCCGGTTACACCGCGTTCCGGAACGGCGTTCCGTTCCCATCTCCGTTTCAGGAACGGGACTCATCCGGAACGCCATTTCGGAACGTTTGGGCTGTGTTCCCCCCGTTCCCTGTTACACTGGTGGAGTCAGCAATAAAAGTTGAAAGTGTACACCTTAGTGTACATAGAATCTAATCCTTGTAGTGGGACGGGAACCATTGAACACAGAAACAACGAATTTTTGTTATTTCTCCTTGAAGGATACGTTGCTATCCGGAGAAAGTTTGGAGTAAGGAAATTCAATCCAACTCCTGAGTTCTTGAATAGAAGACCCTCGAACTTTGAGTGAGAGGGCAAGTTTTTTATCAAAGTTACATCTTTGAGGAAATCATAAAGTGCATTGTGCTTGTTTCCTCTTTTGCACAAGGTATGGTTATGTCTAACCGGGACTACTCATTCTCGAGTGTTTATGAGAGCAGGATCAATTGAAACATTGTTTTCTGAGATGAATTGGTTTGCTCAACTAGCCGGAAGGTCAACTATTGATTTGGTATCCGGTAATTCTCGAACAGATTACCTGCTACTACGGGTAGGAAATTATGAAGGAACCATTCTGAGCTTTCAAGCAAAGAAAAGCTTTCATTAAGCTTGAGTACTCTTTAAGCCCACACCCCCTACCCGGTAAGTGAAGACATGATAGTGCTTTTCGCACAAGTGAATGAATACTCTCTTTACGAGGGAAGGAACAAGCAACGACTACAGCCTCTGCTCGAGAAATCCAAGGATTGAAATCCTAGATTATTTGATGAGCGGGTTTTGCTCTAAGATCGAGCCAAGGGATCGTCAAGTTGAGCGTCTTCGCTCTAAGGATCTTACGAAGAGAAGTTAATTTCCCAGGTTCACCGAAACTCTAACACAACTTAAGAATTATGTACACCTTTGGGTACATGGATAACACACAAAGATGCAGACCTATGCCAAGGAACTACACGCGAGTTTGTTATACTCTCTTGAGCGCCTTTTTGCGTGCATGGATATTCCGACACAAGAATCTCTATTTGAGATGTGTTCGGTAAAAGAAATTTGAGTTTCTCTACGGAGAAGAGGTTTTCTGACGGTCGTTGATCATCGAGTACGTTATGTGCTTTTACAGTAGCAACTTTTGGTTGCGGTATATGTTTCTCCATGAGCAGGTCAAGTAGCATTTACACGCTACTGGAATAAATTCAAACAATTATGTTCGTAAAGTATAATTCGCCAACCGTTTTAAAATGGTAAGAATCACCTTAACCATATATGGGAGAACATCATTGAGATCTAAAGTGGGTTCGCCCTCAAGTGGGCTGAGTTTGAACTTATGTTCACAGAATGGTATGGCTAGAATTTTAAGAGTGCGGCAATGCACAAGGGATCTTCGGATCAGAACTATTGACCTACCCAACAAAATAAGAAGTTACTTTGGTAAGATGGCACACTTTGAATAGGCTCGTTGCTGCTCCTGCGCGCTCCCCCCCCCTCCCCCTCCCCCCCCCCACTTGCTCCTGCTCCCCCTCGCCTGCTCTTGCTCCTGCTCCCCCTCCGAAGGCCTCGCTTGAATTGCCTGGCAGTGGATTCTCAGTTGGATTCTTCTTGCCGAGCTCTCAAGCGTTAGCCTTCTCGTCCGCCCTTCTCCTTCAGAGCAGCAGACACTAATGGAGGCTCATGCTCCACCTCAGAGGGACTCCTCCGAAGCCCCCTCGCCCGACTCCGCTGAGCCCACCATTCGACTTGCTCTTTCACCGACAGAGCAAGCGAGCCTAGCCGCAGAGGTAGAGCGTTTGCAGGCGACCTCGGTCATTTGCAAGATTCTCGGCACCCGACCCAGCAGAGGAGAGCTGCGTGACCTTCTCCAAGCCCGCCTTCTCGCAGAGGTGGGCAAGATCTTGGATGTCCAGATTCTCGGACAGGGGTACTACCAGATCGAGTTCGAGACCTCCGAGATGGCTTCCAAGGTCATAGCTATGAGTCCACTGGCCATCCGAGCATCACGCGCCCACTTTCGACAATGGCGACATGGTTTCGACCCGACTTCGGATGTGCTAGTAGAGGAGGCAGACATCCCCATCTCAGTCTGCTTTCCGGGTTTACGAAGGGAGTACCTACCACTTCTCTCCAGGATTGGCTCCGCCATCGGGACTGTCTTGGAGACACCTCGTACGGCAGCATCAGTGGCTGCCAAGGCGGCTGGCATCCCCTCAATTCGAGTTTTGGTCAGAGATACCCACACGCTCCCGATCCTTCTGCCTCGGGTGAGTGGAGGTTGGTTTAGACAGAGTGTGGAGTACTCGAGTCTCCCGAACCAGTGCTTCATTTGCAGACAGATGGGCCACCTAGCGAAGGCCTGTACACGGAGGAGGCCACAACCTGCACCTCAGCCTCAGCCCCAACCTGCCAAGGCTGGGCCGCAGCCACAGCCAGCGGCACAGAGCACAGATTCAGAGTCACCCTCCGAGCCTGGGGCTCCAGCGGAGGAGGGGTGGCAGCAGGCCCGTGGCCGTCGACGCCAGGGCCACAGCGACAGCCTGGCACTCAGAGTGGCCCTCAGGTGCCTACTCACCAGCAGTGGGTTCCCACGGGGAACGGCTTTGGTCCTCTTGAGCAGGAGGAGCCCCCTACGCCAGCCTCCACCTCCGCTTCACCCTCGCCAGCCGCCCCCTCTTCAGAGTTCCCCTCCTCCTCCTCATCCCTCCCCCCCCGCCCTCTACTCCCGTCCACTCCCCCCCACCTCGCCCCTCTACCTCTTTCGCCCCACCCCGCTTTTCCTCCCCTCCACCCCCCCCCAGCTCCTTCTCCCCCCCCCCCTCCTACTCCAGTTCCACAGTCGACTCAGGAGACTGGTCCCTCGCCGGCGGCTAGGAGATCTCTTGGCAGCGCCTTTGCCACGAGTCGCCTAGCGAGAGAGGGTCAGCCCTTCTTGCGGCCCCCTCTGCAGATTCAGACATCTTCCCTTGCAGCTATCCCTCGTGGTCTGACGAGCATTGACCTCCGACACCACTGGGATTTCTTCGACTACGGGTTCACTCGCTTTCTCGGCGATTCCGCAGCAGACCATGAGGCAGCCTGCTTCAGGGTCCATGCTTTGTTCCTCGTCGCTAGGGGGACAGAGGCCTTGGACTCAGCAGTTGGTTCCTCCTTCCCCCTCTGTGGTAGGACTGAGACAGAGTGGTCCCTCGACTCTGTGGTGGGATGGCTGCATACACAGGTTCTCAAGTTCTCTCACCACATGAGAGAACTTGGAGTTACAGATTTGCTGCACACTTTGTGGCCACTGGCCAAGTTTGCAGTGACACCCCCAGACTCAGCAGGATGTAGGCACATTGTGGTACGCATGTTTGCCTTGCTATGTATACATTCATGAGGACTCCTGGACAGAGGAGGTTGCTTTACGCACGGCTCGCTCTGCTTGGGCTTGGGCTAGGCACTCACTACAGTCCCGCCTATCTAGAGGACGCTCGGATGCGGATTACTCCCCATCCAAGCCAGCCTCGAAGATAGCCTGTCTTGCTACCGCGGCAACATCTGTTCTCTCTCGCTCCCTATGAGGATCGTCTCGTGGAACGTGCAGGGACTAGGTGGGCCCCAGTTTCAGCGACAGCGGGGCCGATTGCGTCAGGAGCTTAAGCGTTGCCTTGTGGGAGGAGAGATTGATCTCCTTATGCTACAAGAGCACCATCTGTCTGAGAGCCGCATTCGGTGATGTGGTCAGATTTTGCGTGGACGATATGATACCTTTTGGTCAGCTGCTTTTGGACCTGGAGGCATCCAGGGTGGGGTATGTATGACTATTGTTGACTCATTGCAGCAGGCCATTGTGGGCAGAGGGATTATTGTGCCAGGCAGGGCTCAGTGGATTACTATGCAGGTTCAGGGTGGCCTTGTGGCTTCCTGAACATCTATGCACCCAATGTGGCGAGTGCTCGTGCAGAGTTTTGGTCACAGATTGTTGAGTCTTTGCCACATGCTAACCATTGGTGTGTAGGAGGGGACTTCAACATGTTGGAGGACCCTTCTGACAGGATTGGAGGCAGCCATGCTATTGCGCATGGAGTCGAGTTAGCAGCCTGGGAGAGGTTGTGTATGACTTTGAGGGTCTCGGATACATGGCAGCACTCTGGCTTTGTGAGGCCTCCAAAGAGTCTTTCCTTCTTTAGGTCGGACCGCAGAGTGGGAGGAGTGAATCTATCGCGGATAGATCGCTTCTACACTAGTGACCACTTCAGTGACTTGGGGGGATCAGTGGGCATCCTGGCAGGGACATCCTTCTCGGACCATGCACCAGTGATCCTCACAGTGGCAGACAGGCAGAGGAGTGGGAGCACGATGCTTCGCATCCCAGAGCGGGTCTTGTTGGACTTAGCACTCAGAGAGAGGGTAGAGGCTCTTTGGACAGAGGGCATGCACAGCCAGGCTCTACCTGCAGACAGAGTGGCCTTAGGCCTAGCTCAGCTTAGCCATTTTTTTCTTCAGGAGTCTCTAGCTTGACGGGCTGCAGCGAGAGAGGAGGAGCAGCATCTCGGACGAGGCATTGCTTCACTACAGAGGATGCAGGAGCAGCATCCAGACAGTCCATGGTTGGAGGAGCAGTTACAGCAGGCTCGACAGGAGCTTGCTTGCACAGAGGAGAGGCGTCATGAGTTTGCCTTTCACCGACAGGCATCTCAGTGGACTCAGGTGGGAGACAGAGTGACAGGTGTTTTTTTTGAGACAATGGGACCTCGGCACTCGCATGCCAAGGTCAATCAGTTGAGGAGACCCGATGGGTCAGTTGTTTGTGAGCCCGAGGATATGCGTGCAGTTGCTACTGACTTTTTGTCACAAAGTGATGACGTGGCGGACAGCAAAAACCCTAATTTCTGCCAGAAACCCTAAAATTCCTGCAAACCCTAATTTTTGCCAAAAACCCTAAATTCCGCAAATCGCGGAGACGGATTATTAAAAAAAAAAAAAAAAAATTTGAAAAATGATGAACGACGCGAATTTTGCTTTTGCTTTTTTTTTTTATAAAAAAAGAGAAAAGACTCTCTAAGAGAGAGAGAGAACTGATGCTTTTGATTTTAAAAGCTTTTGGGGCTCTGCTTTTGGGCATCCCTTGTAACCTTTAAATAAGTGGTGAGGGCCTCACTTCTCAGAGCATCTGGACGCAGAGTCTGAGAGTGAAACCCTAACCGCTCTCTTGTACTTTGATGATTGATTAATATAAAAAGAAATACCGAAAGGGGCGCCAGTCTTTGGGGCCAATATCTCTAGGCACGGAACTCCGCCGGGCCAGTGCAAATCTATTGTGATTTGTGAATTGTTTTGAAGTGGTTATTTGGTGCTATCGCGGTTGATTCTTGACTTGGAGTGTCCAAGTCTGTTACAGTGGTATCAGAGCACGGCCGATTTCTCTTCTACGGGAAATCCGATCTCCGAATTTTTTTTTCCGCGGCACCTATGGCTTCAGGCAATGATCAGTCGACTCCCCCTGCATCTGGAGATGCGGGCTGGGATCACAACGAAGATTCAGACAGAGAGTATGGCCCGCCTCGGCCTACTCAGGCGGAGCAAAGAGAGATGGAGCGTCGTCAATTGATTGGTGATGCAACAAAGATGATGCTCGATTTTGCCAAGGACCCGAAGATGGCAAAATATATGGACCAGACCTCTTTGGAAGAGGTACAGATGGAGTGGCAGAGAACCACAACACCACTCCCGAAACCCGCTCTCAAGAAACCTTCTGCCTCCAAGAAATATACGGAGAAGGAACTGGAGAACGTGGTTGATGCACGGATTGCTCAGCTTTTTGACACGCAAAAGAAAGCCAAAAATCACGGCAAAAAGCAGAAGAAAGGCACTGACTTCCCGGGATATTTGGGTCGTCAGTCGACATTCGACAAAGCAAAGAAACGGAAGAAGCGTGTTCGATTTGAAGGAGTACCCAGTTCTTCTTCTTCTTCTTCTGACAGTTCTTCTAGCTCCTCGGATTAGAGCGAAGAAGACAAAAAAAAAGCAAAAAGCGAAGCAAGACACAAAGCTTCGGAAAGGGCAAGAAAAAGGCAAAGAAGGCTACATCTCGCCCAGAGACTGACAGTTCTACTGAGGACTCGTCTACAGACAGCTCAGATTCCGATGACGGAAAGTTTTATGCGAACAAGAAGAATTTTTACAAAGCCAACCAGTATGACTTTCTCGAAGATAAAAGCAAGAAAGTCCAAGAGTTTAAGGAAGGTGGCTACTCGATCAAGTTTGATACTTTTCAGGATACTCAGATGCTTCGAAGGCTTTGTCTTTTATACAGCAGTTTGACTTTTATACAGCAGTTTGACATCGCTTTCGCGGGAGGACGCTATTCAGAGCACTCCAAGATTCGGAGAGCTGCCTCTTACTTTAAGGGGAATGCTCGTACTTGGTGGTCCACGCTTCTATTAAGCAAGACTGTGCCAGTTACATGGCTGAAATTCAAGAGGCTTTTTATTTCTTCTTGGTTGACTCAAGAGTTTGAGCGAGATATACGAGCTGCTTGGAACCATCTTCGGATGACCAAGAGCGATACAGTGAATTCTTATTGTGAAAGATTCTGGAGCTCTTTTCTACCCGCCTCTTCATTCAAGAAGATCTCGTTCAGAGAACAGATTGAGCGGTTTACCTTGGGTCTACCTACAGAGATCCGAGATCACTGCTTGGAATAGAAGTCAGCTTCTATTCAGGAGTTGATGAGTCATGCGAAGCGGGGCTTTGCCATTCACTCTGGCAGTCTGACCTACCCCACAGATGAGGCCATGACACAACGAGCCGAACAGACTTTTGGGAATGAAAGTAGAATGAAAAAGAGCAACCCAGAGAAAAAAAAGGATGCACGACCCAAGCTTACTGCTGAGGAGAGAGCTCGCTTCATCAGAGAGGGGAAGTGCTTTGGATGCGGGGAACATGGACATATTTCCGCAAAGTGCCTTGATAAGGCACAGAAAGAACAGAATGATAAAGACGACGACAGGTCTGAGAGTTCGAGAGCAGCTGAGGAATGTGGCAGAAAAGGTAGATAGAAAAGCAGAACTGGTACCACATGGCGTGGGACCTGCACCGAATCTAATGAATGAAAGTACAAACTTTGCCGCTTTCGGGGCAAAGCGAAGGATCGGGAAGCTCTTTTGAAGGAGCCAAGGCCAACTTCTTTTCACTTGGAATTGGCGGCTCGATTTGGAACTACGCCCGACAGACTGACGCCACAGGCGGAGGTAGTTCGACTGGCACCCGGATGGGATGTTGCCATTACACCGAGCATTGGCAAACTTCGTTTGCAATGACAGGGGTGTTCGGGGCACGTGAGTGACGTTCTACTTGGGATCCCTTGGTACCACAAGAACTACGCCGTGGTTGACTATCGGGCCGAGAAAGCGACTTTGATAAATGAAGGGCTTAGAGATTGTACTTGATGAACTTCAGTTTTCTTACTCATTCTTTTGGGAGAACTGAACGATGGATAAAGGTTGAATATGTTTTGACCTGAAGAAAAGAACGCCAAGATTTTTTTTTCTCCACGCTCATGACGATTGCTTTGGAGAGGGCCTGAAGATCATACCATTGATCTGATATCTGGAAGCACGCCACCGAATCGGCCACCTTATCATGTGAGCCGAGTACAGAATGAAAAGATTATGAACTCAGTGAAAGACCTCTTGGAAAAGGGTCTTGTCCAGCCTAGTACTTCACCGTATTGCTCTCCAATGTTGTTGGTTTTGAAGAAAGACGGATCTTGGAGAATGTGCATCGATTATAGCACTCTCGACGAAATCACCATCAAGAACAGATTTCCGATTCCTAGGATCGATGATATACTCGACAGGTTACAAGGATCCTCGTGCTTTAGCAGGATTGACTTGAAGAGTGGATATCATCAGATCAGGATAGCGCCAGGAGATGTCTACAAGACAGCTTTTCGGACGACTTTTGGGTTATTTGAGTTTTTGGTGATGCCTTTTGGCTTAACCAATGCTCCTGCGACATTTAACCGGATGATGGATAGGATTTTTCGAGAGTACAGGCTATTTGTTGGCACTTTCTTTGACGACATCATTTTTTTTTCTCAAAGAATGAGGCAGAACACAGAGATCATCTGCTTCAAGTCTTTCAGGCATTACGAGATCACACATTAGTGATTAATGCTAAGAAAAGTGAATTTTTCCTACCAAAGATACACTTTTTGGGACACATTGTGTCAACAGCAGGAGTGCAAATGAACCCGGCCAAGATAGAGACTATCCGTGATTGGCCCGACTTGAAGAATGTCCATGAAGTTAAAAGCTTCTTGGGACTGTGTTCGTACTACAGGCGGTTCATACGAAAGTTTGCAGAGGTTGCTTCCCCTTTGCATATCTTGACACAGAAAGGAGTACCTTTTTCGTGGGGACCCCCAGAGGTGACTGCCTTTCAGACGTTGAAAGAGAAATTGACTACGGGACCTATTTTGACTTTGCCGGACTTGCAGAAGTCATTTGAAGTATTTTGTGATGCTTGTGGTCGTAGTTTGGGTGCGGTCTTGCTGCAAGAAGGCCATGTCATAGCTTACGAGAGCCGTTTGTTCTCTAGGCCGGAGATGACAGCACAGATCTATGGGAAAGAGCTTTTGGCGGTTATCCATGCTCTTACTCAGTGGCGGCATTACCTACTCGGAGCGGATTTTACTGTCTTTACAGACCATCAGAGTTTGCGCTACTTCTTGTCACAGAAGCAGCTTTCGGAAAAGCAGATGCGGTGGGCAAACATCTTGTCACAGTTCCACTTCAAGATTGTCCATGTGCAGGGACAAAAGAATGTGGTGGCAGATGCTTTGTCTCGGAAACCGTTGGTTCTGGCTATTTCCGCGATACATCATAGGAGCTTCGAGGATATGGTCGATCAATGTGCCACAGATACAGATTTTGCAGATATTTTCACACGGATACGGGATGGGGAGACAGTAGCTGGATACTCCCTTCGGGAAGGCTACTTGATGAAAAAGACTATGTTGTGCGTTACACAGCCGTTGAGGGAAAAGGTTATGACTGATTGCCACTGTCCACCTTTTACGGGTCACCGCCGCATTGCTACCACCATGAAAGGGGTAGAGAGAGATTTCTTCTGGCGGAGACTGAAGAAGGATGTGGAAGAGTTTGTGCGCAGTTGCTTGGTATGCCAGAAGGTCAAGTTTGACAGGCATAAGGCACAGGGATTGTTACAGCCTTTACCCATACCCACCTGCCCCTGGGAAAATATTGAAATGGATTTCATTTTTTTTTTATCTCCCGAGAATACAGAATGATCACGATGATTTTCCGATTACATGGCACGCCTGAGACGATTGTCTCCGACAGAGACCCCAGATTTATGAGTTTGTTTTGGAAGGCAATTTGGGAGAACATTGGCACGCGGTTGCAGTTCTCGTCATCGTTCCACTTGCAGACTGACGGGCAATCTGAGATTGCCAATTCAGTGATTTTAGATTTATTGAAGTCTTGTATCTCGGATCAGAAGACTCAATGGGAAAAGAACTTACCTTTGGTGGAATTTGCCTACAATAACACGATACACTCTTCGACGGGGAAGATGCCATGTGAGATTGTTGAAACTGCTGCGAAGGTTCCATCCTTCCTGAGCACGAAAGATTAGAAATTTGAAGCGGATGAATATTCGCGAGATTTGGATACGGCTTTTGCCAAGGTTCGCGAGACTTTACAGAAGTCTCAAGAACGACAGAAAAAGGCAGCGGATCGCCATCGTCGCGACTGGAAACTGAAGGAGGATGATTGGGTGCTCTTACTTTTGAGAAGACACGCCTAAGAAAGAAAAAGGGAAAGGAGAGGCTTTTTCCAAAGCTTAGTATGTGATACTACGGACCTTTCCAGATTACTGACAAGATAAATGATGTCTCCTTCCGATTGGAACTGCCAGATACTTGGAGGATTCATAATGCATTGCATGTGAGTCTCTTGAACCCTGTTAAGGGTGATGTGCTTGATGATGGGGAGCCTGATGAGCAACCCAAAGTGGAAGAAAACGAGGAGATCCTTGTTCCTGAACAGATTTTGGCACATAAGGATATGAAGAATAAGGGTAAAGTCCGAAGGCGGTTCTTGGTTAAGTTCAAGAATTATCCTGCACTTGATGCGAAGTGGATGGAGGAGGAGGACCTAGCAGATACTCCTCAGATTGTGAAACTTTACCTCGATGCTTTTGGTTTAGCATAGTCTACTCCAAATGGAACCCAGAATTCAGCTTGGCCGAAGATCTGGTGCAGTGGGATGCACAAGAGGGGAGTTACTCCACTCCTTTGTCAACAGATGCCTCGATTTTGATACTAAAGTCACTGATGTCTCTTTGAGCTTCAGGGATACTGAGAGCTGACAGTATTCTGCTAGATGACTTTATGAAATGGAATTCCTGATTATGATACTGATTTGTTCTTGACTTCTTGTGAGTGCAGGAACTGATGCCGAAATGACTGCAGCATTTTGGTTTGATTGATCTCGAATAGACATGGTTGCAATAGGGGTTAGTCAATCGGACATCGATGAGGTCCCGATTGGACCTAGATGTGATTGCTAGCTACATTGCCGATAAATCATGGTCTAAGATCCGAATGAATGTTGAATGTCATGTGATGTCCTGTGATGTCTGGTGATGTCCTGTGATGTCGTGTGATGTGACTGTCGATTTTGTACATGTGCTAGATGTGTGTTCCTAGTACGTAGGTACTAACAGTCAGTGTCTGCTAAGACGGTTTATGGCTTTTGTCGGTTTTGCAGGCGTAATCGCGGTCGATTACAATGCTTTCAAGAGGGGGGTATGTCACAAAGAGATGACGTGGCGGACAGCAGAAACCCTAATTTCTGCCAGAAACCCTAAAATTCCTGCAAACCCTAATTTTTGCCAAAAACCCTAAATTCTGCAAATCGCGGAGACGGATTATTAAAAAAAAATTATTTTTTTCTTTTTTGAAAAATGATGAGCGACGCGAATTTTGCTTTTGCTTTTTTTTTTAAAAAAAAAAGAGAAAAGACTCTCTAAGAGAGAGAGAGAACTGATGCTTTTGATTTTAAAAGCTTTTGGGGCTCTGCTTTTGGGCATCCCTTGTAACCTTTAAATTAGTGGTGAGGGCCTCACTTCTCAGAGCATCTGGACGCAGAGTCTAAGAGTGAAACCCTAACCGCTCTCTTGTACTTTGATGATTGATTAATATAAAAAGAAATACCAAAAGGGGAGCCAGTCTTTGGGGCCAATATCTCTAGGCACGGAACTCCGCTGGGCCAGTGCAAATCTATTGTGATCTGTGAATTGTTTTGAAGTGGTTATTTGGTGCTGTCGCGGTTGATTCTTGACTTGGAGTGTCCAAGTCTGTTACACTTTTACCGTGAGTTACTGTCGACTGAGCCCCAGTCAGAGCGGCAGGATGCATGCAGGGAGCAGGTTTGGGCACAGATGCCTTGTCTTGTGACTGAGGAGATGTGCCAGAGGCTAGAGATGTCTCTTCAGCTTGAGGAGCTGCACACGGCTCTTAGGGCCCTCCCTCGTGGTAGCTCTCCAGGTGAGGATGGGCTGACTCCCAGCTTCTTCTTGGAGTACTGGGACTTGCTTGGCCCAGATCTTTGTAGTGCCTTTCAGTACATTCTGCACACAGGAGTGATGCCGGATAGCATGAGTGAGGGCCTGATTTACCTCATTCCAAAGGAGGGTGCCTCCTTGGATGAGATTCGACAGTGGCGCCCCATCACCATCCTCAACTCAGCCTACAAAATTCTTGCCAAGGCTCTGAGTTTGAGGATTCAACCACTTTTGGAGAGCCTTATACATGGGACTCAGACAGGTTTTGTCAAGGAACGCAGTATCCTTGACAGCATCTTCACTTTCTGGGAGGCTTCTGTCCTGGCACGGCTCCGTGGGGAGGACCTTGTGATTCTTCTTCTCGATTTTGAGAAGGAATACGACAGAGTTGACTGGGACTTTCTAGAGGGCACTCTACGCAGGATGGGCTTCTCAGATGCTTGGATCAGAGGGGTGTCAGCTGTGTGCAGACAGGCTCACAGTCAGGTGCTTTTGGCAGGAGGTAGAGGTGAGCGCTTCGTGCTCACACGATCGGTCAGACAGGGTTGTCCTCTTGCCCCCTTTCTCTTTCTGTTCTATGTGGAGACGATGAGCAGATTTTTGGTGTCACAGTAGGTTGGCCTGAGGGGCTAAGCACTCCCTATACGCGGAGATGAGCTTCTAGACGCTGAGTTTGCCGACGACTCAGCCTTGTACTTAGAGGGCCAGGAGGCCAATCTACACAGATGTGAGCAGGCTTTGGAGACCTTCTGCTGTGCATCGGGCGCACTGATCAACTGGAGAAAGACAGTGGCTTTCTCGGTTGGCAGTGCTCCTATGCCAGATTGGATGCCAGGAGAGGGTTTCAGGTGGATTCCTCCAGGGACTGCAATTCGGTACTTGGGTTGTCAGGTTGGTTTGGACTTGTCCCCCGAGCAGCAGATTGCTCCTCTCCTCCTGTCCATTAGGAGAAAGCTGTTACATTGGAGCTCGGCACGACTTCCGCTGGCTGGTAGAGTAGTAGTTGCCAACCAGGTGTTGTTGGCGACTATGTGGTACATCACTTCTTGCTGGATTTTCTCGAGTTCTTGTATCAGCCAGGTAGAGAGGCTGATCGGGAACTTCCTTTGGTCAGGTCGTGACACTCAGATTGCCCGAGACAAGGTGGCTTGGTCGGTCATCACACTTCCTTGTTCTCAGGGAGGGCTTGGGATCATTGATCCAGCACAGCAGAGCAAAGCCCTTCTTGGGAAGTTCGTCGTCAGAGGACTTCTTCCAGGCGAGGAGCCCTGGAAGGAGTTCTTGCTGCAGAGGCTTCGTGCCAGGGTGCCTCAGTCAGGAGACCCTTGGCAACCTTCGACCAGATGGATCTTTACAGAGTTGTGCCAAGTTGGTTTGAGCAGGAGACTGGAGGACCGGTTCGCTGTGAATCTGCTTCGATCTTGGGAGCTCTTACGGCGTGGCCTAGAGCAGAGACAGCCGACTTGCACGGAGGAGCGCCTACAGCAGCCCCTCGTCTAGAACCCCATGGTTAGCACTCAGAGAGGCCACTTGGTTGGGAGTTGGCCTCATGTTTCTTGGGGTCCCATGGCAGCAGGTCCAGCGCGCTCTCTAGGTGACTAGCTAGAGTTCACAGGTTTGTCAGAGGTGCAGGGTGTCTAGCTACAATGCGAGGGGTGCAGAGCATGTGTCAGGACATCTCAGAGTCAGTTCCAGCTGAGTGGCTCACGCCTCTCGAGCCAGTAGCACCCCGGTGGATGGGAGCCTTCACACGACTGGAGGTTCTCATTTCAGTCAAGGCCTGCTCAGAGACTGTCCCAGCCCTGTTCTTCGAGCTTCAGGGTGGGGGACGATTACAGCGAGTTGCAGTAGAGGCCCCGCAGGTAGCAGAGTGCTGTTTCCAGAGGATCCGAGTTGTGGGCATCTGTGGGAGGACTTGCATCATAGACCCTGACCCAGCAGCTATTGAGACTGGACACTGGAGGCTATGGGCTTGGGAGTGTTGTCCACTAGCACGAGTACAGTGGGATCCTGGTGAGTGGCTATGGAGGGACCCCTTCTCTTCTGCAGACCGCCCAGGAGTCCCCTTCTTTCAGTACACTGTTCGGCTTGGACGTCATATACTTGCAGCACACAGAGAGGCCCCCCCCGCTGCAGCACGTCATTGGCAGGAGGAGGGCCTCACAATCGAGTTCTTGGCAGCCTTTTGGCAGAGGCTGTGGGACTCCAGACAGCCGAGGCGCGTCACTTTGTTCCAGTGGCTGGTTGCACACAGAGCCACAGCAGTAGGGAGCTGGCTTGTGCATAGTGGTCTCTCGGCCGCATGTGCAGCTTGTGACCAGTTGGTGGAGAGTTAGCGTCACTGTCTTTGGGACTGTCCCTCGGCCCAGCAGGTGTGGCTACGAGTTCTTCGGCTGATGCCTGCCCTCTCCACGGCTCAACAGTACACTTGGGGGGCAGCGGCTTGGTCCACCCTCACGGGCCCGACACTTCAGTTTGAGCTATCTTCCACCAGCAGGATGATAGTGATGCAGGGGGGGCGACCTACACTCCAGCCTGCTACAGAGCTTACTCCACAGGAGTGGTGCAGTGAGAGAGAGGAGTGTTGGGAGCTCATCAGTGGCCTAGCTCTCTGGTTCATCTGGCGGGCCCGCTGTTTCCGCATCTTTAAGGCTCGCCCTGTGCCACCAACAGAGACGGTTCGCGACTTTTGGCTAGAGCTAATCCATACTCTCAGAGGACAACTTGAGGAATTACAGGGCAGCTCCGACCGCATGCGGGAGCGCCGCGAGGCTTTCCTTGGACTCTGGCGCCCTGGACCTTTCTACACCATAGTCCAGGGGGTGCTCATATGGCACTACTGTCCACCTGTGTGGCTCTTCCCTCCTCCCATCTCTTGATTTAGCCTCATTGTATATATGTTGTTTTCTCATTGGGAGAGTCTCCCCATCATGCTTGTTGTAGCCCTCTCTTGCAGAGGTGGATGTAGCCCTATGGGCAACTTTCATTAATTAATAGAAGGATCTTTTTCTCGGAAAAAAAAAAAAAGATGGCACACTTTGTCTGCCAATTCACATGAGCTTAATGCTCTCGACATGCCCTATGCGCCGGAGGACACAAGAGGTTTAATATCCTCAGGACTAAAAGCGCAAGGTTATGCGCAAGGACAGAGACCTAGATTGAGTTCTAAGAGGATTATCCTTCTCGGGATTAAGGTGGAAGTGAGTTAACAGATTCTCAGAAAGACGTGAATGATGAGTTCTTACGTGGCTTGTGATTTTGATATATGGTGAAGGATATCCTCGAGGTACTAGAGGAAGGACATGCACCGGTAGGTAAGTATTGAAATTATTGAATTTTTGTTTAATTTAATTTTTAAGTTCTCTTTTGAGAAAGGACCAGCTCAACTACCCATTGAGCAAGATTTTGAATTTTTCCGGTTTCTCCCCAAACAGTTCAGTTGGACCTCTACAGTTGAGGACAACTGTTTATAAGTGAGAGGGATGTTGCTAAATTGGCTTTATCTGACATAAAAATAATTCTAAATGAATTATTGGATTTATAAGTGAGAGGGTTTTCTCGCTTGGAACACCAAGGAAAAATAATTCTAAATGAATTATTGGAATTTTTAAGTGAGGGTTTTTCTCACTGGAGATATCAAAGTACAGAGTATTCCTAGTGCGTCATTACTTTGAGAGCATTGAGAACGGGAATATTTGTAAGGCCACCAAGAACGGGGACTTTTGATGCGTCACATCGGATGGGTGACAAGGAGCATCGGAAAGAAGTATTCGACCATCCGGAAACGGACATCTCTAATGCGTCATAGCATGGGTGACATAGAGCATCGCGAAGAAGATTGTACAGTAAGTTCGGTAGGAAAGGACTACGTGATGGGTATTCCTGATGCGTCACAAGGTGGGTGACGGGTGCATCGGAAAGGGGATATCCATAGTCGAGAGGAAATTCCGAACTGTTTTAGAATTGTGCACAAGGAAAAGCAAGAACTTGAATGAAGTGGGTTCAGAGGAAACTTTGAGGAAAAACAGATGCTTTTTGAGAAAGCGGGATTGCTTTTTGGAAAAGCGGATGCTTTCCCACGAGGAAGTCTATGTCTACATTACAACTGTGCATGTGATTGCATCCAGGGACGCCTGGGAAGTGCTGTGAAAGCATTGTTTTTAACTTAAAAGGTTTTATTGAGTTTTTGGGTAGAATCGGACCATTTTTAAAGGGAACCGGCCGCCCACTTAATAAGTGGGCAGCCTATGATTAAATAAAGTAGTAAAAACCAGCCAACCAATTTTCTCTCTCTTTTTCTGGCACAACAGCACAAAAAAAAAACCCCAAAAAAACGGCCGCGATCTCTAGGCGAGCAGCCAATGCTCTGCTATCTTTGTCGTGGCCAGGGAGCTATAAAAGCTCACACACCCTCTCCCAGAGAGGAAGATCAGTTTTTGCAAGAAGATGCTGCTGCAGATTTCATCCACAAGGAAGACGTTGTCGGTGATGCCCATGGCTGCCCCAAGTGTACCCGATGTCGCGAGGACCCAATGCACGAGTTCCCCCGCGAAGAAGTACCTACGGAGCGTGTTTCCATCGCGACAAGCTGCTGTTTTTCTCTATTTTCAGCCCATAAACATCGTAGACAGTGCTGATTTACGAGAAGGAACCCGAGAACACACCTCTTTTGTGTGTAGGATTGGAAGAGAGGATGTAAGGTGCAACAGAATGAATGTTGTATTTTCTCAAGATTAGTGATCTATATTTGCCCAAGGTTCCTTTTAGTTCTTAGGGAAGGAGAGAGCCTTCCATCTTTATGGAGAGTGCTATGATCACGAACAAAGTGAGTGGATATTGTGCGTGCAAGTGTATGAGACTGAGAGAAGGAGAGAAAAGAGATACGACACCCGAGAGGTTGTAGAACCCTCCTCCGAAGGCCCCACTCTCGTCGGCGAGAGTGGTCTACTTTTGATTGCACAAAGGTGTACAATAATGATGCATGGACTGATGCAATTCGTGACTATGTCGATGACGACGACGATAACTTTAGGGCTGAATTTGGTTCTCTTCTATCTGTTGTCCACAAAGGAATAATGGCTGAGAATCTGGGACCACCTTAGGGTGTTGAAAACGCTGTTTTAGTCGCTGTTTTTGTGGCTGAAATTCCCTGGTTTGTCGTGGGTATTAGGGCTTATAAAAACGTTGAGAAGAGCAGGTCTAGGCTGCGTTTTACTGCTGCAAATCAATGGCTGAAAACACTGAGGGAATGCTGCGACATAGGCTGAAAAATGCTGCCCAAAACGCTAGCTTAGGGCTGCGTTTAACTGCTGAAAACGCTGAGGTTCTTGTGGCATGCGAGGTTGATCTGCTAACGCTAGATGCAAGGGTTTGTTTGCGATCAAGCAAGGCTGGGAAAAACGCCAAGAAGGCAGACCTTGATGGCGATGGCTGTTGGAGGAAAAACGCCAAGAGGGAGATGGTATGGCGCTAGGTCTTGGATGGGGATGGCTCACCAAGGATGGCTTGCGGAGGAACTTGTTGAGAGAGGGAGGGAGTACCTGTTGCTTGAAAAGCCTGCTGTGCTCCTTGCTCATCTGCCCAATTGTGCTAACTTGGGTTTGTTTATATATTAACTTACCCAATTTGCCCTACTTAGTTCCCAACATAAGTCACTTAATAAATAAGTGAAAAATGTCAAAAATATGAAAAAATAGGATAAAGTCACTAGAAAAATCCCCAAACTGACTCTGATGGAAATGCTTATGCTTATGCGGTGTGCAAACAGAGGATATGCATCTACACTAAGTGACTGGGCATGCACGGTCTACGAATAGACTCACAAAAGTGCCAGATCACTTCTAATCTAGATCGACTGGACTAACGGGAACCCTGCTATGTCCACGAACACATAGGGTTGGATGTATCACGTGACATCCCCTCCTTTTTAAAGTGAGGTACTGGTACCGAGCTGCATGGCTTCCTTGTAGTCTGCCAACAACTCTGGATAATCCTTGAAGAACTCTTCGTCTACCCACACCGCTTCATGGGTTCCTAGACCTTTGAACTTCAAAAAATATTGTCGTACTTGTTTCTTCGAACCATGGCGAAACCGATGCAACGAGACTTGCTCCGGCTCCATGACTTCAGCTTCATCGATGATCTCCGGTTCTTCTTCTTCTGAAATGTCCTTTGGAGATGTTCCCTGAAACACTTTCAACCAAGAAACATGGAAAACGTTATGCATTGACCATGAGTTAGGTAACTACAATTTCATTGAAACCTCATTAATCTTTTTGATGACTGGAAATGGACCATACATACGAAAAGACAACTTAGGACATTTCTTTCCAACTTGCTTAAGACGACGTTTCATGATTCGTAGATACACCCAATCTCCTTCCTTGATCGAGACCTCCTGACGATGCTTGTTAGCCTGCCGAGACTAAGATTCCTGAGCCCTGCTTATGTCACGTGACACATCTCAACCCTATGTGTCCGTGGACAAGGTACACCATAGCAAGGTTTCCATCAAGTCCAGTCAAGTTAGATTCGAAGTGATCTGGCACTTTTGTGAGTCTATTCGTAGACCGTGCATGCCCAGTCACTCAGTATAGATGCATATCCTCTGGTTGCACTTTGCATAAGCATAAGCATTTCCATCAGATTCCATCAGAGTCAGTTTGGGGATTTTTCATACGACTTTATCCTATTTTTTCCTATATTTAACATTTTTCACTTATTTATTAAGTGACTTTTGTTGGGTACTCAGTAGGGCAAATTGGGTAAGTTAATATATAAGCAAACCCAAGTTAGCACAAATTGGCAAATGAGCCAAGGAGCACAGCAGGCTACCAAGCAACAGGTGTTCCCTCCCTCTCAGCAAGACCCTTGGAGCTTGGTGAGGCCCCTTCCACCCGCAGCCATCAGCGTTTTTGCTTCTTGCATACCTAGTGTATCCACCCCACCCCCAGTAACCATCGCCATCATCCTCATGCTCCTGGCGTTTCCCCCTAGCACCAACATCAGCGACCTCATCCATTCACTAACGCTAGCAGGACCCCTCATCAGCGTTTTTGATCATCCTTGGAACCCCTTCAAAGACCAGCGATTTCAGCCTTATGAGACCTGCTGGGGCAGCGTTTTTCAGCTAGAACCTCCCTGCTGTACCAGCGTTTTTTCAACCAAAGAACTCCCCCAAAAACCCAGCCTAAAGTGCAGGAAAATCAGCGTTTTGCCCTCAGCAATTCAGCCATTGAATCGCAGCAGATCCTCAGTGTTTCAGCCGAGAGTAGTACCTTCAAAAACGCAGCAGAACCCTAGATCCTTCAGCATTTTTCATCCTCAATTCAGCCCCACAAAAACAGTAATTTTCAGCCACAAAGAAGGTCACAGATTTCAGCCTAAGTCACCGTCGTCATCCCCATCGTCGTCATCGGCATAGTCCCATTGCATCAATCCATTGCATTCGCATTGTACACTTTTGTGCAATCAAGTAGACCACTCTCGCCGACGAGAGTGGGGCCTTCGGAGGAAGGTTTTACAACCTCTCGGTGTCGTATCTCTTCTCTCTCCTTCTCTCAGTCTCATTCACTTGCACGCACAATATCCACTCACTTTGTTCGTGATCATAGCACTCTCCACAAGACGGAAAGCTCTCTCTTTCCCTAAGAACTAAAAGGAACCTTGAGCAAATAAAGATCATTAATCTTGAGAAAATACAACATTCATTCCGCTGCACCTTACATTGGTATCAGAGCTTTGGAAGTGTTCTGCATTACTCAAGGAAAAGAACCACAAGAATTTTTTTGCTTGTTGCGATCGCACAAACCCAAGTTTACTTGGGCGTGGCGATTCCTAATCGTGTTTTGTTAAAGAGTGACAAGAATCCCAAGAAAGAAGGGCTTGTCAAGCCTCCCCTTGTGTCTCTTTTCACTCATTGAGAGCAGACCGTGCACTTAGCGGCCGGCCAATCAACGTGAGGTGGGAAAAAGCAACCTTGGTGTGAGCGCAAGGCCGCCAAGGGGTGCTCCCACAGAAAAGGGTAGAACTCGGGTGAAGAGAAGATCCTTCTCAACACGATTTGCAAGCGGAAGAACCCCTCAAGAACCTCAAGATCCCTCAAGAACCCAAGTTTCTCCCGAATCAAGGACCTCAAGACCCTCAAGACCCTCAAGAACCAAGTTCCTCGCGAGCTTAAGACCCCAAGATCATAGTGCATGGTCGTCATCCGAAGCGGCATGGATACTTCGCATTCAGGTGATGAGCATGAGAGAGGCGACGAAGGATTCTCCCCACCAGGAGATTTTTCCAACCCTCCCCCTTCGCCATCTACGCCAGACCCTATGGAGGCAATGGTCAAGCAGATGATGGCCATGATGGATAGACAAGAAGACACGCGCCTTGCCTTAGAACGCGAGCGCCTTGCTCAGGACCGTGAGCGCGACGACAGAATTGCAAGAATGGCCGCAGATCGAGCAGCCAAGGACCGCGAGCGCGACGAAAGAAACGCAAGATTTGCCGCACAACAAGGAGACAATCGACTTGCTCTCGAACGCGAGCGCGCTAAACGAAATGAACGAAAAGCAGAAAAGGAGGCCGAGCGTGAAACTCAAAGGGAGCTTCGCAATCAAGAATTTATTGCCCAAATCCTAGCTTCGAAGACCGAACCACCCAAAGATCATGGGAGTTCGTCAAGTGGCGCAAGCCACGATGGGGATTCACACAATCCAGTCACAGAGAAGTTGACTTTCAGTAAGTATGACGGTAAGATGGATGCTACTATTATTCATTCTTGGTTGCATCAATTTAATGCTTATTTTGCGACAACTAAGAAAACAGGCAATAGCAAAGTTTTGACGGCAGCTATGTACCTTGCCGGTGATGCCATAAATTGGTACCAGGCATGGCAAGAGGCACAGCTAGCCGCGCACCTAGAGGCAGCCGGCGATCTCACGCCCCTCTCTTTTAGTTCGGCTGATTTCCAAGACAAACTCAAGGCGCGGTTTATGCCACCTCAGTACCTTGCACGATTGAAGAACGATTGGCGAGCTCTCAAGCAAAATGGTATGCCGGTCATGTCTTTCTCTAATCGTGTTTTGCAGCTTGACACTCAATTATGCAAATCGGATGCGAAGCGCAAGGAGGCATTTCTTTACGGATTGGACGAGTATATCAAGTATGATGTTGAGGTACTCGATCCCATCTATCTCAACAAAGCGGTAGCAATTGCTCTCGCCCAAGAGATGAAGCACAACAAAGGAAAGCCTAAGGAAAACAAGACTTCTCAAGGAACCCCGCAGAATTCTCAGAACACACAGAATGGTAAGAACGGTAAGAATGGTAAGAATGGTAATTCTTCTAGCCCTTCTTCCTCTAATTCCTCGGAAAAGAACTCTAACAATGAATCTAAGGGTAAAGCTAAAGCACCTGCAAAACCTAAGCTAACCCCTGATGAAAAAGCTTCACAAGGAATTATAGGAGGATACATCACGGCTGAAGAACAAGTGATTTATGCTACAGAAGGTAGATGTTTTCAATGTCACGTTAAGGGTCACATTAAGAAAAACTGTCTTAAGACAATCCCACCTAAAGAACCAAAGGCACCCGCAACTACCACAAACTCTGTCACAACACAACCTGCATCTTCTCATGACTCTGACACACACATTGATGAATCTCTCATGAAGTGTTATGGTCATGTAAAAGGACAGCGTTTTGTCATATTGTTTGATCCAGGCAGTATGCATGATGTGATTAGTCCCCCTCTTGTTGAGAGAGCGCGCCTAGAGATTAGTCAGAAATCTCCTCTCGAGGTTTCTGGCTTCACTCCTGGTATGGACTCTCTTATCACGAAGGAGTGCCTTGATGTGATGTTTACCGTTCAACAAGCTTCTTTTCGCAGGAAATTTCTTGTGTCTCCTCTCTGAGGATGTGATATGATTTTAGGCATTAAATGGTTTCGTGAACTTGATCCTGACATTAAATTTAGTGCTAACACGATCACTTTACATTCCAATACTGATTCCCCCCTCATCATGCGTGCTGAGGACGGCTTGCATTCTTTGCCTCTCATTTCGCATGTACAAGTAAAGCGTGAATTACGACGAGGAGCACAAGCAGCATTCATTTAGTTGTTCCAGTTTCCCAGAGCATTCAGGCTCCGGATAAGTATTTCGGAGTTGTTTACGAAATTTAAACATCTCTTTTTGCAAGATGATCTTCCACCTCGTCTCCCACCGGAGCGGCCGGAGGACCACCGCATCGAGCTTATGGAGGGAGCGCAACCGGTCAGTAAGACTCCCTACCATTTGAACAAGTCACAGGAGGAAGAGTTAGAGCGACAACACACGGAGTTGGTGGCTAGAGGATTCATACGTCCTAGTGTGAGTCCTTTTGCTGCACCTAGTTTGTTCATTCGCAAGAAGAATGGTTCGTCTCGTTTGTGTGTTGATTACAGGACATTAAACAAGATGACCGTCAAGAACAAGTTTCCGATGCCTCGCATTGAGTATATCTTGGATAGGCTCAATGGGGCAAGGATTTTCAGCAAGGTCATCTCAAAAGTGGATACCATCAGGTACGGGTAATCAAAGGCGACATTTTCAAGACTGCCTTTCGCACCGAACGAGGGCAATGGGAGTATATTGTGATGCCTTTTAGATTGACAGGAGCCGTGGGTACGTTCAATCGTCTCATGGTAGGTCGTTTCGGCGACATCGTAGGTATATGTGTGTTCATCTTTTTAGATAATATTCTCATTTTTTCTGCATCGTGGGAACAACATGAAAGAGATGTTGAAAGGGTACTAGCTCGTTTGGATGAGTGTCAGTTGTACATTGCAGCTAAGAAGTCTGAATGTTTTCTTACTGAAGTCACTTATCTGGGTTATATCATTTCTCCAGAAGGCGTCAAGCTAGACCCCGCGAAGGTGGAACACGTTCGTAATTGGGATTTGCCCAAAACTGCATATGATGTGCATTCTTTTCTTGGTCTATGTCAAGCATATAGTTCGCACATAGAGAATTTTGCACGCATTGCTGCACCTATGGCTGATGTTTTGAAAGGGGTCAAGACTCGCCGTCAGCGCGTAGACTTGCCCGAGGCATCCATTGAGGCTGTCGCAACTCTCAAGGTTGCGGTGACGGAAGCACCGTGTCTTATCCTTGCCTCTTGGGATGATCCCTTTGAGGTATGGACGGATGCGAGCAATGTCGCCATAGGCGCTGTGCTCCAGCAACATGGTCGCCCAGTAGCTTTCCTTAGCCGGAAGCTCAATAGTGCGGAAAAGAATTATTCAGTTTATGATAAAGAACTTTTGTCTGTCATTCACTCTCTTAAGCATTGGAAGCATTTTTTGTATGGTAGAGAGTTTACAGTGCGCACGGATCATCAAGCCCTCAAGTGGCTACAGTCTATGCCTAGTGCACATTGGAGTGATCACAAGCGCAGTGGTCACAATTTTTTGAGCAATTTGGCGGTTTGATTGAGTATGTGCCTAGAAAAGCTAACCCTGTTGCAGATGCGTTGAGTCGCAAAGGACCACATTTTCTATAGAGGGTGAGTCTTTTGACAGCATGAAGAATCAGTATGCAGATTCGGAGTTTGGTAAGTATTGGTTACAGGCTGTTGCTTCCCAAGGACCCAACAACTATCTCATTCGTGATGGATTGTTATTTTTTCGTCAGCGTCTATGTGTATTGCCCTCTCTCAGGCCAGCCATATTGCATGATGCACATGACTCTCACGGGTAGGCACAGGGGTATGAACACCACATTGGAAAAGACTGAACGGTTTTTCTATTGGCTTAAAATGCGAAAAGATGTGTTTAGTAATATCACACATTGCACTATATGTCAAAAAGTAAAAGCTCCTCGGGGTAAGCAACAAGGCCTCTTGCTTCCGCTGCCTATTCCCGAGGGACCTTTTCAAGATATCTCTATGGATTTTGTGACTAACTTACCACCAAGTCAGCATTCAAGGAACACTCAATGTTTAACTATTGTTGATCGTTTCAACAAATTTTGCATGTTGATTCCTTGTAACGCCACAGTTACTGCACAAGATGTTGCACGATTGTTCATAAAGAATTGGTACCCCCTGTGTGGTTTGCCAAAGTCCATTGTTTCAGATAGGGATGTTAAGTTTACGTCCAACTTTTGGCGTGCACTCTTTGAAAATTTTGACACAAAGTTGAATTTTTCATCCGCTTTTCATCCACAGTCAGATGGTCAAACGGAAATTTATAATCAATTGGCTTTTGATGTGTTGAAGTCTTATGTTCATGATCAACAGTCTCAATGGAAGCTCTATCTCCCATTGGTTCAGGCTATTCTCAATGATTCCTTCTCTTCTGCTATTGGTCGAACTCCGTATGAGACAGCTTTTGGCCGCCGATTCCAGTCACTCTTGACTCGATCGGTCAGTCAAATGCCTGATGCCAATGCTGAAAGTCAGTCATTGGATGAGATTTCTGAGAGTTCATTTCGTTCATCGCGCTCGCGTTCAAAAGCAAGGCAATTGGTTTCTTGTTGTGCCAACGCAACTCGATTCGCTTCTAAAGTAAGGCGAGTCGCTTCTTGTTATTGTAGTGCGTTTCTTTCATTTCGTTCCATCGTAATGCGAGTCGCTTCTTGTTGTTGTAGTGCGTTTCTTTCATTTCGTTCCATCGTAATGCGAGTCGCTTCTTGTTGTGCCAGCATCATGTCCATCATTGACTTGACCATCATCTCCATAGGAGTTAGAACAACTCGTGGTGTAGATGGCAAAGAGGGACGGTTGGAAAAATCTCCTGGTGGGGAGAATCCTTCGTCGCCTCTCTCATGCTCATCACCTGTATCCAAAGTATCCATTCCGCTTCGGGTGACGACCATGCACTAGGATCTTTGGTTCTTAAGTTCACGAGGAACTTGGTTCTTGAGGGTCTTGAGGTTCTTGAGGTTTTCTTTTGCTTGCAAATCGCGTTGGAGAAGGATCTTCTCTTCACCCAAGTTCTACTCTTTTCCGCGGGCGCACCCCTTGGCGGCCTTGCGCTACACACCGAGGTTGCTTTTTCCCACCTCACGTCGATTGGCCGGCCGCTAAGTGCACAGTCCGCTGTCAATGAGTGAAAAGAGACACAAGGGGACGCTGGACAAGCCCTTCTTTCTTGGCATTCCTGTCACTCTTCAACAAAACACGATTAGGAATCGACACGACCAAGTAAACTTGGGTTCGTGCGACCGCAACAAGCAAAAAAATTCTTGTGGTTCTTGTGGTTCTTTCCTTGACTAATACAGAACACTGCCAAAGCTCTGATACCAATGTAAGGTGCAGCGGAATGAATGTTGTATTTTCTCAAAATTAGTGATCTATATTTGCTCAAGGTTCCTTTTAGTTCTTAGGGAAGGAGAGAGCCTTCCATCTTTATGGAGAGTGCTATGATCACGAATAAAGTGAGTGGATATTGTGCGTGCAAGTGTATGAGACTGAGAGAAGGAGAGAAAAGAGATACGACACCCGAGAGGTTGTAAAACCCTCCTCCGAAGGCCCCACTCTCATCGGCGAGAGTGGTCTACTTTTGATTGCACAAAGGTGTAAAATGATGATGCATGGACTGATGCAATTCGTGACTATGTCGATGACGACGACGATAACTTTAGGGCTGAATTTGGTTCTCTTCTATCTGTTGTCCACAAAGGAATAATGGCTGAGAATCTGGGACCACCTTAGGGTGTTGAAAACGCTGTTTTAGTCGCTGTTTTTGTGGCTGAAATTCCCTGGTTTGTCGTGGGTATTAGGGCTTATAAAAACGTTGAGAAGAGCAGGTCTAGGCTGCGTTTTACTGCTGCAAATCAATGGCTGAAAACACTGAGGGAATGCTGCGACATAGGCTGAAAAATGCTGCCCAAAACGCTAGCTTAGGGCTGCGTTTAACTGCTGAAAACGCTGAGGTTCTTGTGGCATGCGAGGTTGATCTGCTAACGCTAGATGCAAGGGTTTGTTTGCGATCAAGCAAGGCTGGGAAAAACGCCAAGAAGGCAGACCTTGATGGCGATGGCTGTTGGAGGAAAAACGCCAAGAGGGAGATGGTATGGCGCTAGGTCTTGGATGGGGATGGCTCACCAAGGATGGCTTGGGGAGGAACTTGTTGAGAGAGGGAGGGAGTACCTGTTGCTTGAAAAGCCTGTTGTGCTCCTTGCTCATCTGCCCAATTGTGCTAACTTGGGTTTGTTTATATATTAACTTACCCAATTTGCCCTACTTAGTTCCCAACAAAAGTCACTTAATAAATAAGTGAAAAATGTCAAAAATAGGGAAAAATAGGATAAAGTCACTTGAAAAATCCCCAAACTGACTCTGATGGAATCTGATGGAAATGCTTATGCTTATGCGGTGTGCAACCAGAGGATATGTATCTACACTAAGTGACTGGGCATGCACGGTCTACGAATAGACTCACAAAAGTGCCCCACGGACACATAGGGTTGGATGTGTCACGTGACAGAGGATTTTCTCTGTAGTGATCTCTTCTAGGGAATTGCTTTTCGAGAACCGAGTTGCGTTTCGAGCATCGAGACTTTGAAGGTAGGGATTTTCATGTTATGATCTCTAAGTATTTGTTTGCAAGTGTACTTCCTCTTAGTGAGGGAGTAGGAGCAGAGGAAGGCATGAGCCTCTGTAGGAGAAAGCGCTCTGAGAGCCAGATCAGCCCAAGGGTTTCGTACCCAAGTTTGGGAAGTAGATCCACGGATCAGAGAGAGGTAGTCTCTCGAGTTGTGATCCGGAAGTTGGGATTCCCAAGTAAAACCTTCGTGTACGGGAAAGCAGAGTTGTTTTGCGGGAAGAGGACTTTGAAACAGAGTGGGAAAAGAGAGTTGCAAGGATGCCATGCCCTGAGTCTGGAAGGTGAGATCCAGAGGCGAGAACCTTAGTTCTCGAGGATTTGGAATAAGGAACGGAAGTTCCTTGGAATAGGGTTTTGCCCTAGGAATCGGAAGCTGAGGCTTCCAGGAACCATCAAGTCTTATTCTAGAACGAACGTGGTAATACATTCGGTTCAAGTGCTTGTATAGACTTCTCCTCAGTAATAAAAATACTATTAGGAGGGGGGGGGGGGGGGGGGGGGGGGGGGAGACCAGCCCATCTTCTGGTCCCCAGTACTGTGTCGATCTTCTCACTCTCTATCTCTCTCTCTATCTATTTTTCTCTATATCCTCTCGCTTCAGTATTAAGTGATAAATTCTATTTATCCGAGTATATTTTATATTGTTATGTAATATGCGCTCCCGTTTGTGACAGAATATGTAGGGATGGGGTGGAGGATGAGGAGTAGTATGTATGGAGATGCCCAGCTTATGAGAGGATACAAAGACAATACAACACTCTATTCAAGGGGCAGCCCACTCACAGAGATGATGGAAATCAAGAGACCAGAGACACGCTGTATACTTGAGATCCAGAGACATAGAGAGGTACTCTTCCAATCACCTACCACATCAAGTGGGGGATGACGATCCCAGCTCAGCCATCTTCTTCCGGGAGAGCTACTCCAGCACCCTCTTCTACCACCCAAAGAGAAGTCGCATCACAACAAGTAGAGACTACTCGAGCTATTGGGTGACCCCAAACCACCAAGATACCCAGCCCAAAGAGTACATCAAAGGGAATCAGAGAGATCCAAGAATGACATCAGAGAGCCAGGGAGCACATTCAGCAAAATGCCAAGTGCAAGCCAAGGTGGAGCAGGCCTTCCCAAACCTTGCAGCTATCCTTTGTGGGCTCGCCATCCTCTATACACCCATGCATCATATCCTACCAGTTTGGTATGCAGTGGAACTAGCTACATCTCATGATAGTATCCCCTAAGCATATAGTTTTCATAACGTCTGGGGCACCACGTGCTAGTATAGTGCAATCTTAGTACAGAACGGAATGGACTAACCTGAAGCTAGTATGGCATGTGCATGGACAAAAAACACACAAAGTATTTCTAAAGTATAGACTTTAGACCACACACGTTAAAATAAGCATGAACTTAGCAACTTAGAATTCAAGAGTCAAGAGTCAAGACACAGACAATCTAATTTGGAAACGAGGAACAACTAATTTTGCATAAGTAGAGAGCGTCCAACTAGCAAAAACAGTAAGGAGTTAGCTACAAATTGCAAAAAAGGTGATTTGGGTTCAAATTTTCAATTTGAAAAATGGTGAGACTTAAGAGAGTCAAGACATTGCTATTCACTAGCTTCTAAGTGCTCATATCGCTCTCAAATCTAGAGCCCAAGCTTTGAGCACCATCCTTATCACTAAAAAAGTCCCCATTGGATACAATGCTAAAGTCGCCCTCGTTGAGGTTCCTCTTTCGTAGGCGTGCTTTCTCAAACCGGAGTAGCACCCAATCATTTTCCTTCAATTGCAAAAGTCACGTTGATGCTTGTCTGCTGCCTTCTTAAGCCATGCTTGAGACTTCCGCAAAGCCTCCTTTACCTTGGCAAAAGCAATGTCAAGATCCTATGTATATTGATGTGCTTCAAAAATCTTGTCCTTCGTGCTCAGAATTGGTGGAACCTTTCTAACACCGTCAACAAGATTCGAGTGCAGCGATACCTTTGCAGATTTTTAGCCAGCCGGTTAGAGACTTTGGTGCAGTAGAGGGGGTTGATTTTGGGCCGAATTTAGCTTTTGACGGGAGGTTGCTTGCAGCCTCGATACCCAGTTTGTACCTGTCGACAGAGGATTGCTTTGCAACCTTGAAGTGTATTGACGGTGGCACCGAATAAGAAGAATGTTGCGGAGAGTTCTCATGATGGGGATGTTGAAGAAAAAGTTTATGAAGATATAGAGGATAATGGTTTGGAACGTTTGCAAAACTATACTCATAGCGAGGAATTACAGGAGTTACTAAGAGGAAGATTCCGGTGTTGCCACCAACTACCACGACTCAAAGGTGCTTATGTTGGAGACCTATGACCTTATCTTGATAGTGCATGATAGGTCAAAGGCTCCTACAAAGGGGTCTCTTTCTTCCAAGGAGCTAGAGAAGCTTGCAGAGCTTCAACGAGCTTGGGATCAGCTTAATGCAAGGATCCAATCTCTTATCTTCCTCAATTTTAGGCGGCAAGCACTTGGACATGTTCACAATATGACTAATGCTCAAGCTATCTTGAACCACTTGGAGCAGGTTTACAATAGGATGACACCTACGAAGAGAGCTCACCTAGAGGTACAGTTGCGTACTATGGACATTTGGCAGTCGAAGTCCATAAAGTATCGCATTCAGAAGATGCAAGAGATGCAACAAATGATTCTTCACGCAGGGAAACTAATCCCTTCGGAAGATATGGCTATAATCTAGATGCCGCATTTGACCCCCCACTATAGTGCTTTCTATTCATCCTTGATTACTGAGGGGAGGAAGAGTAATTTGACATGGGAGGAGCTTGTTCCCATGGTGTTATGCATAGACCACAACATATGGATGCAGAAGGGTATGTACATAGACCACCATATGAGGATGCATTACATAACATATGCAATGAAAAGGACTACCAAACACCTTCGAGTATCTTCACACAGACTAGAGATTGAGTCAGGGAGAGCAACGACCATACCTAGAGAGAGAAGATATGTACACTATGCCATATTAAGATAAGTAGGGGGAGTGCGTATACGGTTGCCCACTTTGTTATATGATTCAAGGCAGATACCATTGTCTCTTTGAAGAGGAATTTAAGGCGACTCCGACATGTCATAGAGCCACCCTGACTAGAGATGCCTTGCATTTTATTTTTTGTGGAGATGCATAGATTTAAGGACAGCCTGATAAATTCTATGTATGTGAGGCCACAACAGCAAGTGAGTTCCACAAAGGCTGTCTATATTCTACAGGGTGCTGACATGGAATATAGAGCTATACAAGGGCTATCCATCAAAGGACTCACAAACAGTATGGGAAGCATAAACAGTGAGAGCACCTCGAACCATCTGTGTCATATATCAAGCACATAAAGAGAACCTTCAGTATCACATGCCCTTCTCAGCATTCTTGAGAGGGAGCCCTCTCCACCTCTCGTGCACTTCAAACTGGACCCTAGCTAGGATGACAGTAGTATTAACTTAACGTAAACAAGTTTAAGTACCTCTGCAGGAGGAGGAGAGCCGCTGACTAAGAACCTTTGCGGTAGCCCTTAATGCTGTCTGTACAGCTCTGTTGAGCATCCTCAGCTGTCGCATCCTCGCGCGTCCATTCTGCTATTCACTCGCATCTTCCGTCATCACTTGAAGTTTCCAATTTTCAAGGATTTTTGCAGACATACTTCAACAATTCTCACGTTTAATTAATTGTCTGTCCTAAGGCTAAAATTTTCTCAAATAGACATACCCTTGTTTGACCTTGCTCGTCTATGGCAATGGAGGGAGCTGCATTTAAAAGACCTTCACATCTACCTAGGCTATTACTTAAGCCTTTAAACGCCGCTTGTGGCCTACCACCAAGAGTAACTTCATAGCTTCCTGACCTCTCTCACCCTCTGAATGTCAAACCCTTGAAGAACATGCATGTTGTAGATGGACCTCACATTTGTTTGGAGGAGAGATTTTCTTTTATATTGTTTTTGGTGGCTCTTATTTGCCATTTAGATTTAAGATGGAATGCAGATGTCAAATCGATTTGAGTGCCTATTTAGTGAGGTGTAACCCAACAGTTAAACTAGATATAAAAATGGCCAGGTTTTACACAAATTCTTCATAATTTAAGGAATATAAAATGTTTTCATCATGAAAAGCTCCTATAATCAATGTGAGATATCACAAGAATACAAAGCCCAAGATGACAATCCTATAAGAAATTCCATCATGCTTTCTTTGAGAGAAACCACAGAAAGCATCTACCTCATATAAATATAATCCTTGTAAAAGTAAGCATTGCCTTGAGTTGAGAAACAACTCACATCAAAAGCTCACCATCACTTTGGACTTCAGTAAAACAAGGTAAAGATTTACGGCGGCCTATAGGAGAGAGAGAGAGAGAGAGAGAGAGAGAGAGAGAGAGCTACCTCGACTCCAACGAAGTGATAGAGTGGGGGGGCACTCCCATACGCACACATTAATCCAAAAACGCTCAAATGCCACATGGAAAACATCCAACAATTCAATTCAATGGTAAAGGAATTGCACCAAAAATCTTCGTTTTTTCTTATGCCCTTATGTATGAGTGTTATATTAATTGACATCATGAAAACATAAAGCATATAAAATATTAGTGAGAGTTTAGGAATTGATTTAATTCTTGAATAATTTTTTAATAAAACAAATTACACAATAAAATGATGCATGCTATTAAATGAAAGAAATCCATAATATCTTCAGGATAGAAATGAATATTGAAAATGTCTAAACCTAATCCCTAATAATAATACATGCATTAAAGTAACAAGGTGACATTTACATATCATATCCAAAAGTTGAAAAAGAAAATCTTAGTTGTGAAAAAATTCTAAAGCTAATCCCTAATAATAATACATGCACTAAAGTAATAAGGTGACATTTACATATCAAAACCAAAAGTTGAAAAAAAAATCTTAGTGGTGAAAAAATTCTTTAATTTAAGGATAATTTATAATTTTCTAGTTAGAAATTGTTTTTCATGAAAAGAAAATTCACAAGGAAAAAAGTATGTTTTAAATCCAAAAGTTGACAAGAAAGTCATTAAATCCTTAAATGAAAAGATCCATTTATAAACTAAACAAAGATTTTTTTTTAAAGTCAAGTGAGCATTAAATAAAGGGACCAAATTACAATGATGAAAAGAGACACTTACATTATAAAAGAAAAATGTAACCTTTATAAAACTCTTTAACTAAAAAAAAATTTAAAATTTAAAAAAAGTCAAGTGAACATTAAACAATGGGACCAAATTACAATGATGGAAAGATCCATTTACATTATAAAAAGAAAATATAACATTTATAAAACAAGGAAGTCAATTTAGCATTGAAAGAAGAGACCAAGTTACAATGATGGAAAGACCTATATACATTATGAAACAAACTCACCTAACATGTGTTGCCAATCCGTGATTCTTAATCAACGGTCCAGAAAGTGCACCAATTCTCCATCCACTCTCCTATGGCCTTCTGAAGGCCAAAAAATCCGCACAATCGCATAATCTCTCCCTCAGCATCAACAGGCTAGAAAACTTGCCAAAAGATGTCTTATGAAAGCTACATGTTAACTAACAATTCTTTCTCATTAAGTAAGCCCAATGGTTGAGTTCATCGGATTTAAGCTTTGTAGGTCATTTAACACAGTAGGTATGTTTTTAGAAAAAAGATTCTCTAAAAATATAAAGCTATAGAAAGGAGCATGTATACAATGTGAGTTTGTATTTGAGAATTTTAACACTAGTTTGGACCAAAACAAGATACTTGTGACTCGAGTATCCTTTTTTTAGAATTTGAATAAAACACCAAAAGCATCTAAAAAAGAATCTCAAAACATCCTTTTGAGAGCCATTTATACACTTCTTATAGTGTTTGGAAAAATTATTTCATAGATGCTAGTCTCTTTAGACTTTTGAATTTACCATGGTGAAGAAATGGGCCCATGAAGAACATATGCACAAGAATGCATGCGATATTTTTCAAGAATAGGTACCCGAAGCTTTAAAAATTTTATCAAGCCTACGCAAATATGTGTGTGTGTGTTTTTTTTTTTTGGGGGGGGGGGGGGTATGCAAGCAGTGAGAAGATAAAATATAAAACAAAATAAATTTTTACTTAGTTGGAAGGTTGATGATGTTGCCTCGTCCACGTGTGCACCACCAAGGTAAGGTTGAAATCGATGGTCAGTATGCAGGAAAGTTGAATTTTTCTTCGAGATCGAACTCCGTGCTCCTAGTAGTAGATGGAAATCGGTAAAGAGTCTGCAAAATAAAGAGGCATTCTTCAAAATTTTTTAGGGTTTGTTGATGAATTTGCAGAGTTCAAAGGTTTTAAAGAACGTTCAATCGCAAAGTGACTGGAGGTAACTCTTTGTTGTAGTACCTCCTCAAAGTTGAAATTTCCTCAACATGAAGGATTTGTAACTTGAGGCTTTATGGCTCTTGATTACTAGGCAAATTGGGGAGTAATGCTTCAAGTGGTAAGGGTTTTGGGCTTTGGTGGGCGGCGAGAAAGGGGTTACGGTGGAAAGCCAGAAGAGTTTGGAAAAGGCAACCAAATGATCTTTGAAGATGGGTGGCCAAGGGTTTTGAAGTTGGGCATCCCACCCAAAACTTCAATGGCCAAGAAGTAGTAAGGGTGGTCGGTCAAAGAGAGACGATAAAGTTCATGGGTAGGAATGGTGGTCGACCAAGGGATATCACTCTTGGAGTTTGATGGGTGGTCATCCAAGGGGTTTAATGAATGACTGAAGACCACACTTTCTAACCAAGAGTGTGAAAGTAATGTTTGGCAGCAAGAAAAGATAGAAGGAACAACAACGCCGTGGAAAGATTGGGCGAAGGCAGACAATACAGGGGCTTTTGGGTAGCAAGCAAGTAGGGGAAATGTCTACAGGGGCGACCTGATTGATGCTGACAGTGATCATTTTGGTGGAGGTCGACCTGTTGGCCTTATTGTGTGGAGGATGCCATTCCCACAACATTCTCCGAGCATAAGGGAAAAAAAACAAACGAACTATTTGTAATAGGTAATTTTTGGTGAATTGATTGGTTATTCCCAATCTCCTCTTAAGCCGAGAGCGATTGGATTTCAAGAATTTTGAAAATTGACTTCAAGCTCTTTGTGAATCCTCAAAACTCATCAAACTTCTCAAACGAGTGAATTTTAATCCTTAAAACTTTGAATCTCCTTATATAGCCCTTGACACCTTCTCAATGTTTACTCGCTTCTTTTCGAGCACAATAAAAATCTTTTCTCATCTACCGTCCTTCCCTTAAGCCCAACCACTTCTTCCAAAGCTCCTTCAAAGCACTCTGATGTCAAATCAAAATCTTCACTTAAACAATCTTCTACAAAATTTTCTTCTTCTCGTCTCCTCACACATCCATCTTCACAACTCCACCAAATTTAGTGATTACTTTGAATTGAATACTTTACATATCTGATTACGATTGTTGATAAGCATAATTTGCTGGAAAATTTGTTGATTGACTTCAATTTGCAAATCTCATGTTGTGAAATTAAAATTTCTCTTCAAAAATTGAAATCAAGCTACCAATTGCTGCAAATCTTTGCTCTGATACCACTAATGGGAGTTCGAGAGAATAGATGCTAAATTTATTCAACTTTCCTCACACACACACACACACACACACACACACACACACACACACACACACCCATCAAACCTCTCACCATCTCTCCCACAATGATAAACCTACTTACACTAACCGTAATAAGAAAGTTTTCTTCTTTCCTAACTTTGACAGGAAAAGGAATCAAAGCCACACTTTCTTCAAGAGACATAGGTTTGACAATTTTGCTACACCCATTTAGCCCCATGGCAATAACAGCAGCAACATGCAGCAGCGAGGCAACCAAAAGCCTTCAACCAATCAAGGTCCTACTCAACCTTCCAACAATAACAAAAAGGTGAAATGCTTTGAATGTTTCCAATTTTGCCTTTATGCATATAAGTACCCAAACAACACTGCTAAGAACAATGTTCATACCAATGGCGCCAACCCAATGGAGTCACAAGTAACCCCAACCAGAGACTCTTCAACAACAATTGCCCAAATGGTGCAACAATTAACCTCATCAAAGATGCTCTTCTTGATGAATATGAATGTGAAGCCAATTACAATAAAGGCTATGATCCCAAATATGATGCCAATGTCATCCCTTCTCCAGGTACTCCTATATCTCCACACACCTTACTTAAAGTAAAGTTCTGACTAAAGAAAGCATTTTTCTTAAGTGGATCCGGAAGAGGATATTTTGAGATCAAGTGGACAGCCAGGAAGCGTGTGTCTTGCCGAGGGTTTGCGACTAGGTAGATTTAGTTAGGATTTGTAGTATTAGTTGTAGATTAGAGTAGTTGGTGGTGGTCAATTGATTTGTGAGAGATGATAAAAGCATTTGTTGCTAGTCCGTGTGTGGCACTGAAGTGTTTTTCTACTCATAAATGCAAAACCCCATATGATATGTAGGAGCAGCTTTAGGTAAGTGATATGATTCTGATCTAGAGCTATTCGTCATTGATTTATTTGCTAAAGTGCTTGTTTGGATTTAAAATCACTTAAAAGTCTGATTTTTGAGGGTAAAAATGCAATAAACAAATTTCTGTCGACATTTTTTCATGACTGATTGGTGTTGTGCATATAAGAGAGTATTTGCAAGAGTTCTGTGTACAAAAACTGAAATTTTGTAAACTTAGACATCATACGCGTATGATGTTTCAAGAGGCATCTAGAGACCAAATTTGAAAAATTTGACTGCACTAGAGTGTTCAAAAAGGGGTTTTTACACTAAGTACACATTGAGACTAGAGTTTTGACCAACTCTGGACACCCAAAAGACAAAAGACGGAGTATCAAAACTTTTTAAAAAAAGAAAAACTTGTATGAAAATTGGTGAAGTGCTTAAAAACCAGTGCTAGAGACTTAGGGATGCTAGTGGTTAAATTCTGGCAAAAAAATTATCAGTAGACATCATACACATATGATGTTTAAAGGGTAATTCTAGCATCCAAAAATAAACTTTTGAAACTATACTCATCTTCTGCAAGTTGTGTTGAGCACATACACCAAATTTCATGTCGTTTGGGCAATAGATTGAGAATTGAGGGGGTCTTACTGTTTTGGGGGATTTCCTTGTCAAAAAGTGGTGATTTTGTGCAATTTTGACATCCAAAATTTCCTGTGAGCACATAATCAGGATCTACATACCAATGGACACCTGGGGTAGAAACAGGAGTCCATTCTGATCACCTAGACTCTTAGAGGCCAGATTTTGAGTCAAAAGATACATCTGAGTGCACCCTTGTGAGCTAGAGAATTTAGAAATCAATAGGCCAAATTCCATTGAATTTGAAGCATTTTTGGGTTTGTAAAGGCCATAAGAAGGATCTAGGCAAAGTGAATTCTTAAATTGATCATATCTAGCACAAAAAGAGTTAGATTTGAATTTTGAAAGTTGTTGTGGGTTACCAGTGATGTGGGAGACCTTAGGAGTGAGTTTCACCTCATTCTAACCAGATAGACATCATACACGTATGATGTCTAAAGGGCAATTTAAGGACCAAAGTTGACATCAAAGCATACCAGGGTGTTTAGCACCACAAAACAAGCTTAGAGACAAGTTAGCTCCAAATAGTGCACAAAGAAATCACAACGATGAAGCTCTCTCGTCCTCAACCAATCGGCTCTAATACCAGTTGTGAGTGCATGCATGGATGCATGTGTACTCGACGTGCTATGCGAGGAAGGAGAATGTAGAGAGTTTTGGGTGGACCTCTCAGTGAGGATTAACCCCTCACCTCTCCTTATTGTTCTATATGATCAAAAGAATAGATAACATTAGTATGGTTAGTGTGATGGGTGTTTGGCCAGTTGGCCGCATGAACCCTTAATGTATCAAGGGGGTTTTAAGATGAAACATAAGCCAAATGGTAAGCTGTTTGTTATAAGTTTGGACTTGTGGAAAATGCTATGCTTAGAATAAAAGCATTGATTTTTATGAGACCCTTGATTTTCTTATTTGATCAATATCACTCATAATGGAGATAAAGACTTTGTTTTCTTATTGTATGACTGCTACTTAAGATGGACATAAAAACTGTGCTTTTCAATGGAGCTTTCATGAAAAAGTGTATTTAATGCAACCTTGTTTGAAAAAGATAAGAAAGCATAAGTGTGCAGATTGAAAAAGGCTTTGTAGGGTTTAAGGCACACTTCTTGTGCTTGGTATGAGAAGTTACTTGCTTTTCTAATTGCACATGGTTTTTAAAATTGTCCAACTAAGAGCACTTTGTATGTCAAGCATACAAATGACATATTTCTTATCGTTATTCTCTATGTTGATGACATGTTCCTTGCTAGAACAACAAAGAAGCACCTTGTTGTCTTTGAGGTAGTGTGAATGCTTCTTTTTTTATAACAAACTTGGGAGTCTTGAATTTTTATTCAGCCATACAAATTAAACAATGTGATGGAGGTAGATCTTTCTATCAAGCAAAGTATTAAGTTAATTTTGTGTAGTTTGATTGTGAAGATTGCAAGTGTGTTGCTACCAGGTTTGAAACTTAGTATTCATGATGCTAGACTCTTCGATGCCACTCTCTCTCAATAGGGTATTACTTTCCTTATTTATGCATGCATTATGAGTCCAAACATTCAACATGGAGTCTCAGAGGTGAGCAGACTTATGAATAGCCCATGGTTTAAGCATTGGTAGACATTTAAGTTGATATTTTACTACTTGAGTGGTGCTATGCATTTAAGATTTTTTTAATCCCAAGTGGGGATCATTGCCGCCAATGTAGCATGCTTCTTTTGACTCAAATTTGGATTGTTGATATGACATCACATTGGTAGTTTTTCCTTCATGCTTTTGGTAATTCATGCATATCATGGTAGCAATCTCTTGTGGCCACTTTTAGTTGTGAAATTGAGTACAAGGAAACTCTCAGAGGTACAACTGAGTGTGTTTAGCTTATCCCTTATGAAAAATTTGGGTGCTTACGTGATTGAATGCAATTGCACCTTTAAAAAGGACCCTAAGGAGTCTATCAAAGTTGTGATTGAATGATATTGCACCTTGAAAAAGGACCCTAAGGAATCTATCCAAGTTGCAAGCACTAGATGAAGGAATGTGAGGATAAGTGCCCACACACAAAGGGAGCTACCTACATGTGGTGATCCAAATTGAGTCCAATTATGTCACACTAGTTTATAAGGGATAGATTCCATTATAGAACTGAAGACCATGGATTAAATTTAGCTACAATAAAAAAACAAGTATTTGCTTTGGAGATAGTTCACAAATTGTGATCAATTGCAAGATGTGCAAATGATCATGTGATGTATTTAAGTTGACTTTGCAAACATGCCTTGGGTATTATGAGTTTTTGGTTATGCCATTGGACTAAACCAATGTTGACGTTGCAAACATCTCTGTTTGCTAAACTCCAAAGTGAGTTTTTGAAAAATCTCAAGGGAAAATATGAGCCTGACCAGGCATTCTCCAAAGTGTGGAGCCATGTGCAAATGAGGGATCCTTCTCACTACAATGTTGGTACTCTTTCTTTAACCTACACACTCAGTTCTCCTTTTTCGAGTGATGAGCTACAGAGATGCATTTTTTCCATAAATCATGGGTACCTACTCCACAAGGGGAGAGTTTGTGTACCGAGAGATGTAGACATTCGGTGCAAAATTCTTTATGAATGTCAAGACAGTCCAAGTACATGGCACCCTACACATAAAGTAAACTTATGTACTTGTACGATGATAGTTTTACTTGCCAGGTTTACACGGCTATGTTCAAAATTATATCTTGCATTGCCAAAAATCTCAAGTAAATAAAGTAAAGCACCTGAAGCCAAGAGGTCTCTTGCACCATTGGAGATTCTTAATGATAAACTGGAAAGTATCTCTATGGATTTCATTCTGGGTTTACCAACCATTGTACAAGGTCATGACTCAATATGGGATGTCCTAGACCAATAAACTTTCAACCAAGTCCACAATTAAAACTCCAGAGTTAGCTAAGTTGTTTGTTGGCAATCTTTACAGGTTGTATGGGTTGCAAAGTAACATTATGAGTGATCATGATCCCAAGTTTAATAGTCATTTCTGGAGGGTTGTGTTTAAACAATTGGGTACACAATTCAACATCACTATTGCAAATCATCCTAAAACGAATCGTCATATTGAACATGTCAACCAAGTGCAAGGATATGATACAAGAATACATTAGCAAGAAGCAATTGGATTGGGTGTTAGGAAATAAGACGTAGCTAAATAGATAATTAAGTAGATTACTTAATGGAGAGAGACAGATTTATATACACGAGATTATAGAGTAGAGAGAGAGAGAGAGAGAGAGAGAGTACACACGATATACGTGGTTCACCCAATGTGGGCTACGTCCACGGGAAAGCAGCCACTCAATGGCTTTAGTACTTCAAAACAAGAAGTAGTTTACAAAGGGATTATACCCTTAATGGAGCTCCCGCCTTGCTTCACTCTCACCACCTCACACTCACCTTGTTGCATCAACTTCACACTATGAAATGTGTGTAGAAATGGCCTCCTTTTATAGGCCAAAAGGGCTGCCCTCTCTTATGAGAGACAGCCATGTGTAGCCGCCCTTGTGCAAATAAGTCCAAATCGGACCCTCCAATCCGCCCATGTGTGGCCGCCCTTGAGAAGACAAGTCCGCTTTTGAATTCGGACACCGGCCACCGGCCATTGACTTTCGACCACCGGCCAACCGACCGGTTGTTTTCCGACCACTTTCGGCCCGCCGTGCGGCCATAATATTCCGGCGAAAAAAGGCCTTTAAAGTTGCCCCTGACTCTTCTCTGTGAAAATTTTGGTTTCCGGTGAGTGATTTTCCTTCACGCACGATGGCTTCTCCTCATAATGGGGGCCTTACAAATGTGCGCTTTTACCATAGAAAATTACAAGGGTAAATCAGGCTCCATACTTAACAATCTCCCACTTGGAGACTGATCTCCAAACCAAACCTGTGACTGCTTTCCATTCTGGCTTCTTATCCTTGAATGCCGATTGAAGATGAGCAAAAGCTCAACTTCTCCTTGTTGACCACCTTTGTAAACATGTCTGCAGGATTTTCACTTGTATGCACCTTTCCTAGCTTTAGTTGTCCCTCTTTCAAAAGAGTGCGTATGAAGTGATATCTCACCTCAATGTGCTTTGTCCTTGAATGAAAGGCTGAGTTCTTCGCAAGATGGATAGCGCTTTGGCTATCACTGTACAAGACACAATTGTCATGTTTGAATCCAAGCTCTTCTAAGAATCTGTGAAGCCACAGAATTTCTTTTCTTGCCTCCGTCATTGCTACATACTCTGCTTCCGTGGTAGAAAGTGAAACCACTTTCTGCAGCTTTGAAGCCCAGCTTACTGCTATGCCTCCAACCGTGAACACATAGCCAGTAGTGCTCCTTCGAGTATCTTTGTCACCTGCCATATCTGCATCAGCATACCCTTCTAGAAAAATATCAGTTCCTCCAAAATACAAAGCATTTGTTGTTGTCCCTTTTAGATACCTAAGTATCCACTTCACAGCTTGCCAATGCTCTTTACCTGCGTTGTCCATGAACCTACTCACAACTCCCACTGCATGTGCAATGTATGTCCTTGTCCAGACCATAGCATACATTAGAGAACCTACCGCTGCAGCATATGGAACTTTAGACATATAGGCTATCTCCTCTTGTGTCTTTGGACACATATCCTTCGCTAGTTTAAAATGACCAGCCAAAGGTGTAGAAACTGGTTTTGCATTTTGCATTGCAAACCTTTCTAGTACCTTCTTGATGTAATCTTCTTGAGATAGCTTTATTGTCTTCTTCGTCCTGTCCCTTGATATTTTCATACCAAGTATCCTCTTTGCAGCACCTAAATCTTTCATTGAAAAAGATTTGGACATCTCCTCTTTTCGGTCTTTGATGTCCTGCATGTTAGCACTTGCAATCAACATGTCATCAACATACAACATTAGGATGATGAATTTCCCATCTCCCAAATTCTCCGTGTAGACGCAGTGATCCGAGTTGCATCTTGTGAATCCATGATCCAACATCCATCGATCAAACTTCAAGTACCATTGTCTTTATGCTTGCTTTAAACCATACAAGCTCTTCTTTAATCTGCAAACCATTTTCTCCTTACCTTTTACTTCATACCCCTTTGGTTGAAGCACGTAGATTTCCTCCTCTAAGTCACCGTGAGGGAATGCCGTATTTACATCCATTTGCTCGAGATTTAGATCATGAGCAGCCAGAAGGCTTAAGACAAGCCTAATTGAGTTCATTTTTACAACATGAGAAAATATTTCATTGAAGTCAATACCTTTCTTTTGAGAAAAACCTTTTACCACAAGCCTAGACTTGTACCTTTTCTTCCCACCTTCTTCTTCCTTTAGCTTGTACACCCATTTGTTTTGAAGTGCCCGCCTACCTTTAGGCAACTCAACCAACTCCCATGTTTGGTTGCGATGTAGTGAGTCCATCTCCACTTGCATGCTCTTCGTCCATTCTTCTTTGGATTCATGTTGCATAGCTTCTTCATATGATTCCGGCTCTCCAGAATCTCAGATCAAGAGATGGTTGAAGGAAGGAACAAACCTTTTTAGAGGTCTACTTGCTCTTATAGATCTTCGGGAAATAGGTTGAGGCTCCTCATTTGGTTGACGTTGTTGCACATTGTCACCGTTTGCAGTCCTTGAGTCTTCACCGTCCTCAAACTCCATGTACTCATCACCTGTTTCTTTTGTTTGTTTTCTTTCCAAGTAATCTTTGTACATATTTTGTTCGTTAAAAATTACATCCCTACTTCTTAAGATTTTACCATCTTCAGGATTCCATAGGCGATACCCAAAGTCTCCTTCTCCATAGCCAATGAAGAAACACTTTTTGGACTTTGCATCTAACTTTGATCTTAGGCTTCTATCTATGTGCATGAAAGCCTCACACCCAAACACTTTGAGAAATGCATAATTCATCGGTTTACCTGTCCATGCCTCTTCTGGAACTCCCCCATCCAATGCCGTTGAGGGTGAACGATTGATTAAGTACACAGACGTAGTTACAGCTTCCGCCCAAAGCTCAAGCGGTAGGCCTGCATGTAGCCGCATGCTTCGTGCTCGTTCCATGATTGTCCTGTTCATTCTTTCCGAAATCCCATTTTGTTGAGGTGTCCTTGGGGTTGTCCTTTGCCTCCGAATGCCATTGCTAGCACAAAAGCTTTCAAAAGCTTGGCTACAATATTCGCCTCCATTGTCGGATCTGAGGCATTTAACCTTGGTACCTGTTTCATTCTCCACAAAGGCTTTCCACCTTTGAAATATGGAAAATACATCGGATTTATTCTTCATGACATAAACCCATGTTTTTCTAGTCGCATCGTCTATGAATGTTACATAGTACAATGAGCCACCAAGTGATGGTGTACTTGAAGGACCCCAAACATCACAATGAACCAACTCAAGTTTTTTATTTTTTCTTTCATTTCCTGATTTTTGAAATTTTACCCTCTTTTGTTTACCATAAACACAATCTTCACAGAACTCTAAGTCCACTTCTTTCAAACCTGGTAGAAGCTTCTTTGTTTGAAGGATTTGCATTCCTTTGGCACTCATATGCCCAAGTCGGTAGTGCCACACCGCACTGTCAACTTCTGTAGTTGCTGCACAAGCTGAAGGTTGCGTGCTAACAGTACACAAGTAAAGTGTACCGACTTTTTCACCCTTGGCAACCACCAAAGATCCCTTTGAGATCTTCCACCGTTTGTTTCCGAATGCAATGTTGTGACCTTCATCATCCAATTGTCCTGTAGAGATCAAATTTTTGCGAAGAGAAGGAACATGCCTAACATCTTTAAGCTTCCATTCATTTCCGTTAGCAGTTTTGACAGAAACTGTACCTTTGCCGACAATCTCACAAGCTTCATCATCTCCCAAGTATACATACCCAAAATTACCTTTGGTGTAGTCTTGGAAATGTTGCTTGTGTGGTGTCGCATGGAATGAAGCCCCGGAATCTACTATCCAGGAATTAGACACATTGTCTAATGAGAGAATTAGAGCATCTTGCTCTACTTTACCTACCACATTGGCCTCCGATGTTGGCTTGTTGTCTTGAGACTCTGTCTCCTTCTTCTTCTTGGACCAGCAATCCTTCTTGTCGTGGCCCTTCTTGCCGCAGTTCCAACATTCAAGAACTGACTTTGTGCGTGACTTGCTCCGCCTTGAGCGATCACGACCCTTTTGGTTTTTGAACCTCTCCTTAAGCCTTCCTCTTGTTTCCACTGATAGTGCAGCACTTGATGATTCTCCTGTGCTTCTCCTTCGCATTTCCTCGCTTAGGAGAACACCCACAACATCATCAAACTTAAGAGTATTTGTGCCAGAGATAGAATTACTTACAGCCATCACAAGGCTGTCCCAACTATCCGGTAGAGATGATAGTATAAGGAGAGCTCGCACTTTGTCATCGAAATTGATTTTCACTGATCGAAGTTGATTTATGTTTGTGTTAAAGTCATTTAGGTGTTCTGCAACTGAACCATTCTCTGCCATCTTTAGATTGAACAAGCGCTTCATAAGAAATACCTTATTGGATGCTGATGGTTTCTCGTAGAAGTCGTCAAGTAACTTCATCAAGTCCTCCGTGGTCTTCATCTCCAAAACATTGAAGGCCACCGTTGACGCCAAGCTTAACCGGATTGTTCCCAGTGCCTTTCGATCAAGGACAATCCATGCTTCATCTGCCATTGTTGCGGGCTTCTTCGCAAGACCGCCTAGTGGCAAATAGAGGTCCTTCTGGTAGAGATAGTTTTCAATCTGCATCTTCCAATGTTGGTAGTTTTTGCCGTTGAACTTCTCAATCTTGAGCTTCCCTTCCTCCGCCATAACTCCCACTCAATTCAAGGAATCCTTTCCTTGAGATAATTTAGCTACGAGCAAACCTTGCTCTGATACCAGTTGTTAGAAAATAAGACGTAGCTAAATAGATAATTGAGTAGATTACTTAATGGAGAGAGACAGATTTATATACACGAGATTATAGAGTAGAGAGAGAGAGAGAGTACACACGACATACGTGGTTCACCCAATGTGGGCTACGTCCACGCGAAAGCAGCCACTCAATGGCTTTAGTACTTCAAAACAAGAAGTAGTTTACAAAGGGATTATACCCTTAATGGAGCTCCCGCCTTGCTTCACTCTCACCACCTCACACTCACCTTGTTGCATCAACTTCACACTATGAAATGTGTGTAGAAATGACCTCCTTTTATAGGCCAAAAGGGCTGCCCTCTCTTATGAGAGACAGCCATGTGTAGCCGCCCTTGTGCGAATAAGTCCAAATCGGACCCTCCAATCCGCCCATGTGTGGCCGCCCTTGAGAAGACAAGTCCGCTTTTGAATTCGGCCACCGGCCACCGGCCATTGACTTCCGACCACCGGCCACCGGCCATCGGCCATTGACTACCGGCCACCGGCCAACCGACCGGTTGTTTTCCGACCACTTTCCGGCCGCCGTCCGGCCATAATATTCCGGCGAAAAAGAATATTCCGACACAAAAAAAGTCTTGGGGGCCTCCGCCCCCGAGGCCTTTAAAGTTGCCCCTGATTCTTGTCTGTGAAAATTTTGGTTTCCGGTGAGTGATTTTCCTTCACGCACGATGGCTTCTCCTCATAATGGGGGCCTTACAAATGTGCGCTTTTACCACAAAAAATTACAAGGGTAAATCAAGCTCCATACTTAACATTGGGAAGATTATCTCCCTATTCTTGCGTTTTCTTACAATGGTGTTAAGCATGTGATGACTGGTTTCAGTCCGTTTATGCTTATGTATGGTTTTCAACCTAGATCACCAATTATAGTTGGGTCCGGCCACGAAAAAGCTTCAACAAGTCAAGAATTTTCTCCAAAACCACATGGAAATGTTGAGATTGGCTCGTCAAAATGTTCGACAAGCACATGATCAATATAAAAACTATGCTAATAAAAAATGTGGACAAGTTACCTTCAAGGAAGGGGAAGAGGTATTTTTGCATGTGTTAGAGCATTCAGCATGTTGAAGACTAGGCCAGCACTTACATCATTTCAAGATATTGTGGGCCTATTAAGATACTCTATCGAATTGGTGATATGGCCTACAGACTATGTTACCTATGCACACTTATATTCATATAGTATTCCATGTAAGCTGTTTATGTAAATGCTAACATAAGGATGCCAATGTTATTGACCACAAGATTTTGGTTAATTTCATTGAACCTCCAACTCATCGGCGTGAGCCTAAGAATATTCTAAACTAACATGATCTATGTATGTGTCATCATGTACGTTGACAAGCATTAGTCAAGTGGAAAGACAGACCTAAGGAAGGTGCCACTTGAGGAAACATTAGTGTTCTTAAGAAAAAAATTTCCACTTTCATTTTCAAGGATGAAAATGCATCTCCGAGGGGGGAGTAATGTCAGGCCAATGGTTGGTCTAAACGCAACTTGGGGGTGCCTATAAAGGGAAAAGGCCGAGTGGAGAGTAGGCATTCAGACTCCCTATGGTCTCAGACTATTGATAGAGTGTGACGTCAAAATAATTTCCAACATCATAGACTAAGCTTTCAAACATTTCTTTGTAGGAGTAGCAATAGGCTTGCAATTCTCAAGGCTAAATCTATGCAATAGTGTCTCAGTGTACTTTGGGTAGCACAAAGTAATACCTCCATCAACCTGCTTAAATTGTATGCCCAAATAATGATGCAAAAGCTCCAATTTCAAAGTTTTAAAAGAGGCACTCAAATTAGCCTTAAAATCAGTTATATCTCCCTCATTTGGGCTAGTGAGAAACATATCATTAACATAAAACACAAAGATTAAAAGTATGTCATGTGCATAGTTGCAAGACAAGGTGCTCTCAGTTGAACTATTCTTGAAACCATGTGCAACCAATAAGCATGATTATTTTCATACTATGTACGTGGATCTTTCTTCAAACCATACGATGCCTTCTTAACCCTACACACCTTGTTTTCCTATCCCTTTTGAATAGATTTGGAAGGCTTTGATTGGACACTTCCTTATGCATATCATCATTCAAAATAAAAATCTTTATATCAAACGGATGCACATTCCAAAATTGTAAGCTACCAATGCACAAGTGCAATAAATATTAGTCATACAACAAGTGGGAGAAAGATTATCATCAAAATAGGCTCATGCTATACATGAGCAACAAAGGCCAATTGTTAGTTCTTCTGGCTGCTTGCCAGCCATGGTTATCCACCTCAAATGCGGCCACCCCCATGTATACTTTGGATATGCAGTATTTTCCCAAGTGGGAGCTTGAGAATCACCCTTAGTGGATTAATATGGCTCGGAAAGACTACTTGGAGAGAGGGAAGGAGAAGCTTGCACTTTTCTCTCAAGGGCAACAATCGTTTAATGCAAAAGAAAGTTTGGGTGAAGCTTGTGGTAAGTCTTGTTGCCTTCTAATGAAGATTTGATTTTTTGGCTCTTGGACAATTATCAAAGTCACTTATGTGGATTCATATGGGATTCACCCTTGAGTTTTGTGTGTTATTTGGAGAAGTGTAAAAATCTATACAGGAAGATTGCAACTCAAAGAGATATTATTTAATGTTATTGTTACTCTCTTCACCATATCGTTCTAGCATGGTTACAAATATTTTTTTTGGGGGGCTTGGTTGGAGTCATGTACGATAGATAGAATATCATCTAATATTGTACAGAAGCAAGGTAGTAAACATGTGGCTAAGAGATAGGCACATTCATATTTTTGGCACAAATAACTATCATTTTATGTCACCTAGTAGAGTCCATCGTTGCTTGGCTATAAAGGGGAGATACTTGGCCATAAGAAAGCATGTGTAAAAAAGAAATCCATGGTGTTCATGAACATGTTAGTGCGTTTTGCTCTAAGAGTGGTGAGTAGGTCCAAAATTGTAAAGGTGCCAATTGGGCCACAGATCATTGATTGGACATTTGGCTGGTAATACATGAGATGTTCTCATTGTTGACCATGTTTGTTATGCAATATTTATGGATGCAACTTCTATGTCAACTAAATGATGGTTGCTACTTACGAGCTTGAATGTGGGTAGGTGGTGTGAGTCCAATACAAGCCGCCATAAAGGAATTTTTCTTGAGTTGGGTTGTGGTATTGCTCCACTTCTTTGAGCATCAGTTTACATTGATTGCTTATGTGCTACTATGGATGTTGATGATGTCCTTGTCTCATCACATCTAGTGCCTCTTTGTGCTACAAAAAAAGAGGCAAATTGGTGATGTGGGAAGCTCATCTCATGTTGGAGACAATGAAGACCATTTTGATGTTTTGGTAGTGAGATATCTCATCATATGACTAGTCACCCATTTATTCTATGGCTTGACGTGTTTTGTTGATCACTTCATGGATCGAACTTTTGATTTCCCACCTTTTAGCTATGTATTCTTTATTGTTTTATTGTAAGTGGCATGCTTATAATATTTGGTAGTAGTAGATTAGACAATTGCATTAAATTATTTACACCCCTTGATAGTGCTTAGCACATGGGTGACCTAGAATTAAACCCCTTTATACACCCTCCACTTCTAATATTAGAGGATTCATAACTCTCAAGCAGTACCAACTAACCACTATCACAGTGTCTAAGAACTTCAAAACTAGTTTTCCTTCTCCACCTCCTCTTCCCTTTCCTTACCTTTGGATCTTTGTTCTCTTTCTCTCAATTCTTCTCTCTTGATCATGAGACCTCTAGAAGGACTTCAGACCATGTAAAGTGCTGCTTGTGTTCCCTCCAAAGCACTATACACTTTTGTTGCTTTGTAGTCTTATGCATTGAGAATACAGTAGAGTGTGCTTTTTAGCTTGCCAAGCCTATGAAGCTCATCACGCAAGGCAAGTCACTTTGTTTCTCTCCGTTTTTGCCCAAAAATTCTCCTAAAAGTTCTCCCTTCTTCTCTCACTTTTGACTTCACCGAGGTATATTAATAGCACCTCTCTCTGTCTTTAAACTAGATGCTACCTTACTATCATCTTCTTCTCTAGACTCTCAAAAATCATTGTTGCCTCTCTCTCTCTCTCTCTCTCTCTCTCACACACACACACACACACACACACACACACACATTGCACATATATTTGTAGTATGCTTTTCTCTTTCTTAGTTGACCTTTCCACCTCAATGGTCATGGTAGCAAGGCCCTTGTGCATTCCACACCTTGTTTTGTAGGCCCTACCCTAAAATCAATCCATTGTTTGGTTGCCCACTCTTCAAAAAGCTACAATTGACTATGTGTATTGTGTAAAATTCAAATGAGAACTCTTTTTGTGTTTTGTTCTCAAAAGAGGAATTATGTTGTAGCTAGAAGAAGACTTCTAACAAAAGTTTTTCTTATCCAGGAGTGATGCTTGCAATGGAGACATCCATTTGAAAGGCACATTATCAAGCTTTTAACAATCAAGCATATGCATACATGAAACCTTTGATAAGGCAAAGCTTGTGTGTTCAAGCATGTGTAGTTCTTTAAGGCAAGACTTGTTAGCATCTTCTGTAGTTCATGTGCATTGTGAGTGGTGAACACGTTGCAAGTACATGTGCCATGGGTTTTTTTTTTTTTGGGGTGGGGGGGGGGGGGGGGGGGGGGGGTCTCATGAAATGAGTGCAAAAGTAGAGAGAATTGTCTTGGTTTTTTTAGTCTCAAGATTTAGCATCGAAGGACAAATAATGATTTGAAGGTGTTCACTCGCAAACTTAATTGCATTATCTCCAAAATAAAAAACCCAACCACACATGCTGGCCAAACAAGTGATAGAATCAGAAGGCTAGCCTAGAGAGTAAATGATGAATCAACACAATATTTACATATCCAATAAATTAAGAATCAAATGAATTTCCTTTTACATTTAAGGAAGAAAGAGAATAGGTTTATGGATGTACCTCTTGATGACTTCTAAAAATAAAAAATCAACACGTACATAGTGTAAATTCTAAGGAGAAAAAAACACTGGGGAGAGGTTGAAAGAAAAAAAAATAAGATGCACAAAAGACATGCACATTGCACGCACACTCACCACTTTTTTATGTATAGAATACAAAGTCTTCGACTTTCCACTTTGCAGAGGCTTTTTATTTCAAGTGTTTTGAAAGGAGTTTTTATTTTATTTGAAATTGTTGAAACCCAATAATAAAAACATCACAAAAGTGTAGTTTGTACTATTCTAATGGTTGCATGGAGCACCTAATTATCTTGGTATCTAGATGTTAGAACTAACATAACTACACAAGGAATTTAAAACAAAAGCTAATTCTGCAGGGCATCATGTCTTGAGAATGTATCTAACACTACCTTCCCAACCACGCCAGCAGTCAAACAACTTTTCTAAGTAGCTTTCACGAGGCAAAACATAAACAGGTGGTCACCTCAAGAAAGGTGGTGACGTTAAAGGAAAGGTAGGCTATATGAAGATGCGGATACAGTGAAGTGCCATTTCAAAATATCATCCAGTTTAGTCCACAACAACAAGGTAAAAGCATGCCAATTTGCATCACACAAAGGTGTTATTGAGCACAAATAGATGCAGCTTACAAACCATATATCAATGTCAAAGTGTTGTAAATTAATCAATGCTCCTAAGCAAGATATTTTATTGCAAACAATCATTGTCCTCGCTTGATGTTGAGAAAGTGCTTAGAATTTTCTCCATAATTACAAATCTCTAATTTGAAGAGGTCGGAGAGGTAGAGAAATATCATTACTAGGAGAATGGATACACAATAAGTTTTCCAAACTCTCAGGTGTTAGCTTTCACAACATCTGAGGGTATTGCCCAGAGCTATTCATTCCTCATCGATCAACACCTTCTCATGCACATTGTGATTGTCAACACGCCTTGGTGGAATCATGGTCCACATTTCTCCAACTAGCATAGTGTGTCCTAAATCAAAGCCTCATTCTCTAGATTCTAAAGTAGAACTTCACTTGGAGACTTTCGATAAGATGCCATGAACTCATTGATGTAGTGGAGTCCCTTGAGGAGAGTGAGGTGCAAAGTTAGTGCCACTTTTGCCAGTAAAGGCCATGAGGCCTTGCGCTTCAAAGTAGAATATGAATCAATTGTTTATGGAAGCTAGGTGTTGTGATACATGGACGTGATTTATTTCTTGAAAAAAATCAAATGTGAATAAGGTGGAAAGAAAATCCTAGTATTTCCCCTTATTTTGAAAACCCATCCTTTCCCTATTTCCAAATGACTCAAAATCCTTGAAATGGGACTCAAAATTTCAATTCTAAATTGATTGAGTATCTGGTTAGGAATATCTAACCAAATACTTGGAGTTTCTGCCCTTATTTCTATAATCAGTGGTTTCATTAATTCATTGAGCTGTAAGTGAATGAATGCTCCATCTCCAATCAAAATTGAGCTATGTTTGTTGAATTCAGTGTACTTTCCACTATCCATGTATGTATTCCACTTGTTCCCCACCAACTTTTGGGGATAGATACATTGATAAGGTAAAAAGATCTCTCAAAGACACTAACACTAGTGGTTTTTAGGGGGTACATGCTACCATTAGATTGAGGTAGGATGTACTTTTAAGGTTGTTGGAGGTTAGTTGTCTCCCCCTTATTTACAAATGGAGAAATAGGTCATGAGACAAGGGCAAGGGCTTTGCACTCACTTTTTGGTGAGAGCATGAAGGAACCATTTGAAAAAAGCCTTTAGACTTGAGAGCAAGAAAGACAACGGCTACAATAATTAGAACCATAAAATCACTGTATTGAAGGAGACGGTGGTCTCCAATGTCTTTCCCATCAATAAGTAGACCAATAATAACAAGCTCAAACCTTCTGCAATACCATCAAGCACGAAACCATAGTAGTGGTTAAAATGTCAGTGAAGATGATATAATATACTCATGTGGCTATTTTGTTGATCAATGCAGAGCAGTAGGACAATGAGAACTTGTGACCATCTCACCTCCTCTGGGTCACTATCAAAGGTTGAGTGTGTATGTGGGACATGCAGCATCACTATCCCTAAGACCTTCAATTTGATAAATGTAGCACTATACTGCTTTTACACTTCTAGTCTTCTTCATGTCTTCTTCTCAACTCTTATAATTTTGTTATACATGTGTATGTATGTGCTCCCTCAAGCCATAGAACTCAACCTTTGTTTGGACCCATTTCACTGAGTAGATGGTTGCCCTCAATACCATGGCTACTTGCACAATGCCCTCCACACCTTATTCCACGTGCTTCAACGTTAGCAACAAATGGGGAGATCACATAGCCAAGTGTGCTAGAACTAGATGTAGAAGCTCCAAGCTCTCAATTCTTGCACGTCTGCACTTATGATGCAACCATTTATACCTATAGGATTGCATGTCCATCAAGGTGTGGTTCCATCGTTGAGCATTGCCCCAATCAAGGATGTGTCAGCTCATCATGAAAGAAAAGCTTTTTCCTTGATCCTTGCAAGGAGCTAGTGTTGGGAGTCTTGTATGTTGATCAATGGAATTTGTAAGTACAACATGCTTGTTCTAGAATCCATGAAGTCCTAAACCATTGTCGCTTGCATGCACACACACGCACGTGCACACACACACACATTGCTAGGAATAGTGTGTTAATATCCTTGTGGTATTATTTACTTGGGGCTAGTTGACCTAGGGCCTTTAATATTGAACAACTCATATTGGCCTAGATGATGCCCTATATTATGTTTTACCTGAGGGTGGTAACCCTGTATGAAGGTAGAACTGGTGACGGTCTCCTTGGGCCTTATTTTTTCCAAAACTCTCGACCAAACATGGATACATAGGTATTATTAGATACAAGTTTGCATTGTTAATCACACTTTTCCCCACCTTTGTAAATTCCCATGCAAAGATTATACCTTCATGGATTATCCTGTCATTTTAATTTGATTTACTAAGGACTTTTCAGAAGGACTATTACCCTTTGTTGTTATTTACTATCATCTCTCTCTCTCTCTCTCTCTCTCTCTCTCTCTCTCTCTCTCTCTCTCTCTCTCTCTCTCACACACACACACACACACACACACACACACACACACACATTGCTAGGGATAGTGTGTTAATATCCTTGTGGTATTATTTACTGGGGAGTAATTGGCTTAGGGAGCCTTGGGTGAATAAATGGAACAAATGCAGTAGGTGATATTTTAGGAGGTGCCTTAATTGGCACCTAATACTTAGTAGCTAACTAAGTTTTAGGACGAAAGGCGAGGGTCTAGCTCTGCCAATTTTTCCCTCTTCTGTGTTAAACTGCAATGGCCCTTTTGCAGTCTGCATTTCTGCGCGTTCTAAATACCCTCCTCCCCCCTCTCTTGCCCCTCTCTCTATCTCTCTATCCCTCCATTCCCCCTGCTCTCTGTACGAGACTATGATGTTTTTGAAGCTAGGCCCTCCTCACTAATTTCAAGGAATAGGGACATTAAATGGAGTGGTGTTGTTGTATCGTTTTCCTCTTGAAGCTGGGCCTGCCACACAGCTGTAAAGGAAGGGCCTCTGGCTCTCAACCCTATAAAGGTGAGCCTTCATGCTCACTTAGCATTGGTACTGTATGAGCATGTGAGTACTTGTGTGCATTGAGTTTGTAAGGGTTTTTCCTGCAAAGGGGTACCATTTAGTAATTGGCTATATGGCTAAGGGCAAAGATAAGCAGGCTATTGTGGAGTTGGCTGCTCTGATTCCATCTCAAGGTGACTTATGGATTTCTTATGGGCTACTGTCCATTGGTATGGTGTGATTTACTTGATGTTATGGAACTTTTCCTTATGCATATATTTTAATGTTACTTCTCCTGAGCCTTTTGTGGCTATGGCACGGTTGATTTGTGTGCCTTTTGGATATGCATTCAATTTGTTGATGAATCATAGAGAAGTGCACCTGTTTGTATCTGCGGCCTTGGTTTATGATTTCCTTTCAATGTAGGGTTTTTCTGTCAATGCATACATATGGTCATATCATAGGCTTGGGTTGTTTTAACATTGATAGAAGGTAGTCGCTTGCAATACTCGATGGAATGGTGCTTAAAATTAGGATTGAAGGTCCTCTTAACTCTTGGTAAATAACCCTATATGGTAAGGTTGAACTGCTTGTTGGGTGAGAAACAACGGCCTGGCATGTTTGAACAGGTCATTAGCATGTGGTTGAATGTTACCTTGAACCTTTTATTAGGTTAAAATATGTTGATTAGAGTCCTTCGGAAACACTTGGTGAAGGAGCCTACTTAATAGGGTTGACCTACGGTGGGTAAAAGACCGCGACCTAGTACTTTGTTTGTTTACAATGAACTACGGAGCAAGTATTCAACTTTTGTAGAACTTCTGGGTTGGATACCAAGCTTACTATTCTTGCTATGCCAGCTGGGTATTGTGTTCCTTTTGAAAAATTTGCTCAACTTGGCCATACATAGTTTGAGTGTCTGGGTTTGGTACTGAGCTTACTTTTCTTGCTCGATTATGGCCTATGCCGTCTGAGTATTGTGATCCCTAGAAAATCTGCTCAACCTGGACGTACATGGTTTGAGCTACTAGGTTAAGAACTGAGCTTACTATTCATGCTCAGTTAAGGTCTAGGCCGGCTTAGTTTTGTGATCCATTGTAAAACTGCTCAACTTGGACGTACACGGTTTAAATATTTGGTTGAGGGACAAGGTTATGATTGATTATGGCCAAATATGATTCAGAGTGTGGTTATATAATGTTGTGAATTATGGTGGATATGGTTGAAAATCAGTTGATCATGAAATTGTAAGTGGTGGCTTATTACATTGAGGGTATGGGCCATGGTGGCTCTGCACTAGCTTTTAAGAATTATGGTACCACGTAACATCCCCTCTATATGTTATAGGTGTTTAGGGGAGTAGCGTTTATACTTTCTACCTTACATGTGGTTTTGACTCTGTCTAGGGAGGAGTAGAACTTACTTACTAGCATCCTTTTATGTTACAGGTGACTCCAAAGTGTAGATTGATTGCACATATGAGCACTATCATTGAACCTGGAAGAATCACGACAATTAATGCCAAACTTTGTAAAGTCAAGAAATAGGTCTATTTGGCCCACTTTGAGGCCAAATTGCCCCATATAACTCGTCTCTAACCTTATCTTATGAGAGATTGCAAAACAAAAGGAGCTCCAAATGGCTTTTTTTCCCGTGTAAATGAAACCATCTCTAAATAATTTTGTAGCTTCACCTTTCTTATTATTTATCTTTGAAAGCAATTTAGTTGGGTGACATCTATAACATGTGGGATACCCATGCATCACCTGCATACGGTGCCAAATCTAACTACAAGTTGTGTTGTTTCCATGGATGCGGGTGAGGGTTACCTTCTCAACTATGGTTTTCAAAGTTCCTTGGATTGAAGATGGTGGATTTTTATATCTTCGGGCTCTTAACTCTCTTTTACTTATGTATAAAGTCCGTTCTGTACTATGAATGGGAATTATACCACCTTCGTATTGACATAGTTTCTAGTGTCTTTTGTAATTTGAAAGGATTCTTTGGTGTTTATGTTATATTGTTACTGGAACACACACACACACACACACACATCTTCTTCAACACTTGAGATTCTCTTCTCTCTCTACCCGTTGATGTGTAGCAATAAGCAATCATTGTGTGAGTCAAAAAAATACACGTGAAATCTGAACGAAAATCTTATCTCATGTATTTTGAAATTTTTTTCAATAACATAAGAGAGACCATGCTTCACCAGCTAAGCTTATGGTATTGGAATGCCAAAAGAAATTTAGACTTCTTGGTAGCAATTAAAATGAGCCCACCACTTCCACTCATGGACACCCATACAAAAGTAAATCTTATAATTATGAAGGCCAACTAGAGTGCTTCGTTAGCTATATTTGCATTGAATTGAGATTGAGTAAAGTATTGGAAAGTGTATATGCCATTTCAATGCTTCTCAAATGAAAAAAAAATGGAAAAGTTATATTATTTGATGCTATTAATTATGTTTAAGATATTTATTAATTGAGAGGAGAGACATCAAAATGAAGCGCGCGCACACACAGCAGAGTTTTCATTAAAGCGTACCTCGTAAAAAACCACAAGGAGGGTTAATGTTCATGATCATACAAGACTTCAATGTTATTAATTGTTTGTTGTTCCATTTTTATGTTTCAAGAAAAGAAAAACATGTAGGTTTCCTTGCATGTGAGAGTTTGCACATTCCTCCTCAAATTACAATAACATGTGGGAACATGCCATTCCCAGGGCTACATGCAATTTTCAACCCATTTTATAACTACATTCTTAGTGTCAAAATTAGAAAAAGCTAATGCTTACTCACCACATGATTGAATGTCTATCAACAATGCACACATGTGGCATTCAACCTTCCATATGGCGGCACTGCTTAAAACAAGCATGATAGTGGAGGTGGAGTGGATATTGCAAAGATTGAAACAACGTTACCAAGCTTTGGCATGGAAGAGCCAAGAGGGCTCTATTACAATGGTAGAGGAACATTTTGAGCGTGATAGGTGCATATGCAAGGTAGTCAAGGAGAAGGCTAAAGTTGTGTCACCAAATCTTTGGTATGGAAGAGCTGAAAGTCTTTTGCAGTGGTAGGGGATAGATATGAGCACGACACGTGCATAAGATATCCTACAACTAGATATGTTTGTCTTCTAGATACTTGATATCTTCATCAACAAATCATTGAGCCCTTCCACTTGCATCAGTCCCAACAACTATGATTTGGATGCTTTTGAGCACCATTCTTAATCCTCATTCATTCAAATTTTTGTGTTGTCTTTGACATGCCAGCAGTTGCATAAGAATCACACACTAACACATGCTGCAACAACGTTTTGTGCTTCCATAAAAGGGCACCATAGTTGGCATACATATGAGCCAAAAAATTGGCAAGCCCAACATGTTTACAACAGCCTATGAGTAGAAATCCATGTGATGAGCACATTGACAAGAAAGATTGCAGTAGGGAAGTTGCCCTCATGTTGCATCCCAACAAAAATAATTCAGAGCTTCCTTAGCCTGCCCTTGTTGGGCATATCCTCTTATAAGAGCACTCAAAGAGACTTTGTTTAGCAAGAAACCTCAATTTTCATCCAATTAAAACAGCATAGAGCTTCCTTGCATCAACAATGTTGGGCAACTCCTATACTTAACGTGCTGCAAGAGACGACATACCAGGGAGAATGCCCTTCATGAAGTTTTTGTGCTATTGTGAGGACATTGTATTGCCAACAGCCCTTGACTAGCAATCACATGATGAATTCTGATACCCATGTGAAAGTCTTCCATAAGGCCACATGCCTTCAAGGTGCAAGCACATGTGAATGCATTTGGAGAAAGAGGTTTCGTTAAAACAATCAAGAGCTCTCTTGCGATAGGCATATTGGGGATATCTTGCAACCAACATGTTGTAGGTGATGACATTCGAAGAGAATGCCCATCAAGAACTTTTCATGCTTTTGTGAGTCACACATTTGGCATACATATTAACCAAGCATTGCCAAGCATGACAACCTTCATCAACAATGTTGAACTAGGTATCTTCTCATGAATTCTCTCACCCATGTCAACAGCTTGCATAAGGCCATTGGACTTCAAGGTGCAATCATAGGTGAATGTATTTGGACAAAAGCCTTCCGTTTGCATCCGTTTTGAGAGCTACCTTGGCACAACGAAGTTGGGCATATCCAACAATCAATGCATTTGAGGTGATGACAATCCGGAGAGAAAGCCCATTTATTTATTTATTTATTTGCATTTATGGGAGCACGACATTGGACATACAAATAGACCAAAGCACCACCAAGTACATTATTTTTTTACAAATAATCTTACCAACAATCTCAATGTGAGAAACCCTCACTTTGCATTTGTTTAAAGCAGCCCAAATCTTTCAAAAACAACAACGCCATGCTATAAGAGCACTCCAAGAGACTTTGTTTGGCAAGAATCCTCACTTCCAATCTGGTAAAAGCAGACCAGATCTTTCTTGCCATATCCATGTTGCGCATATCTTGTAGTTAATAGCCCTTGACTAGCAATCACATCGTGAATTTTGATACCCATGTGAAAGTCTTCCATAAGGCCATAGGCCTTCAAGGTGCAAGCATAGGTGAATGTGTTTGGAGAAAAAAATTCAGTTAAAATAGTTAAGAGCTTTCTTGCGACAATCATATTGGGCATATCTTGCAATCAACACATTGTAGGTTCCAAAGAGAATGCCCATCAAGAACTTTTCATGCTTTTGTGATTGTACAACATTTGGTATACAAGTAAACCAAAGCATTTCCAAGCATGGCATCCTTCACTAAGAGCGCCAAACCAGGTACCTTCTCATTAATTCTCTCACCCATGTCAACAATTTGCATAAGCCTATTGGCCTTCAAGGTGCAAGCATATGCATTCTGACTGAATTATGAAGAGATGCATCTGCTAAAAAGAGATTTTTGGCCATGCTCCCGTCGTGTGTATTGAGAAATTAGTGTATTCCAAGAGGCGACATCCCAAACAAGAACCTCCTCAAGAACTTTTTGTGCTTTCTCAACTGCACCACATCTGGCATAAATATAAACCAAGACAGTGCCACGCATGACATCTTTTTTCAACATCCTCTAACTAGCAATATAATTTTGGATTTTTGTGCCCATGTCAACATCTTGTGTAGAGACACATCCCTTCAAGAAGCATGCAAATGTGATCGCATATGTTGAAAATATACTAGAGCTTTCTCTTGTGGAAAATCCTGCGATCAATGCATTCCAAGTGTCCACACTCTAGATAGGAACCTTAAAAATATCCTAGAGCTTTTTTGGCCCTGCTCTTGTTGTGTGTATCCCACAACCTGTGCATTCCAATGCTACTTTTTAAAAACAAAATTTGGAGAGAGGTCGCCGCTTTGCATCTACTGAAAACATACTAGAGCTTTTTGGTCCCGCCCCTCTTGGGAAAATCTTGCAATCAATGCATTCCAAGAGTCCACACTCCGGACAGGAAGCTCCTCGAGCACTACGTGTTGATGCGAGGCTCTCTCTCTCTCTCTCTCTCTCTCTCTCTCTCTCTCTCTCTCTCTCTCTCTCTCTCTCTCTCTCTCTCTCTGTGTGTGTGTGTGTGTGTGTGTGTGTGTGTGTGTGCCCCCCCCCCCCCAAGCACCACGCACCGGAGGGTTTCCAATCAACGAGCAAAGAAAATCGAGCGAAGCCAATTTTTGAGCAAATATGAGCGGCAATTAGATTTAAGAAAATTAAAAAAAGAGCAACAAACAAGAATACCTTTCTCAATGAAAGAAATGAGAGATATATGGTGAGGTTATTAAAAATAAAGGAGAGATATATGTTGAGGTTCTTAAAAAGAAAGGAGAGATATATGGTGAGGTTATTAAAAATAAAGGAGAGATTTCTGGTGAGGTTATTCATGTTTATCTTGTTTTCTTTTTTTAAGATACAAATAAGATTGAAAAAGCCACCCTTGATGAATACTTGTATGCAATGACATGCATCCAATGATATCAACAACATTTTCCCAATGATGAATGATGTCTTGGAGGTCCTCTGTGATAAATATTGATGAAATCTTGAGACTAACATTGCTCCGGAATGGAGAAGTAGATTGAACAACCTTGTAGGACTGAGAAACCTCATGATCAATAGTATAAACATGCTCGCCCACATTTTATTTTCTCTTTATTCAAGCTTTATATGCTCTCCTGACAAAGTGAGAATGTTCGAAACTGCTCCTCTAGTCTTTGGCCCCATGGAATAGTGTCACCGTAGATAGCTAAGGTCTTTTGCCCTCTCATGCAAAATCCTTGTCCTCATGAACTGAAGCTTGGCTACACTTGAAACTCTTGCCTTGCATTAAATGGCCAAAACACGTGCATACTGACCAGCAAAAAGCATTGCATGTTAGAACCTTATAGAAGTGTAAAGGCTTTAGGGGTTGACATAATGGAACTTCTTTTGAGGCTAATGGTCTTGTTCTTTTTTATTGTGACAGAAAGATGTTTAAAGTTTTGCCTTGGTTTGCTATGATATTCTAACCGAAAGTCCCCATTTGAACGCACTCAAATCCGGAAGAGGGTGCTGGCAAGGGAAAGACCAATGCTTCCTTCTAATTCCTGTCCCCCATCTCTGGCCAGTTACATCCAAACATGATTGCATGCTGAATCAGCTCGAAGGCAGGCCTTCCCCCAGATCTACCGAATGTGGCGCTACTTCAAGCCTTGCATTCTTTTAAGAGACAATGCAGAGCTTCAGCATTATCAGAATTAAAGTAGTGTAGTTGTTGGTAATTGGTTGTAAATTGTAATAGCCAGTGTCCCTATCGTGTGCGGTCGCATTGATGACATGCGACAAAGTTATTTTGTGCATAAGTTTGATTGTACTCTTCAAATTACCAAGGCCATGGCTGATGATGACAGACCATACCCAGTAAAATCAGAGGAAGCTATGAATGCGCACCAAGAGCTACCGGCTTAAAAGTTCCTCAAGAGCTAGAGGAATGTGACTTAGAAGGGCACCACATTCATTAAATTATGGTGGAGTAGTACCTTAAGAGTATTGACACGATACTTACTGCACAGAAACCCCTTTCGAACCTCAATTGAGGTGTAAGACATGCATGCATGCAGCACCAAGCATTGCCCACATAATGTGAAACAGATCAAGTACCGTAGAGGCGACGCTTGTCGCGCATGACCAGCCATGCCAAACCTGCCAGTAAGCAGCAACCCATCGTCGAGCACATATGGCCGCTTCACGTCCGGCAACCGTCCCTTTGGCCGCTTGGCGTTGTTTCCTGGATGTTTATATCTATCATCCGCCATGGCCGATGCTTGCTTTGCTCTCTCTCTCTCTCTCTCTCTCTCTCTCTCTCTCTCTCTCTCTCTCTCTCTCTCTCTCTCTCTCTCTCTCTCACACACACACACACACACACACACACACACACACAACTACGTTGCCACTTGCATGCTATCATCTGTTATGTTCTCTTCTTCTTCTTCTCTTTGTCTTGTATGAAGGCGGGAGACAGAAGGGTGAGATGAGACGTAGCAATAGTTGTGGCTGAGCTCGTTTTCCCTTCTACGCCCATTTTCCCTTCAGCCACAGCATGGCTACCCCATCCCTCTGCACGCTCTCTCTAACCCCTGTGAAACCTGTCGAAACCAGTCCGCACCTGCGCGGACTGGTTCCAGCAGGTTCAACAAGCGCTACGTGGTTTTTTTTTTCTTTAATATTATCAACTTCACCAAGCCTTTCAAGTTTCTTAGGTCTAGAAAAATACCTTTTCCCAAAGCGGTGAAAATAAGGAAAATTTTGAAATTATCATGGTTTTTAGGTCAAATTTGAAGCTTTTGCCACTAATTACACTAAAACTTCTCTAAATTTCTCGGGTTTTTTAAAAGCAAGTTCAAAATCTAATCGGAATTATTAGCCGGTTAAAATACATTGTACCCCGTTTTTCTTTAGCATGTCACATTCGTATGACCTTCGTGGTTTTCTTAAAGGCAAGCTCAAAATATAATCGGGATTTTACAATTTTAGCCGGTTAAAATACATTGTACCCCTTTTTTTTCTAGCATGTCGCCTTTGTATGACCTTCGTGATTGTAATCAAAACAAATCCATGAAAATTCAATCCAATTTCAGCAGGGGGCGGCGCCACTTTTGACGATGGGGAATTTAAGCGCTATTTCAGTGGGGCTGGACGTTGCTGTTGTAGATTTTATGTTTTTTTAAATAAAATCAGTAACTTGTTAAAACTGGGTACCACATATTACTCGATCCAAGTGTAGATTTAATCATAGTTCTCATATGTTGATCGCTACTCAAAACTTTGGGGGGTCAGACCCCAAAGTCTTACCAAATGTGCTAGACGACTTAGGAACACTCCTAGAGTGATAGTAGCATGAGAGAAAGAATGCATCCACATGTCCCCCCTCATCCCCATTTGCGGCCCTTCATTGTCATTGACCATCTTGACCTGGTGTTGCTAGTGTCGTCAGCAAGCGACTCGGACTGCACAACCTTTCTACCACCAATGGCGAGCTCGAGCTGTGCTTGTGCACTTTTGCTTGATCCCCCCTCTTATGGGACATCTTCAAAATTATTTCACTATTATGTATTTTCAAAATGTGTATCACAGACTTGATCACATTTATACTTTAAAAAAGGTTCTTGGGCATGTTGGAGAATCCAGACAGCTATGCCGAAATGGGTCCTCGACACCGTGGATCCGTTTTGAAAGTTTTCTGGATTACAAAAGAGAATTATTTTACAAATAAATTTATTGCTCAGGGACACGCTCGTTTCTTTTGTCGCTCGAAAACACTCGCTCGCCATTTTGTAAGACCCACGCACCGGTGTGAGTGGCTAGAGGTCTCTCTTTCTTAGACGTAGCACATGAGAGCTCTAGCCCCCACTCGGCAAGGCTGCAATAGGTTGACCGCAGAGAGAAGTCTTGAGCACACAAAGCGGCATGCCAAATAATAGTGTTGCCATCTATAAAGAGGCATTTTGAGGGCAAAGGGGAGCTTGAACAATTGCATAGCTAGCACACAGTTGCTTGCAGGCTATGATGGCTAAGGCTTAGCTCTTCTCGGTCACCAGCCAACCAAAAAGGTCGAAGGGTAGGCTGCAATATTGACATGTTGGATCAGACGTTGCCTTGTGCTCATTGCATCGCTCTCTCCATGTTTGAGCCATGCGGCACCTCTCTCTACCCATGTTGCTTATACCTCTCTCTTATATTGTTTGTCTACCACGCTTGTTGTAGGGGCGGTTTTAGCAACACATCAAAGCTAGGAGGGGAAGGGAGCTCTCATGGAGTCATGTCAGGTAGATAGAAAAGGTCCCAAGAGTGCTATTGGCCACAACACTTCGTCTTAGGGTGAGATAAGGTTGCCTTCTAAGCAAGCACTGTCCAAAGATTCCAATAGAAGATGAAGAAAGCACGAGCGACAAGAGCTCTGAATTACAAGAATCAGCTAAAGAATCCGGATACTCGTCTACGTCTTCAGAGGATTGTGATACTAACGACAAGCTATGTAGAGTGTGGAAAGAGGAGGATGCCAAGGGACAATTTAGAGGAGGATTCTCATTTTGTGAAGTAACTCTGAATCGGGTACTTTCAGTCAAGATTCACCAAACTGGGTCGGCACGTAGGGAGAGCTTGGGCAAAGATGCAAGCCAAAAAATAAGCAAAAAGACTCTTAGTTGGGACTTTCATTTGCGACATTGTCTAGAGAATAGTTGGCTTGAGAAAATGCTATGAGAGATAGAGAAGAGAATGTTGGCGATGTAGCTATCCACCTTTGACAACACTTGCACATGCTAGCATTAACAATATACTAATAGTGTTCAAGCCAACAAAAGTGAGCTAAAAAGGTAGCGAAATTCCAACAAGCCAACACCGGCAAATTTAACAGAGGGATAAGTTAGCTCTTCTGTACAAGCAAGGATGTTGCAACAAGGCCTGACTGCTAGTTAGTGACTTGTGTAGCAGTCCCAAACTCAAGCTAATTGTGACACAGGTCCTGTTGCTCATGTTATTTAGAGCAAGAGTAGCAAGGCCTTGAAGGTGCTATTCATAGCACGAGTAGCAAGGTTGTGAAGGGTTTCTCTAGGCGCACATAGAGTCATAAGAATATCGAGAAATTGACTAGGGTGGGTGGCAAAAATAAGCACTATTTCTACCGACTGATGGAAAAGTCAAAGATGAGAGGCGTATTTTAATGGTTGACCATATAAAACACATGCAAAAATAAGCAAAAGTTATCCGTGTTGTCATGCTCTCTAGCACCTACCTATCATTTATTCCAGTACCATCATTAATTTCTGAATTCAAAATACAAGCAACAAAGAAACACACTAAGCTCTATCTCTAAGGATGAACTTACAATAGTTCCTACTATAGCGAAGCCTCCTTCCTACATTGTGATTATGTAGGATGGCAATGTTTATTCTTTTTAGTGATTATCAAAGGGCTACTAACACTTAATCAAGGGAGTTGGATACATAGCAAACTGACTTTCTTTTTTACCTACTTTGAAACATTATAGCATGACTAAAGGGCAAGTAGCTTGCAAGAGGCATGTGTGTGTGTGTGTGTGTGTGTGTGTGTGTGTGTGTGTGTGTGTGAGAGAGAGAGAGAGAGAGAGAGAGAGAGAGATGCATAGACACTAGGGGGATACTATCACTGTAAGAGGATGTTTATTTGATGGAAAAACTAGTTAAGGGTTAACATATACATGTGGTAGTGATGAGTGTGAACACACTTAGGACCGCGGGGGCATTTTTCCCCTCTTTAGGAGGTCTTTTCCCCACGTGCATTGTAGATACACCAATTCATTCTAGGGCTATCCATCTTTCCATTTCACACTAAGTAATATACTCTTTGTTGTGTGCCTTGAGCTTCCTTCATCTTCTCCAGGCTGTGTGTGTTTTCATGCAACCCTAATTTCAACAATTGGTATCAGAGCATGCTGCGTCCTCCCGGGCTTAGTCGCTAGTAGCTCCATCAAGAGAGACATTGTACAATACAATTCTTTGTGTTCCTTCAAGACTAGCTAGTGCAATGAAGATGGAAGCTTCATGCACTAAGCAAAACACTTAATCAAACACAACTTGAATTATCCCCGTTCTCAGACCCAAGACCTCACACACCTTCGAAGATGGTGAGAGCTAGCAGGGTATGAGAGTAGATTGAGAGGAAGAAGGAGTATCTTACGAGAAAGATGTACATCTCCTCACATAATCACTCATATTAGCATAGCTTAGCTTAGTAATTAGCTTGGTAGAGAAGATGAGCATGCATTGAAGCTTGGCTCTTGGTTGGATTTGCATCCACATGCCAAGAGAGTGTTGATGTAGGCTTCTATCTCACAAGCTTGGAGTAGGTGATGAGCTCTCCATTAAAGCTTGGGAGGAGATAGAGTATTCTTTCTTCACACATGGTCAAGTGTGAGTGTGTGTGTGTCAATGCCAAGCAAAAAATCAGCCCCCTCTCTCTCTTGGGCGAGCCCTTCCTGCTAAATTGGTCTGGCTTTTGCCTCATTGGACCTCCCCAAGTCAAGCCAATGGGTGTTAAGCAGCATAAGTGATAGCCTTCTGACATGTGTCCCCCTTTCCCCTTTTGTGAGAACTTTAGGTAATTAAATAATTAAACTAAACTCTCATTGGACCCCTTTGCCTCCTGGCCAATAGGAATCAGGCAAGCCATTGGGCTCCTGAATGCTCATTGGACCCCTTGGGAGACTGCCCAATAGTCTTCTAGGAGACTTAATTCTCATTGGTTTCTTTTATTAAATGTTTTTAAATTAATTAAACTAGATTTACTCTAGCTTAATTCTCATTGGACCACTTCAAGGGTCTTCCAATAGGAATTGGGCACACCTTGTGGGCATCTGGCCTAGGGAGCTGACATGTGTCCCTAATTCCCTTTGTGTAAAGGGAGCCTGTGTGTGTGTGTGTGTGGCTTTGTCTCTCATCCCCTACTAAATGGGCTTGCCCCCTCCTTTGTAGGCTTTGAAGAAGACTTTTGTACACGCACTAAGCATCCAATTTTCCCTAGGGTTGACCTTTGGACACAACCTTTGAATTTTGGAACCTTAGCATTTTGGAAGTCTTAATGGGCTGAACCTTAGGGTCTTTTTAGCCCATTGTTGCACATGGCTCTTTTGCAGATGGCCCCCCTTTTGATCCCTATTTTCTCTCCTTTGGATCCCTACTATGGCCGGGCTGCTATCTTAACCAATATTCTAGCTTTTTCTCCCCTGGTACCTCCCCACATTAAATGATCAGTTTAATATGAGAAAATCATTTAGGAGAATTAGATATTGATTATTATGACATTACCTCTCTCTTGAAATCATAGTCGTCCTCGACTATGGTGTAGAGAAGATAAAGCATATTCATGAGTCCTTTTCTTAGCGGGTAGAGGATCCCTATGTTACCCTACGACATCATTCCATAAAGGATGACTAGTCCATTTGGCGCTTGAGAGCCTGAGGCTGCCGCAAGCATGTCTGCACATCAGTCCTATCAGTCTTCCATAGTAGAGTGACAAGCTCTACTTGGTGTTTGGGAGACGTCGTCTCCACAAACTTGATCTAACAATGCATACTACTTTATTTTTGTGCACAAATAAAGAAAAAGAGATTCTTATAAGACAAAAACTTTGTTCATTTTTAACATTTTGTACATTTGTTTACTCTTGGGAAGCATTGTAAGCATTGACAAGGTTTAGGTTATCCTTTAATTGTATGCTTTGCATCCATCTAGCATCTTCAAAAGGATAATTCTTAAACTTAATACGATATCGTGGATAGTCTTACCGCCTCTTAGTACCTTGTCTTCATGTCGGAGAATGGACTCGGGCTACAGCACCTCCTCTTGGTCCTCGATCTCCGGTGGGTCTTCAATTGTTGGTTCTTGAGGTGGCTCTCCTTTGTAAGGCTTTAATAGGCTCACATGGAAAGCATTGTGTATGAGCCAATGATTGGGCAACTTGAGTTGATAGGCTATCTCATTGATTGGCCTAAGAATCTGGAAGGGACCATAGTACCTTTTTGCTAGTTTAGCATAGTACTTTTGGTGGCCCGTAGGATTCTTGCCCGTCGTGTGCCTCAATCGAGCCTTGGGAAACTTTAACAAGACCCAATCGTTTTCTTTAAAGGCTTGGGCTCTTCTGTGCTTGTCAGCAGCAGCCTTTTGCCTTTGCTGTGAGATAGAGATAGCATCCTTAATCTTTTGAAAAGATTCTTGTAGGTCTCAGCTATACTCATCTGCAGCGAAGATCTTCCCATGTACCTTAAGTAGCAAGGGACTTTTTGATCTTCCCTCAATTACCTCGAAAGGTGCTTTTCCTATGGAAGTATGTACAGTGTTATTGTAAGCATACTCGGCCACTAAGGGTAAGTACTTCTCCCATTGGGATCTTTGATCTACTTCCGTTACATAGGCTTTTATTAGATCGAGAATGGTTAGGTTAGCTATTTCACTTTGGCCATCAGTTTGTGGATGATAGGCCGAAAAGAAGTTTAGCCTTGTTCCTAAATTCTCAAAGAGACCCTTCCAGAAATTACTAGTCATTCTAGGATCTCTATCTGACACTATGGACATGGGCAAGCCATGGTACTTGAAAATTTGTGAAATAAAGAGGGTTGCCATTTGATGGGCTTTGATAGTCTTTTTGACAGGTATAAAATGAGCTTGTTTACTAAACCTGTCTACTATCGTCCATATTCCCGTATTCCCATGGATAGACTTAGGCAATCCAAAGATAAAATCCATGGATATGCTCTCCCGTGGTGAATTAGGGATTGGCAAGGGTTGAAGCAATCCAAGTTGCTTCCCTCTATCAAATTTTGTCTTTTGGCATACCACACATTTGGAAACATACTCTTGTATGTTCACTTTCATGGTAGGCCAATAGAAATATGTTTCAATTCCCTTTAAGGTAGACTGAATCCCTCTATGCCCCGCATAAGGTGGAGCATGAGATTCATACATTACTTTCTCACGTAGTGAGTTAGTAACGCATAGTCTATTGCCATAGAGAAGATAACCGTCTTGTAAAGTAAATGGTTCTTCTTTCTTCCCTAATGCAAGGGCTGAAATCACATCTCTAAAATCGGGATCAATAGCATACTCATCTATCATTGAAGATAGATCATTGTGAGTTGCTATGGAAACCGCATTCACTCTCGACCGTCTTGAGAGTGCATCAGCTACTTGATTATGCTTGCCAGCAATGTGAGCAATATGAAAATGAAATTGCGAAAGGAAATTTGTCCACCTCATTTGTTTGTCGGAGAGCTTGGTCTGCGTCATGAAGTACTTAAGACTTTGGTGATCCGTTCGCAGAATGAAAGGAGTCCCCAATAAATAGTGCTTCCATGAGTCTAAGGCATGTAGAACTGCAAGGAGTTCCTTTTCGTATATGCCTAGAGCTTGCTCAACAGGGTCGAGCCTTCGACTCTCATAGCCTATGGCGTGCCCTTCTTGGAGCAAAACAGCTCCAAGGCAATCACCACAAGCATCACATTGGACCTCAAATGGTTTTGAGAGATCCGGTAGTGTAAGCACAAGTTGAGAGATAAGCTTTTCTTTAAGCTTTTCAAAAGCATTGTTCTCCTTAGCAGACCATGTATACCTAATGCTTTTCTTTGTTAGGTCATGTAATGGTCCCGCAATTTGTGAGAACTTTTCTATGAAGCGTCTATAGTATGCACACATACCTATGAAGCTTCTTAGTTCATGAAGATTCCTTGGTTTAGGCCATCCTTTTATTACCTCTAACTTGGATGGATCCATTTGGATGCCATCTTGAGAGATAATGTGACCTAAATACTGAATCTCTTGCAAGAAAAATTCACTTTTCTTTCGATTAACATAAAGTTTATTCTCTCTTAAAACTTGAAATATTACCTGGAGGTGTTTCTTGTGTTCCTCCAATGAATTAGAGTAGATGATAATATCATCAAAGAACACTCCAGTGAAGGTTCGATGAGGCCTGAACAGCTTCTCCATCAAGCGGTTGAATGTGGCTGGTGCATTGGTCAAGCCAAAAGGCATGACAATATATTCGTAAAGACCAAATGTAGTGTGAAATGCGGTCTTTACAATGTCTTGATCAACTATCCTTATTTGATGATAGCCACTTTTTAGGTCAATCCTACTGAAGTAGGTCAATCCTTGTAGCTTATCAAATAGGTCTTCTACCCGTGGAACGGGAAACCTATTCTTGATAGTGATCCTATTTAGTGCTCTATAGTCGACACACATACGATATGTGCCGTCTTTCTTTTGCACTAATAGCACAGGTGAGCAAAATGGGGATGAGCTTGGCCTAACCATACCCTTCTCAACTAACTCATGCACTTGCCGCATAATCTCCTCTTGTTGAGCTTGAGAAACTCTATAAGGAGGTTTATTAGGCGGTGAACTTCCTGGAAGAAGTTCAATTGCATGGTCATCATTACCTCGTTTAGGAGGTAGCTCACAAGGAATGTCGTCAATAAAAACATCTTGAAACCCCTTGAGAAAATTGGATAACTCTAATTCCTTTTGATTGCTTTTATTTTCTTTTGTTAAAGCATTAGGTTCATTTTGAGAATCTTTAACAAAAATCATGTACACGGAAATAGAGCTCTTTATTGACTTGTTGAAAGCTGGTGTATGTACAATGGGGATGGTGCTACCCATTTCCTTAGCATTTATATACATGTCTTTTTCCCTGAACTTAAAGGAGATTCTCCTTTCAGGAAATTTAACATCGGCAGCCAGGCGATCAAACCATGGTGCCCCTAGGATTACATCCTCATGCTTGAGAGGAGAGATAAAGAAGTCCTCTTTGTCCACATAGCCTTGGACGTGAAGCCTCAATTTACCAATTAAGGGAGTGACTGAAGCTTCTTGCCCCTTGAAGGCACTGTCTGCGGGTAGGACATCTCCCATCTCGTAGGATTGTATGCCTAGCTTGGTGGCTAACTCCATAGATATAAAATTGTGAGTAGAACCAGGGTCAAAGAGAATAAAAGCATCATGTTCTCTTACCTTTCCCCAAGCATGGCATAGAGGAGATCCTTTGTGATGAGTTTGGTGAATTTCCTCCTCTTGGATTTCAACCAAGGAAGCTCTAGGAGGATCTTGGCGGTTGTTCTTTTGGGGACAAGCGCGGTGCGCATGCCCTTGTTTGCCGCACTTGAAACATCGGTTATCCTTACGATAACACTCAAGCTCTTCAGGAGAGAGTTTATTCTTACCTTTGTAAACTCCCTTCTCTTTAGCTTTGTTGGAGCTGCCCTTAGGAGACTTTTGGACATTGTCCTTCCCCTTAGGCTCATTGGAACCCTTGTTTTCCGGGGGCTTATTATTTCTTTTTGCCCCCGTTTGGAAATTGATTCGAGAGGCCACCATAGTGTGGTGTATTACGGCCGATATGGTACGTAGTCTTCATACTCCGCCATTTCTTCGGTTAAGCCCACACAAAATTGTTGCTTTTGCTCTCCAAAATCCAACTTTTTGAAGACAGTGGCTTTGAGTTGTAGGTCCCAAAACTTGTCTACATATTTGTGGATGGATTCATTGGGAGAGAGCTTTAAGCTTCGCCATTCGGTGAGTACTTGTCTTTGGCATCGGTGGCCAAAAACTGCTTCATAATGGAAGCTCTTAAAGCTTTCCATGTTCGTGGAGCTTCACCGTTGGCTCGGGGGTGGCCGTTGAGTGAGCCCATGAGAGCGAGCAACTATTACCATCAAGAATCTAAGTGCAATAGGAGCGAGCGGCATGCACAAAAAATCCTAGTTGGAGGGAGATGGCAAGTTTGGTGAGAAACCTATATATTGCTCATGAGTTAAATAGAGTAAGACATTCTACATGTCTATAAAAGCTAGAGATCCATAAAACACTGTAAGAGAGTCAACCAACTCCCAAGTCCATTATATAACATTTTCATAGAGCGTATTTGGCATACATGTCAACCAAGGCAATGCCAAGCACTAAATGGTTTGTCAATAGCCCTTGACTAACAATATCATCTGAATTATTTCGCCCATATTATTTGAGCAAGGCAATCCCAAGCATGACATCGTTTTTCAGTAATGCATGACTAACTATATCATTGGAATTCTTTCACCCATAATAGCCTCTTGCATAATGCCACATGTCCTTCAAATGCAAGCATAGGTGACCGCATTTGGAGAGATGTCCTCGCAATGCATATGCTAAAAACAACCCTAAGCTTTTTGGCCTTTCCCGTGTTGGGCATATGTTGTAGTCAGTGCACTCCATGAGACGACATACTTGACAAGCAACTCCTCGACCACCTTTTGTGCTTGCAGAGGTAGAGCACATTTGGCATACACGTCAACCAAGGCAATTCCAAGAAAGACATCGTTTTTCAATAGCCCTTGACTAACAATATCATCTGAACTATTTTGCCCATATTAGTGTCTTGCGTAATGGCATAGCGGCCGTGAAGATGCAAGATTAGGTGATCGCATTTGGAGAGGCGTCCTTGCATTGCATATGCTCAAAACAGCCCTAAGCTTCCTCGCCTTTTTCGCTTATGTTGGGCATATCCGTAGTCAATGCACTCCATGAGACGACATCCCAGACAAGATCAGCCCCAAATCAGCCTAAAGAATTAGCGTTTTTAGCCCCAAAAAAACAGCCCCAGATCAGCCCCAAATCCGCCACCAAATCAGCCTAAAAAATTAGCGTTTTTAGACCAAGAAAACAGCCCCACATCAGCCCCAAATCAGCTACCAAATCAACCTAAAAAATTAGCGTTTTTAGCCCAAAAAAACAGCCCCAGATCAGCCCCGATCCGCCATCAAAACAGCCCAAAATTACAGCATTTTTAGCTCCTAGTTTTGGACTTTCCCGTGTTGGGCATATCTCGCAATTAGTGCACTACATGAGATGACATACCTGACAAGCAACTCCTCGACCACCTTTGGTGCTTGCTGAGGTGGAGCACGTTTCGCTTACATGTTGACCAAGACAATGCCAAGCACGACATCTTTTTCCAGAAATGTTTGACTAACAATATGATCGAAATTCTTTCACCCATATTAGCCTCTTGCATAATGCCACATGTCTTGAAGATGCAAGCGTAGACGATCGCATTTGGAGAGATGTCCCTGCATTGCATATGCTGAAAACAGTCCTAAGCATCCTCGCCTACCCCTCTCGTGTTGGGCATATCCCGCAGTCAATGCACTCCATGAGACGACATCCAGACAAGATCGGTCCCTAATCACCAAATCAGTCCTAAAACTCAACGTTTTTAGCCTCTAAATGATCCATCAAATCAGCCCAAAAAATCAGCGTTTTTAGCTCCTATTCTTGGCCTTTCCTGTGTTGAGAATATCACGCAATCAGTGCATTCCATGAGAAGTCCTCGCATTGCATATGCTAAAAACAGCCCTAAGCTTTTTGGCCTTTTTCGTGTTGGGCATATCCCGCAATTAGTGCACTCCATGAGAGGACATCCTTGACAAGCAACTCCTCGACCACCTTTTGTGCTTGCTGAGGTAGAGCACATTTGGCATACACGTCGACCAAGGCAATTCCAAGAAAGACATCGTTTTTCAATAGCCCTTGACTAACAATATCATCTGAACTATTTTGCCCATATTAGTGTCTTGCGTAATGGCATAGTGGCCGTGAAGATACAAGATTAGGTGATCGCATTTGGAGAGGCGTCCTTGCATTGCATATGCTCAAAACAGCCCTAAGCTTCCTCGCCTTTTTCGCTTATGTTGGGCATATCCGTAGTCAATGCACTCCATGAGACGACATCCCAGACAAGATCAGCCACCAAATCAGCCTAAAGAATTAGCGTTTTTAGCCCAAAAAAACAGCCCCAGATCAGCCCCAAATCTGCCACCGAATCAGCCTAGAAAATTAGCGTTTTTAGACCAAGAAAACAGCCCCATATCAGCCCCAAATCAGCTACCAAATCAACCTAAAAAATTAGCGTTTTTAGCCCAAAAAAACAGCCCCAGATCAGCCCCAAATCCGCCATCAAAACAGCCCAAAATTACAGCAATTTTTAGCTCCCTGTTTTGGACTTTCCCGTGTTGGGCATATCTCGCAATTACTGCACTATATGAGATGACATACCTGACAAGCAACTCCTCGACCACCTTTGGTGCTTGCTGAGGTGGAGCATGTTTCGCTTACATGTTGACCAAGGCAATGCCAAGCACGACATCTTTTTCCAAAAATGTTTGCCTAACAATATGATCGAAATTCTTTCACCCATATTAGCCTCTTGCATAATGCCACATGTCTTGAAGATGCAAGCGTAAACGATCGCATTTGGAGAGACGTCCTTGCATTGCATATGCTGAAAACAGTCCTAAGCTTCCTCGCCTTTCCCTCTCGTGTTGGGCATATCCCGCAGTCAATGCACTCCATGAGACGACATCCAGACAAGGTCAGTCCCTAATCAACCACCAAATCGTCCCTAAAACTTAGCGTTTTTAGCCTCTAAATGATCCATCAAATCAGCCCAGAAAATCAGCGTTTTTAGCTCCTATTCTTGGCCTTTCCTGTGTTGAGAATATCACGCAATCAGTGCATTCCATGAGAAGTCCTCGCATTGCATATGCTAAAAACAGCCCTAAAGCTTTTTGGCCTTTTTTGTATTGGGCATATCCCGCAATCAGTGCACTCCATGAGACGACATCCCTGACAAGCAACTCCTCGACCACCTTTTGTGCTTGTTGAGATAGAGCACATTTGGCATACACGTCGACCAAGGCAATTCCAAGAAAGACATCGTTTTTCAATAGCCCTTGACTAACAATATCATATGAACTATTTTGCCCATATTAGTGTCTTGCGTAATGGCATAGCGGCCGTGAAGATGCAAGATTAGGTGATCGCATTTGGAGAGGCGTCCTTGCATTGCATATGCTCAAAACAACCCTAAGCTTCCTCGCCTTTTTCGCTTATGTTGGGCATATCCGTAGTCAATGCACTCCATGAGACGACATCCCAGACAAGATCAGTCCCAAATTAGCCACCAAATCAGCCTAAAGAATTAGCGTTTTTAGCCCAAAAAACAGTCCCAAATCAGCCTAAAGAATTAGCGTTTTTAGCCCCAAAAAACAGTCCCAGATCACCCCAAATCCGCCACCAAATCAGCCTACAAAATTAGCGATTTTAGCCCAAAAAAACAGCCCCAGATTAGCCCCAAATCAGCCTAAAGAATTAGTGTTTTTATCCCAAAAAAACAGCCCCATCAAACACACGAGTACCATATTCGACTGTTCTTATACAACCATCAAACACACAAGTACCATATTCGACCGTTCTTATACAACCATAAAAGAAAGGTAGTTTTGAAGAAATCTACAACACTGCCAGTGAGTCTAAGTTTGAGCACAATCATCTAAGAGAATAGCAAAAAGAAAATGTGAAGCTTGGCTGGATCCAATCTTCAACTACATTGCGACCCTTTAAAATCAATCCATCTGCAAAAAAATACACAATTGCTTAATACATACCCTCTTGTCAATCAACTTATAATTTTCAACGAACCTACTCCTAACATACCTTGACTCCAAATGGCTTCAACAAGCGATCATATATGCGCTCATCCCTCTCAAACATAATGACATGTCTATCCATGAAGCCAGCTGCCAAGCCAAGTGTACCCGTGCCAGCAAATATGTCAAGGACTACATCCTGTGGACGGCTAAAAAGTGCGATTATGTACTTCACAAGCTTTTGACCTCTTTGACAACCACCCCTCCATGGCTTTCCTTTCCTCTTTACTAAATCTGCTTCAGGTACTCTGACATTGAATACACATTTTACTTACTTTAATGGCATATATATATATATATATATATATAAATGATGGATTAGGCATATAAACAAGTAAATGATAGAGTCAACTCACATATCGAAGATAAGGTCTTGTCCAAATTGAAGGTCACCACCAAGTTTCAATTCTGGCAACTGATCATGATGTATACGATACACACAAGTTGTCGAACAACGAACAAAAGCAGACAAGATCAAGCAATTCACCTATTCAAATAGAAAGCTTTATGTCATACATGTCAATAAAGAATAGGATGCCACACTAAATTCTATTGCACATTAAATCAAGAATCAATTACTTGTACCTGTGTGACAATGGGTCCCAACCTCTTTCCAATAGGTGGTGTGCATCTCACAACCTGACGATGATATATCTTAAACCCTTTTTGCTTGCCAGCTTGCTCGACTTTCACCCCTTCCTCCATGGTGTACAAACAAACAAAAAACCCCCTATCACTCAAGCATGACTCTGCAAGCTGAAATGTGGTGTCATACAGGTTATCCACTATCTTGTTCCAAAACGGAACTTTATTGCAAAAGCATCCCTCGACAGCCACGTTAGATGGAAAATCTGCAAATATGAGGTCTATGCACAAGTCTAGCTGAGTGCCCTTCACAGTGCCTTGGCTACAAACTACATTGAAGGCCTCTAACACCTCAAGCCCCATTTGCTCTGCTTGTTGGGGATATTCAATAATATGAACAAGCTCTTCAACAGAAATGTTGAAAACGTAAATAGTGCCTACAAATCAAAGCTTTTAGATTTAAGAAAATGTATCAACAATCACAACACTCCATGGATCATATTAGATAGACAAAGCAAAGGCATCAACACTACCTGTAGGTTCCAATGTTTCATTGATTATGTCATCATTTTCTCTTAGCCCTCCACTGCTACTTGCGCTTTGATGTTGCCCTTGCATCTTGCCATCCTCTATAGCCTTGTTTGCTTGTAATGCCCTATGCACGACTTCCCTACCAAGATTTATAGGAAGTGTCTTACGAAATGATGCTGATGCAGTGGATGCTACTACTTGAGAAGTTGCCGTCGTCTCCTCTTCCAGGACACTATTCGTAGTAGTTGTAAGTTGAAGGGCTGCTTTATGTTGCTGAAATAATTCCAACTCCTCATCCGGAACATGGTTCTTAACCATGTCTAGCCACCACGGACACTTGGCTTTCTCTATGGTGGACAAGGAGTGCACAATCAACAACTATTATTTAGCATAATCTCCCTATGCGTTAAGAGTTAACATAAAAAATGCAATGTAATGCATCGCTTACCCTTCCAAGCTTCACATCGGAATACATGAACGTAGGGTTATCTGCATATGTCCATACACTTGCCAAGGGGGGCATCTCATCAAGCATGTGTTGTGCACTCTCCTTGAGTAGCCATCTAAACACACACCAACTACTGAGTACTAGTTTAATGAGGACTTAAAAATTGAACCATACAAATTAACAAACCTATAAACAACTCGACGGGTTGCATTGTGTAATCCGGGTTGCTCATTCATGGCATTGGTCGACTTAATGCCACCTTCCACAATGCGAAATGCTCTATTGAAGTACTTTCTTTGGCAAAGCATGACAAAGTTGCTGAATCGATGTTCCAATGGCAGCCTTACTCGATCAGCATTTTGAATGTCTAGTAATAGACATAGACTATATTGATTGACTTGCAACCAAAAGCAATACATGTGGAGCCAGTCCCTAACTTTAGCTTTGTCATTGGGAAGGCACTCCAAGGATCGAATTGATACTTGTGAGCTATCTAGAAATTTCACAATGTGTGCCTTATCCACATTTGTTATGCAAGCATTTCGAATCATGTTGAGTTTCTCTTCAGTCGCAATATGCGCACTCGGTTCATGCCAAGGCAAGGACAGAGTAGCACACCAAAACTTCTCTCCATTTGCAGGATCTGCAATCCTTGCATACTTGGAGGTCTTTCCCCTAAAGGTAATCTCCATCTTCTTTATCACCTTGGCCCTACCAGTTTCATCCATTCCCTTAGCCAACTCTTCAATCTTCTGTTCCATCTCATCCTTAAAGAGCAACCATGTCATTATTTGCACAGGGAGTGTAAACCAACTCCTTTCCCCCCGAGATGAAACAACCTGCATTTCTTTCTCCACCCATGCTTTGTCTTCAAGAGACAAACCATCCAAGAGAGTAGTCTTGTCTGCCTCTCCTAGCCTTCTCAATTGGAACAACCTATCTCCAAATGTGGTTGGCACATATGCATAATCGTTCATCCTGTAGCATTAAAACAAAAAGAATATCAATAACTCCAAGACAACAATTAAAATTTTCAAGGAGAATAGTAGATGCCCAACATCATCTTACTTGTTCAATCTTGCCAAGGAAAACATTAATTCCCCCACATCAGTCTTTGCAAACTGCAAAAAGTGGCAGACCACAGAGCAATGTCTAGACAGGTCGTTCTCAAACCCTGTATTGCATAATTGTACAATTATATTAAAATAGTGCAATCAACACAACAAAAGTTCTTAAAGGAGATTAAGTTAAAGAATACCTTGTCTAATGCATTCCATCCATGCATGCAGACGATTGTTGCCATCCAGGACATGGACCATCTTTCCTTTCAAGTAGGGTCCCCACTCTGTCTCTAAATCAAGGGACCTCTCAAATCTTTCATTAATTGTTTTCCAGCAGTCATCCCAAGAATCTATCCTTTCTTGAGTGATTGGTGTCTCCTCCCCCTCTAGATCAATAATGGAGACAGTAAAGGCTCCCTTGCTCTCAAGATATCCTCCCATCTTAATAAAACTTCTTGTGAGTGATCTTTCGGTGGAAGGGCTTACTTTTCTAATGGCTTCATTAGACAGTAACCTGCATAATGGGATCCTAGGGGGTGGTCCAGAAAATGTGACTCTGATTCTTTCAAGGAATGCCTGTGGTGTAGAGATCTCAAGGATCTTACCAAACACCTCTAATTTGTTTCTTCTCCCCCCTGCAAGATTGGAGATATTCTGGCCTTCTGTCACCTCATCATCTTGTTGCCCCTCAGTCACCTCATCATCATGTTGCCCCTCAGTCACCTCATCATCATGTTGCCCCTCCTCCTCATCATCTTGCCCCGCAGTCACCTCATCATCATGTTTCCCCTCAGTCACCTCATCATCACGTTGCCCCTTAGTCACCTGGTCATGTTTCTCAACTACCACCTCCTCACTCTGATCATCTTCCTGAGTTCTCTGAGTATCAGCTCCCTGCTCCTCTCTCTCAATAGCAACTTGATCCACTACCTTCTCAACGTTTTCTTGCTCCAAGTCATGAACAATACTATCAACCAGCTCCTCAGCACCACCATTTTCCTCAACATCTTCAGCATCCTTTTGACTTACTTGAGAATGCTCTTGATTACCTGCTCTTGCAATTGACCTATTGAAGTTGTCCTGCTTTGATGGTCTACCTCTTCTCTTGTATGTTGCTCCAGAATCCCCTGCACCCTGCACAATTTTCCTTCTCTTAGGCATAGTTACCATACTCATAATATCTGCCTCACACTTACCATCCTCACAATTCGATCTTGTGAAGTGCATAAACACTTTGAAAGAATGAAAATTCTCGATTATATGAAATCTAGTTAAAAGCCATATGAATGACTGAATCGGACACATTGGAAAGGACAACATCAGCCATTAACTAAATTATGGGTAGTTGTGTTGCGTTAGAGTCATTATGGCAAGTTAAAATCATTACGGTCGACACATTTATCACCACGAATCTCACTCCAGCCATTAACTAAATTATGGGTAGTTGTGGTGTGTTAGAGTCATTATGGCGAGTTGAAATCATTACAGCTGGCACATTTATCACTTTACACATCTCGCACCACCTCTATACTACCACTTATCATTTTGCTCTTCTCCATTCTCCTGGAGCTTTATGTGAAGAATCTATCTGTTCTTTTTGCAAACATGTAAGTGACTCTGTGTGTGTGTGTGTGTGTTCTCCATTCGCAGTCACGCTGACCCCTCCTGGCTTTGCTCTCCAGTTCTCCATCGACAACTCACACCCTGCATCTCACGCTGTTTGAGGTGTTAAGGGAGCTTTACTATACACAGTGTCTCTCATAGGAGCTCTCTCTCTCTCTCTCTCTCTCTCTCTCTCTCTCTCTCTCTCTCTCTCTCTCTCTCTCTCTCTCTCTCTCTCTGTGAGCTTTGTTGCTACCACGAACTAGTAGTGATGCAAGCTTCAACAGTGCTACCACCTGCTCAATACACACAGCAACAGGAATCTTCCATTCCTCTCACACCTACGCTCAACTCAAATGCTCTCATTTGCTATCAAATTCACCTTCTCTTTTCTCAGATCTTTAAGCGCGCTCAGCGTGCTTAAAGATTTGAGAAAGATGGTCCTTAAATCAAAAGGTTAAGCTTACCTTTGCTGTTTTCTTGGGGCTTAAGGGGTGGAAGTATTTGGCCAGTGGCGACGTTTGCAAGAGCCTTGCCTTCCTCATGGCGTTGCAAAAGATGGAAACCAGGCAAACAATATGAACGATTAAGAATAAGCAGTGTGCATTTCAAAAGTTGAACATTTGAAGGGCAATAAAAATGTTTTGAAAAGTTAGAATATAATTAAAAAACCAAACTAACTTTCTTCAACCGTTTCTCCAGATTAACGTATTCTTAAACATGTCTCAAGATTAACATTTTTTAAACATTTCTCAGAATTTCATTTTTAAAAAAAAACTGGGATTGATAGTAGTGTTTTCGAATGTCTGTGAAATTATTAACTTTTACAACCATTTCGCTAGATTAACGTTTTTAAAAACATTTCTCAAGATTAACATTTTTTAAGCATTTGTCAGAATTTCATTTTTTAAAAAAAACTCGGATTGAGACAGTAGTGTTTTTGAATGAATGTGAAATTGTTAACTTTACAGAGTTGTTGGTACAGATTGACTTGACACGTGTTCAATTTACTCAAAATTATTAACTATGGATATGGTGTTGATCATCTGATTGAAAGTTCTCTTTTATGCAGGGAAGCTAAAATTTTCTTGCAATCTGTGTCCGGACAGTCCATCAACATTCCATTCATCCATGGAAAATGCCTCCTTCCCGTCAAGCTCCTGCAAGAGAAGTTGTGTGGTACAACTAGGGTCATTGTCGAGGCTCTTGTTCAGGAGGGACAAGAGTTTAATGTTTTGGCACCTCTTCCCACCTATGCGGGGGTTTATATGGAGGCATACTTCATCTTGGAGGAATCATTATCTAAAAATTACACTGCAAGACTAGAAGACATCTTTCAGACCCCTGAGTCATCTCCAATTGGTCCATCACCTGCACCAATGTAAGTGCATGTAAGTCCAAGATCATTTTGGAAAGTTTGAATTTGAACAATTCTTCGCTTTTTTTTTTGCTCTCTTGCAGACAAATTGATGATGATGAGGAAAATGAAGATCATGTTGAATTTGATAAGCTAGATGAAGAAACTCTAAATTTTGAGACAGCAGTTTCTGCATTCCAGATCATCCGTACACTCCCTCCCAATGATGTGCTTCACACTATTATGCAAGAGTGTGAATACAAGGGCAAGGTCAAAGATCTACCAAAAACCTACCAAGAATTCTGCATCTATGAAATGATTGAGGGGAAGGCAATGGAGGGTATGGAGCAAAAGTATGAGGGAAATTTGTGGACAAAACCACAAACTCAGACAAGAACTCAAAAATCTTTTGTCCTTAGGAAGAGTTTTTGTGGAGGGGTTTTCCAATGTATGAATGAGCGATGCTCATTTAGGAGCAGAACTAATCAAACTAACAAGCAACATTGGAATGGTCAGTTGTCCAAGCTCCCAAAGAATGGCTGCCTAGCCATGGGGAGCTATGGAAATTTGGAATGCTTTTTTTGCAAGCATGTTCCCATGTGTGTGAAAGATTGTCCAGCAACAGTTTACTACTTTATGCCTAGGGATTCTTGGCATAGTAGGCTATTTATGCACCATGGCAAGCACAAACACATCGTCCCTAAGGTAATGTCTAGAGCATCAATTCGGAACATAAAAGCCTTAGTAGCTAAGGCAGTGACAATGGACAATAGAGCAGGCCCTAGGAAGGTACAAATGATATTGGCTAGAGAGATGGTGCTCAAGGCCTTCACAGATGACAATATTACAAGTGGGGATTTTATAAGTGAGAAGGAGGTCCATGAGATGTCCCAAGAATTGCTTACCCTTGTCAACATGAAGAAGTAAGTTTTCAACTTATAAGCACCAAAACACTTGTATTCTTGAAAAATTGGTTCACCCATGATTATGTATGTTGTAGGGTAAAGCAAATGGTGATGCAGTGTAGAAGGACCACTCGACCAATGGGTGATGGATATGATGCAATTCTTGAACTAAAGAGAAAGTGCCACTTTCAGTTCTTCCATGGCTCTCGATTTCCGTTGCAAGCATCAACATCACAAGAGCGGTCCTTCATATTCAAGATGTCTACTACTGGCCCAGGTTCAGGAGTAGATGTGGTCAGAAGGATGGATAGAGATGGACATGAAGACCTCCGATTATCATGGGTTTGTTTTGACCATGTCCATCGAATAGAAGGAGGCTGGCACACAATGGGAGCACATGTTTATGATCACACGTAAGTAACAAATAAGTATTAAAAAATAAATAAGTGGATGTGGATACTAATTGTGTAAACTATTGTATACCTTGGCTCATGGCTTTGTAATGTTATTAGGATTGGAGAGCTTCTAACTATTGCCACATGTGAGTTCAAAGAAGAGGATGAGGAAGCACAAATAATGTTTTGGGAATCTATGAACCAGGTTATGATTGAGCACACAGATAGGCCAGCCAATTTTCAAGGATTCATGTCAGATGAGGCAGGAGCAAATTGGAATGCAGTGAGATATGTGTTCGGGGACAAGAAGGAAATGGTGGGTAGGGAAAGGTCTTGTCTATGGCACTGGGAGGATAATTTGAGGGTGCACACACAGAGGTATATCCACTCCCAGTACCAATCAAAGCATAAAGAGATGTGTGAGAAGTGGAGATTGTCTGAAACAATAGATGCGGCACTCGAGCAATTTCGTAGGATTAGGAGCTGGTGGGCAACAGGCAAGACAACAGATAAAAACATACCAAAGCTAGATAGTTGGTTGAGTTGGTGGCATTTCAGGGTTAGCCATTGGGGACATATGATGGTCAAGGATGGGGAGCCCATAATGAATGCATTGATTCCAAGGACCAACCTCTCTGAGAGCAAACATGCAAGTTGGTTGGCTGGAGAGGGGTACAAGCAAAAAATTAGTCTTCATGATGCATGTGTCACTGATCTTATTAATGCCTATCTTCAGTGTGCCCGGCGTCTAGCCTTCTTGGATGGTAAATATATTGGAGGGGGGCCAACATTGGAAATTTTAGTTGACAGAGCCATGTCAAGGATGCAGACTAGTCCATCACCAACAGCCACCTCTAGGGCAGTGGATGATGCTTCCATGGGTACTCCAATGTTCAATAACAGAGTTAATTTCAAGGGTGAGAAGAGGACAATGCGTGCCAAGCGACCATTAATGGATATGGATACAAGCATTTGTAGCCACAGGCCTGAGTATAATTATGTCACGCAAGATAAGAAGTCAAATGCAGCACATGAGCAACCATGCAGTGAATTGTTGCAAGCTCTAGAGCAAAATGTCCATGACACAAAGTGGGCTATTCGCAGGATACCAACATCAAGTAGAGTGGAGTGTAACCATTGGACAGCTGGTAAGAAGTGTGGATTGAGGCAGAGACCGGGAGACCCAGCTCCATGTTTTTGGAGTGACTGTCAATTATCTTCTTGGCGGAAGCAAAAGTTTTGCTACTTTTGCAACACAGATGTGAGGCATACATGGAGAATGGTCACAAGCATCATACACCCACCAGAATGCGCTCCGCATGTTTGGCCTAGTTGCAAAGGGCACCAAACTCAACATCCAAGAAGCTTGTGCACTTGTGAAGGCAGGATTTGAGATTGGAGTGTCAACGGAATCATTGATCCCCAAAGAAGTGCATCAGAGAGAGCCCCATGCCAACAAAAATGAAGATCAAAATTATCCCTATCGACCAGGGGTATCGAAGGCTGCCTATGCTCAAGTTAATGCAGCATTAGAAATGTCAACAAAATTGACTGGAAGCCGCGTAGAAGTGGAAGGAGAGAAAGAGATTTTTACCATAGAACTACTGACAGGTCACAGTAGAGCCCCTACATCATGCATAGAAGTTATAATTCAGAATGTCCCATCTTGTTCGTGCATTGATTTTCAAGGCAGGTTGGCAAAAAAAGCATCCTTTCTTGCTTGCAAGCATCTTTATTTTGTGTACTTGATTGTACTTGGACAAGATGTCAACAACAACATGCATATCCATCAAGCACGAATTCCAAAGGCCATTCTTAAGGATATGCTAACAAAGGCAGTCAGAATCCAACCTAATCAGCTATAAGGGCTATAGCCTCGGTGATGTCTTATTTTGTTTTTGGAAGGGTAGACAAGATAGCAAAACCTATAGTCTATAGATCACTGCAGTTATTTAGTTCCTCCTACTTAGTGCATTTTGTAACCCACTCAACACCTAATTTTTGAAATGAATCAGCATAAACTTTTTGTAAGAGGTAGGTACTAAAGCATTTTTTTTTCTAGGTTATTCCTTCAAGAATATGATAGATTTCATCCATAACATATTCAAAGAGTTTTGCAAACTTTGCAACTCTACCATGGCACTCTCTCTTGTCTATATTGCAATCTCCATTGCTTTCCAATGGTCAACTTTGAATGGCATGTTCTCTGTCACTCTCTCTCTCACACACACACACACACACACACACACTTCAAACCCCCTCTAGCTTGTCACTATCTCATTTTGTACCCACCACTCATAATCTTTTCAGGTTGTTTCTTTTGTTTCATTCGTGTTTCAAATAATTGTATCATAGGTATGATTAATGTATGTTTTTCTCTCATAGATCATTTGGGCCTTTTGCAAAGGTAGTACATCTCAAATCCGCTCTCTCTCTCTCTCTCTCTCTCACACACACACACACACGCACACACACACACACACACAAGCTCTCTACAAATTTTCCTCCCTATAAATTTTTCCCATGATTTAAAAGAAATCATGGTGCATGCAGTTTTTCCATTGCCCTACCAATTTTTGCTTAGGGAGTATTAACATTCATGAAGGTCTATAAAAATTTTCCTCTCTCTCTCTCTCTCTCTCTCTCTCTCTCTCTCTCTCTCTCTCTCTCTCTCTCTCTCTCGCGACTTTAGGATCATCTTTCTCTATGTGCACTGGAGTATTTGTCATAGAAGTATTAAACCCTAAATACATGGGGCTTGATTTTACTACAGTGGGGTTGTCTCAAGCTACTTTGTGCTCGCTTCTATCTGCTCAACTGATTTCTCATTTTTGCTCGAGGCTCACTGCTCTTGGCTCGCTCCATGGATGCACTCCGTTGGCTCGTAGGCTAGACCACCATTGTTTGGCGGACTTTTGAAAGTGCATAGCTACATGGCGTAGCTTAGAGGATTCCGTGAAGCCCTCATCTCCAAACGCCGCATCGAATTGCTGTATAAAGGCCAAGACTTTGTCCGTGGCACCAAAGGTACCATCATAGGTAAGGAAAGAGATGCTCTTCCCTCCCTCTTTAAATTTCTTCAGCTTGGACGACCTCTTCCATGCGGCATAGGATTTCCTATGGCCTCTTCTTTTTGATGGTTCAAAAGTTGCACCATCACTTTCTTCAGAAGGTGAAGAATTTGAAGAAGGTGGAGAAGAGGGTGACCTCTTTCTCGCCTTTTTCTTGGCCTGATCTTTGTCGTCTTCACCATAGCTTTCATAAGAGGAAGAGGATGAAGAAGATGGAGAAGAGGGTGTCCTCTTTCTTGCCTTTTTCTTCTCTTGCTTTTTATCATCCCTCTTCGAATTGTGGTGAGGAGAAGAATACGACGGTCTTCTCCGCTTTGGTGGTGATGGAGAGCGTTTAGCCCGCCGTCTTCATGGAGCCATCTCCGCCGAGGTGGCGGGAGACTCGCTTCTTTCTCGTTCCTTCGGTGGAGGCTCTTGAGTTCTCCTTTGGGAAGGAGATGCATCGTCAAGAAGTAAATTCTTGAGCCCTTCATATGGATTCTCTTCTTCTTCCCGAATCGGAGAGAGACCTCTTTTGGTAGTCTCACAAGGAGGCTTCCTAGGTGTTCTCTCGTCATGGTGATGAGCTTGGAGAATCCCGTGAGCACGAAGCTGCCGTTGCACTTCACTTTGGAGAGATGGATTGCCCATGGCTTGTTGAAGCCTAGTAACAAGATAGTTAACAAGCATTGAAGCATCATTAGTAGCTTGCTCATGAGCAAAATCAAAGTTATCAACATTAATTTCACTCTCTTTACTATTGTCAGCCATTCTAATAACTTTTAGGTGTACTTTGGCACTTCAAGCCCTAGTTGCTACTCCTCTTTACCCCTTTAGAACAAGCACTCAAGCTACTGTACCCGCGGCTCGAATACCATTAATTGCAAGGAATAGAAGAGAGGGTCTTTCGACACCAAAACAACACCGGCTCCTGTCAAGCTTCTAATAGCTCAATAGTGGTTAAGCCGTAGGCAAGCCCCGTAGGACTCCACTATTAAGACCATAGCTCTCGACGGTGATGCCCCATTAACTGCACAAAGGCAGGCGCACTGCAAGGCTGAAAAATCCCTATTCTACTTACTCACAGGCAATTAATAATACCAACCATTTGTAGCTAGCTTGAGGACCTCCCTTCTTGAGCAAGAAAAGAGAAACCTTGAGCTCTGATACCAATGTAACATTTAATGGCCTAATAACTTATGTGTAGCGAAAATTAGCATGAACATAGTGGGCATTTCATTAGAATAGATTCCTAATGAGAATTACAAGAGTGCTTGGGTGGAGAGAGCAACAAAAAGCATAACACCTAGTTAGATAGCATCGACAATACTTTCAAAAGAGAGAGAAATTAATCTTTTGACAACAGTTGAGGACCGGATTTGCATGGAGCCGGTCCCCCCTCCAAAAAGGCTTTGTATTATGGTTTCTCCCATCAAGAGAGACATTGTACAATACAATTCTTTGTGTTCCTTCAAGACTAGCTAGTGCAATGAAGATGGAAGCTTCATGCACTAAGCAAAACACTTAATCAAACACAACTTGAATTATCCCCGTTCTCAGACCCAAGACCTCACACACCTTCGAAGATGGTGAGAGCTAGCAGGGTATGAGAGTAGATTGAGAGGAAGAAGGAGTATCTTACGAGAAAGATGTACATCTCCTCACATAATCACTCATATTAGCATAGCTTAGCTTAGTAATTAGCTTGGTAGAGAAGATGAGCATGCATTGAAGCTTGGCTCTTGGTTGGATTTGCATCCACATGCCAAGAGAGTGTTGATGTAGGCTTCTATCTCACAAGCTTGGAGTAGGTGATGAGCTCTCCATTAAAGCTTGGGAGGAGATAGAGTATTCTTTCTTCACACATGGTCAAGTGTGAGTGTGTGTGTGTCAATGCCAAGCAAAAAATCAGCCCCCTCTCTCTCTTGGGCGAGCCCTTCCTGCTAAATTGGTCTGGCTTTTGCCTCATTGGACCTCCCCAAGTCAAGCCAATGGGTGTTAAGCAGCATAAGTGATAGCCTTCTGACATGTGTCCCCCTTTCCCCTTTTGTGAGAACTTTAGGTAATTAAATAATTAAACTAAACTCTCATTGGACCCCTTTGCCTCCTGGCCAATAGGAATCAGGCAAGCCATTGGGCTCCTGAATGCTCATTGGACCCCTTGGGAGACTGCCCAATAGTCTTCTAGGAGACTTAATTCTCATTGGTTTCTTTTATTAAATGTTTTTAAATTAATTAAACTAGATTTACTCTAGCTTAATTCTCATTGGACCACTTCAAGGGTCTTCCAATAGGAATTGGGCACACCTTGTGGGCATCTGGCCTAGGGAGCTGACATGTGTCCCTAATTCCCTTTGCGTAAAGGGAGCCTGTGTGTGTGTGTGTGTGTGGCTTTGTCTCTCATCCCCTACTAAATGGGCTCGCCCCCTCCTTTGTAGGCTTTGAAGAAGACTTTTGTACACACACTAAGCATCCAATTTTCCCTAGGGTTGACCTTTGGACACAACCTTTGAATTTTGGAAGTCTTAATCGGCTGAACGTTAGGGTCTTTTTAGCCCATTGTTGCACATGGCTCTTTTGCAGATGGCCCCCCTTTTGATCCCTATTTTCCCTCCTTTGGATCCCTACTGTGGCCGGTCTGCTATCTTAACCAATATTCTAGCTTTTTCTCCCCTGGTACCTCCCCACATTAAATGATCAGTTTAATATGAGAAAATCATTTAGGAGAATTAGATATTGATTATTATGACATTTCACATCACGTGCAGGCATTCACAATGGCCGACAACAACACAGATGTGTTCAAGATGCTTGCTACTGCTGAGGACAGATTGGATGGGGACAATTACCCTATGTGGGCTTACATGTGCAACATGTTCTTGTGTCAAAGGGTGTCTGGAGTATTGTGCACAACATTGATGTACGTCCTGGTTCTGAGGATGTAGGCGATGTTGAGGATGTTGCAGGTCTTGCTACAAGGATTGCTGTTGTTAGAGTTGTTTTTCCTACGGTAGAACAAGCTCATTGGGATGTAAAGGATGCGTAGGCTCATGTGAAGTTCACCATTACTCCTCTCATTCGTTCAACAAAATCTGCAAAACAAGCTTGGGATAGTCTGGCTAGTCTTTATGCAAGCCGCAATGAGGCAAAAATTGCATTGCTGCGTAAAGAGCTGGAGTCGAAGATTATGCACGAGGAAGATGATATGGACACTTTCCTTGCTTGTGTCTAGGATATCAATGAGCAACTTATTTTTGCAGGTGAAGTCATTTCAGATAGTTCCCTTGTACAAATTGTTCTTGATGCCTTACCAGATTCTTACCAGACTTTTGCTAGTACTTGGATGCTTATGACCCAAGGAAATCCTGAAGTTGTCAAGCTTGATGCATTATGCATCTTGCTGTTGCCAGAGTCACTTTCTAGAAAAAACAAGACTAGACAGCGTGCAGTTGAACAGGCTTTTATTGCTGCTCAAAGAAAGGGTGGTAACAGCAATGCAGCCACTTCTTATGGTTCTCCTGTGAGTGGAAAATAACCTATTCCTAATGCTTCTGTTGGTAGCATTTCGTCTGAAAATTCTAGTGATAAGGGAAAAAAGAAGATATTTTGCCATTATTGTAAAGCTAATGATCACTTGATCAAGCAGTGTCCTGAGTTGAAGGCCAAAGAGTCTAAGAAGAAAGAGGGTGGTTCCACTGCAAATCCCAGTTCCACTAAAAATGCAACCATTGTTGAGTCTTCGGTGAAAGGAGACTGTGATGTTGATGTTGATGCAGAATGGGCTTTTAGTGTAGAGTGCACTTATAATTCTGTTGTCCATGATGCATGCATGTCAGTGCTGCAGATTCACATGTGTGGTATTTCGACAGTGGTGTTACAAAGCACATTACCTCACATCGTGAATTGTTCACCTCTCTTGAGTCTGTCCCTCATGGGAATTCAGTCACTTGTGCCAACAATGCCTCTTATCCGATTCAGGGAGTTGGAAAGATTATGCTTACTGGTGCAAATGGCAGTTCTTTCACACTTGTTGATGCACTTTACGTGGGATCGAGAAGAATCTTTCGTCTATATCTGCACTTGCTAGACTTGGACTTGTAGTCAAATTTGTGGATGACAAATGTACAATTCATGATCTCACTTTTGGTGATGAAATTGTTGCATCTGGCCTTTTGTGTCATGGGCTGTATAAGCTCACTTTGTATAACAAGTGTGGACAAAATTTTGCAAATGCAGTTGCAGATTCAAGGGTTGTTTTAGATGAAAATTTATGGCATGCACGTTTTGGGCATCTGAATTTTGCCAGTTTGCTGCGTTTGTAGTAATCTGCTTCTTAGCCGCCTCTTGAAGAACCCGTCAAACATGTTTGTAAAGGCTGTATTTTGGGTAAAATGCAGCGTTCTAAGGTTCCAAAGGATGGTTCAATTAGGGCCACATGCAGGTTGCAGCTTGTGCATAGTGATGTTTGTGGGCCCATGCAAACTCCGTCCTTGGGAAATTACCTTTACTTTGTGACTTTCATTGATGATTACTCCATGCATGCATGGGTATTTCCGCTTAAAGAGGAGTCCAAAGTTTTTATGTGCTTCAAACAATTTTTGGCTATGGCTGAAAATGTCTGGAAATGTACTATGGGAACCCTCCGTTCCGATCGAGGGGGGGAGTATATGTCTCATGAATTTAATGCATTTTTGGCTAGTCGTGGGATAAAACACCAATGTACAATGCCTTATACACCTCAGCAAAATGGTGTTGCTGAGAGAAAAAATAGGTTACTTACAAAAATGGCATGATGTATGGTCAAAAGTCAAGCTTTGCCGCATTCTTTTTGGCTTGAGGCCATCATGTGTGCCACTTATGTACTAAACAGGTGTCCTATGAAAGCTTTGCAATCTATTACTACATATGAAGCATGGCATGATGGAAAGCCTTCTATTGAGCACATGCATGTTTTTGGCTGTTTGGAAAATGCTTTGGTGCCACAAACACAGCCGTACAAAATTGGATGATAAGGCTGTCAAATGTATTTTTGTTGGTTATAGTGCTCAAAGCAAAGGTTACAGGTTGTATCATCCACAAACAAAGCGTATTCTGGTTTCACTGGATGTTGTGTTTGTGGAAGATTTTGTTCACCCTTGCTATCATGTACTAGAGACAGTAATGTAAGCTCACATGACATTTATGACACTTTGTTGCCTCTTTTCAATGGTGGAAATACGAATGTAAATTCCAATGAGGCAAACGTACATCCTATGGGGGTTTCTGAAAATGTTGCATATCAGCCTATTACTGATGCAGATGTACATGATGTACTTAATGAGGAAAGGGCTGAAAATGAGCAGGCTAGAGGTATGCCAAAATGGTTGGTGTATACTTTGCATGACAGTAAACTGGATGCAACTTTGTCTAGTCGTACTCGTTCAGGTTCTCGCCATGCATCTTATGCATCGGATTGTTATACTTTGGCTGTGTCTAGCCTACATGATGTTGAGGAACCTCTGTCTTTTGATGAAGCACAAAATTTAGAAAATTGGATGGCTGCCATGAATTAGAATATGATGCACTTATAGAAAATGACGCATCGACTTTGTGTGATTCGCCTCCTGGTAAAAAGGCCATTGGTACAAAGTGGGTTTACAAATTGAAACGCAAGCCGAATGGTGAGGTTGATCGCTCATAAGGCTCGACTTGTTGCAAAAGGCTATGCGCAACAAAAAGGCATAGATTATGAAGAAACTTTTTGTTACCATATACATGTGGTAGTGATGTGTGTGAACACACTAGGACCGCCGAGGCATTTTTTCCCTCTTTAGGAGGTTTTTCCCCCCGTGCATTGTATATACGCCCATCACTCTAGGGCTATCTATCTTTCCATTGCACACTAAGTAACACACTCTCTATTGTGTGCCTTGAGCTTCCTTCGTCTTCTCCAAGCTGTGTGTGTTTCTCTGCAACCCTATTTCCAACAATTGGTATCATAGCAGGTTGCGTCCTCCCGAGCTTAGTCGCCAGCTGCTCCAGTACACACTTGCTCACTTTCTCCGATTTCAGTGAGCTTTGGCAAGCGTTCGCAGGTCGATAAATACTACGGGTGGACTCGTAGAGCTCGGTCTAATCAGATATTCGATTTGGGCTCATTTCGGCCTCCGTTTCCACTATAGGCAGTACTACACAGGCTATTTCGTCATTTTGTGCAGAATTTCTGTCAGTGCCGTTTTCTGCATAACAGTTGCCTTATAGTCTTCTACTGTTTGTGCTATATAGCACGTGTTGTTCCTGCTCCGTTTCTCCTATTTTCGAGCAGTTTTCACATCAGGTGCAGCATTTACCATGGCTGACAACAACAACACAGATGTGTTCAAGATGGTTCCTGCTGAGAACAGGTTGGATGGGGACAACTACCCTATGCGGGCTTATATGATGCAACATGTTCTTGTGTCAAAGGGAGTCTGGAACATTGTGCAGGGCATTGATGTACCTCCTGGTTTTGAGGATGTAGGCGATGTTGAGGATGTTGCAGGTCTTGCTGCAGGATTGCTGCTGTTAGAGTTGTTTTGCCTACGGCATAACAAGCTCGTTGGGATGTTAAGGATGCACAAGCTCATGCATTGATTGCGTTGTCTGTGAAGCGCACCATTGTTCCTCACATCCATTAAGCAAAATCTGCAAAACAAGCTTGGGATATTCTAGCTTGTCTTTATGCAAGTCGCAATGAGGCTAAAATTGCTTTGCTGCGTAAAGAGCTGGAGTCAAAGATTATGCATGAGGAAGATGATATGGACACTTTCCTTGCTAGTGTCAAGGATATCAATGAGCAACTTATTTCTGTAGGTGAAGTCATTTTAGACAGTTCCCTTGTGCAGACTGTTCTTGATGCCTTACCAGATTCCTACCAGACTTTTGCTAGTACTTGGAGACTGATGACCCAAGGAAATCCTGAAGTTGTCAAGTTTGATGCATTATGCACATTGTTGTTGCAAGAGTCACTTTCTAGAAAAAACAGGACTAGGCAGCGTGCAATTGAACAGGCTTTTATTGCTTCTCAAAGAAAGGGTGGTAACAGTAATGCAGCCACTTCTTATGGTTCTGCTGCGAGTGGAAAAAATTCTATTCCTAATGCTTCTGCTCGCAGCACTTCGTCTGGCAATTCTGGTGATAAGGGCAAAAAGAAGATGCGTTGCATTATTGTAAAGCTAATGATCACTTGATCAAGTCATGTCCTAAGTTGAAGGCCAAAGAGGCTAAGAAGAAAGAGGGTGGTTCCACTGCAAATGCTGGTTCCACTACAAATGCAGCCATTGTTGAGTCTTCTGTGAAAGGAGACTGTGTTGCTGATGTTGATGCAGAATGGGCTTTCAGTGCAAAGTGCACTATCCTGCTGTCCATGATGCATGCTTGTCAGTTGCTGCAGATTCACATGTGTGGTATTTCGACAGTGGTGCTACAAAGCACATTACCTCACATCGTGAATTGTTACCTCTCTCGAGTCTGTCCCTCATGGGAATTCAGTCACTTGTGCCAACAATGCCTCTTATCCAGTTCAGGGAGTTGGAAAGATTGTGCTTACTGCTGCTAATGGCAGTTCTTTCACACTTGTTGATGCACTTTATGTACCTGGGATCAAAAAGAATCTCTTGTCTGTATCCGCACTTGCTAGACTTGGACTTGTAGTCAAATTTGTGGATGGCAGATGTATAGTTCATGATCTCAGTTTTGGTGATGAAATTGTTGCATCTGGCCTTTTGTGCCGTGGGCTGTATAAGCTCACTTTGTATGACAAGTGTGGACAAAATTTTGCAAATGCTGTTGCAGATTCAAGGGCTATTTCAGATGCAAAACTTTGGCATGCACGTTTTGGTCATCTGAATTTTGCCAATTTGCTGCGTTTGCAAAAATCTGATATGGTTGCTTCTTTGCCGCCTCTTGAAGCACCTGTCAAACATGTTTGTGAAGGCTGTATTTTGGGTAAGATACAACGTTCTAAATTTCCAAAGGATGGTTCAGTTCGGGCCACATGCAGGTTGCAACTTGTGCATAGTGATGTTTGTGGGCCCATGCAAACTCCGTCCTTGGGCAATTACCTGTACTTTGTGACTTTCATTGATGATTACTCAAGGCATGCATGGTTATTTCTGCTTAAAGCAAAGTCCGAAGTTTTTATGTGCTTCAAACAATTTTTTGCTATGGTTGAAAATGTCTCAAAATGTACTATGGGCACCCTCCGTTCCGATTGAGGGGGGGAGTATATGTCTCATGAATTTAATGCATTTCTAGCTAGTCGTGGGATAAAACACCAATGTACCGTGCCTTATACACCTCAGCAAAATGGTGTTGCTGAGAGGAAAGACAGGTCACTTACGGAAATGGCACAATGTATGGTCAAAAGTCAAGCTTTGCCGCATTTTTTTTGGCTTGAGGCCATCATGTGTGCCACTTATGTACTTAACAGGTGTCCTACGAAAGCTTTGCAGTCTATTACTCCATATGAAGCATGGAATGATAGAAAGCCTTCTATTGAGCACATGCGTGTTTTTGGCTGTTTGGCATATGCTTTGGTGCCACAAACACAGCGCAGAAAATTGGACGATAAGGCTGTCAAATGTATTTTTGTTGGTTATAGTGCTGAAAGCAAAGGTTACAGGTTGTATCATCCGCAAACAAAATGTATTCTGGTTTCTTGGGATGTAGTGTTTGTGGAAGATTATGTTCAGCCCTTGCTGTCATGTACTAGAGACAGTAATGTAAGCTCACAGGACATTTATGACACTTTGTTGCCTCTTTTCAGTGGTGGAAATACGAATGTAATTTCCAATGAGGCAAATGTACAGCCTATAGGGGTTTCTGAAAATGTTCTAGATCAGCCTATTACTGATGCAGATGTACATGATGTACTTGATGAGCAAAGGGCTAAAAATGAGCATGCTAGAGGTATGCCAAAATGGCTGGTGCACACCTTGCGTGACGGTAAATTGGATGCACCTCTGTCTAGTCGTACTCGCTCACGCTCTCACCATGCAGCTTATGCATCAGATTGTTATGCTTTGGCTGTGTCTAGCTTACATGATGTTGAGGAGCCTCTGTCTTTTGATGAAGCACAGAATTCAGAAAATTGGATGGCTGCCATGCAATAAAAATATGATGCAATCATAGAAAATGACACATGGACTTTATGTGATTTGCCTCCTGGAAAAAAGGCCATTGGTACGAAGTGGGTTTACAAGTTGAAACGCAAGCCGGATGGTGAGATTGATCACCATAAGGCTCGACTTGTTGCAAAGGGTTATGCACAGCAAAAAGGCATAGATTATGAAGAGACTTTTGCTCCCACTTGTCGTATAACTACTATGTGTTTTCTATGTGCATTGGCAGCTCATTTTGGTTGGGATGTACATCAATCAGACATTGTTACTGCTTTCTTGAATGGTGACATATTTAGGAAGTTTATGTAACGCAGCCTCGCGGTTTTGTCATAAAAGGACAAGAGGACAAAGTGTGCAGATGTAAGAAGGCTTTGTATGGGTTGAAGCAATCTCCTCGTGCTTGGTATGAGAAAGCTGACACTCATTTGGTCAAACAAGGCTTTCGTAACAATCCAACAGAAAGCACATTGTATGTAAAGCGTGAGGGTGATGTACTTCTCATTGTGGTTCTTTACGTCGATGATTTGCTGATCACTGGACCAAATGAGAGACATATTGCTGAATTTAAGGCTGATTTGAATGCTACTTTCAAGATGAAAGATTTGGGGTTGTTGCATCATTACTTGGGTATACAGTTTAAGCAGTGTGATGGTGGTATTGCCTTGTCTTAAAAGAGTTCCATAGAGACATTGCTATGTAGGTTTGGACTTGAGGATTGCAAACCTATTGCCACTCCCATGGAAACAGGTTTGAAGTTGAGTCTACATGATGCTAGCGATCCTGCTGATGTCACTCTTTATCAAACTGTTGTTGGCTGCCTCATTTATGTATGCAACACGAGGCCGAATATTCAGTTTGCAATCTCACAGGTCAATAGATTTATGCATAGCCCAGGGTCTAAGCATTGGCAGGCTGTCAAGAGGATTTTCCGCTACCTTAGTGGCACTTTACATCTTGCCTTGTTTTATCCCAAGGGGGGATCATTGCCGCCAAACTTACATGCTTTTTCGGACTCTGATTGGGTTGGTTGTTTTGACACACGAGTGTCCACATCAGGTTTTTGTTTCATGCTTGGAAGTTCATGTATATCATGGTTGAGAAAGAAGCAACGTACTGTGGCCACTTCGAGTTGTGAGGCTGAGTATAGGGCAGTCTTCACAGATACGGTTGAGTGTGTATGGCTCAGACGCCTTATGGCTGATTTGGGTGTTGGATAGGACACTGCCAACACTATCTACACTGACAGTCAGAGCGCATTGGTAGTTGCGAGGAACCCAGTTTTTCATGCTCGCAGAAAGCACATTTAGGTGCATTACCACTATGTCAAGGAGAGGCTCTCAGCAGGAGAGATCAGCTTGGCTTATATGCCAACACAGGACAACCTTGCATATCTTTTCACAAAGGCATTGTCTCGTGAGAAGCTTGAAGCTTTCCGCAAAGCTTTGGGCTTACTCCCCTTTGTGGACTGATCATGTCCTTAGGGCATGGCACTTCCCTTTACTCATGTGCCAGCTCTCATTCACCGCATCACTCGAGGGGGGATTTGTTACCATATACATGTGGTAGTGATGTGTGTGAACACACTAGGACCGCCGGGGCATTTTTTCCCTCTTTAGGAGGTTTTTCCCCCCGTGCATTGTATATACGCCCATCACTCTAGGGCTATCTATCTTTCCATTGCACACTAAGTAACACATTCTCTATTGTGTGCCTTGAGCTTCCTTCGTCTTCTCCAAGCTGTGTGTGTTTCTCTGCAACCCTAATTCCAACACTTTTTCTCCCACTTGTCGTATGACTACTGTGCGTTTTCTATGTGCATTGGCAGCTCATTTTGGTTGGGATGTACATCAATGAGACATTGTTACTGCTTTCTTGAATGGTGACATATTTGAGGAACTTTATGTAACGTAGCCTCGCAATTTTATCAAGAAAGGACAAGAGGATAAAGTGTGCAAATGTAAGAAGGCTGTGTATGGGTTGAAGCAATCTCCTTGTGCTTGGTATGAGAAAGCTGACACTCATTTGTTCAAACGAGGCATTCGTAAGAGTCCAACAGAAAGCACATTGTATGTCAAAAGGGAGGGCGACGTACTTCTCATTGTTGTTCTTTATGTGGATGATTTACTAATCACTCGTCCCAATGAGGCACATATTGCTGAATTTAAGGCTGATTTGAATGCTACTTTCAAGATGAAAGATTTGGTATGTTGCATCATTATTTGGGCATATAATTTAAGCAGTGTGATGGTGCTATTGCCTTGTGTCAGAAAAGTTACATAGAGACATTGCTATGTAAGTTTGGACTTGAGGATTGCAAACCTAATGCCACTCCCATGGAAACAAGTTTGAAGTTAAGTCTACATGATGCTGGTGATCCTGCTGATGTCACTCTTTATCAAACTGTTGTTGGCTGCCTCATTTATGTATGCAACACGAGGCCAGATATTCAGTTTGCAGTCTCATAGGTCAGCAGATTTATGCATAGTCCAGGGTCTAAGCATTGGCAGTCCATTAAGAGGATTTTCCGCTACTTGAGTGGCACTTTACATCTTGCCTTGTTTTATCCCAAGGGGGGATCATTGACGCCAGACTTACATGCTTTTTCAGACTTAAATTGGGCTAGTTGTTTTGGGACGCGAGTGTCCACAAGTGGTTTTTGTTTCATGCTTGGCAGTTCATGTATATCATGGTTGAGCAAGAAGCAACATCCTGTGGCCACTTCTAGTTGTGAGGCTGAGTACAGGGCAGTCTTTACAGCTACGGTTGAGTCTGAGACGCCTTATGGCTGATTTGGGTGTTGGACAGGACATTGCCAACACTATCTACATTGTCAGACAGAGCACATTGGCAGTTAAGAGGAACTCTGTTGTTCATGCGCTCACAAAGCACATTGAGGTGCATTACCACTATGTCAGGGAGAGGCTCTCAGCAGGAGAGATCAACTTGGCTTATGTGCCAACAGAGGACAACCTTGTAGATCTTTTCACAAAGGCATTGTCTCGTGAGAAGTTCGAAGCTTTCCGCAAAGCTTTGGGCTTAGTTCCCTATATGGACTGATTATGTCCTCAGGGCATGGCACTCCCCTTTATTTATGTGCCAACTCTCGTTGACTGCATCACTCCAGGGGGGATTTGTTACCATATACATGTGGTAGTGATGTGTGTGAACACGCTTACGACCGCCGGGGCATTTTTTCCCTCTTTAGGAGGTTTTTTCCCCCGTGCATTGTATATACGCCCATTCATTCTAGGGCTATCCATCTTTCCATTGCACACTAAGTAATATACTCTCTGTTGTGTGCCTTGAGCTTCCTTCTTCTTCTCCAAGCTGTGTGTGTTTTCCTGCAACCCTCATTCCAACATTAAGTACTTTCGATTGAGCGCTTTTCTCTTTTCCTAATCTAGATTAAAAGATTTGACTTAAATTGCTTATTTGAGATTTTCATTATGTACATACTACTACATTGGATGTCCATTTATGCAATGTTGTGTCTCTCTCTTGTGTCTTTTATCATTTCATATCATTTGCTTTTGTCATCTTTAGCTTATGTAGGAGCTTATTGAATGCCTCTCTTTAAGTGTTTTTGATCAATTGCCTCATTCATAACCGTTAAACATAACAATCCTCATGACCCATAGCACACACAAAATCCAATACTCAACACTATCTTAATAGCTACATCTATTATATAGATGTGATGCACCTTTCGTTGTTGTGTTTTGATAAAGTGCTTTACTGGCTCGTTCGGTTCTACAATCGCTTGGAAAAGTTTGCTCAGAGTTTGAAATTGCTCTTCCATAAGGCCATAGGGCCTTCAAATGCAAGCATAGGTGAATGCATTTGGAGAAAAAAGTTCTATTGAAACAATCAAGAGCTTTCTTGCGACATGCATATTGGGCATATCTTGCAACCAACACGTTGTAAGTGATGACATTCTGGAGAGAATGTCCATCAAGAACTTTTCATGCTTTTGACAGTACAACATTTGACATACATATCAATGAAAGCACTACCAAGCATGACATCCTTCACCAAGAGCGTCGAACCAGGTATCTTCTCGTCAATTCTCTCACCCATGTCAATGGCTTGCATAAGGCCAATGGCCTTCAAGGTGAAAGCATATGCATTCAGACTGAATTTGGAGAGATGCATCTGTTGAAAATAGTCTAGAGATTTTTGGCCCTACTCTTGTTGGGCACATCCCGGAATCAGTGCATTCCAAGAGATGACATTCCGGGCAGGAATCTCCTCAAGCACTTTTTGTGCTTTCTCAAGTGCACCACATTTGGCATACATATCAACCAAGACAGTGCCAAGCTTTTCAACAGCCTCTGACTAACAATATAATTGGAATTTTTGTGCCCATATCAGCAATAGAGCGACACGCCTTCATGGTGATAAGATATGGCGAAAACAGACTATAGATTTCTATTGTGGCAAATCTTGCAATCAGTGCATTCCAAGTGTCTACACTCAGATAGGAAGTTGAAAATAGCCTAGAGCTTTCTGGCCTTGCTCATGTTGTGCGTATCCTTGGCTTCAACAACCCAAGACTAGCAATACTATCATGAATTCTGTTAGCCATGTCAACATCTTCTGTAAGACCACCTGTGTTGGAGATGGTGATCTCGGGAGTTGCACGCTGATTTATACTCTTTTTTGTCGATATAAATAGGGAAAATTACCAAAATACCCCTCTAATTTGTTGAAATTCCCAAAATACCCCTCAAATATCAAGAATTACCAAAATACCCTTGTATCTACTTTGATTGGATTGTTCAAGATCTTTTGAACTTTATTCCTTTTTGACAATTAAGATCCGTTTTTGAGTGCTTAGCATGTAATTTGTCACAAATTACCTCGCAAAAAAAGGGAAATCATGTCTAAAAATAATGAAGTGATTCATCTCCAAAGCCTATGTAACGGACTCAAATTCTAGTTTTACCATCTTGTATTGATAAACAATCAGTCTTCTTATGAAAAGCTACAAAGGTTTTAATCTTTCAAGAAATTTAATTTCATGACCAAGGGTATTTTGGAAATTTTGGAAAAATTGAAGGGAATTTTGAGAATTTATGGCTAATTATTGGGGGTGTTTTGGGAATTATTGAAATTTGAGGGGTATTTTGATAATTTTCCTATAAAAATACCAAGGTGCCGTTTGAAGGAGGTGAGAGAGACTAGTGTGTATCGCTAACGAAGTAAAAAACGTCCCTCACTAACTTTGATCATTCTTAAAATCCTCACAGATGCAGCTTGCCTGCGCGAACATTTGCAATACGACGCACACTCTGCGTAAGTCTTTGTTTCGTCGTGTGTGTGTGTGTGTGTGTGCTCTGTGTGTCGCGTGTCGTTTAGAGAGAGAGAGAGAGAGAGAGAGAGAGAGAGAGAGTGTTAGTTGCCAGTGTCTTGCAATATCAAGCTCTTTACATTTTACCATTTGAGTTGAATTAGGTAGAGAAAGTTTGATTTTAGTTCTTTAGTTAATTTGAATGCAATTATCTTCATTTTTCACTTTCCACATCACTGTAAAGCAAGGAAATTCAAGTTGCTACACTCAAGCTGTTACTTTGGAAATTTGTGGTGTGGATATGTTATCCATGGAAGCATGCATGTTTGACGTACATCCCTCTTAGGCCATTATGGGATTAAGAGTTTAGGTACTTCACATTTTACCATTTAGGTGGAACATCCTTTTAGAAGTTTGCTTCGCAATGGCTGTTGGATTGCCTTGTCCTAGAAGATCAGGTGATCATGGCTTTTCCAAGCAAAGCATCCATTGTTGGAGGAGAATATCTGGAAGCTCTTCAGTTGACAGTCATTGTATGATGGAATTTGCACTATTAAAGAGGACAGTCCCCACCTCCACCCCAAAAAAAAAATTTATGTCAAAGTGACATGGGAGGTGCATGAGGATGACTCAAAACTCCGAAGGCCTGCCATAGAAGGCTATATAAGGGTGGTTGGGTAGTGAATCCCGGAGGCCAGTCCCTTGTTCCTCACAATGGTTATAGAGTGTGTGGGAGGGAGATGTGGTCATTCTGTTTTTGGCAAGTGCGCATGCATGCATGAAGCTGATGAGCCTGGGCAAGGCGAGCTGGGCGTGTGCACACACACACACACACACACACACACACACACACACACACACACACACACACACAGAGAGAGAGAGAGAGAGAGAGAGAGAGAGAGAGAGAGAGAGAGAAGATTGACACCAGATGGGGGGTCTCAAACCCCCCTCCAAGGGCTCCCCTCTCTATTGCTAGAGAGGTATTTGCTTTAGATTGCACAATGCTGATACAATGGTCCTAGATGCTAAGGTGCTAATGGGAACTTGCTGTAGTTGCTTGGTTCCACGAAGCTAAGGGCTGAAAATGCAAAACGCTAGGGGTTCTGGATGGGATCTGCAACTGCGATGAGGCTATGGCTATCATCGATGTCGGCGATGGACTGAAAATTGAAAAATGCTGGCTGAATTGATGTCTTGGGCTGAAAACTGAAAACGCTGGCTGATTTGATGCTTGGGCTGAAAATTGACGGCGATGCGATGTGCTAAGATGGCTGAAACGCTGGTGGGCTGAATGTGCTGATGGAAAAACACCATGGGTGCTGATGGCGGAACTGCTAGCCAAAAGGCTAGAGGTGCTGAGGTACTACGGGTGCTTGATACTTGTACTGCAAGTATTGACTTGTGGTTGGAGAAGTGACCCCTAGGATCACTGATATATGGGATAAAAGCTAGGTAGGACAATCCCACTTTAAAATCCCATGATCTCTAAAATGATGCAAAATTCGTCAATTTGACGAACTAGTAACAAGAGGTGATTCACATGTAGATAAATACCTAGGTTGGGTTCTAATGCAAATGTATGGGAACACTCCCCAATGCCTACTCGTTGTAGACATTGGCTATGCTCATGTGCAATGAGAGGGTGTGCAACTAATCTAAAGTGCCTGGACATGCATGTCCTGCGTACAGGCTCATAAGGGTGCCAAAACACTTCCTAGGCTGTCCTTAACCCTAGAAATAGGAGTTTCTGCTTGTCCACATGCACATAGGGTTAGATGTGCCCCCCTCGAGGTATTTGCTTTAGATTGCACAAATGTTGATACAATGCTCCTAGATGCTGAGATGCTGATGGGAACTTGCTGTAGATGCTTGGTTCTGCGAAGCTAAGGGCTGAAAATGCAAAACGCTAGGGATTTTGGCTGGGATCTGCAGCTGCGACGAGGCAATGGGTTGATCTGCTATCGCCGATGTCGGTGATGGGCTAAAAACTGAAAACGCTGGCTGATCTAAGGGCTGAATCTGAAAACGCTGGCTGATTTGATGTCTTGGGCCGAAAAGTGAAAAACACTGGCTGATTTGATGCTTAGGCTGAAAACTGACGGCGATGTGATCTGCTAAACTGATGGATGATAAACGCCATGGGTGCTGATGACGGAACTTCTAGCCAAAACGCTAGAGGTGCTGAGTTCGACGATGCGGCAGAGAGAGAGAGAGAGAGAGAGAGAGAGAGAGAGAGAGAGAGAGAGAGAGAGAGAGAGAGAGAGAGAGAGAGTCTCCTAAACCAACCAATCTTGGCAATGAATAACTGATGTAATGTACAATGGGGGCGAGGGGTCACATATATACCCACCTCAGTAAATTGCTCAACCTAGACTTTGACAAAAAGCAAATTAAATACCTAAAAGCCAAAATAAATAATGGGATCACTTTGGGTAGTTCACTTGAGATGCCTAAACTCTGAACACCCTCTCTGCAGCTCATAGTGGACATAAATAGTGAGACCAAATCGATGAAGAATCTACCATGGACACCCCAGTAGAGGGTCCTTTCCACTGGATACACCTCGGATGTGCTGTCCTCAACTTTGTTCCTTAGAAGAATGCCATCTTGAGCATCGGTTGCCTTTTAGAAAATTGAATTGTTGACCACTCTACGTCCAAGAATCCCCATTCGTGAGTTGTGAACACATCACGTCCAAAATACTCCAAGATAATGGTGTGTGGAACACATCCTATCCATAATTTGACCAACAACAATGGATTGGTGCGCACTCATCCATAGTGTTTTAGATGCTTGTGCCTTGAACTCCGACCCACAAGTTTAAACATCGATAACTTGAATTCCAACACAAGGGTCCAAATTAATAATCCGATTGCCTCTCACAAGCCTCTCTCAGGTTGAAGCTAGTGGTGGCAACTGTCTCCTGACTAGAAGTGGTCGCCACCACGTGTGCCATGCCGATCTCCTCTATCAAATCTTTATCACCATTATTTCACCATTATTTCTGTTCAACTTGCCTTTGTCTTTGTCTCTTTGTGAGTTCTTGCTTTTGTCTTTGGCTTCAAACTCACGAGCCAAACAAAGCGTCGTCACATTTATAACATTGGTTGTCGGACCTTGTGGGTATCGAGGCAGCTAACTAAGTACTCGTACTGCCATTCTTGTCAAGCTTGACTTTGCCTCTGTCCTCTAGCGAACTCGTCCATTTGCTTTTGGCTTCACAATCTCGAGCCAAACAAAGCGATGGTTTCCGTGAGAACTTTGCCGATGCATAGTTCGCTAACTGGATGGTGGCCGATCTGCAGCCTTTTGTTGGTGTTGATCGTTAATGTCATTGGCGCTCGAGCAAGGGGGGCTTTGTTGAAGTTACAAGATATGGATACTTTAGTTCCTTCTCGCACTCCAAGGGCAGTACAATTCCACCAAACCGCACCAACCTTCCAAGCCGGTACAACACACCTTTGGGTCTTTTGCTAATCGTCTTTCCAAGGGAGGTCCTGAAACAGTTGACCTCGCGAGCCTCTTTCAGTTCTCTCATCTGCTATCCATGGCCTTTTGTTGGTTTTGGTCGTTAATGTCATTGGCGCTCGAGCAAGGGGGGGCTTTGTTGAAGTTACAAGATCTGGATACTTAAGTTCCTTCTCGCACTCCAAGGGCCGTACAATTCCACCAAGCCGCACCAAGCTTCCAAGCCGGTACAACACACCTTTGGGTCCTTTGCAAATCGTCTTTCCAAGGGAGGTCCTGAAATAGTTGACCTTGCGAGCGTCTTTCAGTTCTCTCAAAGTCGATCAAGGGGAAAACTCCCTTCAAGAACCTCAAATTCTCCTCCCAAAGCGGAGCTCGACTTCAATTTCTCCAGCCTCTGCATCATAATCAAAGTGCATCTGCTTCAAGAATTCTAGATGGATGAAGTGCTCTATAGCTTCGGGGTCAAAGAAAATAAGGGCTTACGAGCGGTTGACTTTGCCCTATGCCTGACACAATTCATTTGTACTTTCAAGGTGTGTGCCATAGATATTGGGGACTAGTCCAATAGCGGGTCTGGCTCTCTTAGCTGGAAGTGGCCCTGCGGATCTTTCTGCCGTGGGAGCAGAAGGTTGCTCTAGGGTTGTCGAGGCTCGCTCAAGACATGTAGTGAAAGTATGTCCTGTTTGAAAACATTCATCAGCCTTCTTGTAAAAGGGTTTCTCGTTGACGTTGTGTCAGACGAGGCCTTTGAGGTTGGGCTTCACGAGACTCTCGAGAATTTGTTCGTTGTTGCCGAGAGTCTTGGTTTCTGGCCGGAGTTGGTTCTGTGATGAACTCCAACTTTCCCTTTATCAGTTTGTAGCCGACTGCGGCATGGTCCATAAGTTCTTGCATGGTTGAGACTTGCTTGGATAGACAATATTCCTGCAACGGTGATGGTAGACCAATGGTGTATCGCTCGCACTGGTCCTCCAAGGAAATGAACTTAAAGAAGGACACAGGAAGGTAGACGTCGAGAAACCTTTGGTTATAGTCGTCCATGGTCTCTGTGGCAAGCATTTGCAAGCTGCCTCGCAAATGCTGCCTCATTCTGCCAAGATCCGGACTTCAAAGAGAGGTCATATAACTGCGTGCAAATATTGTCTTGAAAGCTTGCCAGGTCCTTGGAGCATGCAGTTGCATCGCGATGGAACTCACACAGGAAGGTAGACGTCGAGAAACCTTTGAAAATAGTCATCCATGGTCTCTGTGGCAAGCATTTGTTGTCACGTGACACATCCAACCCTATGTGTCCGTGGACAAGCTACTTCAATAACAAGGGTTCAGTCAGTCCAGTTAGTCTAGATTAGAAGTGATCTGGCACTTTTGTGAGTCTGTTCGCAGACCGTGCATGACCAGACACTTAAAGTAGATGCATATCTTCTGGTTGCACATAGCATGATCATCAGCATTCCCATCAGAATCCCTCAGAATTCTTCAGGGGAATTTTCTAGTGCATTTAGCCTATTTTTCCTATTTTTGACATTTTTCACTTATTAATTTAAGTGACTTTTGTTGGAAAGTAGGTAGGGCAAATTGATTAAGTTTGTATATAAGCAAACCTAGACTAGCACTAATTGGCAGAAGAGGCAGCAGGAGCACCTTGCTCAACAGGCAACTTCTCAGCAAGACCAACATCCGCAGCAGCCTAGCGTTTTTGGACCAGATCAGCCAGCGTTTTGCACTTGCAGATTCCGGCGACAGCAGAACATCAGATCAGCCTAGTGTTTTGCATTTGCAGGACAACCGGCTACAACAAAGCAGATTTTCAGCCCTAGCATTTTTGCATCTACATCATACCTCAACGTTTTTGCAGATCATCGCGACGGAACATCAAGAAACCTCAGCGTTTTCAGTTTTCAGCCCTTAGACACCGCAAATCAAGTCCCGAACCTCGTAGATCTCACCTTTCCGAAGCAGATCCTCGTCGCACGGTCAGATTCAGCAAGGTTTACAGATTCAGCCCGGAAAACACAGATTTCAGCATCTGCGTTTTTAGCGCGTCGTCGTGCATCGTCGCCATCGACATCGTCCCCGACATAGAGTTAGAATTCAGCAGATAAAGATTTGCCCTTAGAGTTTTCAGATTTCAGCCGTCTCGTCATCGTCTTCATCGTCGTCGACATCGTCGGCAAGTCCAACCATTGTAGAGATTTGTGCAATCATAAGTAGACCGCTCTCGCCATAGAGGGTGGGGCCTTCGGAGGAGGGTTTTACAACGTCTTTGGTGTCGTATTCTCTTTTCTCTCTATCTCTCAGTCTCATACACTTGCATGCACAGTGTCCATTCACTTTGTTTGTGATCATTGCACACTCTCACTAAGAACGGAAGGCTCTCCCTTCCATAAGAACAAAAGGAACCTTGAGCACAGTTCGGAGTACTCATCTTGAGCAAAGTTCAAACATTCATTCCGTTGCACCTAACATTTGCAAGCTGCCCCGCAAATGCTACCCCATTCTGCCAAGATTCGGACTTCAAAGAGAGAAGTCATATAACTGCGTGCAAATATTGTCTTGAAAGCTTGCCAGGTCCTTGGAGCATGCGGTTGCGTCGCGATGGAACTCAACCATTGCATGGCATTATCTTTAAGAAATCTCGCTACTAAGTCGATGTAATCCGGTTGTAATATCATTGGCTAAAATATGCATATCCACCAAGGCACACCAGTGATGGTGACTGTCGATGATAGTCATCCAAGAGTGGTATTTGTTGAGCTTGACATCTCCAACACTCCCCCTCAAGCTCGACGCCATCTCTCGTATGCCATGCATCGCTCAAAATTGCGGCAGCTTCTCCGCTCTAAGGGCCTTTGTGAAGATACTTGCAACCTGCTCATCCATTGTCACGTACTCAAGGGCGATATCACTTGCTAGGACCCTCTCTCTGATGAAGTGGTAACACACCTCAATGTGCTTCGTCCTCGCATGTAACATTGAGTTCTAAGCTAACGGTATGCCACTAAGGTTGTCACAATAGATGACAACCAACTTGTGTACCTGTACTCCAAAGTCTTGAAGTAGTAATCGCAGCCATGCTACCTCACATGCCGCCACTACAACACCCATGCATTCTGTCTTTGTACTCAATAGAGAAATCGTAAATTGCTTCTTGCTACTCCATGTGTAAGCAACACTTTCAAGTCAAAACATGAATGGACTGGTAGACCTGCCATTATTTGTACTATCAACCCAATCCGCATCTGTGTAACCATAGAGTTGCAACTCAACATCACCCCTGTAAAGAATGCATGATCCAAAGAGCACTCACATAGCACAATGTGTGTCTCACTACATCCAAGTGTGCATAAAGTGACTCACTAATCCAATTGTGTAACTCAAGTTTGAACATGAGATAGTCAAGTAGATCAAACTACTCATAATTTCATGTGTGCATTACACTTTACTGCTACAGTTTAGCGTCAGCCTTAGTTAGCTTAGGATCCAGCTTGTCAATGTTGTGAGCCTCTAGAAGGATGTGCATGATCAGGCAGGTGATAGTTGCATACCCTCACTTGCACAATACAATCACTTAAATATGAGCAGTCATTTAAGTCACTTAAGCATATGTACATACGAATAGTTACTTAAGTCATTTATTAATAAGTGACTTTGACATGACATTTATTAAAAGTAGGTAGGGCAAATGGCTAAAACACCTATAAAAGAATTACTTGGTCTTTAGTTTAAAGAAAGCAAAATCCAGTACCCCGCAGAACAAGTACCCGCAGCACAAGCACCCACCAATGTTTCCATCGCAAGCACCTTCATCATTGTCAGTACCCTCAGCATCAGCGTTTTCAGCCTACAACATTAGATCAGCCCTAGCATTTTGCATCAGATTCAACCCTTGTGTTTTGCATCAAATTCAATCTCAACATTTTTTGCAACGGTACGGCGAGGATATGGTTGAAAACTGAAAACGCTTGTGCTGATGGAATGATGTCGGTAGAAGCCTAACCCTCGCCTTCTAAAATCAAAGCAATCGTCCCTAATTGCAGGATACAAAAAATGGTCACACTTTTATCATTCATGCAACTCACAATCTCACAAATAATCATTCAGTCATGCATTATTGTGTCATGATGGTCGTGCACAGATAAAAGCTAGTTGCAGACACCTTGGGTGCGTCTCAAGACCTATTTTAGGACCGGTATCTTAGCCAATGCCTGTAAAAGGTCATTGGATCTTTGCTTGGATGTCGATCACTCACCCAAGATCTTAGTCTTTGTTGCTAAATGGACTATTTTCTTATTTTTCTAGAGTAATTTCTGTTTATTGAAATTAGGATATTTAATTGTCTGCACTTGAACCATAAGGTTAGGAATTGTAAATCTATTGGAATTATTAAAAGTCATTAGGAACGGACAACTCTGATGTATCATAAGATGGGCGACATTAAGCATCACGAAGGGGTTGTACCGTTAGTTCGGTAAGAGAGACCGGGAAACGGATATTCTTGATGCGTCACGTGGTGGGGGACGGGAGCATCGGAAAGGGAATATTCCATTGCTGTGGCAGGAAGCCCAAATTGGATAAAGGTATACGTGTAAAGACTTAAGCACAAGAATAAAGATGGCTTCTGAGAAGCTTTTTCTAAAAAGCGGAATAATTTTTGAAGTGTTTTCCGGGAAAAACAGATGCTTTCCCGCGAGGAATCTATGTTTGCATTGCATCCGTGCCTATGCCTGAGAACTGTATGCGGGGAGGCCTAGGAAATGTTGTGTTGCATCAGTTTTCAGCTCACTGAGTTCTTTTGAGTTTTTAAATAGATTCACACTTATTTAAAATAATTGACCGGCTGCCCACTTAATAAGTATAAGTGGGCAGCTCACATAAAAAATAAAGCAAGGCCAAAGCAAGCGATCCCAAATCTGCTGAAAACAGCCCAAAAGGGCAACGCAAACTCTCTCCCTCTCTCTACAAGCTACCGCCAGCCCTATCTCTCTTCCCCTTGCTTTTCTAGCGCCCCCTACTCATGGCTATTGTTGCCTGATAGTCACTGGCTATTCCTGCCAGGGTCCAGGGCCTGTAAAAGCACCACATGCCCCCACTCCTCAAAGGGATTTGCCAGCGCAAACAAGAGAAGGCTTTGCCGCCAAAGGACTGCAAGTGATCGCGTGACCTTGGAGTACAAAGATCGCTTTCCCGCACTGTGAGCGACAAGGTATTGATTGTGATTTCATTATACGAGTTGTTGTTTTGTGTTTGTGCCTTCGCAGGTACTATATCACGGAGAAGAAGAAAAAAGGCCTTTGCCTATGCTCGCGGAATGCGGGAATAGAATCGAGAACGATTTGTAGGGCTTCACGCTCTAGGAACAGACGGAAATAGAATTGAGAGCTCGTCTCTTGGGATATTCCGCAAGGGAAGGAATTGACCATCTAGTCTCATGATTTAGAATGGAGGGGTCACTTTGGTTCTTGTGCTTGTAAAAAGATTCTCTCTAATAAAGATTTTCTTTAAGGAGGGGGAAGAGACCAACCCATCTTCTGGTCCCAAATACTGTGTCGATCTTCTCCCTCATCTCTTTTGAGTTGAAAGGTTATTCATTTTCAGCTTGGTGATTATTTATGTGCGCTCTCGTTTGTGACTGAGGTATTCAAGCTCGAATTGCTCTCTTTCTCTGCAAAGGAGGTCGATTCTGGGAAGGAACGGGAAGAACCATGACGAGCCATGGAAGAACCGTTGAAGACGAACTTCAGCAAGTATGAGTTCAACTCACGGAATTGCAGCAGCTTCTCACGCTACCGGCTGTCCAAAAGGCTTTGGAAGAAATCAAGAACCCGCAAGGAACAAATGTTGACGGGCATCAGGAAAACCTTGCCGATGGTAACATGCCGCAAGAGGAGATGCGGAAAGAGGTGTTGAAGCGCACAAGGGATCTCTGGATCAAGACAAACGGCCTTCCAAGAGCAAGGGCCAAGAAAAAGAACTTTCTCTGCTTAACGGAAGCAAGTATGTTTCTATCTCTTCTCCATCATACTCTCCTGATTATACTACTACATCCACTTCTCATACAGTATCTAGATCTTCTCCAAAGAAGAAAACTCCTACTATTTCCCTACGTGATACTAAAGAGAAGCCCAAGTTTAAGAAGGATAACCACAAGCGTCACTGCAAGATGCGGATTTTCAAATTCGGTGACATGTCAAGTTTGACAACTACACAGGACGGAGAGATATCTTCAAGGCACTGTCTTTCATTAGGCAGTTTGAGGTTGCTTTTGCCAACGCGGAACTTCACCGAAAAATCCAAGTTGCGTCATATTGGGATGCATCTCAAGGAGACAGCAAGCAACTGGTGGTTAGTCAAGATTCTCGAAGGTACACAAGCCAGAATGTGGGCTCAATTCAAAACTGAATTTTATGAACAATTTCTTCCGCGTGAAGGCCGACTTCGAGAAGGACGTTCGGAAGGAATGAGATTGGCTCGCCCAGAAGGAACATGAGAAAGTCACAGTTTATGTTGACAAGTATTGGTCGGATCTTCTGAAAGTTACGCCTTTCATGAAGCTTTCCGACGAGAAAAAGATGCGAAAGTTTGAAGCATGCCTTAAACCTCCGCTTCGGAAGAGCATGAAGGTGTACCCCCTTCAGTGGATGGAGTCGGCAACCATTGGGAGGATATACATTCCACTGGTACCCCTAGATGATGGAACATAGCACATATCGTGCAAGGCAACGAGCGGTTTATGACAACCATGGCGACCAAGGCAAAAAACGTTCCCCAGAGGACCCAGATCAACCTAAGAAGCCAGGCAAACGGCTCAAGTATCTCACGCCAAACCAAGTACAAACCTTCAAAGAGCAAGGAAGGTGCTTCTATTGTGGTGAGAAAGGACACGTGAAGACCGACTGCCCTGTTCGGCGGCAACGGTAGGAACAAGCATCTTTGAAGAAGGCGCTCCACCAAGCTCTAATTCTATTCTTGATGTGCAGGCGAATACAAAATCAGAAAAAGGGAAGCGTTAGCTCCTTAAAGGTTGGGGATCCATGAATAACCAACGGGTGTTGGTCCTCTATGACCTTGGATCAACGGACAACTTCATTTCACTCTAAAGTGCAGAATGCATGGGCCTCACACCGTCTTAGCTTGGAACTCCGGACACTTCCGGATCGGCGTTCGGGGGGTTGACCACCAATGCAACTCCCGTGCAAGGACAACTCAATCTTTGGGATTGACGAGTACAAGGACTGCGAATCATTTTTGATGGCACCCATGGAGGGATGTGATATCATCTTGGGTATGCCATGGCACTATCATATGCAACTGGTGCCAGATTATGTAGAAAAGACCCTCGCTTTTGAGCATGAGGGCAACCATTAAATTCTTTGATGATGCAGGGGATTGGCTATTTCCTATTGTAAGCCATATCTCCTTTAAAAAGGAAATAAAGAAGTGCGTGATTTTCCCCCGAGAAAAAGATAAAGCTAATGAGGGTTCGCTCTCTAGTTTGGAAATTAAACGTTTTCAATTTTTTGAAAAGTATAAGGATTGTTTCACGGATACTTTGCCGGACGGAATGTTCGGATGATCATCGCATTGATCTCGTACCGGGTAGCTCTCCGCCAAACCAACCCCCTTACAGGGTAAGTCTTGCTTAGCAAGAGGGAATTTTGAATCAAGTCAACGAGCTTCTGGAAAACGGTCTAGTACGACCAAGTACTTCGCCTTACTCCTCTCCGGTCTTACTGGTGCATAAGAAAGACGGCATGTTTCGAATGTAAATAGACTACCGATCTTTAAACAAGATCACTATCACGCTTTTCGATTCCTTGGATTGATGATATTCTCGATAAGTTGCAGGGTGCAAGCATCTTTAGTCGCATTGACATAAAGAGCGGGTATCATCAAATACGCATAGCCCCTGGCGATGTCCATAAGATTGCCTTTCGCACAACCTTTGGACTCTTATGAATTTTTGACAATGCCTTTCGGCTTGACCAATGCTCCTGCCACATTCAATCGAATGATGGATTGAATTTTCAGTCCACACTGAGATTTTATAGGAGTATTCTTTGATGACATACTCGTCTTTTCGAAGATCGAGGAGGAACATCGGAAGCACTTGGACATAGTGTGTCTGGAATTGTGAAAACACGAGTTGCATGTGAATACAAAGAAAAGTGAGTTCTTTCTCACGGAGATACACTATCTCGGCCATATAGTCTTACACAACCAAGTAAGTATGGATCCCGCAAATATCCAGGTAATACAAGATTGGCCAACTCCCACTACGGTCCATGATGTACGTAGCTTTTTGGGGTTGTGTTCCTATTACCGGAGTTTTATCTGAGGCTTTGCTTGAGTATCAGGACAACTCTATGACCTAACAAGAAAGAAGATTCCTTTCAAATGGGGATCAAGACAACAAGGTGCCTTTGACAGGTTAAAGTATCTATTAAGCCATGGACCTATTCTGATAGTTTGAGACGTAAGGAAACCATCCAAGGTTCACTGTCACGAGGACATGGCACTATTAACTTTAGTTGTACTATTGTTGGTTTCTTTCCGATGATTTTTATTTAATTTTTGGGACCCTCTTTTTGAAGTCACAAATGGCCGGACATTGCGTGGCCAGTGTGAAACGGCCGACAGCCGAGAGTTTCACGTGGAATTGGGAAGGATTGGTCGCCACGAGATGGTCAGGCCAGTCGACACTGGAATCCGAGCAGTAAAAGGGTGTCTAGGCTCAGCTCAAAGTCATTTAGTCCCTCTCGCTACACTTATAAGTCGGTGGGTACTAGAAATTAACTCAAAAGAGGCAAAGTGGACACATGGCGGCTCCTGGTCAATTTTCTAAGTGAGCATGAAGAGGGGGCGCCCATTTCAAGAGAGGAGGCTGTTTTCAACTCATAAGTGACTACAGTGTGTGCGTGAGTAGCGGGTGCAGGTGATCACAGCTTTAATGGAAAGCTTGCCTTCTCCCTTGCTCTATGTAGCGCGACGATTTACTCTCGCGCATCTCTCTTTCCCCTTTGGCATATATGGTAATGCCCCACTAGATGGGCTACTCAGTTGACCATGTACAGTTTCGAGGGCTTATGCACGTTTGCCACCGCAAGAGACCGGATTAGCTAATTGCTAATCCTCCACAGGAACGCACAGTCCCATTGCGAAGCATTGTGAAAACGGAGAGTTTTCTCAGGTGGAAACTCGTCCGTCTCAAAGGGGGACTGTTCCATTGTGTGGCGGAGCACCTGAGACACGCATAGGGGTGCTCGCTCTGCCCAAAATGATCCAAAACAGAGAAATACAGCCTGCTGTGTTTTTCTGCAGGTTTAGGGTTTCGCACTTAAACTGCAAGACAACGTCGGGGGAGCCTCGGGAAAGCCTCGGGATGCTTAAACAGGGCTTTGGGAACCTGATAGTGTTAAAAAAGGGAATTACAGCACGCTGAAATTGACCTGCAACTCACTAGAAAGCTTCCTAACCGCAAGGGAAAGTGTCCTTGACATGTACTTTTGACCTACAGAGGGTTTTGCCTTGTTATGTTGGCGAAATTGGGTCAAAAACCTGCAATTACAGCCATGGACAGGTTTGGACAGCTTGGTGATAGGTAGGTGAAAGTGTTTGGGTCGTCTATTTGCGATAGTAATAAAGAAATACCGAAAGAGAGGCCAGTCTTTGGGGCCAACAGGTGTCGGCGTCTGCTTGGTAGCGCTCTAGCTTCCAAGCCGTGTGTGTTTGAAGTGTCAATTCCTGTTACAGGTTTTTATTTGTAAAATTTCTTTGTGCCCTTAGGGCTAAAGTAAAGTTTCGGGTAAAAGCCTACGTCTACCGCCCTACGGGCCGGTTTCATGGTTCCATTGTTGGGAGAGAATCACTTTTTCCTCAAGAAGTGAGCCTTGGTTGGTTTGCGGCAAAGACACAGAGTACAAGAATGCGGGATTACACTATGGCCGACAAAGGGAAAGGCATCATGGAAGAGGGTTCCTCTTCATAGGACAGGCAGGCAATTCCTACAGTGTTTTGAGGTTGGCGAGAGTTCACGACCACGTCTGCCTGTACCTCTTGTTGATGTGAATGCTCTACCAGTGCAGGGCTTTATGACTGGGCAACTTGAAGATGATGTGTTCAGGACTCACTTGGTTGCTGCTGTGAATGTGTTTTCTCGAATGGTGTAGAACCCGAGGTTTATGGAGTTTTTGCAAGCGCCACCAGTGCCACAGCAGAGACAAGGCAACTCACACAGCGAGTAGAGCCTGATGAAGCTCAAGCCCAGGTACTTCATGCGTCTCAAGAGGATAGGGAGCACTCGCACGTTGCACAGTCGAGGGGTCCAAGACAGGTTTCTCTCATCCATGAACATGTGGTTAGGACTCCAATTCCACAGGTTTTACCAATTCAACCTGTCACCTTTCAGAGTCCACATGTTGCATTAAATGGACAAGGAACCAATTTCGAGGCAATGCATCAGGTTTTTCCACCACCCACGATACATCCTGGGTATTTCAGAGGTGGATCTGTGTTCCAAAGTGTGGCTGGTTATGCGGCTGGAAACCATCCGTATATGCCAGGAACAATGTTTGGGGTATGCAAGGCATGATGCCAAACCCCATGTATGGTATTATTGGCATGCAGCAAGGTTTTCAGAGCAATCAAGGCTAGTTCGGGGTGCCACAGGGCAATTTTGGCATGGCTAGTTTTTTTGGACAGCAGCCAGATATGGCACTTACGATGCAAAATGTCAATGGCCAAGGAATGCCAATAACCCCTATTATAGTGCCCATGTTGCAGACAATTCCTTATGACAATTTGGGGACACTGGAAAAGCCAAAAGCTTATAAAGAAGGTGGTGCAGCTATAAAGTTTAGCACTTTCAGCGGCTTTGAGGATTAGGCAAAGGCTATTACTTTCCTCTTGCAGTTTGATACGCATCTCCGTGGCTGTCAAATGAATTTGAAGCCGATGTCATGACGGATTGGCACCAACTCACTACGGCTACTTGCAAGAGCCTATAGGAGTACAATCGGAGGTTTTGCAAAGCGTTGCTCTCAGTAACCTCCTATAGGTTTGTGCCATTGACAGGACAGATTGAGAAGTATTGTTGTGGGCTGCCTAGAGGCCTTCGAGATTACTGTACAAAGAACAGAGTGGCTACCCTCACTCAGCTTATGGAAGTTGCCAACACTGGTCTTGCCTTGTTGAAGGGAGAGGACAGTGGGTTTTCGGGCAACGTAAAGGGGGGCAGCAAAAGGAAATTTAGCAAAGAAGCCCTTTGTGAAAACGGCTCTTGGAGGGTCACAGGGGTCAAAAAAGGTCAACCAACAAGGACAAGGACTGAGCCGGGACTTCTGGAGCGCAGGCAAAGAAATAGAAAAGGAAGTCTTTTGTGTGTAAGTCGCTTGAGGAAAAGAAGGTCTTGATGGCTGAGAATAAGTGCTTTATATGCGAGCAGCCTGGTCACTTTGCTGCAGATTGTCCACAAAGGAAAAGACGAGCAGACTCGGATGATAAAGAGGACAAAAAAAGGAAAGAAGCCTAAGCCCACGACAGGTTTGGTGCCAGATATAGTGGGTGACAGGTCAAGTATTGATGCTAGCGAGTTATGCAGAGCATGGGGTAAGTCAGAGATTAGACGACACTCATCTTCTTTGATCCAGGTGCCAAAGCAAACTTTATCTCACCAGAGCTGAAGCTGGACATTAGAGCTGAAGAGATGGGATTCACGGTAGAGGCAAGGTTGGCATGTCCTGGCCGCTCAGAGTGTGTTACTCCCATTATTAAAAAACTGCGTCTGCATACTCAGTCGTATGTGGACACTGAAGAGTTCTATATCATGCCATTGGAAAGGTGTGATGCAGTATTGGGAATCTCGTGGATGTTCAGAGTACATGGTGTGCTGGATGTCTTTGGCAAAACAATCACCCTTCAGCATAGGGACAAAACTCATGTTTTGGATGTCTGTCCCTATTGTATCTGCTTCGGCTATCACTTATCATCACGAGCTTGATGACATGAAGGAACAGTATGCTACTGAATGAAGATTTTGCAAGGATTTTTAAACAGTTGCAAGATGGGCAACACCATGAGCACTACCTTCTCAGAGACGGTCTTATGATGATGCATGACAGGTTTTGTGTTACTAGGCCATTGCGACATAAGGTCATGGTAGAAAGTCATGTCCCACTGTATGCAGGGCATTGTGGTATTGGTGCGACATTTCAAGCGGTAGAGACATTCTTTTATTGGCCTACTTTGAGGAGAGATGTGAATGCCTTTGTGCGAGCATGCGTGATTTGCCAAGAGGTCAAGTTTGACAAGCAAAAGACACTAGGGTTATTACAGCCATTGCCGATTCCGGATAAGCCATGGGAAAGCAGTGCTATGGATTTTATCTTTGATCTTTCAAGAACGCCGACAGGGAATGGTGGTATATGGACCATTATTTGCATGTTTAGCAAGCAGGACTATTTTATTCCTATCAGGAAGAAGATAAAATTTGACCAGAAGGGAGGGTTGTTCATGTATAATGTGGTTAACTACCATGGTATACCACAATCGATTGTCAGTGATCGTGATCCTCGCATGACGAGTTTGTTTTGGAGAGGATTGTTTGAGAACATGGGCACTACGCTCAAGTTCTCGTCTTCGTTTCATCCACAAACTGATGGACAATTAGAAGAGGCTAATTCTACTGTCTTGGATCTGCTGAAATGTTATGTGTCAGATAATAAAGGCAAGTGGGAATAGTATTTACCTATGCTTGAGTATGCGTACAACAATACAGTGCATTCGTCTATAGGCAAGGCATCTTTTGAGATTGTTGAAGGTGGCAAAAAGGTTCCTCCCATTTTGAATACAAAGGACAAGATCTTTGAGGCAGATCAATATGTTGAGAACATGGATGAAATGTATAAGAAGATTAAGTTTTCCTTGGAGAAGACTCACGCAAAGCAGAAAAGGGTTGCTGATCGTCACCGTCGTGAATTATTGTTTTCACCTGGTGATTGGGTACTGTTATGGTTTGAAAAGGCAAGGTTAAAGAATATGAAGGGCAAGGAAAGGTTGTTTCCGAAGCTCAGCATGCGTTACTATAGGCCTTTTCAAGTGCTTGATAAGATCAACGATGTTGCTTATAGACTGAATTTGCTCGACACTTGGAAGATTCATAATGCGTTTCACGTGAGCAGATTATGGCACATAAAGAAAGAAAAGTTAAGGGACATGTTGCAAGTTACTTGGTGAAGTTCAAGAACTATCCACCTATGGATGTTGTCACAAATTGCTGACGTGTCAAGCCACTTAAGAACGAAGCCAACTTGCAGATTCCGGTCGAGGGGCTTAAACCCTAAGTGAAGAAGCAGAAGCAACAGATTTTCGTAATTCACGCTGACCTGCTTACGTGACGTGTACTTCTGACCTACAGAGGGTTTTGCGCCGTTATGTTGGCGAAATTGGGTCAAAAACCTGCAATTACAGCCATGGACAGGTTTGGACAGCTTGGTGAGAGATAGGTGAAAGTGTTTGGGTCGTCTATTTGCAATAGTAATAAAGAAATACCGAAAGGGGCGCCAGTCTTTGGGGCCAATAGGTGTTGGCGTATGCTTGGTAGCGCTCTAGCTTCCAAGCCGTGTGTTTGAAGTGTCAATTCCCGTTACAGGTTTTTATTTGCAAAAGTTTCTCTGTGTCCTAAAATCTAAAGTAAAGTTTCGGGTGAAAGCCTACGCTACCGCCCTACGGGCCAGTTTCATTCACTGCGATGCTGTTGGTGATTGCATCGGTGTAGTGCTTAACCAAGAACCCCATGCAGTGACTTATGAAAGTAGATGGCTTAAGGCTGATCGGTTGTCGGACACGTGGCAGAAATGAAGTCTTAGGACAAGGATCGGGAGAAGGATAAGAAGAAGAATGTGCTGCTCGCAAGATGTAAGGTGCAGCGAAATTTTCTCAAGATTAGTGATCTTTATTGCTCAAGGTTCCTTTTAGTTCTTATGGAAAGAGAGAGCTTTCCGTCTTATGGAGAGTGCTATGATCACGAACAAAGTGAGTGGATCTTGTGCGTGCAAGTGAATGAGACTGAGAGAAGGAGAGAGAAGAGATACGACACCCGAGAGGTTGTAAAACCCTCCTCCGAAGGCCCCACTCTCGTCGGCGAGAGTGGTCTAAAAGCTTTGATTGCACAAAGGTGTACAATGCGAATGCAATGGACTGATGCAATGGGACTATGCCGATGACGATGTCGGTGCTAACGACGACGATTCGGTGGCTGAAATCTGTGGTCTTCTAACTGCTGATTTTCGTGGACTGTTTAGTGGCTGAAATTCTCTGTTTTTGTCAAAGGTTTTGTGCTGAATAAAAACGCTGAGGTGAGGCACCTTATGGCTGCGTTTTTGGGTCAAAATACTAGGCTGAAAAACGCTGGATTAGCAGGGTTTCCCATGCTGAAAATCGCTGGTATTGTAGCAGTCCTAGCGTTAGCGATTGCTGGAAAAAACGCTGAAATTGGCAGTTGAAAAACGCCAGGCTGAGTGATACTAGAGGGCGATCCCATGGAAGGTGAGGGGTGGCGATGGTATTGCTTGAAAATCTCTAGGGGATGCTGAGGGGGGGTACTGTTGAGAAGTTGCCTATTGAGCGGGAAGCTCCTGCTTCCTCTTCTGCCAGAAAGTGCTAACTTGGGTTTGCTTATATATTAACTTAGCAAAATTGCCCTACCTACTTTTGTTGGAAAGTCACTTAAAAATAATAAGTGAAAATAACCAAAAATAGGAAAATAGGCTAAGTGCACTGGAAAATTCCCCTGACTAAATTTGATGGATTCTGAAGGGAATACTGATGATCATGCTGTGTGCAACCGGAGGATATGCATCTATGCTAAGTGACTGGGCATGCACGGTCTACGAATAGACTCACAAAAGTGCCAGATCACTGCTAATCTAGACTTGACTGAACTGACTGAACCCTGCTGTGGTGTAGCTTGTCCATGGACACATAGGGTTGGGATGTGTCCCGTGACATCCCCTCCTTTTCAAAGTGAGGTACTGGTACCGAACTGTATGGCGTCGAGGGAGATCGCCAACAACATCCGGAATCCTGGAAGGGACTCTTCGCCGGCCCACTCTGATATGTGGGTCGTGCGGTACTTGAACTTCATAAAGGTCTGCAACGCTTGCTTCTTTGGGCCACGCCGAAAGCGACAAAGTCTTCTGTGGCTCCTTCGATGATTCAACTTCGTTGAGAGTCTTGCTTCCTTCATCTTCAAGAATCTCCATGGCTGAAAGTTCCTGAAACCATCTCCAAAACAAAACCATGAACATACCCATTCTATGTAAAGTGAAGGAAAAAAATATTGTCTTCTCTAAAGACTGTGTATGCAATGTAGATGAACATAGAGACGGAGTGACAACCCGTTCATCCAACACATGCAAACTATGCACTCGAATCTTTTCTGTTTGATCGAAATCAATCAACTGTGGCAAATCACAATGGAAATGCCCATGCTTGGTGCTCATACTATCATGTGCTCTGTCGGAAACTGTGTCATGCAAAGGAAGAGACATGGAATGTGACTTCTTGACATACAAACTTTTTAGCTTTTCATGAACAATCCGCATACATTCGTGCTCATCCATGAGAGAAACGTGCTCAACATACAATATGTCATGCCTAGGAAAAGAGTTCACATAATGATGCTGACTAAAATACAGGAAACCTTCACGAATGAAACGCTCGAACAATGCGTGCGTATCAATCATGCGAACATATAATTTTTCCTGTGATGGTTCTTTGGACCAAGGCTCGAGAGCCAAGATCGGTCTTCTTGAATGATCGAATCGTCTTGTGGGGGTTCGTTGGACCTCGACTCGAAAGCGAAGATCGGATCTTCGTGATTGATCGAATCTACAACGAGGTTAGCTTCGCTAGGAAAAGCATCCAGTAACACATCATGCTTGTGAATAATCACATCATCTTCATGCAACTCATCATGCTTGTGAGAAATCACATCTTGATCATGCAAATCATCATGCTTGTGAGAAATCACATCTTGATCATGCAAATCATCATGCTTGTCATTGTCATCCAAATCATTATGCAAATCATTGGCATCCAAATCATCATGCTTATCATTGTCAATCAAATCATCATGCAAATCATTGTCAATCAAATCATCATCATGCTTCACACAATCATGCAAATCCTGTGTATCATGCTTGGGAGTAAAAGAGACTAAGAGAGTCTCCTTATCTCGAATCCTTTCAATCTTGTCCTGCAGATTAGCAATGAGAGATGGAGAAGGAGCAATGTCCTCTCCATGAATGACAGTGGGAGAATCACTTTTGGCATTGACAGTTAAAGTGTTAGCCTCCCAATCAACGAGAGGGTTTAGTTCACGAAACCATTTCATGCCTAAAATCATATCACATCCTGAGAGAGGAGAAACAACAAATCTTCTAGTGAAGGCAGTCTGTTGAATTGCAAACAACACATCAAGGCATTCCTCTGTGATGAGAGCGTCCATACCGGGACGAAAGCCAGAGACCTCGATAGGAGATCTCGCACTAACCTCGAGGCGGGCTCTCTCAACAAGAGAGGAACTGATCACATCATGCATACTACCCTAACAATATGACAAAACGGTGCCCCGACGCACGACCATAACATTTAATGAGAGAATCATCAATGGGAGGGTCCTGAGAGACTTTGGGCACAATCGTGTTATCATTCATTGCATTGGCAGATGTAGTGGGTGCTGTGGGTTCTTTAGATTCATTCGATTCAAGCTTAGGACATGTTCTTTTTATGTGACCCGTAATGTGATAATGAAAACAACGACCTTCCTTAGAATAAGTGCTTTGTTCTTTCGACGTGATGTATCCTCCCACAATTCCTTGTGCTACCTTTTCATCTGGAGTAAGCTTAGGTTTAGCGGTTGTGTTAGCCTTACCCTTAGATTCATTGGAAGAATTCTTTGATGAGAGACTGTTGGAAGATTGGTTAGAAGAGTTATCATTCTTACCATTCTTACCGTTCTTACCGTTCTGAGGGTTCTGATAAGTCTGCGAGGTACTTGTGGAAGTCTTGTTCTCCTTGGGCTTTCCCTTGTTGTGCTTTATCTCCTGTGCGAGAGCAATCGCTACCGCCTTGTTGAGATCGATTGGATCGAATACCTCGACATCGTACTTGATATACTCGTCCAATCCAAAGAGAAAAGCCTCTTTGCGCTCATTATCCGACATGCGTAATTAGGTACCTAGCTGCAAAACACGATTAGGAAAAGACATAACCGGCATACCATTTTGCTTGAGAGCGCGCCAATCGTCCTTCAATCGTGCGAGGTACTGAGATGGCATAAACCGCTCCTTGAGCTTGTCTTGGAAATCAGCCCAACTAAAAGAGAGGGGTGTGAAATCGTCGGCTGCCTCTAGGTGCGCGGCTAGCTGTGCCTCTTGCCATGCGTAGTACCAATTGATGGCATCACCGGCAAGGTACATAGTTGCCGTCAAAACTTTGCTATTTCCTGTTTTCTTAGTTGTCGCAAATTAAGCATTAAATTGATGCAACCAAGAATGAATAACTGTAGCATCCATCTTACCGTCATACTTACTGAAACTCAACTTTTCTGTGACTAGATGATTGGAATCCGCGTCGTGGCTTGCGCCACTTGATGAACTCCCACGATCTTTGGGTGGTTCGGTCTTCGAGGCTAACATGTGGGAAATAAATTCTTGATTGCGAATTTTTGAGCTTCTCGCTCGGCGTCCCTTTCTGCTTTGCGTTCATTTCGTTCATCGCGCTCGCGTTCGAGAGCAAGTCGATTTTCTTCTTGTTGTGCGGCAAGTTTTGCGTTTCTTTCATCACGCTCACGTTCATGAGCAAGACACTTTGCTTCTTGTCTATCTATCATGGCCATCATCTGCTTGACCATTTCCTCCATAGGATTTGGTGTACTTGGTGGCGTAGATGGCGAAGGGGGAGGGTTGAAGAAATCATCTCCGGGTGGGGACAAGTCTTCGTCGCCTCTCTCATGCTCATCACCTCTATGCGAAGTGGCACAAAGTGATGACGTGGCGGACAGCAAAAACCCTAATTTTTGCCAGAAACTCTAAAATTCCTGCAAACCCTAATTTCTGTCAAAAACCCTAATTTCCGGAAATCGCGGAGGCGGAATATTAAAAAAATAATAATAATAAAAAATAATAAAAAATGGGAAATTTTGAGCGACGCAAATCTCAGCTTTTCGCTTTGATTTGGGAGAAAAAAAGAGAAAAAGAGAACTTGCTTTTTACTGACTCTCATTGAGAGAGAGAGAGAGAATCTGCTTTTGCTTTCAAGCTTTTGGGGCTCTGCTTTTGGGCATCCCTTGTAATCTTTAAATTAGTGGTGAGGGCCTCACTTCTCAGAGCATCTGGACGCAGAGTTTGAGAGTGAAACCCTAACCGCTCTCTTGTACTTTGATGATTGATTAATACAAAAAGAAATACCGAAAGGGGCGCTAGTCTTTGGGGCCAATATCTCTAGGCACAGAACTCCGCCGGGCCAGTGCAAATCTATTGTGATCTGTGAATTGTTTTGAAGTGGTTATTTGGTGCTGTCGCGGTTGATTCTTGACTTGGAGTGTCCAAGTCTGTTACACAAAGTATCCATTCCGCTTCGGGTGACGACCATGCACTATGATCTTGGGTTCTTAAGCTCGCTAGGAACTTGGGTTCTTGAGGGTCTTGAGGTTCTTGAGGTCCTTGATTCGTGAGAATCTTGGGTTCTTGAGGTTCTTGAGTCTTGAGGGTCTTGAGTTCTTGGAGTTCTTGAGGTTTTCTTTCGCTTGCAAATCGCGTTGGAGAAGGATCTTCTCTTCACCCGAGTTCTACGCCTTTTTGCGGGCGCACCCCTTGGCGGCCTTACGCTCACACCAAGGTTGCTTTTTCCCACCTCACGTCGATTGGCCGGCCGCTAAGTGCACAGTCCGCTCTCAATGAGTGAAAAGAGACACAAGGGGAGGCTGGACAAGCCCTTCTTCCTTGGGATTCTTGTCACTCTTCAACAAAACACGATTAGGAATTGCCACGCCCAAGTAAACTTGGGTTCGTGCGACCGCAACAAGCAAAAAAAATTCTTGTGGTTCTTGTGGTTCTTTCCTTGAGTAATGCAGAACACTTCCAAAGCTCTGATACCAATGTTAGTTGCAACGGAATGAATGTTGTATTTTCTCAAGATTAGTGATCTTTATTGCTCAAGGTTCCTTTTAGTTCTTAGGGAAAGAGAGAGCTTTCCGTCTTATGGAGAGTGCTATGATCACGAACAAAGTGAGTGGATATTGTGCGTGCAAGTGAATGAGACTGAGAGAGGGAGAGAGAAGAGATACGACACCCGAGAGGTTGTAAAACCCTCCTCCGAAGGCCCCACTGTCGTCGGCGAGAGTGGTCTACTATGATTGCACAAAGGTGTACAATGCGAATGCAATGGACTGATGCAATGGGACTATGCCGATGACGACGACGGTGATGATGACGACAATTCGGTGGCTGAAATCTGTGGTCTTCTAACTGCTGATTTTCGTGGACTGTTTCGGGGCTGAAATTCTCTGTTTTTGTCGAAGGTTTTATGCTGAATAAAAACGCTGAGGTGAGGCACCTTATGGCTGCGTTTTTGGGTCAAAATACTAGGCTGAAAAACGCTGGATTAGCAGGGTTTCCCATGCTGAAAATCGCTGGTATTGCAGCACTCCTAGCGTTAGTGATTGCTGGAAAAAACGCTGAAATTGGCAGTTGAAAAACGCCAGGCTGAATGATACTGGAGGGCGATCCTGCAAGGAATGGGGGATTTGGATCTATGGCGAGATAGCCATGCTAGAAAACGCCAGGGAAGGTGAGGGGTGGCGATTGTATTGCTTGAAAAACGCCAGGGGATGCTGAGGGGGGGTACTGCCGAGAAGTTGCCTGTTGAGCGGGAAGCTCCTCCTGCCTCTTCTGCCAGAAAGTGCTAACTTGGGTTTGCTTATATATTAACTTAGCAAAATTGCCCTACCTACTTTTGTTGGAAAGTCACTTAAAAATAATAAGTGAAAATAACCAAAATAGGAAAATAGGCTAAAGGCACTGGAAAATTCCCCTGACTGAATTTGATGGATTCTGAAGGGAATACTGATGATCATGCTGTGTGCAACCGGAGGATATGCATCTATGCTAAGTGACTGGGCATGCACGGTCTACGAATAGACTCACAAAAGTGCTAGATCACTGCTAATCTAGACTTGACTGAACTGACTGAACCCTGCTGTGGTGTAGCTTGTCCACGGACACATAGGGTTGGGATGTGTCACGTGACACAAGATCTCTTTCCTAGCTTTCTCGTGACAAACCTCTTAGTCTTCTCCTTATCCTTCTCCCATCCTTGTCCTAGGACTTCTCATCAAACTCCTCATCCTTGAATGCCAATGTCCTTGTGAGCAAAGCATAGCCATCTTGTGCATGGGCCATCATCCCCCGTATGCTGAAGGCTTTCTACTTTAGGCAATACGTTTGCAACTCAAGAGACAACCTGTTGAAGTAGCTATAAATCTGCTCTTCAAGGATGACCATTGGAAAGAAGCCGCCGGTAGAAAGGTATCCCAAAACAGCTGGTTGTACGACTGAAGAGTATGTGTCTTGTTCATCAGCAATTGGTTCCAACCGTCAAATTCTGTGCCTCATAAGTAGGTGTCAACCATAGAAAAGCAAACATCTGTTTTAAACCCACCCATGTCCGGGTGCCTGTCATAAAGTCGACTGCATTTCCTTGCAAAAAAAGAGAGCTTTTCTGATCTTGGAGGGTCTTGAGTCTTGTCTCAAGGTCCTGAAAAACACTGATGATTTGTGTGGGGTTACTGTAGTATTTAAGTCAACAATATGTGTGATGGAGCTGATGCTTCTGATATCTTGTGGACAACTGCCATGAGTTTTTAACTAACCTCACTATGGAAAAATGAGTTTGGGCTTTCCCGGTTTTATCTAGGCATTTGTACATGGATAACCAAATAAACAAGTACATTAAATACATGTATCTATATGAAGTTTTGCGAGACATGGAATGGTCCAGTTTGCTGACATGAATCCATTTTTAAAAAAGAGTGAAGCTTGAATCTTGAAATGGATTTATTTATTTCCTGAGCCAAGAATATCTGTGCTTACCCACTATTTTCCTTCTGCAGATGGGGATTCAAGGAGAGCTTTACTTTGCAGAGTGCAGGTAAGATGTGGCTTCTGGTTCTGAATTTAACAGATTTGATCTACTCCAAATCTGGAAGCCCTGATATTTTGGAAGATTATCCTGCCAGGGAGAAGAGTCTCTTCACCTACGGTTCTGCAGGAGAACGTACCTGATAAGGGCATCTCTTTCAAGAACTGAAGATGGATGGAGTAGCAAAGATGTGGGACGGCAACACAATGTCCCAAGCTTCCAAGACAAGACAGTCGATGCAGTGAAGAGTTACCCATGGGATAAGTTATGTTGGCGATTTTCTCAGCGGTTACTGGATCTTATGTGGATACCCATGAAGTGGCTGGCGATTCCAGTCTTTGCATTGTCAGCATTAAGTGAATTCCTCTACACCTTGTCAGCAGGAAAAGATATCCTCATACTAGTTGGGATACTTTCTGGGGTTCTCGTTGCAACAGTTATAGGAAATGCTTTCCTTGATGTGATGAAGGAGCTTCAGCAGGTACTCCTTTTGCCCCCTTTTTTTTTACCATAAAAGCGCAGGAAATTGGATGAAAGAAAGAAGATTTTACAAGAAAAGGCTAAAAGCCCTGGATACAACAGAAAAGCCTGGATGCCCCTTTTCAGCACTCTTAACTGGTTGTGCATTTATAGTTATTTAAAGGGACGTTTTCTTATGGCAGGATGGGAAGGCCTCATGGCCTTTGATAATGTTGGGGCTTTTCTTTCTACTTCTGAAGCTTCCTGGCCCTTACTACCCAAGCTGGGCGGCAGCATTCGTTCCACATATGGCAAATGCAGGGTTAGTGAAAACAGTTCTCCTGTATCGAGATTCACACGGGCTTTCTTTGTGGTAGAATTGGACTGGGAGAGATTCATGCTTATAACCAGTTTTTCTACCTTCGGGGTGGCAGTAAACAGAGTATTGGTTACGGTGTAGGAACATTCCCAGGAGACCTGAGAGAGAGAGAGAGAGAGAGAGAGAGAGAGAGAGAGAGAGAGAGAGAGGTTTATTTTTTGGTTTAGTTTTGCCTTGTGTATTAGGAGGATCAAGTGTGATGCTTCCTCCTAGTGGCTTTTGCCGATTCTTATGTTTGAAGGACAACTCCAAGTAATGTCCGTTAATCTTGTCCTCTCTTATTCTCAATGAAGCTAGGTATGCTGGTCCAAGACGAATTGCTTCGCTACGTAATACTGTGCTGTTTATGACAGTTCCTTACAAGCATTGATGACAGTTGGGTGCTTTGCCTGCCTTTGCTCAATTTGTGCACACATTTTATATTCTCTCTCTCTCTCCCCACCCCTTGTCGGATAGATCTATGAGGTCTCTTGGGATAGTTCATGACGTTAAAACTTTCTTCTTCTTCTTCTTCTTCTCTCTCATATTGGATGTAGCTAACTAGATTATGCATATTATGCTTTGAGACCTGATGCATATAGCTTGCATTGTGACCACCTAGGCATAGAGCTCCATCATCACAGGTTACATACACAAGTACGGTGTATTACTTCAGATAATAATTGTTATTGTTTATGCAAACTAAAAGTAGGCAATCTCTTGGCATTGCAAGTGTACAAATTTTGTTTTTTCATACAAGAGGCATTAGCTATAAAATGGAACATTATATACAAATTTGGTTTTTTCATACAGAAGGCATTATCTATGAAATGGGATATAACTTTGCAAGTGCTTGTCTCAATCCCTAAATTTATTTGCTTACAAACAAGAGTGTTTCATCAATTTTAGGAGTGAATTTTCCAATTCTTGACTTTATAACCCCTCTCCGTGGGTATCAAGATCATCTCCAACTTCAATTGTAGACACAAAACTAATATAGTCACTGCTCTTGGTAACACATTGTAGCATTCCGTGGATTCTCTTATTCATCCTCCACAATGCCGGCAGAGGAACATACAAGTCATTTGCACAAGGAGGTTTCAGAAATCAAGTTTTAGAAGAAAAAAAAGTTTAAGAATTGTATGGGTTCTCTAGTGCTACTAAAGATTATGCAAGTGGTCGATTAATGTCTGGTCAATATATTGTAGCAAGATTCTTCTTTGTCCGCACTAATGTCACATACTCTTAGCATCTCACCCATTTCTCTGGTTTTTTATGTGGCATGTCACACATGGACTCGGTTCATTTTCCTTTGTGTGTGTGTGTGTGCGTGTGAGAGAGAGAGAGAGTGAGAGTGAAAAATGAAATGAAAATATTTTAATGTCTTCAAAAGGCCTACGCAACCAATCGGATAGATATTGGTGAATTAATACTATGTCTAGGTGCAAAAAAAGAGAGGCTAAAATGAATCTAGAAGTGCTACTAGCTAGAACTATGTGGGGCATGTGTAATCATTGATACAATGGGTACCCAATACAAGAGGGTGATATAATTGGTCATGAATATATCCTCATATGTGCTTTGGCTGTTGAGATAGTATGGCTCGAATGTGCAATCTCTGTCGATGTTGTGAAGCTTCTCTCATTTGCGGGCATCTCGATCTCCCTAGTTCCAATGCTCAGTCAATGAGAGTACCACGGGTGTGAGTATGAGTTGAGCTTTGCAATGGTGGTTGCTCCTCTTTTTGCCCAGTGTTTGGTGTGAACAAATCAGTAATGTGTGTTTGGGATTGTCTCTTTTTAGATCTCCTCAGTAAATTGTCTCTATGTGTGTGTAGCTCAAGTAGATACAATCCAAGATATCTTTGGTCTTGATAGCTCATGACTTTGGAAAAGGGTATGAAGCCTTCTTAGAACACAGAGTAGAAGCAGCCTTGTATCTCGTAATACACTATGCATGGACATATATAATGCATCTCTGTCTCTGTCTTTGTATGGCATAGGCGGCATATCCTACTGACTACTGGCATCCCTTTGAATCTACGAATCTCAATCTCAAGCTGGTGTAAAGATGTTCAGATACGACCAATGGCACACCATTACCCATGAGATAGATGTGTATCTATATAGCCGGGTTGATCACAAACCCATCCCTTGTGAGTTATAGCTAAGCAATCACTCACACTTTACTCATTGTCGACTCAATATCTTTGTTGCACACTTTTTCTAAGCTTGGCCATCAAGTTTCAACCTAGTTGCTTGGCTAGTGCTTCGGTTGCTCATTTCTCTTCAAGGCTTCCTCCTCAAACTCTTGACACTGAGCTCGGGTTGAGGGATTGCAAGATTTTGCAAGTATATTTTAAGCCAACTGATTTGGGTCAAAGATTGTATTCCCATTGAGGATTGCTCAAGGGGGAGGTTTGTCTTGTGTTTTTTTATTTTATAATATTGTATTTGGCCTAGACATTGCCATAGAGGATACTATCCCTATTGGTAAGACCCCCATTGCAAATATGCATAAAATCTTGCACAATTTGCACCATTTGCACAATAAGCATGAGCCTCATTCTATTTTATGAAGATGAACCGAACGATGACATGAAAATCAAGATCAACTACATAAATGAAGAGAAGCTATGAAGACACAAGAAAAACTCGAAGACAGAGTCAAGCATGAAGAAGGCGATTATGACACATGCAATAACTCAAGTTTTACCCTTGCTATGATTCTGATGTACTCTAGAATTGAACCTAGGCATGATCAAATGGCCACCTTTGTGAATCATAGAGTGATGAATCAAATTGAACCACCTATGATGTATTAGTGTGCCATCCCAAACCCTAAATGAATCAACTTAGAGTATCTATGACTAGGTCAAGGGGGAGTTTGTTGGGATTTCCCTAGCCATGGAATGCTATGGGAACACCTTCTCTCTCCATGAAATGAAAGTCATACACTTCCATGAGGCATACATGCATGCATACATCCATGACCCATGGACTCCAATCAATGAAGTTCAAAGACCGCATTAAAGGAATGCATGATATCTATGCTTTTAGAAGCCTAGCCTTGGGCTATAAAAACAATATTATTTTGCATCATTGAGTATACTTGTTAATTGAGTTGAGATTAGTGTACTTTATGCTTAATGATAACTATCCATGAATGCAACTAACACTAATCCGCCTTAGCACACTAGGTCTCATCGATAGAAGATTCTCTTTATAGAAAGACATCTTTGTGCTCATCTCTTGTGTTGGCTCTATCCATGTCCTCCTTGTATCCAACTTGGTCAGGTCCTGGCAAACAAGTATAGTAATCTCCATCATGTAAGAGACAACCATGGTGCATCAAGGGAGTACAGGAAGGGAGGTAAGATGTCCATGCTGAAGCCACGCATCTGGAACCATGATGACATCTGTGCATACCAATACGATTTGTCTCCTATAAAGCTAATTGTATGGAGGACTCAAGGGCTAATTTGGCATTTTTGTTTATGATAGTATCCCATAAGTTGTGCATAAAGGAGAATGATCTGGTAAGCGTCTCTATCACCATGGGGAGGGTTGCTAACTCCGCTCTAATGATCTCATGTGGCACGGAGGCCTTAGCTCTAATCAAATCAGAAATCATAGATACCAAGGGCCTCTCCATACCTCTCCACCCATCCTAACCCACAAAAGGTCCCCAAACCTGAACCCCATAGAGCATGGCTGAAGCTACCAAGGTATCAAAGAGCCAAAGCTTTTTTCGTGGTTCTTGGAATTGAACTTGCGAAGACATCCTCTCCAATCCTCCCAAGGCCGCATACGCTCTAGTCAATCTATTCTCTGCTGCTCTCTTCAAAGAAGACCTTGGACCACTGAAGGCTACCCGGAGATAAGTGTATGCATATGTGTACTCCACAATCTCCTCGTCATAAGTGAATGTAGGTTCTAATCTCTTTATCCACTATGATGTGGTGTTAAACACCATATCCTTGGTTTTACCAAGGTTGATAGACAATCCACTATCCTTCGCAAAGCTATGTAGTGCATCCAAATGCCATTGCATACCCTCCGGTGAGTCAAAGATCAACACAATATCATCATCATATAGCAACAAAGGAATCCATGTCCCTGCCAGCTGGGCACCTCTAGTACCCTCTCTGTCAATGTAATCAGAGACCTCATCCATATACATACCAAATAGAGTGGGGGACAATGGAAAACCTTGTTGCAATCCAATAGTGGATGTACTAAATCACATATCCCCTCTGGAGTGCGTATATGTCCCACCCTTGATTTGTATAGAGTCGTAATCCCCCAAATCAACTCATTGGGCACTCCCATCTCCTGTAGTCTACGTATCAATCTAGCTCTGGACACCATGTCAAATGCTTTGCAAAAATCCACAAAGCTACAATAAATCCGTCTCCCATAGGCCCTACCCTCAATGATGGCTCTGAGTGTCAGAATATGGTCAAGAGTGGAGAAGCCTCTCCTGAAATCGGCCTATCACACTGCCCGTATGCCCTCACTCTCTGCCCCAATGCTCAGCTATTTCTCAAGGATAGATGCATATAATTGTGCCAATGTGTGTCCAATCATAATGGTATAGTAGTTTTCGTGATCAAACAAAACTGTAAGAACCTCTGTCACCATATCTCTAGCATGTTAAAGTGTTCTGCTACTAGACCATCATGATCATATTCACTCTTAGTCCTCATCCTATCAATGGCTGTCTTTACCATCTTATTGGTAAAGAAGGTACTTGTAGATGGGCATGTCTCAAGAGGATCTAGAGGGGATGTTTGTCCAAGGACCGTACATAAGGATGTTGCAAACTGAATCCACACATCAAGGGAAGTGATCACTGGGGAAGGGGAGTGCTCATGAAAGAGACATCATGCCTCTCTTGAGTCTCTACTCAAGAACAACTAGTATAAGTCTCGCTCCATCTAAGCTAGGAATACTTGCTTCTTCCGTTCCACAAGGTGCCAGAAGGCTATCTGAGACTATTTGTGATTGACGACCCCTGGGAGAAGATCCCTCTAAAGTTGTTCTCTTGTCTCTCTACACTCCTCGTCATACTAACTATTCTAAGGCGTGCTCCTAGGACGCCGTCTCTAATCAAGCTTAGTGTGTGGGTATGCCTTTATTGCTGTATCATGCAATGTCTCAACGAGTAAAGTGGTGATTTCCTCCACTGAGAGTTCCGGCCCGGTTGTTGTAAATAAACAATCATAGATATCCTCTGTATAAATAGAGTCAGTCTTTGTGTAAATGTATAGCGGATGTGTCCTCCTTCCTGACACCTGAGTTGTATTATTGTACTAAAAGGAGAGTGCGTGTCAAAAGAGCACGATTCACTACTACACACATTGGTCTGGGTCCTAATGTGAAATCTTGAATGCAAGGGATGAAGCTCGGTTGTGCTATGACATAGTCCCGCTATGCTGGCCCCATGCTTACGTGGGAAGCAAGTAGACCCACGATTAGTGTTGAGGGGGGGATTAATGTGCATAAAAAAATGCCTCAATGTAGCCTAGAGCCAATTCATGTATTCAATTTAGTCAGTTGCAAATGAGAGTATGACAAACAAAACAATACATTGAAATGGGAACTTCTACTCACCTTGGATACGAAGGTGATGCCCATATCCTTCATTCATTCAATATTTCAAGCCTAATTGTCATAATTCAAAGCTTAAAGCCCCCTATGATAGGGGTTGTGATGTTGTAAAGATTTAGAGCCATTGAATGTAATGTTTAAGACCGAAGGGTTTACATCAATCTCTGACAACTTGGACTTAACTTGCATTTAGAGGACCAAAACAGGGAAAAGTTAGGGGGTGAAAGCATGAATAGGTGGTACACTTTTATGGGTTGGAAGTTGTTTTTCTAAAGATTTAGATCCTCCTTTTAAAGAGCTATCTATTGATGTATAACATGCCCTATATTTTTTCACTTTGCTAAAACATTTTTGGTCAAACACTTCCAAAAATAACTGTTCGTATTTGGTCAAACACTAAATAGCTTTCTGGGACATAACTATTTTGTCCATCCACTCATGCTTTCACCTAGGGGATGCTTATAGCCTAATAACTATTTTTAAAGCATCTTCATGATCATCACTAAAATTATTTGTCAAAAGATTAGCTCAAATTTTCAAAATTTAAGTGATTTTGGGTTTTCAATTTGCCAAAAAGATACTGTAAAGTGCCATTTTGACAAAAGAATTTAAAAAACTTGTCGCAAATCAAACGTCCTTTTTGGGTACTATTTTTAGGGTCTTTATTAGACAATGGGGCAAATATATAAGCAATGGGGTGAGATATAATTTGTCTTTATTATGCACATATGGGAATTTTCCCAAATTTTACAGAAGGGCATGATGGACATGTTGTATGGTAGCAAGACCATGTAAATTAAGGAATGAATTGTGTGTGTTTTGGAGAAAGTAAGTAGCCACTCCCATGATGAAAAGCGTGTCATTTGCAATGAGTTTTGTGTCACCATTGCTTTGCTAGTAAGTGGTCGCTCCCATGATGAAAAGCATGTCACTTGCAAGGAGCTCTCTTGTGAGCCACCATTGCTTTGCTTGTTTATAGAAGTTGTAGCTATTGGGGTCATTGCATTGCAAGAAGGGATCTCTTGTATTAATTGTTGAAAATAGGTGAGCTCTCCCTCACCAAGGCCACAATTGATGCAACAATTATTAGATCGGTCCAAGAGATTGCATCCCTAATGAGCTAAAAGAGTGTCAGAAACCTATTTTTGGTTCATGAGCACCTTGTGTGCATCTTTGAGCATCCCTAATGAGCTAAAAGAGAGTGTCAATAACATTTTTTGCCTTCATGAGCATCTTGTGTGCATCTATGTGCATGGCACCCACAACATACAACATGCTGACACATATACAACCGGGGGTTTGAAATAATCTACACGAGCTTTAAATGGGTATTAAAAGAACACCTTTCCTTACATGCTAAGATGTCATAAAATGAAATTAAAAATCCCTTTTGTAAATGTAACTTTGTTCATTTTTAATAAAAAGTCCAAATAAAATACCCTTTATTTTTAACTCACTTGCTATATTTACATTTTTTGACGTGCATCCCCCAAGCACATGCATACCCATTAACTTGCATTTTTTAAAAATCAAACCATTCAAGCGTAACATTCGACCAATTTTGAAAAAGCACCCAACAAAAACATACCATTCTTCAAAGTGTCCACAACTTGATCACTATTGTTAATTGGCCAAGATGTCCTCCCAACCCAAAATTGTCAAGTATATACCAATTGACATTATCCTGCGCCTTGTGATGATTAATTCAAAACTTTTCTTATCTATGCTTAAATAGTATTAAGTTTTCACATGCTTTGGAAATGCAAGCAAAGACGTACTGGGTATAGAGGCAAAAGACTAATCAAACCATTGGAGCTGGTTACCTCTGAAGTTTCCCTTAGGATAGCTAGAGCTCTTCGTAGTCTTCTTAGGTAAGCAAATGATTAGAGACATTCTTTGTCCATCACCTCCTAAGTGCTAGAAACCCATTTTATTGATTGCATAATTAGGCGTTAATTACGAGCTAGCTAGCATTTATTACATTTTCAAGTTAAGCATGATAAAGGTGATGATAGTGTTCTTCTTGCTTTGGACAGGGAGTCCAATGGTCCCAAGTTTTCAAAATTGTGCTTAATTTGATATTGTGTATTGCTGTTTTCCACAACCACACACCATAGAACCTATACATCATTGCACTCGGGTCGATGTAGCGCCTTCATCACTTTCGGGATCGGCCGGGGCATGCCTTCGACGTCTTTCTTGTTTCGGTGTTGGCGGCACGTTTATAGCTTACAAAAGTTGTTCTCATCTTATGTCTCTATTAGTCCGATTTCAAAACCATTTGTTTTCGATAAGAGTCCCGATCATTAATATTGTCTTGTTTGTTGCTTGCTTTGTTATGTGTGGCACATCAGCTTGATGACTAGAAAATGAGTTGTCTTGTCCTTGTTATGAATTAGTTAAGGTCTAGATTTGGTGCAGAGCTTCATTAAAGAAAACTTATCTCATGTATTTCTTTGTTTTGAACAATTAAAACGATTATTACAATCACAGTCTTGCTTCATTATCCTTTTCTTTTGGTCTCTTTGTGTCTTGTATGTATAAACATTCAAAGGTAGTCGCATCCCTTCTTGAACATATGCTCAAAGCAAGTAATTCCTCTCCATAGCCATGTTCCCAATGACCTAGATTACATTCGATAAAGTAAGCTTGTCAAATTGCTTGTGCTTTTATAGCAGCACCACATATGGCATGCATGTCTCCAAATGCACTTCTAAGCTCTCAGACATTTCCTGCAACTCATTTCAAGATAAAGTTCTCTTCCCCTTCCTGTAGCCTTCAGATTGCCACTTTAAGATAAGAAGATACCGCCAACCCTTGCACTTCTCTTTTCCAAACAGTCAATACCTCCTTATATCCGTAACTTGACATTCTCCTGCAACAGTCCATAAAAATCTAATTTCAACAATCGAACCCTTTTTGCACCTTTGTACGTACAACCCATTCGACGTATTTACACTACAGAAAGAGCAAGCACACTGTCTTCTCTCAATCATCCCTTTCGATAAATCTCCTGGTGTACCTGATCAACCTTAGGAATTGCTCCAATTTTGCCACATGCTTAAGAATAGAAGTGAGCATGATTGCATCAGAGAAAGTTCCTTATGTTCCATGGATGCTCTTGTAATACTGCACCACTTCTTCACTTAGACCATGTTGACGCTCTGCAGAAAGGGGGGAGAAGGCACTTGTCAGGTGTTTGTCATTCAGCTGGAGCCAGCTTGTTGATAGTAGTTCAACTCCTGTCCCTGAGTGTCAGGGAGACAACTCCAGTCTCAAATGAAGGACAATCACCATCTCTAAGATCCCTGATAATAACAGACCATCTTTACGTGAAGGGCAGCGGACCCTCAGACAGCTAAGCGATGAACCTCCCAGAAGTATATAAATTGAGCTTCACCGCACCCCATTGAAACGTCTCTCTCGGTCTCCGATTGGTTTGCATCAAACCCACTATGGGCTTCTCTCTGCCTCATTCATCTATGACCTCACAATAACGAGTGACAAAGCAGACAGCACAAACTGCAGCACTAGAATGATGCCTCAGTGCTATTTATGCTCCCGCTTTTAATCAAAGATTGAGCTTGCATGTTCCTGCCTGCTGGCAGCAGAAAAGACATTACTTATACAAACAAAAGCCCCCGCATCCTTGTCATTCTGATGTACTGCTCCTTCAAATGCCCACATTCCAAGATCTCTATTCCCCCATTCTTGGCAGGCAGGCAGCAGTGTACGCCATATTGCACCATCTGCAGAGCGCTGCATCTCTTTGATCAATGCTACTGCCTCATCCATGATTCCTGCACGACAGTAAAGATCAACAATACATGCATAATGCTCTATGTCTGGGGCAATGTCAAAACTTCTGCTTAAGAGCCTAAAGAAACTCTGGCCTTTATCCACCAGACCTCCATGACTGCATGCATTTAAGAGAATGAGGAACGTGACGGAGTTCGGCTTCAACCCTTTTCCTAGCATTATGTCAAATAGCTTAAAAGCACTATCATCATTTCCAAGCTGAGTAAATCCCCCTAAAAGTGCACTCCACGAGACCACATCTTGCACTGGCAATTCATCAAATAAGTATCGGGCCTCCATTAGCATGCCACAGTTGGCATACATCCCTATCAAAGCATTTACCACAACCATAACTCTTTCATGCGATCCATGTTTCACAATCTCAGAAAATAATTCTTGGCCCTTGCATATGGCTCCTAGGCTGCCGCAAACCCTGAAAATGCAAGTGAATGTGAAAACATCTGGGAAGAAGTTTTCAAGCTGCATTTGCTTGAAGCAGCGCAATGCCTTTTCACAATGATTGTGCTGGTCATATCCAGCTATTAAAGTGTTCCATGCGACTATATCCAATGTCGGAAGCTGATCAAAAACATCTTGAGCCTCCTCAAGTGCGCCACATTTGGCGTACATATCAACAATAGCATTGCCCAAAGCAGCATCTGTAGAACCAAAAGACTCGGTTATAACATAAGAATACAACTCCTGACCTGTGTCTAGGTCCTTCGCATCAGCACATGCTTTGAAAATGCAAGCGAAAGTAGGTTCATTTGGAGAGAAGCCTCCACATCGCATACGTTCAATACATGCTAACGCTTCCCTACGAAGTCCTTGATGAGCGTAACCATCAATAAGTGTGTTCCATGAAATAATGTCATGGACAGGAAGCTCGTCAAAAACTTGTTGTGCAATGCGAAGTGTGCCACACCTTGCATACATGTCTACCAATGTATTGGCAATGGTCATGTCTTGCCCTAGCAAGCCCTCTCTCAAAATCCAAGCATGTATCTCTTGACCTTTGTTAAAAGCACCAACACCAGCACATGCTTGTAATATACACGACGCAGTAACCACATCAGGAAAGAAGCCACACAATTGCATTTGCTCAAAAGAGTGAAGCGCCTTCCTGCAATACCCATGCTGGACATACCCAGCTATTAGAGCAGTCCAAGAAACTACATTTTTAACTGGAAGCTCATCAAGAACTTCTTTTGCTTTGTCAAGCTCACCACACTTGGCATACATATCCACCAGAACATTTGCAAGCTCTACATGCGCCTCTAGCAAGTGTTCTGTCAATAGCTGGGCATGTATGTCTTCACCCTTCTCTAAAGCTCCTATGCTAGCACATGCTTTTAAGGTGGAGATGTAGGTAACCACAGTTGGAGAGAAGCCTGTACGCTGCATCTTCTCAAAACATTTAAGTGCTTCCTCACCACATCCATGCTGAACATAACCTGCTATGAGAGCATTCCACGTGACTTCGTTCCTCTCAGAGAGCTCATCAAACACCTGTTGTGCTATGTCAAGTGCGCCACACTTGGCGTACATGTTGACCAATGTACTCCCCAAGAAAACGTTATTCTTCAACAGGCCCCTTCTGATGAGTTCATTGTGGATGATTCTGCCTTGGCGCAGATCCTTCTCCTTGGCACAAATCTTGAGAGTGGTCACCAAAGCAGCAGCTGTAGCAGTATTCACAGCAGGCTCTTGTTTTCTTGTCATGGAATTTTCGGTTGGATTTGCGGTCTCCGTCTTCTGCAAACCAAAATGTGGGATCGTGTCTTTCTCCATATCGGGCACAACATGCCGCCCTAGCTTTCCTGTGGGCTGCAGTTTTAGCTCTTCTTGGAACCCGCATGGAATGCGCACTCCATGGGCGTGCAAGGTGCTTATGTGGGCGGCGAACTCTTGAGATGTTGGGTTGCTCTGGCAATCAAAAAGTAGAGACACAGAATTACTCTCTGCGTGCAAAACGCGCACAATTACGTTAGACAAGCAGGAAGTAACATACCTGCACGTTGGGATGCCATGGCAGGGGTTCCTTGCCAACGATGATCGACTCTTCGAGCATTACCAGTGCCCATGTAGTTAGTGTTGTGGTAGTTTTTTGGCCTGCTAAAACTGCCTTATAACTCCCTCATAATAAGAGCACAATTTTGTTCTTTTGGCCTGCCAAAACTGCCTCATTGTAGGTGATTCAATTTTTTTAAAAGAAATTAAGAGGAGAATCATTCCTTTAGAGGAGAATCAAGGGTGATTCTCCTGTCCAACTTAGAGCACATGGTTAAGCTTGAGAACTGCAAGCGAATTCAGAATCTCAGATTGCAGTCGTAGAGAGAGAGAGAGAGAGAGAGAGAGAGAGAGAGAGAGTGCTTGAGGGGTTTCCTGTCGATCTAGGAGTTCGCTGCAAGGTGGCGTGCCAAACAGAAGGGTGGGTACAGAGGTTGCGAGCGTACAACTTTTTTTTAATGCAGTGGAGATGCGACGAAGCTGTCGAGGTTTGCTGCTCTTGTGGTTAGACTTGAGTTCATAGAGTCAATGGCTTCTGCCTGTCCGAGTTCGAGTTCTCCCACCTCATTCCTTTTAATAGGCAAGGGTAATATGATTCCTTTGAGATGCAAGAAGGGAATCGTAAGGAATCTGTGAGATAAAGGAATATAATAAGAGGAGAGCGAGTAGGTAGAACAAGTAAACATGGGTGCACGATTTTAGAAAAATTATTTGCCTTTTTATTGTTTTGTCCTGATAACAAAAGCATAATTACTTGGTGAGCCAAAGGTTATTTTCTCGATCTTTGAGCCCACAAGAGGCCACTTGGCACGATCAAAGCCGTTGCCCACAACTCTAATCGCATGGCCAGGAGGAGCCTCGCAAGAAAGTGCTGCTTTTTATTATTATTACTTGTGATTGCGTCGTTCTGATTTCCTCCACCTGCAGAGGCGATGCTCTCAGTCCCATCCGCCGTTAGCAGGCCGCATGAACTCATTGATCACTTCTGTACCTTACACCACGTCCACGACCCCGCCTATCTCCATGGTACTGCTCACCTTCTCTGCAAAAGGGCAACAGTACAGAGAAACGGGGGAGCCAATGAGTAGCAGCAAAAATAAGACAGCGCTGGTGTTTTTTTTGGGTTTGTCGGTGCCGCTCTCGACCAAAAACACTACTGCTACTCTCTTTCTTCTACAGATGCCGCAATCGGCCCAAAAACACTACGTGCTTCTCTTTTACTTGGTAAGCCTAATTATGTCCTTCCCTGGTTTCTTGAGCCCACAGTTGATGATCTAGGCCATTACCTTGGACCTCAATCGACTGTCAAGAGCCTCACGTGAGGCCTCGCACGAGAAATAAGGCTCTTGCTGCATCGGTGAAAAACTGCCTGAGGACTTCATCTCCCGAGACACTTATGGACGCCTCCGCCTTCTTTGCCTGCAAGCCGTGGGCGCTTCATGAGGCCAAGCCAACTTCCAGTCATGTCGGCGACGGCCAGCCCCTGCTTCATGAGGAAACAGGTAGCTGCAGCATTTGCATCTAGATGCCGCTCATGGGTCCCGATGCAGGGCAGCTCTACATCCATTGCATCAGCACCATGGTCACCTCCTTCAAAGCAAGGGTTGCAAACAACGTTGAGGCAGTTGATCCTGATCAGGTCAATCTCATTGTTATTCCAATAGAGAAGCACTACTGTGCCTTCCTTGAAGAGCTCGAATTGCAAATCACCCACAAGGTTGCACTCCTGCACGCTGCTTCAAATATCCTTCTTGGGCACTACATTGCTGCCTGTCCCTGGGATGAGACTGTCATGCATCGATTCGAACCCTATTGTTTCCCTCCAATATCATGCCATCCCTCCAACATTGAAGCTTCTAGTAGCATATCTCTACCGTCTGCACTACCGCGAAGACATTGGAGCTGCCAGTAGCATCTTCATCTCCATCGACCAAGTAGGCTTTGGTGGAGACGTAAGTCTCGCAACCGTTGTCTATCCATTTCTGGAGACATGCATACCAATATGTCACCACCTATTAGCCTCCAACAGTAGTTTACAACTGGCCGTTCAACATCTGGGTGGGATATCAGAAATTTTACAGACAATATGGCCAATAGTGCGGCCTATCTCTTTCTAAACCGCGTGCAGACGACAGCCAATGCAGCCTCAATTGAGATTAGCAACAATAGTATAATGCAGTGTTTCTCTTCAACAGATGCATACGAAGCAGAGAATGCTGGTGGTGTGGATTTGAACGCATAGCAGTTACTGCTTCGGAGCTCCCTTCTTGCCAATAACCACAATTCGGTGGCGGATCCTATGAGCAAAGGTCCATGTACGCAACATCTATCGGATCAAGTTTAGCTGGTTGCAAATGCAGACGTCAATTTGGTATCGATACATAACGTAGGTTAGTCAGCAAGGAGGCAAGAAGACGTAATTGCTGACCGAAGCAGCTTACAATTCTAACACACACAGAGAAAGAGAGAGAGGGTAATATTGATCATATGACATAGAGCATAAATTTACCTCTGCATGTTTTGTGTATGGCAGGGACGATATATTTTCACAACATTGCACGTTCCAATTGCACAAGCGCAACTTCAGCTCAACAACATTGCAAGGTTCGTTATTTGCATCCAATTTTTCATGCACATGTATTTGCTTGGCGCAACACATAAACGCTACGGGGCAGGGCACGGCTTCCGTTTCTTATAATTTCTTGGAGAGACCACAGTGCCAACTCTCCACCATACTTTTGTATGGCACCTCTATATGACGTGCACATTATACTGTGAACTTTCACTATGATGTTTCATTGCAAGACGATATGTTTAACTATTCACATTGCTTTTTTGTAGCTTGACTCACATATCGGTCTGTAGATTGGACAATCAAAAAGCAGGAGTACAACATTGCAGGTCAGTAAAGCACCTCATTTATTGTTGCAATTCATCCATGCTTTTTCTACTCGCTTGCTTTAGAATTTTCCGCATTACTTCCTTTGCTTTGGTTTATTTGGATATTGTTTTCAAAACTAGACAGTCAATGTCAATCAACATCTGTACGTGAATTTTTTGCATGCGGTTGCTTGCCAAATGTATCTGATGTATTACAGTAGTGAATGCATGAGGTGTATCACAGTAGTATTTTACCTTGTGCATCTTTACTTTACCTCTAAATAATGTATACCACACTAGGTGTCTAAATAATTAATGCCATACTATATATGTCCTCGTTTCCTCCGCACTAGTTGTCAGTATGAAGTTCTCAAGACCTGGAATATTACAAACCAACCATCAATAAGCTAAAGAGCAAATTGCAGCCAACTTGAAACTAGCTTATTGTCCATATGCTAGGTCATGCTTTGAAATCACTACATTGTATAAAGATTGGAGCATGCAATGTGACATCTTTGCTCACAATCTAGAAATATGTCTCTGCTGTGTGATGACATACCTCACATATATAGCGATAAACAAGGTCGACAGATAAATGAAATAGACACTCGTGTTGCCCTCACTTCTGTATTATTGTTGGGCACTTTGTCATCGGAGCCGCACCAAACAAGGCTTAGCAGCCATGAATATTAGTATTAATAACTGCACCATTTCAAGATACCAACCACGAATCAACAATATCCTCTCTCTATTCATAAGATCGATGAGAGATATTTGGACATAAAAGATGAAAATATTATAATTAGAGACGAGCTATCCATGTTAATCCAAACAACTTTTGATCTTATCGTAAGACAAAATATAAATGTAACAAGCAATAAATTGGCAGATCCCTTCAACAACAAATGTGTTCTCTTGCTCGGTGATCTTGACCAACTACCCCTAGTTTTTAGTCACGCACGGGAGCTTTGTAACACATGCCATATCACAAGCTCGGTCCACTGGCTACATGCAACTTTGTACAAGATGTCATGCTCTATAAGACGAGCAACGGACCCTCAATTGATTCAGTTCTTCACCATTTTTTGTGAAAGAAAACTAGTCGTAGATGAGATCAATTGTACCTTGGATGCATGTATTATAGATGAAGCGCATGTGCATGACTACATCAACAACTCTATTACGATAATCTATACTCACATGTCGGATGTCCAACACTATAGCAACCTTACCTTGAATAAATTGTACAATCAAACTGACATTACAAAACTTGAAATGAAGACAAATGTGGGTAACATAAATGTCCTTCAATAGTGGCTCCTAGATCCTAAGTTCAATGAGCTAGATTCGATCGCAATTTGCTTGCCTTGCAAGATCACTCAAAATATCGACTTGACAATCGGTGCGGCAAACGTGCAACATGCATTGTCGAAGCCATAACACAAAACACAAAAGCTGAAGTTATATGTATAATTATCCTCATTCATTGTACTGGGAATAACTACAACAGAAGAAAGGCAAAACACAAACAACTATAAAAGAAGAAAGGCAAAACACACTCGAAATCCACCTTCAAAAATGCGAGTTGACGTGTTGCGCTACGAACCATTCAATGAAAATTTTCTTTTTGAAATACGTTTCGTTTGCAAGAATTTACATGTAGCATGAATACTAGAAAAAACATTCATCTGTAGACATAATAGTACAACCTCTCTTGGATATAATCTCAACTGTAACCACCCCTATAATCTCTAATAATTGATGCACATAACTTTGTCTCCTACCATAAACATTATAGCATTTTTCAAGTGTATATCCCTTTCACGCAATGCCGCCCTTCCCAAATTAGACTTGCTCTTCTTGTTCCCTTTACTGCTAGCTGCTAAAAGTCAATTTGCATATGTCATGTTATATTATATAGATGTTATATAGCAAGGCCCACCAAGCAAGACTAGTTTTTGACACCCTTCAAAAAATACACTAGATTCTCCAAAAAATAAGTATAATGAAGGGCAAGCGTACCCGTCAAAAATTTGAAGAAGTGAGTCAAGCGCACATCTTGTTATGAGACTATTTTATCACTTTTGGCCAACCCAAAGGGCAATTTTTTTGTGTTAGCTACTCTTTTTGTCCACATTATCTACTCCTATTATTCAACTAAAAATTTGTGGTTGGTTACACTGGAGAGTGGTTTATTTATCAAAGAGATACATGTTGGAAACTAGAGGGGCTAAATGATGATAAAGTGAGGGTATTTCAATATTTCTTTCTCACATTTTGAACAGTATCTTGTGTGTCTGCAGAAGTGATTTCACTTACAAGTGTCTTCATGAATGTCATTGTTAAGAAATGCAATTTGTACTCCTAGAGTAGGTTGTGAAGAGGCATTAGAGGTCTACATGAGTTCCTTATTCAAATAGAATGAAGTTTTGATTTCCACTAGTGCTCGAAAAAAACATAAATTTTGTGCAATCTCACCTGCAAATTTTAAAATTTACCTCCAAACCTCAAATTTCAAGGTAAGAAAACCTACAAATGTTTATCAGCCAACCTTGTTCTCAACACCAAAGACAAGTAGTGTATTCAATTTAATGTTGAATGAATCAAAATTGTAACTATAATGAATGCAAGGCATAGCAAGGATTAATCAACAAAAGTTGTCCATGAAATCCTCACCCCATGAAATATGCACTTCTATATATGATAAGGTAACGCCAAATTGCAAATATCATAATGTTTACATTTTTAATATTGTCTTATGTAGAGGGGTGTTATAATTGCCATGTCCAACACACAACGGTACATACTAAAGTTCAGTTCATACACATTAACTTGTAGCTCATATGACATGCAAAGGCACCCATGAGCCCGTTCATTGTATCCCCTTAGGCATGATCAAGGAACCAATCATTCTACTAGAACACTTGAGCCTGATGGAACTTCTTTGTTTGTCAAGATGAATAACTAGCATTCCTTCTCTTAGCAAGATAAGAACCACAAGGGATTCCTTCTCTTAGTCGCATGCCATACGTGCCTCTAACGCCTCAAAGGTTGTGAAGGCGTATCCTTTTAGGGAGTAGTAGTTATGTGGATCTAGCATATGTTGATATCTATTGCTAGAGATTTGTACTATGATGTGTGGTTAGTGCTTGAAAACTCACTCTCTCTCTCTCTCTTCTCTCTCTCTCTCTCTCTCTCTCTCTCCCTCTCCCTCTCCCTCCCTCCTACGTGACTTTACCCTTTGGTTTCTTGTGCGAACCTGTTGCACAATCACCACACACCATAGCTTCAATATGCACTATAACTGTTGTGAAGAATTCATTGCATACCACAAGTTGTTGTTGTTGGGGAAATTACAGATATAGAGCTTTGAGACGTACAAAGTGGCTTTAAATCAATAGAAAGATTTCAGACTTTTGAAGATATTGAAAGATTTTTATGCAATTGGTTTTCAAAATTTTCAAAATTGTAGAGATTGTAGATATGTGTGGAATTAACATGCATGCATGATGTGGGAACATCTATATGCGTAGTATGGTTCAAAAATGCAGAGATTGTAAACAAATGTGGAATAAGCATGTATGCATAATGTGAAAAGACCTATTTACATAGTGTGGATTTCTCTCTTTCTCAAGAACTTTCTCCCTCTCATATGAGCCGTTCTCAAACATGAAGAAGCAAAATGGCAAGGTTGACCCTCTAGAGGATGCCATTCAAAATGCAAAGAAGAAATGTGTGAGACCATTAACAAGATTAATTGCAACCACCTAAGCACAATAAAGACACTTGAATAACAAGTATTGGTCTAGGAAAGCAAAATACACTTCTATGGGACCATACTAAAGATGGCAGCATGGAATTGTAATGGGTGACTTCGTCTTGATGTAAGGGCATTTGAGGACAGCTTTATCGGGAAAAACATCATCTTTTACTCACAGACACATCAGGCACTGTGATAGCTTATGCCACACGTGACTAGATATAGATGGGAGGTAGCTTGTCGAGCACAGACGAGATCATAGCATAGGGGCAAAGAGTCAAGAGGAGTAGGAGTCTTATTCGGAGAGGAGTTACAGCCGCTTGTGCACATTGTTTGGAGAGATGATAAGGCTAGATACATGTGGGTGAGATTGAGGCCTGAGACAAGCAAATTCTTGTACATTCTTATATGTTACTTTGCCCACCTAGAGGACAACACCCTTTCTTTGCCTTAGACGAGGACATATGGGAGTTTTCCAAAGATGATGACATCATTCTCTTGCGGGATTTTCATGTTTGCATGAGAAATCATCATATAATTTTTTATGATACCTCGGATGATATATTGAGAGAGCTAGATACCAATGATATGGGGCTTGACAGACACTCATAGGAGTACACTGAGTACGGGAGATATGTGATGGAAATGGGGGACCTCACATGGATTGGCAATACTTAATGGCCTACAACTTTTTCTGCAGCAGCTATGCGGTCTTCAATGAAGACCTTGTTGTGGGATCAATGATAGCAGCTAGCGCACGTAAATCTGGAGGTAGATTGACCCTCACAAAAAAATTTGTGGATCGAAGTTGTCTAGTTTTGAACCCTCATTGCACAATGCTAAGACCATTGCTTTGTCAATTACATCCATGTGCCTTGTTTCAAGATCTTACGATTGAGAAATGTCGCCTGTTATTCGGGCTCGAGGTTCTTTAAAGACCTACACACACATGAGAGAGAGAGAGAGAGAGAGAGAGAGAGAGAGAGAGAGAGAGAGAGAGAGAGAGAGAAGAAGAAGAACTGAGTAGGAAGCTATCTCAAGAGATCTGTGACAGAAAGAGAGAGAGAGAAGAAGAAGAAAAAAAGTCATGTTGGGCATAGGTTTCAAGCTTAGGCCTTTTGGTGTAACCAAAGGGTAGTGGTCCTACTTTTGGCTAGTCTTACCTATGTTTTAGGTGTGTGCAAGGTGATTGCTATAGTTGTACATTACTGAAGACAACCAAAAAACCTTTGAGAATCATCCCACATGCATATGTTAGCGGTTGTTCTTGAAGCTATAGAGAGGTGACAGCCGCCTCCAATGGAGCTATCGAGAGGGGGTGGTGGTGGTTCAAGGCAGGCAACACTCATCGACGTGCTACCATGATGCGATCTGCTGTGGACGCCATGGTTGGCCAAAGAAACCCTAAACCGGCTCCCCGCAGGGTCAGCCCTCTTCTCTCTCTACTCTTCAATGTGGGGGGAAGGGTTCCCTCACCCTTGCGTTGAAGGGCTGAGAGGAAGAGGAAGACAAGGGGGTCTGTTTCTCCGGAGTTTTCCCCCTATACTTTGAAAAGAAACTCCGATGCCAGAGTGCTCTGCTCCCTGCCTTGAAAGCTTGGCTATGGCTTCTGCGAGCTTGGGGTTGCTGGCTCTCTGAGGTTTGCCTCGCCAGCAACGATTTCCACCCGCACCCCCCACCCCATTTTTCAAGTCTTAAAAATGATCCTTAGGTTTTAGCCCTCCTTAAGAAGGTTACAAATATGGGCAAAATGGCCCATGGGGAAAGTGTTTGCCTGTCAAGAGAAAGGTAGTGTCGATGCCGAGGTTTTTTGAGTCCGTGTAAGGGCACGCTTTTCTCAACTCATGCCATGTGGGTGGAAAGAAATAGTAAGAGGCCTCTCTCTCTCTCTCTCTCTCTCTCTCTCTTCCAAAAATAGTGCCATCATCTATAGAGGATGCCTTGTTGTTACACATTGCCATTTCAAACTTGATGATGTCTTGATTCAAGGAAATATGGCTATGATTGCATTATTCACAAGAAGTTTTGGACAAATTCTCACAATAATTCCCACATTGTGACTTACCTCAACATCATGAGCTTCTGTGAGGGAAGCACCGCATACCTAGCTAGCCCACCAGGCCGGACGTCCCCTGCCCCCAAAAGTACGTAGCTAGGTATGTGGTGCCTCTCAACCAGAAGCTCATGATTTTATTCATTGTATGAAAAATACCGGAAAAGAATCTGTTTTCCTACATGAGAAATTTCTAAATCTTCTTGTGATTGCTAGGCAACCATATCCCTCCATGCTAAAGACCCTTGGGTCTGGTGCCTAGGTGATTGGTAGACGAGAAATGGCATGTAGTCTAGTTAGGCCCTCTATATGCAAGCGAGCATCCATGGTTCTACTAGAGACATTTGATTGGCTTTATCAAGAAGAATAGTAGGTGAAAGTGTTGTGTATAAGCAACCTAAAGACAGATGCTACATAGAATGATTTTGTACATTAGGACATCAAATACTAGTTATCTACCTCCATTTCATTTGTTGTAAGCCCAACCACTAGTGTGCTAGCCAATCACACCCACTTCGTTTGCTCTTTTTCATGTTCGTCTTGTCAAAATGAAGGGACATGAGAATTATATAAAAGGGAAAAACATCAATGCACCATCTCTATAACAACCTACACACCACCCACATACCTATGTAGAGGCAAACATGTCAACCACGGGAGCAATAATAAAAGTAACCAGCAAAACACAACCTCTCGGTGGCCTACACATATGAACAAAAGCACGCACGCACACACGTGTATGAATATTATTTAGACATACACACACATAAATATAAGAAAATCCATACATATTCCTATGTGTGCGCGCGCATGTGCATGCATGTATGTATCTCTCCCTTGTGTTCAACTCAAAGAGTTGTGTCACGTTATCCTTCTCTTTCCCTTTTTTTGAGAGGGTAACATTCTTAGACTTGTTTAATAGTCTTAGTCTTCTTGGGAGGTTGAGGGATAGCACCATGTCTTTCACAGAATTGTTGGACTTTAAGCAACTTGACCCTGTCACTCCATCGATTTGGTCTCACCTTCAAAAGATCAAAGCTTGCCAAGTTGTTGTGTCTTGCTCTTCCTTTGCCCATCATGCATGGATGGTATAGGTAAGTTTGGATGATCCTCACCTATCTAGTGTGGGAGGCTAGTATTGTCGTAGCTTTGCCCCAACACCTTGTACTCATGATCTCTCCCTCCATTGATTCTCTTAGGGAGTGTCTATAACATCCTTCTCTCCTAGATTCACAAATGGTGCAATTTCTCATAGGGGTGGAGGAACCTCATCTCTCCTAGATTCACAGATGGTGCAATTGTTGATTGGGATGGAGGAACCTCATCCTTCTCTCCATGCAACTTTTGTCGCACCTCTTCCCATATCTCGGTAGCTAGTTCCGCTAGTTCCTCATCTAGAGATGGGAGATCTTCACTTGAATTGGCTCGTAGCACCTCATCAAGTCCCTCATCTTTAATATTTAGGACTACTATCTCCTAAAGAAACTCTTCTATTTTGTCTCTATAGTCATCTCCATCTTTTCATGATATCATAGCATTTTAGCACCTAGGTAGCTAGAGATCCTTCTAGCATGACTTGTGTGTCTTTGATCAATTGCTAATTGAATTCAAACCATGTTGTCTCTTTGAAACACAAGCATATCACTAAAGCTTAGTTGCAATGGATTCTTGAAAGCTTTGCTCTCCCTTCTCCCTTTAACTTTCTTATGCCCTTACTTTCTCACATTTTTTCATCATCCAATTCATCCCAAGATCTTGCGAGTTTCTTTTTGGCCTGCTAAAGGCCTTAGTGCACTATGGGTGAAGGTCATTCAATTTTCATTGCTTGACAAGTGTCCCCAAGGAGGCTTAAGTCTTGTGAATGAAAAGAAATCATTGTCTTTTAAATGTTATTTTATGAAGTTGCATTCACCTTTTTGGATTAAAAAGTGTATTCATAGGAGTTTGATTCCATGATCCATCATGTAAAGTATTGATAAAGGGTCCTTTGATTTAAGGACTTCATAAAGATTTATTTCACTACTTTGTTTTGTTATTTTTTATGTCTATTGAATTTATCTTTTCTTTTGAAAAAAGCACTAAAACATTTCTTTGTTTTAACTTTTATTGTTTTTATTTTACTTCTTTTTCATTTTATTTTGTTTCAAAATGTTGATGTGCAATGTGCACATTTCACATTATTTAAGTGGGGTCCTTCGTAATATACAAACCATTTGTGATTATATATGTATAATAGATAATACAATTTTATATTAAAACACAATAAAAATTCCATGTGATTGTAAGCACGTATTTAAACTTACTCTCCTTCATCTCCCCTTAACTTAGCAGGCATTTGTGTCTCCTCACCTTGTTTTGTATTCTCTTCTTTTTTTCTCTTGTATTATGTCTCACTAGAACTACTATCTCCTAGGCTTGTATCCTTCAATATTTTGCCCTATGAATGACATGAGCTAGTTAAAATCCTCTCCTTTTGAAGGTGATGGAGACAATAGTATTTCTATCAATCCTAAGCATATTTTTGGATGCTTTGATGACTCTCCTACTCTAATTTGGCACTTTGTGGAAAGATGGATGATTTAACACTCCATATGTTATCTCATTACTCCATGCCAATTTACATTGGGTTTATAAGAGTAGTCCTTGATCCAAGGATTGCCATAAGAACAACGCATACTACAAGGCTATAGGTTTCTTCTAGGGGTTCATGGTGTAAATCTTCATTAGGATATAAGGATCAATGTTTGTGCATCCATGGTAATTTGAGTTGTCAAAAGGGTAGTCCTAGTCCTCATACTATGGCATAAGAGTCTCATAATCAACGTTGTAATAGGGAATGGCGGGCTCTACTTTTTGTATAGCTACGTCTTTGATATCCACAAGTCTTAGAGGTGCTGTGCTTGGCAAATGTGTTTGTGCTCCTAGTATGGGTTTTGCTTTTAAGTCACTATTGTTGCCTTCTACTAGAGGGGTCATTTTACATGATTGTGCTTGTTGGCTAGGCTGATTGGCATTAGGATCCCTAGCACCTCCTACTTTATGGTAGTAGTTGTTTGTATCCACTAAGAAACTACCAATGGATGATGCACATGTGGTCATGGATATGGGATTGGTGCTCTATATGGAGTGGTATTCATTACCTTTTTCTCACATGTCTTATCTTGAGATTTTTCTTGCTCACAACTAATGGAAACCGAAAGTTATTCCTTCTTCTTCACTTATGTGAAAATACAACATATAGAACCTATGTACAATGGTCAATGTGAAATGGCTCGTGAGGGAGCTAGCAAGATAAGGACCATCACTCTCAGTAGGTAGGCCATGTTGGTCAATTCCAACTATAGTACCATGGGCAATCATCATTGATCATTCATAGCCATATGCCCTAATATGTGTGAATGATCTCAATGCCCAAAATGAATCCCAAATTTATTAAATCCTTCATGTCAAATCCCTAATTTTAGAGCCTATTTACATGTGAACTTAAGCCCATATATTGCCTCCAATTATCAAATCATCCACATAGATTCATACAATCACAATTTCTACATAATTCTTTTGCACATTAGAACAGTGATCCATATCAACCATGCACAACCTAATAGTAACCAAATATGCTACAATTATTTTTTGCCAAGCTATAGGTACCTACTTCAGCCCATAAAGTTCTTTTTCCATACATATGTGGGGTGACTCAAACCCTCATATCCGTGTGGTTGCTCCATATTTGACTTCTTCTTGCAAGACATTGCACAAACAATCATTCTTTACATCCATTTCCATTTAATGCAAAATTGGACCCATAGGAAAATTGGTTGCCATCATATCCATTGAAGGTTTTCTATCTTCAAACAACCTTTTGCTACCAATCTATCCTTGTACATGTTTGTGCCGTGTGTATTATGTTTCACCTTGTAAATAAATAGTAGCTAATCACATTCTTGCCTTGTGGAAATGGCACTTAATATCATGTCTCATATTTATTAAGGGCACCATCTCCTCATATGTATCTTTATTTCAAGTTGCATTTTCAACATCCCCAAAAAAAGTGGGTTGTTGATATTGCACAATCATCACCATATATGCATGATGGCATGGCAAACAACTATCATACAAGTGTTGCACATGATTTTTTGATAGTCCAGGATCGCTACTAAGGTGCACATAATTTCTTGCTAGTCGAGGATCATTACTAAGGTGCCCTTATTTATGCTTACATCCTTCTTGCACTTAGAGTCTTCACAAAAGGTATACCAAAATCCTCATCAAGGATTTTGCTTTGAGCCACCTAAATCACCATCATCATGACTGGTACTCAGATCTGGCATCCTTGGGGCTTCATCAAAATTTTATCTCCTTTTCTTGATTCATTTGATGAGTTTGCACGACTTACTTTCTCTCAAAGTGTACCACTCCATGGATTCTTGGCATGGATTGAACTAGGTGACCCTTGCGATCCACTGAAAACTTATGACCCTACACCTTTAATATTTTGCAACCACATTCTTATTTACATCAGATCAAGGTCATAGTTTACATCAACATACCAACTCTTTATTTCCTAAAAAACCACATTTATGCTTACCCTCACTTGACACATGACAAGGTTGTAACATTTATAAAACTTTGATGAAGGGAATAACCAATAAATATGCATCTTTTATCTTTTGCACCCAACCTAGTTATCAGCTCGTTTGTCACATGCATAGAGTCAATACATCCAGAAAAAAAATTGTCAAATGAGGTTCCTTATGAGTAAACTTCTTTGCATGGATCATATTATGCACTGCAACAATAATCTTGTTCATAATATAAACGGCCAGATAGTGTCTCAATGAGGTCTCAACCAACACAAATGAGGTGTTAACCTATCAAACATCATTGCCCTTGCAACTTCTGTAATGTGCTTGTTATTTTATTTAGCAATGCCACTTTTTGGCAAAGTCTATTTGCATAAAAATTGACTCTAAATTCCATGCTTTTTGAGGAAACTGCTAAACTCATTAGAGAAGCACTCTCTCCATGTATCCAACCTAAGGCATAGTATGTATTTTCAAAAAAAATCAACCATTATATTTAAATTGTATAAGTGAGTAAACACCTCAATTTTCTCCTTCATGACGTACATCCATAGTTGCCTTGTATACTTATCAATGAAGGGGACATAAAACTTGCATACACCCATAGATCTAGTCTTTTATGACCCGATACATCTGCATGTAGTAACTCCAATCCACCTTTGCTTACATACTTCCTTTCACCTGAGAACAAAAGGTCTTTGCCTGCTTCCCACACTGACAAATTTCACAAAATCTATGCATTTTAGCCATCTTAAACACTAGAGAATGTTTAATAAACTCTTGGCCTTACATTGTTTTCATCCTTTGCAAATTTGCATGTTTGAGATACTAATACCAAATGTCAATACTCTACAACAACACTTGAAACTTTACCTTATCGAATAAGCCTTCTATTTTTCTTATATCCTTCCACATATAGACTTTCAAAATTAATCCTAGAATGCAAACCAATTTAACCATTTTCCAATAGACATTAGGTTCTTTGTAATCTTGTGCACATGCACTACATCAGCCAGGTACTTGACTTTGGAATCTATCAAGGACAATGCCACATTCCCTATATTCAGAATCGGATGCACTATATCATATGCAGTTTCAACATAACCAAGATTGTCCAAAGTTTGTAGGTCCTTAGACCACTCGCCATGGCTGGTCATGTGATTTGATGTAGCCAAATCTATATATTACACATTATCATCTCTTTTAACACTTTTGCAAACATAGTGTCCATATACTGAACCTCTCTTGCTCATCTGTACCTATGCTAGTGTTGGGGTAAAGGCATTGTGCCTTTGCCTGATGTCACACTTTCAGCGTCCAGTCGCCCACTGACTGTACTAACTTACTCACTTATTCTTTATATGTAGAAGAATAAGGAGCGAGTGCTGCTTCTTGCCACTCTACTCCACCCTACACCATGTCTCTCTCTCTCTCTCTCTCTCTCTCTCTCTCTCTCTCTCTCTCTCTCTCTCTCTCTCTCTCTCTCTCTCTCTCTCTCCCCCCCCCCCCCCCCCCCGCACATGCACCACTTACGTTCACTTCAGCTAGTATCAAAGTGCATGGTGATCGTGGAGAGCACGACGACTTTGAGAGGTTTGAGGTGATAGCTCACTTGCACCTGACGGTGGAGAGATCAAGAAATCTTGGAAGCTTGTGAGAATGGAATGGGATCTTGTGAGCTCAGTTGAGAGTGATGTATGCTCTTGTGGAAGATCGAAAGACAATGAAAAAGGTAGTGTGTAGGTGAAGGTGCTATCCTAAAATTGTGTACGCAGCAGCACTGCTCTTAGATTCATGTTTGTCCTTATGGAATGTAGATCTAAAAATTTTACTCGCGAATCCCCTTTGATTATCCCCTCTGTTTCTACGTGGTCTACAACTTTGCAGAAGAAAGTTTCTACAAATTCCTCACCGATTTGCTGATATTTACCTCAGATTGACTGTATGTAAAAAAAAATTAGATTTTTTGTTTTCGCACAGATGTACCAGCTTGATGCACTTTCGGAAGCACAACAAGTGCTCAAATTTGGGTGCATAAATTCTAAGATGAAGATGCAATTTCAGCTTGTGCAGAGCTTGTGGTTTGAGGGTTATTGGTAGATTTGGGCTACGAAGCACGGAGGCGTTTACACACCATCAAATCAATCCCTTGAGAGATGCAGTTTTTTGGGCACACACTTGCTCGGAGGTGGAGTCTTCTACAACAACGAAACAAGTGAAGAGCATTGGAGTTCTAGGCAAAGATTACTTTTGGTCGAGGTTTTCTACTCATATCTTGTATTTTTACAATGTGGTTTATGTGGCACAAGTGTTGTGCTCATGTTCACTTCAGAGAGTTGTTTTTAGCATGCTTTTGTGTGATTATGCTATGTATGCATATGTGGATACAGTGTGAGCTAGTGAGATCTAGCACATAGCAGATTCACAAATATACAGGTGTTTTAAAAAGATAGAGTCGTCCATAGAGCCACTCATTCAGGAGTGAGCTAATTTGCCAAGGTTTTGGTAAATTATATATACCACATATGGATTTGTTTACTGAGACACTAAGTGTTTGCTCTTGCTTCATGCATTTTTTGATGAGTTTTTTGAGATTTTGCTCAAAATACAGGGGAATTTCTATCCGTTTGTCCCCAAGTTCTCGCCATGTTTTTCACATATTCCCAACCTACTCTTTGATGGTTTAGTGGTTGAGCATCTCTCCCACTTTTGATAGGTTTTGTCAGTTTTGAACACGGCCTAGTGTTCTTGTATCCACTCTCACAGGAGTGAGGATTGTATATGCTCGTGTGGCTACAAACGAATACTCACAGGCTTTACCCGTTCTACAGTTTTTTGATAGATCTTTGCAGGACTACTTGGGATGCATTTTGAGCACTGTTTTCTCACTATTTGCGCATATGGTTATGCCCTTTACGCTCAATTGAGTTGTTTGTCCCAGACTTATCACTTGATTTAGTGGTGTTGTATATGCTTGCAGATTGTGGACCTTTCTAGAGTTGTTTTACATATATGCGAGCATCGGTTTTGATGCACTTGATCATGGTTTCCATGATTATGTAGTGGTCAAGTGATCTCCCACTTTATTGCCAGTTTGGCATGGTTTATGGTAAAGATTGTACTTGAGCGTTTTGCTCAATTTATAAGGGAGACTCTGTCAAGTTTCTCTCAAGATTTCTCGCCATAATTTCTTGGTATCCATATAGAAAATATGTGTGACAGTTCATAGTCGACAATTATGACTCGTGAGAGATGGCAGTATCGTAGTTGTTGATACATGCGATATTGGCAGTGTGGTCACACAGGGCACATTAGGCACCCCTGTTTCAGACGTATGAGGTAGCAGAGGAGATCATTGTGTGGTGCAAATGAGGTTTTGACACATGCTAGAGCGGTGGCTCCATATGCCAGTGACAGTGATGTCTAGCATGTGCAATGGGAGCATTTGTAGCAGGGATTGTCAGTTCGTATGATGATTGACACTCGCTTGATGCATTGTGGAGCTTTGCATACCATACAGAGTTGTCTGTGGGATTTTCATGCAGGCTCTAGCATGGATACACACACTCGCCTATCACTAGAGCCAATACAATTGCATGTAGATCAACTGAGCGAGCCAATGGGTGTAGGTTGAGAGAGTCTCTCACTTAGTTTCTTGTACATACTAGTAATTTAGCTAGCAACACCCACTTTTGGCACATAATGACTCTACTAACTTACTCACTTAATCTTTATACATAGAAGAATAAGGAGTTAGTGTTTCTTCTTGCCACTCTGCTCCACCCTACACAATGTGTTCTCTCTCTCTCTCCCTTCTCGATCTCCGTACATGCACCGCATACATGCACTTCAGCTAGAAGTTGAATAATTGTTTTGCTACCTTCTTTGTGGAGATCATGCTTAAAGAGGTCTTGCCTCCCACTTGTCCAACATCTCTGCTCCATCCCACACAATGTGTTCTCTCTCTCTCTCTCTCTCTCTCTCTCTCTCTCTCTCTCTCTCTCTCTCTCTCTCCTTCCCCTTCTTGCTCCTCGCACATGCACCGTATACGTGCATGTGAGCTAGAAGTTGAATACTTGTTTTTCTACCTTCTTTGTGGAGATTGTGCTTAAAGATTTCTTGCCTCCCACTTGTCCAATATCTCTTGGCATTATTGCTTGCATTCTTTTTGCAAAATTTTTTGTGGCCTCTTTGAAACTGCTTGCCTTCATGATTTCCTTGACCAACTACATTTTGCTTTTGAGAGTTGTCTATTTGCTGTTTTCCTTCATTTGGTTGCCTCCATCAGGGCCAACGTGCTCCTTTACTTACACTTCATCCTCAACCTCTATGTATGTTATTGTAGAAGACCCATTCAAAATTAGTTGCACCTTGTCAAGATCTTCACCAATGTTCTCTTCCACAATCTACATAAACACAGGATATGTGAAGCTCAAAATGTTCTTTTTGGATATGAATATTCTTGAATTGCTTGTACATTGGTCCCAAACCACATAAGTGGACTTCCACCTTGTCATGATCATGAAGAGTTACACCAATACATGGAATGGAATCACATATTCCCTCTTACACTTCATCCTCAACCTCTACGTATCTTATTGTAGAAGACCCATTCAAAATTAGGTGCACCTTGTGAAGATCTTCATCAACACACCAATGCAAAACAGCACATATTCATTTGTGACTTTGGTAAGCTTTTTAAAATGTACTCCCATACGACATCTCTTAGAAGCTAGAAATTAGCTTTTTGGCCTTTGTGTTGATGCAAACTTTGTCCTAAGCCATTTGCACGTCCCTTTCACTAATGATATTTTCTAATTTGCACATTAACTTGTTAGTGATCACATCTCTAATGTGCTTTCCTCAAGGAGCATGCAAGATGGAAATGCCATTGCATGTGTTTAGGTGGCTAATTAGAAGATTTGACTTGATCACCTTGGCATGAGCTCCCACATACCTCTGAAAGGAAATTCATAAAAGAAAAATCAAAGAATCACATTAAGAAAAATTATAGTAGAAGCTGTAGCCACACAAGTATGCTAAGGTCACCTAGTGGCGGTCAAAATTTGTTTGTCTACACCAACCAAACATGCAAGCGATTCTATGGCTACAAAACACCCCTTACATTCTCTTTTGCCAATGCGGATCCCTTTCAAGTGCAAGATGGTGTTTTTGAGCTTTATATCTTGACATCAATGTCTTGCATCTCTTGTTGGAGGATCACTACTTTTCTCTTTGATGAGTCAGCCTATTCTTGCAAAGGATCACACTGCATTGAAGCAAATAACATTGGTGCATTCAAATGCAAAAACTTTCTTTTACACAAGGACAACCACATACAATAGCCCAAAAGATCTTTCTTTCCTCTACCACGTGTTGAAAACATGTAGAGAGGCTACTGATGAATGTTGGATGGAAGTGGCTAGCGGGTCAATCCACTAGAAGTAGCTAGCCACCCAAAGGTCAACATTGTAATTTTGTGTGATCACACGATTCACAAAGCCAGCCAAGAACAATTTGGTTAGTAGAGCCCTTGAGGATAAACACATTTTTTGTCAATTTGGAATAAATTTATGCAGCAATTAGTCTTCAATAGGGATGATTTTTTTTTGGGACTTTTCCTCATCATTTTGTGAAGCTCATAAGAAAGCCTAGGGGCGATAGCTATGAAGGATTCATAACCTCATATTCACTCTTTGTACACATTCATTGTAGATTGCCACATTTAATCTATGATGTTCAACCAAGTATGAACTATCCTGGGGGATTTTAAGCATCTATAAATTTGATTTTGTCAAAGATGTTAAGCTTCCTTCATGCATTTTTCAAAGTGCTAACTTTTGAGGCAAGGAGAGAACATGAGGTTGGAGCTCCACCTCCGTTTTCACCCTTCCCAAGAGCTTATTGCACCCTACTTCCTCCAAGATTTGCATGCTTTTATGGTGGCCATATTTTCAATCTCATCATTTCTACTATCTACTCTCCCTATCTTCCCTTATTTGAATGCATGCTTGATTTGGTGAATGATTTGTATCAACTGTGTCAATTTACTTCTTAATCTATTATGTGTTCAATGTGTGTATGCTAACATCAAAAGCTTAAGTGATGAGAGTGTACTATTGGAGAAGAGGTATCCTATTGATTTTGAAGGTACTTCATCACCTTTCTCAAGAAATGGTTGAAGCTTCCATCACTACTCTCATGCTTAGCAATAGTGAAATCTAGTAGATAGAGAAGAGTGATTAAGGGTATGTTGACTTGTAGATTGTGAGTAAAGATACTCTCTTATCTTTTTCTCTTATCAAGGATTCCTCTTGAGTGTAACACTCACATGAGCTTAATGGTGTGATTAAGAGCGTTGAGTGCAATAATGTATATATTCATGGTTAACTAGCATGGAAGTAGAGAATGTGCTAGGAGCGAGTAACAATTAAGTAGAAGATTAAGGGATTGAGAAGAGTTGTGGGCTATCTTGGAAAAACCCACACATACACATGCATTAGGGATTTTCTCAATAAACTACTAAAGCACTAGGATTGCACTTGCAAAATCTCATTCAGGTAAGGATTAGCATCATAGTAGATTTGAAGTAGAAATAAGAATAAGATTAGGCTTAAAACTCTAGATTTTGAGGGAAGGTGTGTGTGTGTGTGTGCACGCATGTGTGAAGCACCCAAAACTTGTGTAGATTGTGTATGTAGGTCAAGTCAAATAGTAATGTCGAATAAACTGTTGGTTATAGATTTGAGTCTTTATGGCCTTCCAGGTTGACAAATAGTAGATGATAACCTCAAAATAGGCTTTGATCAGTTTGAATGTGGCCAAAAGGTAATGGATTACCAGATTACATATGGGGTATAAATAGTTGATTTACCAAAATTGCAATCCATTATTAATCAAACCATGATACAAAGCCTCCTCATTGCAAGCAAATTCATTGGAGCCTATTCTAGAAATCAATATTAAATCTACTTATTCAATTTTCATTACTAATGTAATTGAAAACAAACAATCACCATTCAAGTAAAGTTAGGTTTTCAAAAGTTGCATGCATTTGCAATCTAGAATGGCCATTGTCGTGAGATCAATCACTCCATCTTAGGCCTCAACTCACTCTAACCATGCAAGTCCCACTCCTTGCCTTCAATCAATAGATGAGTCTGGTAGCTTATCAAGTTTGATGATTTGAGAGTAGATTGGGATGGAGAGTCATCTATGTTATCTCAATTCAAAAAAAATATTCAAGGGACTTGGAAACACCAAACCCCAACTGTGAAGATGCTTTTCTATTTGGTATACCTATCCATCAACATCTATGCTTCTAGGATCTACGCATGTCCCTTGATGTTTGTGTGCAATTGCAGGACATTCATTGCTTGACCTCAATTGATAATGAGGTGGAATCTTACAACTAAAGTTACCATTTCATGGACATAAATGTCTCCAAGTACTTTAAGATGCCATACATTGGCATGGAGACATGGGAAATAGTCAAAAGAAGACCCAACCTAAGAGCACAAGTTGATTTTTGTCCTTCATCGGATGAAGGAATTCTTTCAAACCTCAACGGCCAATATAGAGCTTAGCTACTAGTTGGAATATATTTGAAGATATCACCCCACAAAAAGGAGTAACGCAATTCCGATTTCTCCATCAGCCAAATCAATGGCTCAAGAGGAAGCTTGGCAAGAAATTATTGAGATATAAAGCTCAATGTATGGTTTTTTTAGAAGACTACATTATTATTGGCATGAGGTAACAACGTGAGGATTGCCGGTGGTATTACAAACGACCTTCACATACATGGTCTACATACCAAGAGTGATGCCCCTTATTTATCTTGCTAGCTCCTCGCTAGCTCACTCATTAGTGGTTTTAGATTGACCATTGCACATAGCTCCTCTATTATGTTGCATTTCTCACTTATGTTTTGTATAACATCTTATGATTTTAAGTAGTGAAGAATATTTCATCCTCTTTCCATCTTGCACTCTCTTGGTTGTGTGTGTGTGTGTACTAGCAAGATCTCTCTCTCTCTCTCTCTCTCTCTCTCTCTCTCTCTCTCTCTCTCTCTCTCTCTCTCTCTCTCTCTCTCTCTCTCTCTCTCAATGATATCAAAGCTTGATTCTGGCTTGGGAGTTGTGAGTGGCAAATTGGAAACAAAAATAAGCGGTTGAGGGCAAAGGTTTGTTCATCCTATTCCCTCTTGTGTTGGTACTAGATCCATCTTTAGAATTTTTGGGAAGCACCAGCAATAATCTTGATGATTTATGTGGGGCATCATGTGCTTCCAATTCTATGGTGTGTTGTTTTGCTCTTTAGCAAACCAAATTTCTATTTTTGGTGAATTTTGGACTTTGTTTTGGAGGTAAAGTGTGTTTGCATGCAAAAACACTAATTTTTGGGTTTCTCTAGATCTCTTCTTTTGGTGTTCCAAGAAGCTCGTTGGTGTTTTTTCTTTCATAGTTAATATAGTATGTATATAGCTACAATAGTAATGTGAAGCATTGTATCAGGTGTATGTAAGTAGTTTGTGGTCAACAATTGTGATGTAAACATGCTATACTTATTCAACGACAACTTTGCCTAAGGAGATTCCTACTCCTCTACATGTGAAGGCTTTTTTGGCACCAAGGATTGCAAAAGTCATGATTCCCACCTTGAGTGCATAATCCTTTCCTTATTATTTTATACAAATTAGCACCAATATAAAAGGGGAAAACTATTTAAGAAGAGCATAGTATTTGCCAAAAGGGTTATTTTTACACTAGGTGGAACAATATCTTTTTTGTGACTCAATTCTATGAGTTAGTCTTGGAAGGTGATTTCAAAAGTTTGGGGTGGGGGTGGATTTTAGTTACTAGTGAGCTTATAATGCTATTCTTCTCTTTGTGCAAAAGAGAAGATAACATTTATGCACAAGATCCATGAATGCTAGATAGAGAAAGTCTGAATATTGGAGAGGATAATTGGATAAGTATCAGTCTTATGAATGAAGCAACATTGCACACAAGGAGAATGGATGTAGCAAATCCACCTCACTAACTCTCCTTTAGTGTGCAATTAGCAAAGGAATAGCAATATCCAAGTGCTATTAACGTGCACACAAAGACAAATAAATTTCTCTTGTGGATTTTTGAGAGAACTTCATGAACTAAAGTGATACACTCCCAACTTGCAGGCAAGAAGCTAGAGACTAAAGAGCTTGGAGACTTCAATGCAAAGTGGCACTTGTTCAGAGGGGATTCAATTATCATAACTTGCATGTGTGGTTGCAAGCAGGGCCCAGCAAAGCATTGCACCATCTCTACCTTATAGCTTGATGTGGACTCTTGTCATCGCATGTCATTTGTCATGATCTAACTTTACCAAATGATTTTCTCATATTAAACTGATCACTTAATATGGGAAGATAAAAGGGAAACAAGAGTTAGTATATATATATGTGCTTCTAGACCTATCTCAACAGGGGACCGAAAGGAGAAATGGTTGCATCTCAATAGGGGTCCAAAAGGAGATGGTCTACCAAAGAGAAATGTGCAATAAGTGCTTCTAGATTTACCTCAGCAAGGGACCAAGAGGAGAGATAGTTACATCTCAAAAGGGGTCCAAACGGAGGTAGTCTATCAAAGAGCAACATGTATCTAACAAAGTTAGTGTTAAAAAGTCATTTGACCTTGTACAAGCTAGAGCTAACCTCGAGGTGGGAATCGTACCCAAATATGAGGTGTTAAGACGCTTAAAGTGGTTGTGGAAACCTTGCCCAAAGCTTGATGTGATTTTTATGATTAAATTACCAAGGTTTTTGAAATGTTAAATTCAAAGATACATTCTCAAGAGGCATGAACGTCCATGCTTGATTGACTAAGGCTTGAAGTATTCAATTCAAAACAAATGACTAAAAAAGCATAAAAGACACATGCTTGCTTAATTGATTAAGTCCTTGAAGTATTCAATTCACTCAAGACTTAATAAGCATAAAAGACACATGTTCAAATGATTCTCCACATGTGGTCCTCAAGATGTACTTGAATGCTATTGGTTAGGTTTTAAAGGGGTCCAATGAGTATTTAGATACATAAAAATAAATAATTAAGTTTTTTCTCTCAAAGAGGAAAAACAGGACACATGTCCAAATGAAATAATACGAGAGAGAGAGAGAGAGAGAGAGAGAGAGAGAGAGAGAGAGAGGTGGACCGAGCATGAGAGGGGGGGTATACTCTTCCACACACACACACACACACATTCTCTCATTGTGTGGAGTGCAAAAATGCAAGAGCTCCATCTCCTTCTCTGAGAAGTGGAGAGCCTACACCAACACTCTTGGCTATGCAATGCAAATCCAACCAAGAGCCATGCTTCAATGCTTAAGCTTGTCATCTTCTTCATCTTCATTACTATGCTATTATGCTATGCTAAGCAAGAAGAATGATGATAATTGAGGAACAATTTCTTTCTCGTATGAAATGTTTCTTCTTCCCCTTCCCTACCCTCATTCCCCGCTAGCTCTCTCAACCTTCGAAGGTGTTTGAAGCCTTGGGACTGAGGCTTGGGATAGTTAATGCTTTTTGCAAAGTTTATGTTAAGCTCGTAATGCATGAAGCTTTCCATCTTCATAACATCACCAATGTCACAAGGAACACAAAGATTGTATTGTAACAAAGTCTCTCTTGATGGGAGAATCTATAATACAAACGCTTTTTGAAGGGGGGACCGCCAAGTAAATCCGGTCCTCAACTATTGTCATGTTCTCTAATACTCTCTCTCTTGCAAAAGTATTGTTCATGCCAAGTTAATTAAGTACTATGTATGTTGCTCCCATCAATTAAGTTCACCCTCTATGTTCTCAAAGTGATCTCACAAAAATGCTCACCTTAATTCTCTTAATTTCGTTATTCTCAAAGTTCATAGGCCATTCCCATTACATCATTAGTTTTGATCTTTTAATTGTTGTGCTAGAACCACCTCTTAAGGACGGTATATTTTTTATTTGGCTAAGTTTGGTAGCTATGGGTCTCCTATGTAATTATGCAGGCAATGGGCCTCCTACATCATTGCCTCCTACAAGAAAGGTTGCTCAGAGAAGCACCCGAATTTTTATACAGCGAAGAAGATAATGTTGATGGAGTATCTGCTAGGAAGCAAAATATTGGTAATTGGTAGAAGCAAGAAGGTTCGACATGTCCTGCAATAGTATCTTTGTTATTTGGCTAAATTTGGTAGCTTGTGCTTCCATTCGATATCATGTGGATTCACTATGCTTTGATTCCATGCTACTTGGGTCCATAAGTTCATTTATTCAAAAAATCATGCAAGTTTTCCATCACGCATAAAAACGTGTTTCCTATATTCCTTGCATCAAAACATGAATTTTCATTGTGCTTAGTGTGTAGGTTACCATTATATGGCAATGAGTGTGTGAACACAGTTAGGTTTGTTGGGGCATTATTTTCCCTTGTGAGGAGGTATTTTTTTCCCCTGTTTGTGTTGCATCCATCTTATGGGGTGTTATTTCCAAAAAAAATGGTGTCAAAGCATGCTTCAAAATCTCTACAGTCTCTTGGCGTACTTTCTCAACTTAAGATGACACTTGGTGAGTGTTTGCAGTGTGACATAACCTTTGGGCAATTTCTTAGAGCTTGATGAATTTAGAATTTTGATTTGACCTCGTTTTTTTACCTCGTAAGGCAGGACTATATAGGCAATTTTGTTCGTTTGTGCATATTGCAGATTTGGCCAATACATGTATTTTGAAATCTTTATACGGTATGTTATATAGCACACGTTAGTTTTGTGCGATTTTTCCTCTATAATCACTCCCTAGGTTTGACAACACTAGTGCTTTTTGTTGTTGCCTTTTGAAAAATTGAATGGGGACAACTACCGTATGTATGCATGCATGGTGCAATGTGGTCTTGTTGCAAAGATCATCTAGAACATTCTACAAGGTCACGATGTATGACCAAGTTTTATGGATAAGGGTCGGTGGATGATGATATGTGTTCTAGCAGTTCTACTACTACAGTTGTTTTGCCAACTATTGAGCAATTTCTAGCAATTCTACTACTACAGTTGTTTTGCCAACTATTGAGCAAGCTCAAGGGTATGGTAGCATTGTGTAGGCTTTGCAGCTATTGTGTGAAAAAAGGCATGTGTCAATTCATGGTACACGGTTGACCCGACAAGTGCTTAATTGTGCACTCTGTTAAGTGTTTCATCTCTTCACACCAAACATACATATGATATTTTAGATTCTTTGTATGCAAGACAAGGTGAGCTACGACAAGATTTGATGTCCACTTGCTCTTCTTGATTGTTGTTTAAGGGTTTGAATGAATCCAAGCTATAAAACAAGAGAACAAGCATCAAACAGGACTTGGAGAAGGTCATTTCCATAATCAATAAGTTTTGGGCTTGTTGATTATGTGTGCTTGCTTCATCACATTATTTTGTCTCAAATCTAGGATGAAGGCATTGAAGCTTCTTTGCACCAATGATTGTTCTCATTCTATTGATTTTCTTTATTTCAATGTCTACCATTTAATCAAATTTTTCTCTACCAATGTATCTATAAGAGGTTTTCTCTAGGATATTATCATGCAAGCTTTAATTACTTAACTTGGACTCATACTTTTGGACTAGACATTGCCCCAATTTTACACATTGGTGACAAGGCTTTCAAAATTCTCTTGGGTAAACATAAATGATTTGCAACTTATGAAGCCCTAGGTGGAGCCTAGGAGGTATTAAAGATGAAGTTCAAAGTTGAAAGAGAAGAGACTGTGATGGACAGAGTTGTCATGTATGCTCCCTCATACTTCAGAGCCAAGGTGCATTACATTGGACCCCTTGTCATGGCAAGGCAGCTTTCAGAAACATGCAAACTTGGCCAGCTCCCCTTGACCAAATGTCCCCATTGTGGCTCAACCCTTGCGACACGTAGGTGTGGGTGTGTGGGGGCAATCCCGTAAACTAGCTGATGCGAAGCAGGAGAGAGCTTTAAAAAAAAGAAACATGCACATTTAGAGAGATAGAGAGAGAGGGCCGAGGGCCGGCGCGGGGGGGGGGGGGGGGGGGGACATTGGATTCCTTAACACTAGGTTGGTAATGGGACACTTTTATGTCCTGTTAAGTGACCATTTTCCTTGAATTATGTCAAGAGTTTCAAAATGGATTTTGAGGTGCTATCTGTCTAGAAAGTTGTCTCATGAGCTGAAAAAAACTCGACATTTTTTTGGAATATCAATTCCATCTTTAACCTTGTCCTTGCACAACATTTCACAACCTAAACTGTGTGAAAAAACGGGTCCTGTTTTTGTCTTTTTTCAACTTTTTGCAACTATACCACTCTAGAATTCATGTTTGTGAGGTCTATAATGCTAGAGAACTATCTTTAGTAGTCCTCAACATGTCCTGATGCTTCTAGGGAGAAATAAATGTTAAAGTTGTAAGTTATGACCAAATTACAAAAATTGTCAAATCCTGTTTTTTAGCCAATTTTAGCTCTTCTATGATTTTTTTGGTGGCTTTCATGATATCCAAATGTAGTTTTGATTTTCTATGTCGCATATTGTAACATAAAGCTAATATTCTTTGAGTTTTGGGGCACCTAATACCCTATTTTGCATAGTAGACAACGATGGTTGATTTTTTCAATTATAGAAGAAAACGAAACATTCTAGTATATCAAGTATAGCTTTTTCAATATTGTTAGTTTCTTGTGACAACTACATGCATTTTGTAGATAGTAACCATATCTAGTCATAAGGATCAAATTTGGCTAGATATTGAATAGTTTCTATGGGATTCTACAACTCATAATGTTGAACCCAGTTTTTTCATGTTTGCTGTATTTAGCACTTCATCTTTTTCCCCAAGATTCCCCTTGGTAAGAGATGTATTATTCTTTTGACATTCTCCATGGCTCCTTATGAACCTAAAGGACAATAGGGAACTAAGAAAACATGCATATATTATTTGTATTGAGCGAAGCTATAGAAACTTTGATGATAGGTTTGCAGAATGGTAAAAATTCAACTTTTTTGTACCTATTTTTTTTGGCAATACAAAAAATAGTGAGTGAGAAGCAATCATATGTTCTGATCACCAACCCATTGAAGTTAACTAGGGAATTTATCTCAAGTCCTACAAAAATCCCTAATCTTATTTTTATGCAGCAAAATGTAAGAAATGACTGTTTTGTTGAAAATGTACTGGTCCATCAACTTTGGAGGCTTGGTGTGACCAAAAGATGAGAAATTTTACAAGTTTCTTATTTTTTCCATGTGTAGGAGGCCTTGAACTATAACCTCATGAAAGGATTTTACAAAATGAGTGGATCTACTATGCTTTTGGAGGTTTTTTTCAAAACCCTGAAAGGACACTTTTTATGTCCTGTTAGGTTACCAACCTAGTGTTAAATAAAAGGGATGGATAAAGTGAAAGCACCTTTCCTTGTATCGCCATCATCTCTGTTTCCTTCTATTATCTCTACATATGGTAAAAGGACTTTTTGGCTTTCTAAAACAAGCCTTGTTGGTGAAGAAGGGAGTTAGGCATACTTTTGGCATTTCACATAAGCATTAAATGCTTGAAATGTTCTCTGGTATTCTTTTATTCTAAATGGGTCCTTTCATTTAAGTCTTTTCCATCTCTCTTGTTTTATAATACCAACGTGACCCTTCACCTTGTTGTTCATAGTCTGGGAAAATCTTTTTGAAAAGTTCAGCAAAAAATTAGAGTCATATACGAGTCTTCTTGGGATTGGATCAAGGAGGAGGGAGCGGGTTGGTGGGGGTGGCTACCCTGATAGCCGATGTAATTATAGTCCCTGGATGATGTCATGGCTCATCAAGAGCATGACAAGATCTTGTAATGTTTTGGGTTGTTCAATATAATTCACTCACAATTGTGAGTTTTGCAAAAAAAAAAAACAGTCATATACGAGTATTTTAACGGGACATGCTATACACATCACACCCAGAAGGGGCCCTACCATCGGAACAACTCCACCCAATGGAAAAGTTGGTAACACCCACCAATCGTGCCCATGAGATGTCAACCCTCAACCTTGGGGCTACATCACTAAGGCTCAACCAACTAAGCTACGCTCTTTGGTTACTCGCAACTTGTTTCGAGAATGCTCTAGCCACCCCTACCCTTAAATACAATTAGGGTTGACTTTATGAAACGATAAAAGACAAAAATTTCACCCACCCCAATCTCGAGTTTATTTCTAGGGTAAAACCCCCATTCGAAGGACACCCCTAGCCTCCGATAAATGATGAAGCCGACCTCCAAAAGATGTACACCTGCTATTTAGTATTGGTTAGCATGAATGACTCATTAGTTTTGTGCAATTTTTCCTCTATAATCATTCCCTAGGTTTGACAACACTAATGCTTTTTGCTGTTGCCTTTTGACAAATTGAATGGGGGCAACTAGTATATGTGGGCTTGAATGATGCAACGTGGTCTTGTTGCAAAGATCATCTAGAACATTCTACAAGGTCATGATGTACGGCCAAGTTTTAAGGACAAGGGTCGGTGAGTGATGATACAAGTTCCAACAGTTCTGCTACTACAACTGTTTTGCCCACTCTTGAGCAAGTTCAATAGGATGTTATCGTTGTGTAGGCTTTGCACCTATTGTGTGAAAAAAGGCATGTATCAATTCATGGTGCATAATAGCTGACCCAACTAGTGCTTAATTGTGCACTTCGTTGAGTGTTTCATCACTCCACACGTTCACATAGCAAAACCAACAAAAACATACATAGGATATTTTGAATTCTTTGTATGCAAGACAAGGTGAGCTACGACAAGATTTGATGCCCACCTACTCTTCTTGATTGTTGTCCAAGGGTTTGAATGAATCAAAGCTTTAAAACAAGAGAACAAGCATCAGTGACCAGGCGCCTGGGTAGTTGGTGTGGACTGAAAATGGCGCCCCTTCTCTCCCCCAACACTCACAATTGTGAGTTTTGCAAAAAAAAAAAACAAGAGAACAAGCATCAAAACAAGCCTTTGAGAAGGTTCCATATAAATTTTGGGCTTGTTGATTATGTATGTTTGCTTCATCACATTATATTGTACGATGGAGGCATTGAAGCTTCTTTGTACCAAATTATTGTTCTCGTTCTATTTATTTTTCTTTATTTCAACGTCTACCCTAGTTACCCTCTACTCAAACTTTTTCTCTACCAATGTATCTACATGAGGTTTTCTCGAGGATATCATATTGCAAGCTTTAATTACTTAACTTGGACTCATACTTTTGGACTAGACATTGCCCGAATTTACACATTGGCGATAAGGCTTTCAAAATTCCCTTGGGTAAACATAAATGACTTGCAACTTATGAAGCCCTAGATGGAGGCTAGGAGGTGTTAAAGATGAAGTTCAAAGTTGAAAGAGGAGGGAGTATAATGGACACAATTACCATGTATGCTCGTACTTTGGGTACTGAGCCAAGGTGTATCATAGAGGACCTCTCCTTGATCCTATTTACAAGAATATATATATGTCGGGACAAGACGATGCTATTAAATTTAGATAGATAGATTTTATTATCGTCTTCGGAGGTCAAATATGACCTATGGGACCAAAGTTACATGTGATGTAGTATGTGTATGGCTGATGAGTGACTCTCGATATATATATATATATATATAGAGAGAGAGAGAGAGAGAGAGAGAGAGAGAGAGAGAGAGAGAGAGAGAGAGAGAGAGAGAGGTGCCTTTGCCTATAGACATTGGATTCTTTAAATAGAAGGGATGGATAAAGTGAAAGTAATGGATAGAAGCCATTAGGGTAGAGGAGCCAATATAGAGACGCTGAGATTGAAATAACCTTGGTGCAGGCTATGTTTTACTGTTTCGAGCAGGGAATGGCGCATTTGAAAGCTTGTGCGTCAACTTGATTGCAGCAAGAATCTTGTCGTCGATGGAGTTTTGTCACGAGCGCGTTGTAAGCGACACTAAATTCTTGTGTAAAAAATTCAAGGGCGAGTAGCAACCCAAACGGGGGGCTATTTAGAGACAAAACGGCCAACAAAAGGCTTGAACCCTCGCCACGACCAATCCGCTCCATGCACGTTACCACCAAGCTATGCACTTTTGGTGTGCAAGTGGGTCTCTTTTGGTTACATACTTCTACATTATACTAAGGGCAAGCCAGCTCTCAGATGGGGGCCGGCCATTTACTGCTCCTCTACCCTATCTCTCTTCCGTTCTAACATATGTTACCTTTCCTATGGGAGTTAGCCATACATCTGGCTTTTTCATCTAAGCATTAAATGCTTGATATGTTCTTAACTTTTTTGATATTTTTTATTCTAAATGGGTCCTTTCATTTAAGGTCTTTTCCATCTCTTTTATTGGCTTTCTGAAAGAAAGCTTAGACAAGAGTTGAGTTAGGCATGCTTTTAATGTTTTCAGCGATGATTGAGACTTACCTTAATGTAATTTTTGTTTTACAATATTGAATGGATCTTTTTATTTCACCTTTCATTTCACATCCTCACCTGGCTTAACTTCTCTTGCGTTCTATTCTTTTAGAAAGCTAAAGTCAAGCTTTACCTTGCATAATTCTAGTAATTTTTATACATATACATACATAGATACACATATATATCTATCTATTTTATACACACATACACACACACACACACATATATATATATATATATATATATATATATATATATATATAATGAGCAAACCATGGTAAAGGGAAGAAAGACCATTATGTGAGAACTTAATTCAAAAACCTTACAAATTTCAAAAATTTCGTTAGTATATCCGATGTATTTCTTTACAAGGAAAAAACTCAGTCGCTTAATAAAAGAGACATTCATGAACAATGATTCACTTATATAATTCTAGTTAAACACAACCTAATGATTTTATCACTTTCTGATTGTTTTAGAAAGCCACCGTGACCCTTTGGCTTGTTTTAGAATGCCAACGTGACCCTTCTTATGTTTCTAATGGCATCAAAAAAATTAAAAGGTGTTCCTAACTCAGATTCCAAGTATATTGTGCCATCGACCATCCTTCAATGTTCATGGAAATGATATGCAGCACGTCCCCATGCCTAATTCTCAAGATTCACACCAATTCTTAATTGCACTCTTTGCCCTTGCAGCAACAGGCTGGGCAGAACTGGAAAGGACTATCGGAGACCTTTCAAACCCTGGTTATATTTCGCAGATCATCAAGCTAGAGAGTACTTCGGATGCTTGACGATGTGATGACCACTCTCAAAGATCAGATAATTCGTACGATCAACCCATGGCAGAGCTCTGTTCTACTGCTACTGAAACAGAAGATATCATATTTCAATCGATGATCAGCTTGCCTAATCTGGAGTCGTGTTGTCTCGCTTGTTGTGCGCTGGCAAGAGAGACTCTCTCTCTCTCTCTCTCTCTCTCTCTCTCTCTCTCTCTCTCTCTCTCTCAGTAGCAGGGCGAAGATAGACCCAGTTGGAGGCGGGTGCAAAGAATTTGGGGAGCCAAGGAGACAGAAGGATCTCGCTTGATGTCGCACGTCGCTCTGCCCCTTTCCCCCTCCATTTTCCATTTTTCGTCCCTACGCACCATTCCCTTGGGATCCCTCGTCAATGCAACCTTGCCTCACCTCTAGGTGAGCTCGCTTGGCCTTAGCCTGGGGGAGGAGACAAAAGAGCCTTTGATGGTGACGCCACGTTTACTTTCCCTTTGGAGTATGGACTTCTGAGATTCTCCTTAAACCAAGCTTGACTTTCCAAGTCCTTAGTGATACACATTCTAAAAGTCATCATCTTTGAATCAACCTAAACTAATACAAGCATTTTTACTTTTTCCCCGAAATTGGGGAGACCTAATTAATTGTTTTAGAAAGCCACTATGACCCTTTCACTTGTTTTAGAATGCCAACGTGACCCTTCACCTTCTTGTTTTTAAGTCTAGGAAAGTCTTTGTAAAAAGTTCACCAAAAAGTGTTGGCATCATAAGAATCATCTACAAACCAATGCTCCATCAAATCTATAACTAACTTGGTGGTGAACCATAGTTGAAAATACTTCCTCATTATTTTGGAGAGGAAGGGGTCCCTTTAATGAAGGACATTTTAGACCCTTGTGAACTGGGATCAATGAAACTCGACCAACCTTGCGCAATAACCCCTGTACCCAATATTATTATTTGCTCCATACTTCCCTCATTATAGGGAATCTTTACCAGATTCCTTCTTGGATTGAAACTTAGCAAGAATAACATTTTACGTATACGTGTGTTTTAATGGGACTTGCTATACACATCACACCCATAAGGGGCCATACAATGGTAACAACTCCCCCAATGGAGAAGTTGGTAACACCGCAACCCATGACACCCAAACCCTCAACCTTGGGGTTACATCACGAAGGTTCAACCAACTCAGCTACGCTCTTTGGTTCCTAGCAGCTTGTTTTGTGCATGCTCTAGCCACCCCTGCTCTTAAATACAACTAGGGTTGAGTTTATGAAACGATGGAAGACAAATTTCACCCATCCCAATCCCGAATTTATTTTAAGGGTAAAACCCCCATAACAACACCCTCGGCCCCGATAAAAGATAGAGCCGCCCTCCAAAAGATGAACACCTGCTATTCAATAGCATAAGAAGTTTTGGATAAATTCTAGATAATTCCCTCATTGTGACTTACCTCAACATCATGAGCTTCTGTGAGGGAGGCACCGTATACCTAGCTAGGTATGATTGGGGGCAAGGGACCACCGGCCCGATGGGGGGGGGGGGGGCGGTGGTTCCCTGCCCCCAATTGTACCTAGCTAGGTATGCGTTGCCTCTCGAGCAGAAGCTCATGATGTTATGCATTGTATGAAAAACACTGAAAAAGATTGTTTCCCTACATGAGAAAATTTATAAATCTTCCTGTGTAGTGGTTAGCGCGAGTGACTTCAAACATCTTGCGCACCATCCGACTCAAGATCGAGCCTTGCTAGCTACATGTCCGCTCTCACCCCCACGTACTGTCTTGAAACCACACTGATGTTCCTGATGTTTTGTTACACGGCAAATTGAAATGGCCCTACGCGAGCGCGATGTGCTTCACCGAGCCATGTCATGACATAGCTGCAGGTTTTCGGCACGATGAGCTATCAAAAGCGCTCCGTAGCCCTAATGCCTCCGCAAGGGCATCGTCCATAACTTGAGAATGAGGACGCTTCAAGTTCTTGGGGTCCTTTTCCCGAGCTTTAAACTTTTGAAATACCAGTAACTGGGGGTCACGAGAGCGCCCTCTCTCTCTCTCTCTCTCTCTCTCTCTCACGCACACACACACACGCACGCACACGCGCGCGCGAGAGAGAGACTTTAGCCGTCTTGATGAGCGCAGCCAAGACAGCACGGCACAACAAGCCAGAGGTACATACTCATATAATTAGAGATGACGCATCCGTGCCCAAAGGCCCACTCCCTCTAGATTTCGCTCCAGTCACTGCGCAGTCAAATAATAATACCAGTAACCTACCGCCCTCACACTTGCTGCATTTTGCTTTTGAAAAAAGCTGCACAAGGACATTCCTTTACTGTCCTGTAAATACTCTTAATCAACCTACTAATGCTCAATTAATCTCTTGGAAATACTCTTAATCAACCTCATAATGCTCAATCAATCTCTTGGAAAAACTCTTAATCAAACCAATAATGCGGACTTTACCTTGCCCTTTCTCATGCGCACGGAGGCGCTTACTCTGCTACCCACAAACATCAAACAAGCGCCCACAAAATAACGACCTTTAATGAGCTCAAATGGAGAATTCCCGGCAAGCCTAAAAGAAAATTGGTAGAATTTCACATGTTTTAGAGTAAGAACCGGCAAATCCTTCATAATATGACCTAAAAATCGGGAAAGTTTCAAGCACATCCTTTTTCTCTCTGGTTTGAATAAATGTTTTTAGTAAAGCCCTGAATGATCAAACTGCAATGGCAAGCTTCAATCCATGTTGTCTTTTACATAGATGCCATCGCCAGCTGCCACATGCACACTCTACTCCCAACGCACACACATTTCTTTGTTCAGAATTTACTGCTTCACCCTTGCACTCTCTTCCTTCAGCTATAAACGTAACCTTAATTTGCCGAGTTTACCTCTCCAACTACTCTTTCCTCCCGACATTGCAAGCTGACTTATCCCTACAAGCAACAGAATCTGCCAAATGGCCACATGCTCACATGGCCAGCACGACACAAACCGCCGGCTTCTATCGGCGTGGTAAAGAGAAAATATACCAGCAAGAGGCCAATGGTCGAGCTCCAACACTTTCACAGAAGATAATTCAGAGCAACCGCTTGCCTCGCTTCTCTCTTCAGTACTCAAATCACCCCCACTATGAGGTGGCTACCTGCAGAACCCTTTTCAATTGTCAGGAGCATACAATAAAGAACTAAATGAACACTCATTCTATATTCAATGCAAGTCTTCCCTAAGTTGCACCTTTCAAGCAGCATTCTGGTTTTTCTGCTATACCTTAAAGTTCCTCGATTTCAACAGCCTTAATAGCAGCTCTTGCAGTTCAATCCTACTGCAACTAACAGAAAATAATAAAGAATCGATCAAGTCCCATGCCAGTGGCCAAGTAGTACTCCTGTTGGTTCAGCTCTCATTGATGCTAATTGCCAAAATTTTACCCCAACTGTGCAGAAGAAAGTAAGCGGATTGTGATACTACCGAAGCTCACCATTGAAGCTTAGAGTGGCAACGAGAGCTTGCAGTATGTTCAACAGACTAAGTGGACAAGCTTCTCCCATATCAAAACCTCCTGCCTCTTCTAACTCTGGTGTTAAATCCAAAAGCCAATCTCTAGGATTATGCTCTGCAGCTTTGCCGAACTTAGCAGCAGCAAAAACCGCCCCAGAAGCTCGCAGTACACAAGGTATGCCTCTTTATCGCCTTCTTGAACTAGCTCCTATAGAAAGAGCAGTCGCAATGTTAGCATAACAACTGATTTCCCCCCATTCAACTTTTCAATAAAAACCCAATTTTAGTATACCATACTCTTCTAGTATACAGCTATATACATGGATAAAGAGAAGACTTCTTATAATGTTTTAAGTCATGATAAAGCAAGCAAATGACACTTGCAAAATCATTTCCAGTAGCAACAAAGCCTGAATTTTAATGTTTCCCAATGTCATTTGCAAGGCGAGCTGCTTCCACCGGAAATAGTCGTTTCCATCCTTAATGGGTTTGCAACATCACTCCTTGTTGAGAAAGACAGGTTCGAACTGCTTAAATCAAAATGCCTTGAGGGTGCCAAACTTGGGCACGATGATGACGCAGCCACAGGATCAATTCTCAAAAGCTCACACACTGTGCTTACATATCTGACATGGGGAATACGGTATATTCCACTGCCTCTTATCATTTATGATGGCTTTCTGTTGAGCCATAATATCTATTAATTTCAATTTGTGTGTGCTTATTTGCATGCGTATGTGCCAAAGAGAGCATTCAGTAAACTTGAATGCAGAGACACGTACATATCCGTGCACAACCATGCACAGCACACATGCCTTGGCGCTTAGACAACGCCCGCGTACCTTGCAACTATGCATGCACGAATTCCGCCCACATCACTGGATCACTCAACTTATATCTCATTCAACAGGCATATCGAGAAGGCTTCAACTTGTCTCCAAAAAGGTGAGAAGGAAAGTATTGAAGAGCACTTGAAGAATGCAGAGCAAATGCTGAAGAGTTTGATAGATTCCATACAACTAGAGCTCAACAATAATCCCACCACCATCTTGTCGAGTGTGCGCGTGCCAAATGCAAGCTTCATCCTTGGACTGGCACATGTGTTTCTAGCCTTGGTGTGCAAATTGAGGAAGAGCACCAGCAACCTCATTGCTTCACATCTACTGGAAGCATTCATAGTGTCCCCAAACAATGCCCGCCAAAACTTTATTCCACAGCTATGGAACCAGCTCTTTCGACCCCATCTCTCTGCTGTAGAAGCATGGTACAAGAAGGAGCATGCAAACATTGTTAGCAGTTTCTCCAGGTCGCCCTCAGTTTCAGCTGACTCCAAGCCTTGTTCCCCTAAAATAGCCCACACCTTGACTAGTCCTAGGGCAGCAAATTCTGTCGTCTCTCGGGCAAACTCGTTGCTGGACCTTGTTTCAGGGATGAGACTAAGCAAAAGGGGCAACATGATGCACATTCAGCATGATCAGGCTAAACTTCTAGAAAGGATGAACATGCAAGTAAAACTTCTTTCTGACCTCTATGAGCAGTCCCTAGATGAAGGGACCATACAATATGCAAGGCGTTATCAAGATCTGATTGTCAACTACTATGGAAGATTTTCCTGTGACAGAGATTCAGGTACATGGAAATTGCTGCAAAATGAGAATACCAAAGTTGAGGTGCACCATAGAATGGCCGGCAATGAGATTGGCAATGAAGCAGTAGCATCCACTATCAAAGAAGCTGCCGCACCAGACATTTGCACAGAGGTTGATGATGATGATGAGGTTGATGGCAAACTTACGTCTGGAAGAGGATGGACGGGAACCAATGCTTTACAGCTCCGGAGAAGCCTGTAAGATACCAATCAACTCACTTCGTCAAAACTTACTGTTTTGAAGAAAAATCTCAAAACCCTACATGTTATAAAAAAAATTTCCTGCATGTTCAAGCTCAATCAGGTGAACTTTGAAAACCCAGCTCAAATATACCTTTACAACTACCACATATTGTAGCAGAATCATATGTGTTCCTTAAAATCAATGGCAATGAGCTCGCCCTATTGTTCAGTCACTCCAGATTCTCCTACAGAAAACAGATTGCATGTGAGTGTGCATGTAAGTATGTACAGAATCAATGCGCTTAAAAGTGTGGATTTCAGGTCTTTTGCATGCAAGACTACCAACATGAAACTTTTTGAGTGCCAAAGATCTTGTACAATCTGTCAATTACAAGCTTTCTCTTTTGAATCTTAAAATTCCATAATGATTCAATTGCTGGTTCCCTTGGAACCTCTATTATATAGGTTTGATGCAGTATTTGGAACGGTTCCTAACAATAAAACAAGCAAGCAGGACAGAAGCTACACAAGTCCCTCAAGTCCAATCTCCAGCTTGCTGCGTCTCTGCAACAAGGACTTCCCCAAAGTCATTGATCCACTCAGATCAAAGGCAAGTGGCCAAACAACAGCCTATACGTGTGTTCATGTGCGTATGTTCGTGTTCAAGTTCGCTTTCGTGCTCCCACTCGTGCTCGTGCTCGTGTTCATGTTCATGTTCATGTTCGCGTTCCTGTTTGTGCCCATGTTCGTGCTCGTGCTCGTGCTTGTGCTTGTGCTTGTGCGTGGGTGTGCGTGCACAGGCCAATAAATAAAAACCCTCCACAACTAACATGCAAGGATTTCTGTGAACAGGAGGAGACAGATGCCTGCACTCCAGCAGCCAATTACGAGAAAATTATTGGGACTTCGTATGCATCTGGAAAGGCAACTACAATCAGAGATGTAGTGAACACTGCATCTTCGCCTATGCTACAAGAACTAGATACATTGAATAAACGTTCTAAAGTGAAAGCAGCAATGAGAGGTCACAACCAGTCAGCAGAAACATTAAATGAAAATTACTTACTGACACCTGATCCCGAGAGCAGCAGTTCAATGACCAGTCATGTACCAACAGAGCTACCACCCCCTAGCTGTAAAAAAGATTATGTACAAACCACATGTGAACAAGTCGGTGCTGTTTCGCATTCTGCCCATTCAAAGAGGCTTATCGATTTTATCAAAGACAATGATAATCAATCAGACACTAATAAGTATTCAACAATACCCTCTCACAAAGTTGCAAATCGGGTCACCAGATCTTGCCAGGTAAGCAAAGAGTATTTTTGCAGTAATTAAGGACAACGCACATATATGTTTATGAGGGTGCTATGTTTAACAGCTAAGCAGGACACATACATGCTTCTCAATTGCTTATGAAAAGGACAAAAGAGGGAAAGACAGTTTAAGCTTTGGTGTAAGGGTGATAACTTTGAGAGTAATACTGACAGTTGCTAGACATTGATCCCTGCTCACAAACTTCAACAAGGAGGTGGCAAAATGTTTAATCCACATAGTGAACCTTGGTAAACCCAGTCCCTCTCTCTGTTATGACCTCCCCCTTCAAATCCGCACCTTATCACCCTCCTCTGATGCTACCCATTCGCCCCAACCATCCCAACCCCCCCCCACTTCCTGGGACCATCATCCCCCCTTTCACCTTCTCACTGGTGCCCCTCCTCCCCACTGCCTGCGCATTTGCATTTGTTGCGCATTTGCATTTGTTGCTCCTTTGCATGAATCTTCAAACTCTTTAGCATAAGAAAATGTCACGTGACACATCCAACCTTATGTGTCCGTGGACAAGCTACAGCATGACAAGGGTTCAGTCAGTTCAGTCAGTTTAGCTTAGGAAGTGTTCTAGCACTTGTGTGAGTCTGTTCGCAGACCGTGCATGTCCAGACACTTAGATTAGATGCATATCCTCTGGTTGCACACAGCATGACCATCAGATTCCAGTCAGATCCCATCAGTAGCATTTTTACAGTGCATAGGCCTATTTTTCCTATTTTTTACATTTTTCACTTATTATTTTTAAGTGACTTTTGTTGGAAAGTAGGTAGGGCAATTTTGTTAAGTTAGTATATAAGGAAACCAGAGCTATCACTTTCTGGCAACAGAGGCAGCAAGAGCACCTTGCTCAACAGGCAACGTCTCAGCAAGACCAACCCCCGCGACTACTCTGGCGTTTTCTCCACAAAAGACCTAGCGTTTTTGCATCAGATCAGCCTTGGCGATTTGTGCACAGCAGATCAGCCCCGGCGTCATCACGACACAGCAGATCAGCCCCGCGTTTTGCATTTGCAGGACATCTAGCGACAGCAGAACAGTTTTCAGCCCTAGCGTTTTTGGTTTGCAGATCAGCCCCGGCGTTTTGCAGATTCACCGCGACGGAACACCGAGAAGCATCAGCGTTTTCAGTTTTCAGCCTTTAGACACCGCAGATCAAGTCCCGAACCTCGCAAATCTCACCTTCCCGCAGCAGTTCCTCGCCGCACGGTCAGTTTCCGCAAGGTTTACACTTTCAGCCCGGAAAACGCAGATTTCAGCATCTGCATTTTCAGCGCGTCGTCGTCACCATCGACATCGTCATCGACATAGAGTCAGAATTCAGCAGATAGAAGATTTGCAGATTTCAGCCCTTAGAGTTTCCAGATTTCAACCCGTCTCCTCGTCGTCGACATCGTCGGCAAGTCCAAGCATTGTAGAGATTTGTGCAATCATAAGTAGACCGCTCTCGCCATAGAGAGTGGGGCCTTCGGAGGAGGGTTTTACAACGTCTTTGGTGTCGTATTCTCTTCTCTCTCTATCTCTCAGCTCATGCACTTTCATTCACAATGTTCATTCACTTTGTTTGTGATCATTGCACTCTCTCATTAAGAACGGAAGGCTCTCCCTTCCATAAGAACAAAAGGAACCTTGAGCACAGTTCGGAGCACTCATCTTGAGCAAAGTTCAAACATTCATTCCGTTGCACTTTACATTGGTATCAAAGCTTTGGCAGTGTTCTGTATCACTCAAGGAAAGAACCACAGAAAAAAAATTTGCTTGTTGAGGTCGCACGAACCCAAGTTCACTTGGGCGTGTCGATTCCTAAGCGTGTTTTTGAAGAGTGACAAGAAACCCAAGAAAGAAGGGCTTGTCCAGCCTCCCCTTGTGCCTCTTTTCACTCATTGAGAGCGGACCGGGCACTTGGCGGCTAGCCAATCGATGTGAGGTGGGAAAAAGCAACCTTGGTGTGAGCGCAAGGCCGCCAAGGGGTGCGCCCGCGGGAAAGAGCAGAACTCGGGTGAAGAGAAGATCCTTCTCGAACACAAATTGCAAGCAAAAGAAGACCCTCAAGAACTCAAGAACCCCAAGAACCAAGACCCCCAAGAACCCAAGTTCCTTATGAACTTAAGAACCCAAGACCACAAGAACCCACGACTTCAGAATGGTCATCACTCGAAGCGGAATGGATACTTCGCTTGGAGGTAATGAGCATGAGAGAGGCGAAGAAGAATTTTCCCCACCAGGAGGTTTTTCCGACCCTCACCCTCCCCCATCTACACCAAGGATTGCACTAACTCCTATGGAGGAGTTGGAGCAATTGTTTATGGAAAGACAGTTAGAACGCGAAGAAAGAAAAGCAGAAAGAAAGGCCTACGAAGAACGAAGGGAAGCCATAGATCGTGAATACGAAGAAGGAATGGCAGCCATAAGGCGTGAAGCACGATTGGAAGCCAAAGAAAGACAATCTGAATTTGATCGTGAGAACAAAGTAAGAAAAGAGAAGGGCGACCAACACATGAAAGAGTTCTTGCGACTCTTTTCAATTGTGCAGGCGCAGTTTGAACAGAATCAGGAGAAGGAGACTCTCTCGATCTCGTCTTCTCCAAAGCATAAAACACAGGATTTGCATTATGATAAGCATGATGATTTGGATGATAATGATGAGTATGATGATTTGCATGATCAAGATGTGATTTCTCACAAGCATAATGATTTGCATGATCAAGATGTGATTTCTCACAAGCATGATGATTTGCATGAAGATGATGTGATTGTTCACAAGGATGATGTGTTAGTTGATGCTTTTTCCAGCGAAGCTAACCTCGTTACAGATTCAATCAATCACGAAGGATCGATCTTGGCTCTCGAGCCTAGGTCCAAAGAACCCCTTCAAGAAGAATCGATCTTTGCTCTCGAGCCTAGATCCAAAGAACCCTCACAGGAAGTACTATGTGTTCAAATGATTCGTCAGCACGCATTTGTCGAGTGTTTCATTCATGATCGTTTCCTGTATTTTGTCAGCGTCTTCATGTAATCCCTTTTCTTAGGCATGACATATTGTCCATTGAGCACGTTTCACTCATGAACGAGCACGAATGTATGCGGATTGTTCATGAAAAGCTGAAAAGTTTGCATTCAAGGAAGTCACATTCCATGTCTCTTCCTTGGCACGACACAGTTGTAGAAAGAGCACATGAAAGTATGAGCACCAAGCATGGGCATTTCCGTTGTGAATTGCCACAGTTGATTGCTTTAGATCATAAGAGAAAGATTCGATCTCATTGTTTTCGTGTGTGTGTGGTGAACGGTTTGGCACTCCGTCTATTGGTTCATCTACATTGCATGCACAGTCATTTAGGAAGACAAGATTTTTTCCAGTCACTTTACATGGAATAGGTATGTTCATGTTTTTGTGTTGGAAGTGGTTTCAGGAATTCTCAGCCTCGAAGATTCTTGAAGAAGAAAGAAGCATGACTTTAGACGAAGTTGAAGCATCGAAGGAGCCTCAGAAGACTTTGTGTCGCTTTCGGCGCGGCCCAAAGAAGCAAGCGTTGCAGACCTTTATGAAGTTCAAGTATCGCACGACCCACGCATCAGAGTGGGTCGGCGAAGAGTCCTTTCCAGCATTCCGGATGTTATTGGCGATCTCCCTCGACGCCATACAATTCGGTACCAGTACCTCACTAGGGGATATCACGTGACACATCCAACCCTATGTGTCTATCACAAGCTACAGCATGACAAGGGTTCAGTCAGTCAAGCTTAGGAAGTGTTCTGGCACTTTTGTGAGTCTGTTCGCAGACCGTGCATGTCCAAACACTTAGATTAGATGCATATCCTCTGGTTACACACAGCATGACCATCAGATTCCAGTCAGATCCCATCAGTAGCATTTTTACAGTGCATAGGCCTATTTTCCCTCTTTTTTACATTTTTCACTTATTATTTTTAAGTGACTTTTGTTGGAAAGTAGGTAGGGCAATTTTGCTAAGTTTGTATATAAGAAACTAGAGCTATCACTTTCTGGCAACAGAGGCAGCAGGAGCACCTTGCTCAACAGGCAACTTCTCAGCAAGACCAACCCCCGCGACTACTCTGGCATTTTCTCTACAGAAGACCTAGCGTTTTTGCATCAGATCAGCCTTGGCGATTTGTGCACAGCAGATCAGCCCCGGCGTCATCACGACACAGCAGATCAGCCCCGCGTTTTGCATTTGCAAGACATCCGGCGACAGCAGAACAGTTTTCAGCCCTAGCGTTTTTGGTTTGCAAATCAGCCCCGACGTTTTGCAGATTCACCGCGACGGAACACCAAGAAGCATCAGCATTTTCAGTTTTCAGCCTTTAGACACCGCAGATCAAGTCCCGAACCTCGCAGATCTCACCTTCCCGCAACAGTTCCTCGCCGCACGATCAGTTTTCGCAAGGTTTACAGTTTCAGCCCGGACAACGCAGATTTCAACATCTGCGTTTTCAGCGCGTCGTCGTCGCCATCGACATCGTCATCGACATAGAGTCAGAATTCAGCAGATAGAAGATTTGCAGATTTCAGCCCGTCGAGTTTCCAGAGTTCAGCCCGTCTCGTCGTCGTTCTCATCGTCGTCGACATCGTCGGCAAGTCCAAGCATTGTAGAGATTTGTGCAATCATAAGTAGACCGCTCTCGCCATAGAGAGTGGGGCCTTCGGAGGAGGGTTTTACAACGTCTTTGGTGTCGTATTCTCTTCTCTCTCTATCTCTCAATCTCATGCACTTTCATTCACAGTGTTCATTCACTTTGTTTGTGATCATTGCACTCTCATTAAGAACGGAAGGCTCTCCCTTCCATAAGAACAAAAGGAACCTTGAGCACAGTTCGGAGCACTCATCTTGAGCAAAGTTCAAACATTCATTCCGCTGCACCTTACAGAAAATTTTCCTTTACATACTCCCCTCGCATTCTTCCTCCCTGCTAGCCTCCATAGACCTTCGAACCAATTGGAGTCTACAAGATGGTTTGTTCCAAGAAACATAGGAACTAGCGCGCTTTCAGCCTGAGCCCAAACGGAGCAAGAGTTGAGAATAGAGTCAATGTACAAGATGGTGAACCAATCCAACTCTGCCTCTCCCATCATAAGCTTTGTAGTCGACAGAGTCCCAAACCACTCAACTTAAGCAACTATGGGAGAGGACATTCACAGGGCTGCAGCTAGGCTACCTAGCGCCCATAAATATCCCACCACAACATGAAGGGGGAATAAAGCCATTTTGCCAAAAATGGACTCCCCCTCATAAGAGGCATACCAGCGGTCATACCAGAGACAATCTGGACAAATCCCATGAACCCTAAACACTAACAGATCCTCACAAGGATGGGCACAGCCACAAAGAAGCCCTCTCTCCCTAGATCTAGGCCGAAAACCTAGAGATGACCTCCAAACACCCCCTCTCAAATCCTGGCTGCACAACAAGTCGAGGGATCTGGGGGCCACAAAGAGAGATGAAGGAATCTGACAGGTCCAGTACACCATAGCATCAAGCACACCGTCTCTGAAGAGAAACTTGCAAGGCACCAAGATAGAAAATCCTATCTACCAATAGCAAATAAATGCGTGCAAGCGCCATCAGTGTCTGCCGCATCAATGGAACCTATATCAATTGTAGGAGCTAGAGGCTAGAGCCCCACCAAATGTACACCATGTTGTGTGGGCATGTGATCAATAGCGATACTTCATAGGAAGAAATGTAGGAGATCGGCCATGCCTCCCCTGGAAACAAGTCGAGCCAATTCGCTCCATAGAGCCAACATGCATGTGCCTATGACCTAGTATCGCAAAGATGTACAACCTTTGACTCGCCTCCATGCCGTCCTCCAAAGACTAAAGACAGGTCCTCTAGGCTTTGTCAAGGAAGTAGGAATGATCACCTAGGAATGACCGTTTGAGCCTAGTGCTTAGGCAGAAATCGAGTATGAGTGTTGAGTATCTGGTGAAGATCAAGGTAGAGGAGCCAAAGTAATTGAGGCTAAATTTAAGCACTATACTCCCATGAGATGTCATCAAGATGATAGCCATATCCTCCAAAGAAATCAACTTTCTTGCTTAAAGGATCACCTACTGCATCATGTGTATATGATATTTTCCCTAAAGGATCACTTGATGCGTCATGTGTATATGATCTTTCATAGTCTTGGGCTTTCGAGGGTCCAAAGTCAACAACTATACCTCAAGGTGAGCTCTCTTCGTAGGCATAATTCTATTGTAAACATTGTCCAAGTGGGTCAAGATCTCCCAAGCATTTGGTCATACTCTGAATATGTCCAAGTGCTTGTACAATTTTGGGGGACGATAACGAATCCTAGCATTCAGGTGATCCCATGAGCGTTGGTATTGCTCGAGCTTCTCCAACGCCTTGGAGAAGGTCGTACGATCCTTTAGGAGCCTTTGGCTGATCAATCTCGTCCTTCACCATCAAGATAAGGTCGTAGGTCTCCAACGCCGCCTACATAAGTACCTTCCAATCCTAGTAGTTGGTGGCATCAAGCTTTTGATCCTGATGTATCTAATAGCCATACCGCAAGAGTGAAGATACTTCTTAACTAAATTAATCTCCTGAAAATATACCTCGTCCAAATAACTTGTCTAAAAAGTGACCTCTACAACATCTAAAAGAATCCTCCAAACAAATCTTGCCCGAGAGATCCTCAAAAATGGAGTCCAAATCTCAAGCTCCCTCGCCTTTCAAGGAGTCTCCACACGAAAGTATTGACAGCATCAGCATAGATTCGAATTGGCCATGCATACATATCAATAGACAGTCACAATAGAGCACACCAAACTTATGTATACTACCAAACCCCAAGCCCCTCAAACCATGCATGGATTACTAGCCAAGCTGTCACAAATTGCTGACGTGTCAAGTCTCTGAAGAACGGAGCCAACCCTAAGATCCCGATCGAGGGGCCTAAACCCTAGAAGAATCAAAACTAGCAGAAGTTCTCACCAACTTGCAAATTCTCGACGAGTGGGGCAAACTCAATAAAGTTTTACCAACCTATGGGACCCCGTTCGATGGGGGCCCAAGTCACTAGTAGTAAAGCCAGTACACATACACACTAAGTCTTGCCTGGCGAGCTGATGACGTGGCAGCCATACGGACAGATTTTCGCAATTCACACTGGCTGTGATGACGTGGGAGCAATACGGATTTTCGGATTTCGTGCTGATATGGTGACGTGGTAGACTATACGGGCAATCCCAGATTTTGCGCTGACAGGCTGTACGGATTTCAGCAAAACGCGCTGGCAGCTTTTTGGGCGCTAGTGCTTTTGGGGCCAGATGATTTTGAGTTTGAGCTTTTCATGTAAACTGCTTTTCATAGGCCAAGGGCCTTTAAATATGTGCAGAGGGCTCACACTCGGGCACTCTTCCAGGTGAAGGTGCACAACGTGAGTACCGGCATTGTACTAAGTTCAAGCAATATAAAGAAATACCAAAAGGGGCGCCAAGGTTTGGGACCAGTGCTCTCTTGGGGTGGAATTCCACCACTCCCCGTCTCTGTGTCGTGCGTCTCTTTCATTTCAATTGTTATTGAATTTTTGAAAGTCTGTTCACTCTGTTCTTTTCCGTTAGCAAGTGGTGCCCATCCCTATGACACAAGCCTCTGTGTCCTAAAATCTAGAGTTGAACGTATTAAACTCCACAAGGTCCTATTGTGAATTCTTCCTAACTAATACCAAGCAAGCACCAAGACCCAAAGCCAAGACCTAAGAAGTGGGAGTTCCTCCGTGACCCCCTTTCCATGATTGACGAAAAGAGAGATTAGAGCATTGGCGTTTTCAAATATGCAGCATCTCCAAGATGGCCGCGCTGGCAGCTTTTTGGACGCTAGTGCTTTTGGGGCCATATGATTTTGAGTTTGAAGCTTTTCATGTAAACTACTTTTCATAATATGTGCAAAGGGCTCACACTCTGGCACTCTTCTGAGTGAAGGTGCAGAGCGTGAGTACCGGCATTGTACTAAATTCGCGCCAAGGTTTGGGGCCAGTGCTCTCTTGGGGTGGAGTTCCGCCACTCCCCATCTCATGTGTCGTGCATCTCTTTCAGATCAATTGTTATTGAATTTTTAAAAGTCTGTTCACTCTGTTCTTTTCCGTTGGCACGTGGTGCCCGTCCCTGTGACACAAGCCTCTGTGTCCTAAAATCTAGAGTTGAACATATTAAACTCCACAAGGTCCTATTGTGAATTCTTCCTAACTAATACCAAGCAAGCACCAGACCCAATGCCAAGACCTAAGAGAAGTAAGAGTTCCTCCGTGACCCCCTTTCCATGATTGACAAAAAGAGAGATTAGAGCATTGGCGTTTTCAAATATGCAGCATCTCCAAGAGCCACCCTTTACTTTGCATCATTCCAAGAGGTACAAGCATCGAAGTGTCCTCAACTTCAATCTCCAAAGTGCACCCTTTCATTGGATTTTTTAGAAAGTACAAGCATTGCACGAGCTTCAAGTGTGTCCATCCATCAGGTTATCCCAAAACCGAGTTGCCAACCTGCCCGCTACTAGTCCTTGGTTTCCCTAGCGCACACTGATATTCGCCCAAGTACAAACTATGGTTTTACATTGAGAGACTGTTCTGCAGAAAAGAGATTGCTAAGTTGGCATAGTAGTTAAGCAAACTAAACTTTAACAACAATCGCAACACTACATCACAGAGCTGCAATACTGAATAATGGCCTACACAAATTGTTATTAATTTCTTAAGTCTACTGGAGGCCAAACACCAAGTTTTCAAACCACTTAAGACATTCATTTCTATTTGCACTCTCTGTTTCTTTTTTAAACCCTTAAACTAGCTTAATGCGGTGACTCTGGAATTTTATGTGGCAGACAAAGATGGCAGCAAGTGATAGTAGTATGGAGGGCACAAAGGTGGAGGGACAACGGTAATAATCATTTGATAAGCCTTTTAAAATTAGTGAGTTAATATATAAGACAACGTCCATTAATTCTCCATATCTGCAAATTGATGTCAGCATTTAAATGATGACGGTGTATGTTCAGAATAATGAAAAGAAGCAACTCAGAAAGCTCTAAAAAGAACCAAACTTCTGGGTGGATGGCATCTGCAGATCAAGACCTTAAGTCGCAGATCAAATCATCAAGGAGGGTTGGTGGTCGCTCGAATGTGACAGCCCTCGCTAAGATGGCTTCTGCCAAACAAAATGTGGTCTACGACGGTAAAACTGAAGACGTGCAAGTGAAATATTGCACCAGCCTCCAAGTGCGTGAAACAAGGCCGCTGAGCATAAAAAACTCCAAGGACCAGTTCAGTGAATGCACCAGCATAGACAATGCCGTGCAGGCTTCTTCCATTATAGAGGCAGAGGTTTGGGGTGCAGGAACAAGAGCACAGAAGTCCATCTCTAACCAGCTAGAAGAGCTAGCAAATGAGCTGCGGGCTGCAGTGCAATCAACTCAATCAAGCAATAATATGCTGGAAGGTGTGGGCAGATGTGAAGAGGTACTCCTCAGATTGTCACAAGCCTGGCTAGAATGCAAATCCGCAACATTGTTACGACGAAAAGGAATTAAAGAGAAAGAGCCCGACTCAGTAACTGGCAATTGGGAAGTCCTACAAATACTAGATGGCTTAACGCATGAGTTACTATTCATTCTAGCTAATTCTGAGCTCCAAGAGGCTCAGCGGTTGGCACTATGCTTGCTTTCAGCCTCAATCGGGCCCAAAGAATCAAATTCGAACGAGTCAGCACCCCTCGTACAGCTCAATTATGATGCCAAGACAAGAGGAGAAGTTAACAAGTCAACCAGGAATCAGCTTCCATCTGACCCCAATGTTTTACACGCACTATTGCACCTCCTTCAACAGCAGGGTCGCCTGCCAGAGGCAGCTCTCCTGCTTCACCTCCTGCACCCCGCCCAGTACTCTGCCTCTTGCCACCACTTTCTTCCTCACCTTCTGCCACTCCTCCTTGACCTTGCCCAACGCAATGGCTTGCCCAGGACACAAAATGCATCTAATTACATTGCTAGCTCTTGCAGGAGGCCCTTCGATGGCCGCCTCCATCTAATTGCTGAAGCTAAACCTCGCACTCTTGCACTCATGATGATGTCCCGGCTACTGGCAGCAGTGGATACACACACCCGCCTTCAGGCTTGCAAGCATGTCCTCTTCCCGAATGTTAATGCCCTCCCTTGTCTTCTTCACAGTCTCGATTGTGCACCCAGTGTAGATGAGAGAATCGCATCCGCATTCGTTCTCACCACCTGCATGCACGCAGATGACATATGCAAGCACCACATAGTCAACCATGTGAAGCTTCCGTCTGTGGTGGCCCTGCTACAGCAGAGTGCCTCCAACAGCAATGCATTTCAAACTGCTGTCAACTTTGTCACCGAGCTGCTTCGCACCAGGTATTGGCCCGTATAAGTTCTATGAGTTGCGTTCAAGGAAGATCAGAAAAAATCCTAACAGCTGTTCTTTGTTGCATGCAGGAAAGCACGCATAAGAGAGATGCTAAGCTGTCTGCATCGAGATGGCCTCCTTAATTGCATGCACGCTCTTATGGCTTACCTGCAAACAGCCTCACTCGAAAATCAGCCTCCTGCTGCGGGCCTGCTACTCCAACTAGACCTACTCCTGGTACTCAAAAGCTTGCAGGCACAATATTTTGCTTAATTAAAAACAGAAGAACCCATCACATTCACATAGGGCTTGATCCTACAATTTCCAATTTAAAAGACAAATCCCTAAATAAATCATCACATTTATCTGTGTTAGATGTTATACCATTATGCGCATATAATGAAAGTAGTATCAACACTCATAGAATTTTGAAAACGCTATTATTAAGTTAAACATTTCCTAATTGCTAGGGAGACGAGGAAAGATACAGTGTGTTTCGAGAAGAGGCCCTGGAAGCCTTGCTATCACCTTTTCTAACAGAGTGTAGCAGAGAGGCTACCTTCAACGCTGCCCACGTATTGTCTACCCTTGGCCGCAGCGAATCTGAGCAGGAACTCGAAGCGTGGCTACTCAAAAAGGCAGGTCTAGGTGCCACACTTCAAGAAAAGAATTTGAACACAAGCAATCAGTGTTACATGAGCTCAACTGCAAACCATATTGCCCCGGCATCAAAGGTAAACCAGTTTACTACCAAAAATTTGCAAACATTATGTGATCATCATTGATTCGCATTTCATTTCATAGAAGTGTGCGCTTATGTGACACAATGTAGAGTATCGTAGAGGTCATCAGCTATGAATGTCTCTTCACTTTTCCTTAAATGTTGATCTCAATTGCCAGTCATGCACAAGCACTTTGCTTTACAGTATTGGTGATGTGTAATCTCAATCCAGCAGACATTGCGTGCGTGTGTACCCAGGTAGGAGAGGTTTGTTCATAGGCAGAGGCATCTCAGTATTGGTGCATGGAATGTGTGCGCTTGCAGCTTACCTAGGTAAAAGAAGAATCTTCACATGCATATGTACTACCTTGCTCTCTTGCATGCAGTCAACTAAAGAAGCTATGAGGTATTCTTCCTTGAAAATGGCAATGGCATTATCCATGAGCCACAAAAAAAGACTCCAAAGAGACTAACAAACAGAATAACAATGTAGCAGGGACAAGAGCAAGAAGAGGACGAAGAGGGTACCATGGTAGCTGAATGGGATAAAAGGGTGGCATGTGCAATCATCGAGCAAGGCGGAGGCAGATTGGTATCAAATGCACTTGCCAAGGGGATGCAAAGCAGCATGGCTGAAGTGAAAAAAGCGTGCCTGCTTGTGGCAGCTTGGCTCACCTCCCATCTCAGCAGCATGTACCCATTTGATCAACACCATTCTGCTCATCATAGATTTACGAGGGCTTCTACAAAGGGGCGCATGAGGGAGACTCTTCAAGCACAACTGCAGGAGATTGCTGCGGTTGGCAGCGGCAATGCTATTGTTGAGCGCGTATTCGCTGCCCTTGCATTGCAAAATCTCGCAAGATGAGTTGCCCTGCATGTATATAATGTATTTATCAGCATACAAGGGGTTCTGAGTTCAAGGCCTTGTATATGTATGTCTATAGTATTTGCACTCTTTAAATAAGTATTTGGCAATTTGCTACATTCATTGTAAGCAAGGTAGCCTCAGTTCTCATCTTGTACTTTTGAAATTAATAGTAAACAAGAGATAGGTTATCAAGCGCCTTGAACTTTGCAAATAGAGTCATTACTTTTAGTCAAAGGGGGTACTACTCGATCCTATTGGCAGACAATCCATTTAATTACCCAGAATCTTGACAGAATTTGCCCCCACCCCCACCCCCACCCTTGTCCCGACCACCCGCTACGACAAGCTAAAATTTTCATTGGATTCGAAATCGAACGCTTGAAAGATTGGTTACACCTCCGCTGCAGTAACCAACGCTACAACTTTCGTTGGTTGCAAAAGAATGCCCTTTGCGTACTAAAAAAAAAGGTTCTTCCCCTCCCGACGTGCTGCTCATCTCCTCCGCCTGGGTTGCCAAGGGCAGTGCACATGGCTTCCCCTGCACTACCTCTCTACGCCGCCTGCCTTCCTTGCAGATGCAGCCGCACTTGCTGATCACCTTTATCTTGTTCTCAGGTTTCGCTTGCTGCTGACAACATATCATGTCAGATTCTTTTCTTTTTTTCATTTTTCCCAGTCGGGTACTCTTTACTGGTAAAGAACACACAATCACTTCTTGAATGTTATTTATGGTTTTGCCATACCAATTTGTGGCAATATAGGTATCAAGACAATTATTTACACATTCAACAACAAAACACGTTATATGACTATAAAGAAATATATGTAGCCTCGCCCCAAAATGGCATTCATCACTTGGTTGAATCCTTGTTCAAAGATTTTTAAGCACCACAATTTTCCAAAGCTATTAATTAAAACCCCAATCTCAAAAAAATAAAAATCCTTTCAAAACATCTTAAGTACATAAGTGAAGGGTGAGTTTAGGAAATGAAAAGGCACATGAAGGTGGAAAGTCAAAAGACTTTTTATGTCCATATAAAGAGAGGTGGTCCAGTGCACATTTGTACATTTGTGTTTTTCTTTTCCTTTATTTTCCCTTCAATGTTTTCTTCTCTTCAGAGCGTCTTTAGAGTGTCTTTGCACTATGCAGGTAGCGAATATATAATTTTGGAAGCCATTCAGAATACCTTATATGAAATGATTTAATATAATCTCACTTAGAGATCACATAAGGCAATTTTTTTCTTGAAAGGATTATTCAAGGACCTAGATTTCAGTAAACTTCTCCTCTACGTATCATAAGTTGTATGTTGATGGGCAAAGCCATTGTCTTGGATCTACTAAACTTGATGAGCATGGTAAGATTATACAACCACTGAGTTTCCTTAAGCTTAAGGAAAAGCTATTATAGAATGGTAAGGTACTCTATAGATACTCAACCCATATTCAATCGCTTTCAAAAGTTTCCTTTTTTAAGATGCCAAGTGGAGAATGAAGTCGTATCTAATAGATTCTTGGTCTCTCATAAATCAGTATTAAGCACAACTTTAAAAACATTAAAAGAGAAAATGCTAAAGAAAATATGTAGATGACTTATTTGGAACCCAAAGCTTGATTTTTTAATGGAGCTTTGCATGCCTAGATAATGAGCCTGTGTGAAGCTATTTTTGAGTTCTTAGTGATGTTCATTTACAAATGACTGCGGAATAATTCATATCCGTATAAGGTTCTGATTGCTTCTACCTCAATAGCATTGTCTTTATTACATATCATAGACCATTGTATGTTAGTAGGTATTTAGTTTTAATTTGAGAGATTTTACCTCAATAACATTGCCCTTTATTACGTTTCATAGGCTGTTAGGTGGTAATAGGTATGTGTGACCACCATACTAGAGTATTTTGTAACAAACCAACTAAAATATGGGTGTAATTTTTGAGCGAGTGCTTTTTTGGAATTCGACAAGCAGATTCCAAAAAGATTCTCTCTCTCTCTCTCTCTCTCTCTCACACACACACACACACACACACACACACACACACACAATTTTTCCCTTAGCGAACCTCGATGAAACATCCATTATTTACAAATCTCTCTCTTCTTTGTCTCACTTAGGTACACTCATATACAAGCACAAAAATACACCCAAATCATTTCACTCACACTCTTTTCAAACATCATGATCTACGTTAAGCAACAAGTTCATCCACCAACTGGACAATGATACATACACCCGAATCATTATCAACAAACCAAAACAATCCAACTCAACTTTGCCCTTTTAAAATAATGGATGAACAACATTAAAAGACTACAGAAACAAACCCATATAAACTAATATTTAAAGGCTTTAAAATAAGTACATGTGAAATAATCAATACATCATAGGTGAGGTGGCCGATAGAAGGAAGATGGAGTTGGATATGCTCCTACAGAAACAAGGGTCATGCGAATGGTGGCCGTCCAAAAGATGCACCTACAGTTGAGGAAGCTCCAACAAATGGGATAGGGGTAGCCCTGAAAGCAATAGGAGGTGCACCAAATGTAGGGAGAACTGCTCTATATGGGTGAGCGTACGAACCAAATGTGGGGAGGCTTGCAGGGAATGTGGGGGAAACCGCATCAAGTCCAGGGGGTGCACCGAATGTAGAGGACCATATAGGGGCTGTGCCAAATATGGGGGGGGGCGTTGCAACGGATGTGGAGACAAAAACACATCAAATACAGGGGGACACTCAAGTTCTACATCGAATGGGGTGGGGGGTTTGCTCCATAAGCAGGCCATGCTAGGACCGGGGTTGAGAAAGAACTAGGTGGAGCTAATGTCGCACCGCCCTAACTACTATGTGATGTACACAAATGTCGCTCTAGTGGACGAATCTGCTCTCTCTCTCTCATGTTGCTACTCAGACACATGCATGCCAGATACCCTTCCAAACATTAATGTCATGACTAGCTCTGTAGGGAGGCATTGTGCTGGTGCAAGACATGCACTAAAAATTGTCGAGTCCATCTCACAACTAATGCAATGTCTGTGCAGCGCTAGACACTATGAGACCAATGTCCCCACTCCGGCAAAACAATCCAACACGGCATCTCCCATGTTGTTAAAGGTACATAGTAGCAACTTGCAAGGGCACACAAATCCTAAACATTTTTGTATAGAATAATGATAGAAAAATCGAGAATAGGTTTCAAGTACCTGGCAAACGGTGGACTTCTCTCAATGCCTCTACAAAACGGTCTACCACTATGATCGTCCACGGTGTGGGATTTGCGCATGGTAGCTTCTCCCACAAGATGTCATCGTCTGCAGAGAAGCCATACATTTGCTGCAATCTCTCCATTTGCCCGATCATATCGTGGAAGCTGACTGCCAGCACCTCTGGGGGACGTGAGACAAAGTATCAACCTGCAAAGAACGTTAACAACTAAAAAAATTGTAATGTGGAACCAACTCATGCGCCTTAACACAATTATATAGGTGAACGTACCCCCTCTACATAGTCCTCAACACTCATGAAGCCAGACTCTAGGAGCCGTATGTGTAATATCCTTAGCAAACAAAAACCAGATGTGTCTGCCGTTGACGTAACAATGGATAGATTTTGCACACGACATGTTGCCACAATCATGCCATCTATCAGAAAGAACTCGATCAGAATATAAAATGTTTATTCCACAAGCTCTCTATCCCATTGGTTCCATAAAGGAACTCCACATGTCCCAGTCATATGTGGCCTAGTGTGTGTGTGTGTGTGTGTGTGTGTGTGTGTGAAGGACCATATATACCAAACGTATGCCACCAAGCTGCTCCCTAGGTCTAGCCGTCCTATCTCTGATAAAGAGCCCAAGATTTTGCGTATTGAACGGAGGGACCTACACACACTCTTGCTTAGCACTAGTGTTGTGAGCATGACTTAATAGGCAAAATGACATGACTTACTTATCATTGCATAACACATCAAGAATAGTTGCCAACTTCTTGTGACTAGCATGCATTGCAAGGTGGCATTGTGCTACGTGCATTTCTGTATGGTCAATATAAGGTCAGTTTCATTTTGCATGCAACAATAAAGTGAAGACCATGACAGCAGGCATTTTAACAAACAAAACATGCGTAAAGTGATGAGCATTAAAGCTCAACCTATAAAACACGTGTCATGTCGTGCAAGCAAAGCAGGGTTGCTCTTTGGGCTTGTGTGTGGACTTGATCCATGCATTCCACTTTTTGAAAGCTTTGTGAAAGTGCTTTCTTTGGTAAGTCTTCAATGTATGTGCGAGTGTGCTACCATGTATTTCTTGAGCCTTCAAGTGCAGGTCGGTAACATGTTGGTTTCTGGCTTCCATTTTCTCTACCATCTCAAGCACCTGCCTGCTCAAAATAGCAATGCATGCCTAAGACTACTAACAAGCTAATTACCAAAACATAATACTCTCACCTTTCCAATTGCCACCAATACACAAGGTAGCAAAGCCATTGGATCCAACCCTTCTACGTCAACCCTATGCCATTCTCGTATAAGGTTGAATCACCACCTTGGAGCATGTCAATTAAATGACACTTTCTAGCAAAATGAATCAGCATTCTATGTTTATTACAGCATAATCTTAATCACTCCACAATTGACCAACAAACAAAACTTTGCTTACTCTTCTGTGTTGATGTGTACTCGTGTGACCTCGACCACTCTAGATGGTGTAATTTATGTACTCTTCTTGCCCGAACCGGTATATGATATGCACTTCTGCAAGAACTCATCGCCATTTTCCAGATTTGCAATTTTCGTTATTTCAAGGCCTTTGCAAGAGAAACGTTGCTCTGTTTGAGAAAGCGCAAAACCAATACTCTGTTCATATGCTTCCGGTGCCAAATGTAATTGAAGATCCCTTTTCATGGGCAGAAATTCTATCTTGTTGTTGTACAAAGCTTGATACTCTTCCTATCGTTTGAAAAATATACACTCAAAACATGTACAAAGTGCACATAGGCTCATTCCGCATTGCTTTCAAGACATACCTTCCAAATTAGTTGAGCAAGGAGAGCCATGGGCAACTTGAAACACTTTGATTTATTTGTTCCCCTACAGTGCAAAGCCCTCTTTGCCACCAATCTTGCTCTTTCCAAAAACAATCCAAGGAGTGACGTTGGATCTATTGTCCCTAACTTTGGCATCATAAATATATCGTGCGATGTCATGTGAGGGACTGATATCCTTGTAACCCTTTTAATCACTCATACGTAAAACAAAGTGCTAAAAAAGCTAACATGCAAACAAAATCATAAACACCAACTAGATTTACATGTTGATCATGCCTAAAACCAGTAGGAACTCCGATTTCTCCTTCGGTTTGAATTCTACAAGCACACACTGCGTGCAAGGTGACTCTTCCACAGGGATGTTGTTTTTGTTCATCCAACACATCCATCCCTTCAATATGTGATTCCCGTCCCAAACCACAAAATATCTCTTAAATATATGACTAAGTTCAGGGATGAGAAGAAGCTTTTCATATAAATCATATAACACCGCAAGATCTTGAGCGGAATGGACACAATGAACAAACTAGTTGTAATTTTTGGGGGGAATCCATTCACTCACAATAAACCTTCCATAGTTGGTTGGTGTTGGGGTATAGGCGCTTGTGCCTTGCCCGGCCGCCCAGAGTCTGGGCACCCACTAACTTGTATACCTTATACATAGCATAAGTGTATAGGGGGCTGCTCACTCTTGGAGTCTCCCCACCCATATCTGTGTGTCTTGTGTCTCCTTCTCTCTCACTCTCCGTCTGTGGTGCTCTCCGATCCCCTTCAATTGGTATCAGAGCGACAGGTGTGAGAGCGTAGATGGACGGCTTCGCGATGAACTCGTCGGCTATGGCGGAGAGGTCACAGATCTGAGCAAAGAAATAGAGGAGGCTTGTGGACAGCCATACAGAGGCTTGCAGGAGAGCTCTCAGGAGCTTCCTAGTGCTCACAGATCAGAGTTCCTCTACAGATCAGCCCACAGTGTACATCATTTTCCCTCTTCTCGACAAGCTTTGCAACGGCTACATCGGCGACGACAGGTTGGAGCTTGGAGCTTCCATAGACATGGAAGCATTGTGAGATTGATGCATTCAGCTCACGCATCGAGGTAGGAAGTGAGTTTGAGCCTTTCTATGAGCTCAAAGAAGCACAGAAGAAAGTCGTTCAGTTTTTGGCAGTTTGACAATAGTCTACTATTTTGCTCATAACTTGAGCTACACAGCTCCGATTCCAAAACTTTTTGGTTCAAAACGGAGCTGGCTTCGAGCTCTACGACTTTGTAGAAGGAATTGTTTTCTAATTCAGAGTGCAGGTGGACATTTGTTGGACACAGGTTTGCAGAGCTTATGCATGTATGTTGAGTGTAGTTTGATGCGCATTGATTGCTCATTGTATTGAGCTTGTAGGACAATGGTTATTTTGTGTTGATAGCCATTGTGCGTCGAAACTCTGGTGAAATTTTCCCAAGAGTTTTATGTTACCATATACATGTGGTAGTGGTGTGAACACACTAGGACCGTCGGGGCATTTTTTCCCTCTTTAGGAGGTTTTTTCCGTCGTGCATTGGATATACGCCCATCACTCTAGGGCTATGTATCTTTCCATTGCACACTAAGTAAGACACTCTCTATTGTGTGCCTTGAGCTTCCTTCGTCTTCTCCAAGCTGTGTGTGTTTCTCTGCAACCCTAATTCCAACAATTGGTATCAGAGCAGGTCACGTCCTCCCGGGCTTAGTCGCCAGCTGCTCCAGCACACGCCTGCTCACTTTCTCCGATTTCAGTGAGCTTTGATTTGGGCTCACAATTGGAAGTGGCCACAATAGGTTGCTTCTTTCTCAACCATGATATGCATGAACTATCGAGCATGAAACAAAAACAACTCGTGGACACTCGCATGTCAAAACAACCAGCCCAACTTGAGTCCCAAAAAGCATGTAAATCTGGCAGCAATGATCCCCCCTTGGGATAAAACAAGTCAAGATGTAAAGTGCCACTCAAGTAGCAAAAAATCCTCTTCACATCCTGCAAATTCTTAGACCCTGGGCTATGCATAAATCTGTTGACCTGTGAGACTGCAAACTAAATATACGGCCTCGTGTTGCATACATAAATAAGGCAGCCAATAGTAGTTTGGTAAAGAGTGACATCAGTAGGATCACCAACATCATGAAGACTCAATTTCAAACCTGTTTCCATGGGAGTGGCAATAGTTTTGCAATCCTCAAGTCCAAACTTACATAGCAATGTCTCTATGTAACTTGTAAAATACCACCATCACACTGCTTAAACTGTATACCCAAGTAATGATGCAAAAGCCCCAAATCTTTCATCTTGAAAGTAGCATTCAAATCAGCCTTAAATTTAGTAATATATCTCTCATTTAGTCCATTAATCTGTAAATCATCCACATAGAGAACCACAATGAGAAGTACATCACCCTCACGCTTTACATGCAATGTGCTTTATGTTGGATTGTTACGAAAGCCTCGTTCGACCAAACGAGTGTCAGCCTTGTCATACCAAGCATGAGGAGATTGCTTCGACCCATACAAATCTTTCTTACATTTGCACACTTTATTTTCTTGCCCTTTAATGACAAACCACGAGGCTGTGTTACATAAACTTCCTCAAATATGTCACCATTTAAGAAAGCAATAACAATGTCTGACTGATGTACAACCAAAATGAGCTCCCAATGCACATAGAAAACGCACAGTAGTCATACGACAAGTGGGAGCAAAAGTCTCTTCATAATCTGTGCCTTTTTGTTGCGCATAACCCTTTGCAACAAGTCAAGCCTTATAACGATCAATCTCACCGTCTGGCTTGCGTTTCAACTTGTAAACCCACTTTGTACCAATGGCCTTTTTGCCAGGAGGCAAATCACATAAATTCCATGTGTCATTTCCTGTAAGTGCATCATATTCTGATTGCATGGCAGCCATCCAATTTTTTAAATTTTGTGCTTCATCAAAAGACAGAGGTTCCTCAACATCACATAAGCTAGACACAGCCAAAGCATAACAAATATGATGCATAAGATACATGGTGAGAACCTGAATGAGTACGACTAGACAAAGGTGCATCCAATTTACAATCACGCAAAGTATGCACCAGCCATTTTGGCATACCTCTAGCCTGCTCATTCTCAACCCTTTCTGCATCAGTAATAGGCTTATCTGTGACATTTTCAGAAACCCCCATAGGTTGTACATTTGCCTCATTAGAATTTATATTTGAACTTTTACCACTAAAAAGAGGCAACAAAGATGTCATGAGAGCTTACATTATTATCTCTAGTACATGACAACAAGGGTTGAACAAAATCTTGCACAAACACATCTCGTGAAACCATAATACACTTTTTTTGTGGATAGTATTGTTAAGTATGGAGCTTGATTTACCCCTTATAAAATTATGTATTAAAAATGCACATTTGGAAGGCCCCCGTTATGAGGAGAAGCCATCGTGTGTGAAGAAAAATCACTCGCCGGAATATTATGACTAGACGGTAGCCGAAAAGTGGTCGGAAAACGGCCAGTTGGTTGGCCGGTGGCCGGTGGTTGGAAGTCAATGGCTAGTGGGTGGTGGCCGGATTCAATGGCCGGTGGCCAATTTCAAGATGGACTTGTCTTCTCAAGGGCATCCACACATGGGTGCATTGGAGTGTCAGGACAATGGTAGGACCAGTCACGGCCATGGGCCAGGGCCCAGGGCCAAGGGCCGGGACGGACATGCAGTCAAGGGGGTCCCTATATATAGAAGTCCAAGGGTCTATATAGGGCATGGCTGGGTGGTGATGAGCATGTTCTAGTTCCCTTGTCCTTTCACTGGTATTAGAGCAAGGTGGAGAGGAGGAAGGAGGGTGGAGCCATGGCGGGGAGAAGATGGATTTCTCAAGGCATGGTTCTCTCTCTCTCTCTCTCTCTCTCTCTCTCTCTCTCTCTCTCTCTCTCTCTCTCTCTCTCTCTCTCTCTCTCTCTCGTTCGGATTATTCGCATGGCGAAGTAGGCAAGCAAGGCGGTCTGCAAAAAGGCTATGGGGAACGCTTTGGTTGTGAGGAAGGCATGGCTCGTTCGGATTATTTGCATGGCGAAGTAGGCAAGCAAGGCGGTCTGCAAAAAGGCTATGGGGAACGCTTTGGTTGTGAGGAAGGCATGGCCCGATAAGAGGAAGGCAAGGCCCAACAAGCAGGCAATGGAATCGGCCTCTTGCCTGGCGGGTATCGGCTGAGTTGTAGCCATGGGTAAGCGCCCTTACACACAAGGGAGGGTCGGAGTTGACCTCTATGGAACTGCAAACTTTTGAGCTCGGCCGGATCATGGCAGCCTGTTGAGCAAAAGTCGTCAAAGGCTCGACGAAAATCGAGCATCACCACGTGTACTGCGTTCGTTTTAGCCCCTGCGCAGTCTTTGCATATCGCTGCCATCGCTAGGGTGTGTATTTTTTTTGTTTTGTTCACATTGGGTGCCCTAAATCACCCTAAGGGGCCACTCCCACAGGATTCAAGCTCTCAGCCGCATGCATGCACCGTGAGAAAGTATACATGGTGAATGAACTTCATCGTTCCTGTCTGCCTTGTAAAGAGGGCAAGCATCCTCAGTATTTTGATGCAGAAGCTCTACAATTTCTACCATGGTTTTGATAACCCATTCAACTTCACTTGCAAAGATTCTATCTTCTTCTTGGGTCCTAGTCATTGTGGCTCATGACAATCTTTCTTGTTTGTTTCTTTCCTAGTGGTCCTTTCCAGTCCCTATGTTGGTCTTTGACCTGGAGTCTGACTTCGCTGCTTTTTGCGATCTCTTTCTTCGTGTTTTGTTCTTTTTCTGAGATTAGGAAATTGATGCTATGTCTCTTTCTTCATGAATATAATTTTGGTTTTGGAGCATCGATCGTGTGAGTACATTTACTGGTACCATAGGCGTACTTTGTGTTGGCTCCTCAGTAACCTCAATTATATAATGGTGTTATCTTTGGCGCATTTGAATTATTAGGACATTGGGCAATCAATTATCTATGACACATCGATTACACATGAGTATCGGCATTGTAGACGTGCTTGCTTGATTAGTTTGCATTAGTGTGACATTCTTTTGTAGCCTAATAGGACACTTCACTTCACGACATGGACCTCCACACTCATAGCATTGAAGAGGTGGTCTCTTGGTAGTGTAATTGATATTTTGGCCTCTTGCCGCAAGAGCAGCTACCTGATATGTAATTTCTATCAAGGGGACGGGCCACACACTCATTTTTGGGAGGCCTTGGCTTATGGAAATGAAGGCTATATAGGATGGGAAAGTGGAGCATTAGATATGTGGTACAAGCAAGTTTAGAAAAAAGCAGTAGAAGATTGTGTATGATATGAAATTAGAAAGATAATAGGATCTAGAGCTAGAAATATCTGCGAATGAATGGAGTACAAGTGATTAGTCCTTGTTTGATAAGCAAACATCCAAGGATGAGGTAAACTCCCTAGAATAGTCGGATGTGCTTCTTCAATATTTAAATATGGAGAAGGGCCAAGGCATCCTAGGTGAAGTAGATGAGAGAGGACTAGAGTGTACATTAGCCAAAGACTTGCTTGAAGAAGACAAGGAGCCTTACATGGATATCCTAAGGAAACATGCCACCCTCTTCATTATTGTGATTATAAGCATCTCAAAGGAGTCACTGTGACACAACACCACATCCAGCTTAAAGAGGACAACAAGACCATTGCAAAAAAACTAAGAAGGCTCGGATTGGTTTGCTAAGATGCATTGTTGATAGAGGTAAAGAGATTGTTAAAATATGGGTTCATTTATCCATTGAAGGATTTAGAATCGATGTCTCCAATAGTGGTGACCCCTAAGAAGGATGGTAAGTGGAGAGTTTGTGTGGATTACAATCCACTGAGTGCTACAACAAAGAGGGTCACGTCCCTCTTTCCTCCAAGATGAGATCTTCAATGAGGTGGTAGGTCATAAAAGGTATACAGTGTGTGAGAGGTACTCAGGGTTTCTCAATTACGAATCACTAAAGAAGATCAACACAAGACAACCTTCATCACACCATGGTGGTGTTTTGCCTATAAAGGCATCCATTTAACCTAACTAGTGCTCTCACTACCTTCCAATAGTTCACAAATCTGATTTTACCATAAAGTTATATCATTGGCCTAACTAGTGCTCCCACTACCTTCCAATGGTTCATGAATCTGTATTACCATTCATACTTTTGGTAAGTCCATTAAAGTTTTGCATTTCAAAAAATGAAAAGCATTTTGGAAAATTGTCACGGGGGAGTATGTGGTGGGCTTAAGAGATCACCGGTGGGAAAACTCTCCAAGCTGGGTTGGTTTTTCCAAGTCTCCATCGAGATGTGTTGCAATGGTGCCCACTTGTGAAGTCTCTCAAAAGGCCAAACCTAGGAGGCTAACATATGAAAAGCAACATCTCATCACGGTCCTAAGAAATGGGGACTAGAACATGTCAATCACCACCCAGCTGTTGGGGTAAAGCCCCATGTGGCCGTTTAGGCAAGGTGCCCACCCACTACATTTATTATTTTATGTACATAATAGAACAAGGGGGCTCACATATTTGTAGTGAGTTTCTACCCCTGCAAACACAGGTCTCCTCTTCTTCTCTCTTCTCCGTTGCTACACGTACTCACACACTCTCACTCGCGTACTTCAACTAGTATCAGAGCTTGAGGATTGGAGAGCACCATTGGAGCTTGGCAGAGAAGCATGTGGGAAGCCAAAAACACATCAAAAACTTCAACACATTTTTGCAGATCTATTTTTGTATGTCATCAGTCAAGCAGATTCTTGGCAATTCTCACTAATTTTTTGTGCCCTTCAACTTTGTAGAAGAATTTTTTCTCACAATCCTCCCCAATTTTGAGATACATTGCTTAGACTGCTTGTGGTCATGTCATGTAACGTGTATGTTACCATATACATGTGTTAGTGATGTGTGTGAACACACTTGGGACCGCCGGGGCATTTTTTCCTTCACTGGGAGGTTTTTTCCCTCGTGCATTGTATAGATGCCCATCACTCTAGTGCTATCTTACCTTTCCATTGCACACTAAGTAATACACTCTCTATTGTGTGATTTGAGCTTCCTTTGTCTTCTCCAAGTTGTGTGTGTTTTCTTGCAACCCTAATTCCAACAATTGGTATTAGAGCAGGTTGCATTCTCCTAGGCTTAGTCGCCAGCAGCTCCAGCACATGGCTGCTCACTTTCTCCAATTTCAGTGAGCTTTGGAGAGTGCAAGCATGTCGACAAATACTTTGGATAAGCTCGTAGAGCTTGGTCTACTCGGAACTTTCATTTGGACTCATTATGGTCTCCGTTTCCACTATAGCCTATTTTGTCATTTTGTGCAAAATTTTTGTCAGTGCCATTTTTTGCATAACAGGTCCCTTATAGTCTTCTACGTTTTGTGTTATTTAGCACATGTTGTTCTTGCTTTGTCTCTCCTCTTTTTGGGCAATTTTCACAACAAGTGCAAAATTTTCCATGGCTAACAACAACATAGATGTGTTCAAGATGTTTGTTGCTGAGGATAGATTGGATGGGGATAATTACCCTTTGTGGGCTTATGATGCAACATGTCCTTATGTCAAAGGGAGTTTAGAATATTGTGCAGGGCATTGATGTACGTCCTAGTTTTGAGGATGTAGGCCATGTTGCAAGTTTTGGTGGCAGGATTGTTGCTGCTAGAGTTGTTTTGCTTACGGCTGAGCAAGCTTGTTGGGATGTAAAAAATTCATAGGCTCATGCTTTGATTTCATTATCTTTGAAGCGCACTATTAATCCTCATATTCGTTCAGCAAAATTTGCAAAACAAACTTGGGATATTATGGCTGGTCTTTATGCAAGTCGCAATGAGGCAAAAATTGCATTGCTGCATAAAGAGTTGGAGTCAAAGATTATGCATGAGAAAGATAAAATGGAAACTTTCCTTGTTGGTATTTAGGATATAAATGAGAAACCTATTTCTGTTGGCGAAGTCGTTTCTGATAGTTCCCTTGTGCAGACTGTCCTCGATGCTTTGCCAGATTCTTACCAGACTTTTGCTAGTACTTGGAGACTTATGACCCAAGGAAATCCTGAAGTTGTCAAGTTTGATGCATTATGCACATTGCTGTTGAAAGAGCCACTTTTCAAAAAAATAGGGGTAAACAACATGCAGTTTAACAGGCTTTTATTGTTGCTCAAAGAAAATGTGGTAATAGTAATGTAACCACTTCTCATGGTTATTGTGCAAGTGGAAAATCTTATGTTCATAATGCTTCAGTTGGCAACACTTCATCTGGGAATTTTGGTGATAAGGACAAAAAGAAGATGCATTGCCATTATTGTAAAGCTAAAGACCACTTGGTTAAGCAGTGTCTAAGATTGAAGGCAAAAGAGGCTAAGAAGAAAGAGGCTGGATCAACTAGAGGGTCCAATACAAGTGCATCTATTGTAGAGTCTTCTGTGAATGTCAATTGCTGCAGATTCACATGTGTGGTATTTTGAAAGTGGTGCTACAAAGCACATTACCTCACATCGTGATTTGTTTACCTTTCTTGAGGATGTCCCTCATGGGAATATTGTCACTTATGCCAACAATGCCTCTTATCCAATTCAGGGAGTTGGAAAGATTGTGCTTACTGCTACAAATGGCAGTTCTTTCACACTTGATAATGCATGTGTGTACCTGGGATCAAAAAGAATCTTTTGTATGTATTTGCACTTGCTAGACTTGTTCTTGTAGTCAAATTTGTGGATGACAGATGTATAATGCATGATCTCAGTTTTGGTCAAGAAATTGTAGCATTCAGAATATTATAACATGGGTTGTATAAGCTCACTTTGTATGACAGAATTTTGCAAATGTTGTTGTAGATTCAAAGGCTCTTTCAGATGCAAAACTTTGGCATGCACGTTTTGGGCATATGAATTCTGCCAGTTTGCTACGTTTGCTGAAATCTATATGATTGCTTCTTTGCCGCCTCTTGAAGCACTGTCAAACATGTTTGTGAAGACTGTATTTTGGGTAAGATTCAGCATTCAAAGCTTCCAAAGGATGGTTCAGTTAGGGCTACATGCAGGTTGCAGCTTGTGCATAGTGATGTTTGTGGGCCCATGCAAACTCTGTCCTTAGGCAATTACATGTACTTTGTGACTACTTTCATTGATGATTACTCCAGGCATGCATGGGTCTATCTGCTTAAAGCTAAGTGAAGTGTGTTTATGTGCTTCAAGCAATTTCTGGCTATGGGTGAAAATGTATCGAAATGTACTATGGGCACCCTCTGTTCCAATCGAGGGGAAGAGTATATGTCTCATGAATTTAATGCATTTTTGGCTAGTTATGCAATAAAACACCAATGTACAATGCCGTATACACCTCATCAAAATGGTGTTGCTAAGAGGAAAAACAAGCTTTACAAAAATGGCACGATGTATGGTCAAAAGTCAAGCTTTTTCACATTCATTTTGGCTTGAGGCCATCATGTGTGCCACTATGTACTTAATAGGTGTCCTACAAAAGATTTGTAGCCTATGACTCCATATGAAGCATGGAATGATAGAAAGCTTTCTATTGAGCACATGCATGTTTTTGGCTGATTGGCATATGCTTTGGTGCCACACAAGTAGTGCAAAAAATTGGATGATAAGGCTGTCAAATGTATTTTTGTTGGCTATAGTGCTGAAAGAAAAGGTTATAGGTTGTACCATCCGCAAAAAAAGGGTATCATGGTTTCACGGGATGTTGTGTTTGTGCAAGATTTTGTTTCAGCCCTTGCTATCATGTACTAGAGACGGTAATGTAAGCTCACAGGACATTTATGACAGTTTGTTCCCTCTTTTCAATGGTGGAAGTTTGAATGTAAGTCCAAATGAGGCAAATGTATAGCCTATGGGGGTTTCAAAAAATGTTACAGATTAACCTATTACTGATGCAGATGTACATGATGTACTTCATGAGGAAAGGGATGAGAATGAGTAGGCTAGAGGTATGCCAAAATGGCTAGTGCAAACTTTGCGTGATAGTAAATTGGATGCAGCTTTGTCTAGTCATACTCCTTCAGGTTCTCGCCATTCATCTTATGCATCGGATTGTTATGCTTTGGCTATATCTAGAATATGTGATGTTGAGGAACCTATGTCATTTGATGAAGCATAGAATTCAGAAAATTGGATGGCTACCATGCAAAAAGGCCATTGGTACAAAGTGGGTTTACAAGTTGAAACGCAAGTCGGATGGTGAGATTGATCGCATTAAGACTCAACTTATTGCAAAGGGTTATGCACAAAAAAAGGCATAGATTATGAAAAGAATTTTACTCCCACTTGTCGTATGCTATTGTGCATTTTCTATGTGCATTGGCAGCTCATTTTGATTAGGATGTACATCAGTCAGACATCGTTACTGCTTCTTGAATGGTGACATAAATGTAAGAAAGCTTTGTATGGGTTGAAGCAATCTCCTTGTGCTTGGTATGAGAAGGCTGGCACTCATTTGGTCAGATTAGGATTTTGTAACAGTCCAACAGAAAGCACATTATATTGTAAAGCGTGAGGGTGATGTACTTCTCATTGTGGTTTCCTTTGTGGATGATTTGCTGAACAGTGGACCAAATAAGAGACATTTTGTTGATTTAGGCTGATTTGAATGCTACTTTCAAGAGAAAGATTTGGGGATGTTGCATCATTACTTGGGTAAACAGCTTTAGCAGTGGGATGGTGGTATTGCCTTGTGTCAGACAACATAGAGACATTGCTATGTAAGTTTGGACTTGAGGATTGCAAACCTATTGTCGCTCCCATGGAAATAGGTTTGAAATTGAGTCTTCACAATGCTAGTGATCCTACCGATGTCATTATTTACCAAAGTGTTGTTGGCTGCCTTATTTATGTATGTAACACAAGGCCGGATATTTAGTTTGCAGTATCACAGGTCAACAAATTTATGCATAGCCCAGGGTCTAAGCATTGGCAAGTTGTCAAGAGTATTTTTTGCTACTTGAGTAGCACTTTAAATCTTGGCTTGTTTTATCCCAAGGGAGATCATTGCCGCCAGATTTACATGCTTTTTTGGACTCAAATTGGGCTAGTTGTTTTGACACGTGAGTGTCCAAAGTGGTTCTTGTTTCATGCTCAATAGCTCATGCATATCATGGTTGAGCAAGGAGCAACCTATTGTGGCCACTTCCAGTTGTCAGGTTGAGTACAGGGCAGTCTTCATAGCTACAATTGAGTGTGTATGGCTCAAACACCTTATGGCTAATTTGGGTGTTGGCTGCCAACACTATCTACACTGATACTTAGAGCGCATTGGTAGTTGCGAGGAATCGAATTTTTATGCTTGCACAAAGCACATTGAGGTGCATTACCACTATGTCAGGGAGAGGCTCTCAACAGGAGAGATTAGCTTGGCTTATGTGCCAACATAGGACAACCTTGCATATCTTTTAACAAAGGCATTGTCTCATGAGAAGTTCAAAGCTTTTTGCAAAGCTTTGGGCTTACTCCCCTTTGTGGACTGATCATGTCCTTAGGGCATGGCACTTCCCTATACTCTATATGACAGCTCATGTTTTACCCATCACTCCCGGGGGGATATGTTACGATACACATGTGGTAGTGATGTGTGTGAACACACTTACGGCCGTCGGGGTTTTTTTCCCCTCACTAGGTGGTTTTTCCCCCGTGCATTGTATATATGCCCATCAATCTAGGGCTTTCTTATCTTTCCATTGCACACTAGTTCATACACTCTCAGTTGTGTGCCTTCTGCTTCCTTTGTCTTCTCCAAGCTGTGTGTGTTTTTCCCCCCTTGCATTGTATATACGCCCATCACTCTAGGGCTTTCTTATCTTTCCATTGCACACTAAGTAATACACTCTTTGTTGTGTGCCTTGAGCTTCCTTTGTCTTCTCCCTTGAGCTGTATGTGTTTTCTTACAATCCTAATTCCAACAATGTATACGTACACATACACAAGCATACACTTGCAAATTGATATGCAAAACATGTATGCATATTGTGGTGATTTAGAGTGATTTTGGAGCCGATTTACTACATCTAGAGACCTCGAATTGAGCTTGGTTGTTCTCTTGCTTTGTGCACTTATGGTTTGCTCTCAGTGAAGAGAGTGCGGACTGGCAAATTTATGTGCATAAGATGAGAAATTTTGGTGGATGTATGCACTCTTGTGGGCTCTCAGGATTTGAGAGTGGATTTATCATAGGTTATGCGCATTGACTTGTGAAATTGAGCCGATTTTGGAGAGTGTGGTGCACGGATTTGCAAAGAGATTGTGAGCTGATTTTTTAGCTGATTTGGATGCTCATTTGATGCATGTTTGGTGCATGCTTCAATGCTTATTTATATCACCATGTGGATGCACATGATGTGTGGTTTTGGGGTGACGATATTCTCTGATTTGCAATGGCATATGTGGGCTGATTTTCAACTATTGTTTAGCATCAATATGTGCCATATTTTGGTTGTTTTGCATCCAAGTTCTTGCTAGTAATTGCCTCGCTTGCAAAGTGCGATTGCTGCTCTTTGTGTTTCGGATTGTAGGATTGTTTTTCACATTCAGACACTTAAGACTTTGGGGCAGCTCATGTATGCTTGAGTGCGGATTTTGTGCATGATTGTCTCATGGTTTTGAGAATGTTTATGGCATATATGGTTATTATGGTTAGATAGCTGGAATACTGCCAAAACTCTACCGGATTTTTCTGCAATTATGTGTGTTCATGCGCATGGTTTGCAATCGCGTTTGATTACACTTTGGCACTCAGTGGTTGCTTTGCCATAGTGTTTTGGCATCATATTGTGAGAGTGTTTGCTCATCGGATTATGTCATTTGACATGTATGCAATAATCTCTTCATGAGGGAGATTGTTGATGATAGATCCATTGGTTACCACATAGTGCTCTTTCATTCGAGCGGGTTTTTGGCATCGTTCGACGGTTTTTCTCACTTGTCTCATTACATTAATCGTCGTATTTTTTGATAGTTCTCTTGGATATCTTATGCCTAAATGCATGTTGTATTTTGGTAGTGCTTGGTGTATCGGTTAGTTGGGCTTTGGCTATTGTTAGAAGATCGATTTGTGCTTGATCTTGTTTATAGGTTCGCCATGGATTTGGCAATTACATCATTGTCAAAGCTTTTGGCGGATGAGACAACATAGGAGACATCACACGAGAGATTATATCACTTTGACTAATGTGGGAGTAGAGGCTACACATGATGGAGATGTCGAGTTTTCTTCCATGTTCACTCCTGACTTTGTTATGTCAGTGGATGATACATTACCTTCACATTGGATACTAGATGTGAGTGCTAGATTTCATGTCACGTTGAGTCGTGAGTGGTTTAGCACATATGCTACTGGTATGCTTGGATGTGTACATCTAGCTAATGGATTAGTGTATGACATAGTTGGTGCAAGAGATGTCAGATATCATTGCCGAGTGGTGCATCATATGTGCTCGAGATGTATGCCATGTGCCAGGTTTGATGCAGAGCTTGTTCTTCGTGATTTAGTTACAAGACAGTGGATGCAAGGTAGTGCTAGATGAGCACTATTTCATATTGCATTGTAGACATCTAGTCATAGTGAGGGTGCTAGTTTTGGCATGATTCATGTGATGCGAGTATGTCATGTTTGAGACAACTCGGTCTTTGTGAGTATGCAACCATGCAGATTGATGAGATGTGTCTCCTTTGTCGATAGCCTGCATGATGCTCCATTTGGTGAGCATGTTGAGCTAGTTGTACATACAATTGTGTAGTAGGGATTGTCATTTGTAGATACGATGACGGATATGGAAGGCTTGATTCAATCATTCATGGATATGCTTAGGCCAGTGGTGGCTGATGTGTGTGAGTTGGAGTTGTACATTGCTCTTGACACACAGGGTTCGGGACCAACAAATGCTTTTGGTACACATGTGATATGCAATGGACATGAGGATGCATTCCAAGGATTACAATTTGATGTCAAGATGATCGCCATGAGTGGAGTTCTGAGCTAGATTTGACTGATATGGTCAGATTGGTATTGCATCAGCATTTGAGAGTCTCATGTATAATATATTGATGTCAAGATCCATCATTGCATTTTTTGTAGGTGCATTTGCAACTTGGGAGCAGTCAATTGTTCAATGGCTGATGCTGGCTTTCAGCATAGGGACACTTGCAATGTATGGTGAGATACCATGTGGGATGTGTGTAGCTTTGGTGAGGAGTATGTGGTTGGTCGCTCTATACTTCCTCTACAGTTTGAGTTGGATGCACACAGATTCGGTGAGCGAGTGGGCATTGGCTGAGGTCATACTTGATGATGACCTTGTACAGGTTTTGTATGATTTTCCTTTGTTTTCGCCCTCACAGCCACATTGGCCTTTACGTGGGAGGTTGTAGGGGTAAAGCCCCATATGTCCGTTTAGGCCAGGTGCCCACCCACTACATTTATACTTTTATGTACATAATAGAATAAGGGGGCTCACATATTCATAATGAGTTGTTGCCCCTGCAAACAAGGTCGCCTCTTCTTTTCTCTTCTCCATTACTGCACACGCTCTTGCTCGTGCACTTCACCAAACCACGCCCTATATAGGCCCTTGGCCCTTGCTATTATAGGGCCTCCTTTATTGCATGTCTATCCTCGCCCTTGACTTGCCTGATCTTACCCTAGGCCTGACATTACTCCCCCTTGGAGAAGTGTTTTCGTTCCCAAAAACAAAAGTGGTGAGATATTCATAAGAACACTAATGTTTTCCACAGTGGCATCCCTCAAGGATCTAGCTTTTCATTTGACCAAAACACGGTTCAATAGGAGGTTCAATGAAATCAAGAAGAATATCTTGACTTTCCACATTGTTGTCCTTTTGCAACCGTTTTGTATAATTGGTCTATATCCAACATAGTGTGTAAACTTTATTTATAACTCACGAGAGTATGCTAAACTAGTTACCACATCTAAGAGGTATCTAAAAGAATACCTCTTCTCACTTTTCATGAAAGTAATATGCTGACATAACTCTTCAGCCAAGATTAAGTCCTTGACTTGTTATCATTTCTCATCAATAAACAACCATACCATACTAGTTTTCGAGGTTGAGAACCTTTCCTAAACATGAAGAGACTAACCTTAGTTGTAAACATGCTTTGCCTTATGGTAAGAAAACTCAACCAAGAGATATCCTTTCCAATCGGATTTATTGGTGCTCACGTACACGCTTAGCATATTCTTTAGCACAAGATTAGCACTTCTAATCTGCTTATCTTCTCTGGATAGCTAGTAGTATCGAGGTGTGTTTCCACCCTGTTTACAATCAGTCCTCCAAAATGACTGGTAAACATGGGTCACAATTCCATACAACATTCATCGGTAATCAACAATGGTATCGACAACCATCTTGATTAACTTTAGAGAACTAATTTACAAGCACCCAAACCAAGCCATGACCTCCATTGGTGATTTGTAGATTCACAATTAATCTCATAGAGATAGTGCACATAGAGTGCAAAATACTTTAGAAGCTACTAATGTCATGAATGTGCATGCTGCTCCAAATCAACTTTTGCTAAACACTAGGGCCCATAACACATAGTGTGCATGCATTTAGCAAAAACTGATCCGAACCTACATATCCATGACTATACTTACTAATGCTTATGGTGAAGGTTATGTTTGCAACCCACAAGAGAAGAACTAAATACTTTCCACGTGAAATCCGTGCTAGCATATTTGGACCTTCATAGAATGTGAAAATCAATCGCATCTAGGCACCAAGTGAAACAAGTTCAATAACAAAGCATAGCTTTGCTACATGTGTAAACAACCATCTATTAAAGTTGTTTAACTATACTTATAAATCTTAACAAGTCTTACTAGGTATCCAACAATTTTTGCCGGATAGAATGTGCTCATAATGGTCTAACAAACGGATCCAACCAGCACCTAGGGACTCTGTCATGACACGTAATTGAAATAATAGTCACAAGTATCAATCCTAGAGACTCATATTCTCCACATGTGGGATATGTCTCATATAAGGATGTCCCAAAAAAAAACATCCATCAAGTACGAGATGTACTTGTGTGTGGAGGTAACTATAAACACGCAGTGACATGAGTGAGAGGGACCCTCATAAACTTTGTTCCACACTACCTAAACTGAACATGAGTTCCTTGACCATGTTGCTTCTCTTGTGACAACATGTGCCAAACGAAACCTATCTTGTAGATCTATAACGACAGAGTACAAAATTGTATTTGATATACTACTATTCCAAAATTCATTGCTCCTACATGTCCTTGTCATATATCTAAAGAGCAATATGCAAAAAAGCATTCTAGCTTATACATCCTACTTAGAAAAGTCGATCAAAGCCTATTCAAAAATGAAATAAAACCAAATCATATGAATACTTGGAGGTTGAACATAGCGTTCACTTACTTGTAGTCAAGTGTACTTGCAAACTTAAAAGATGCCTTACCAAAAAGCTAGCCTTAAAGAGCTAGTATGTTGTTGAACTGTTGAACACTATACAAAATATTAGTGAAAATCAATCAGTATGAACTAGTAACCTTGGGTGTTGCCTTGGAAATCCAAACCCCTTGGTTAGACTTTGCATGAAAACTACTCAAACTAGTAGTCAACAGTGACCAACACAATCCACCATGGCTAGTAGTGATTGAAATCAACTTGGGAAGTTGAAATTGTCCACTACCCCTTGGTAGATTATAGACGTCTTTCTTTGAAAGTACAAATGACCGTGACCCTCAACACCTATGGGGTGATTGTGTATTAACTGGGTCATACCCTTGTAAATACCACTCCTAGAGACACAATTAGTATTCCAACCAAGCAACATATCATCTCAAGAATCTTATCTCTCCATGAACAGAATATTAAATTTCTAACGCTCCAAAGAAGATAGTTGCACTAATTTTTTTTGGGTGCTCAAAAAGAGATCCCCTACTTTGAGGTGCTCTTGAGTTATTCATATTGTCTTATGAATTATTTGCTTGATATCTAAGCAATGCCCACTTGCTACCATAGGAAGCGTCATCTATATTGGTTGCACCTTGTGCATAGAGCCAATGATGTAAAGTGCTCATCGGTGTATACAACTATGGACCTTGTGCATAGAGCCAATGTTGTAAAGTGCATGTTGTTGTATACAAAATTCAATGCACCTTGTGCATAGAGCCAATGATGTAAAGTGCTCATCGTAGTTGTATTCATACACAACTATTACAAGCCAATCGACCAACCTCAATTCTTCCTGAACATAGTGGTTGGTGTTATAGCAAAAACGTAAACAATGATTCATTGGAATTAATTCCACTATAACCGTATGCCATGCATGCATATAAAAAATAAAAAATAAAATGATAAGCCCTTGGCCTCAATGACGGTCTCAATAGTGTGATCGATGCCATATGTGCCTTGCACCATTTGTACTCGCATGGATACATCATAGTTTGACGTTGTCAAATGTAAAAGTGAGCTTATATCCATATATTACCAATGCGGTGCCATTATCCTTGATCTTACGTCAATGGATAGTACTTGGCACGGAATAGAAGCCTTGCTTAGCGTTAAGTCAATCAAAGCGCTTTGCTTTGCATAATAGATATTTTTTTTTAAATGAAAGGTTAAAGATAGAAAAACAAGTACATCTTGAAATTGTCTAACCTTGTTGCCCCTCTGAGAACAATTGCCTTCGCTTGAAGCTGGCTTATAACCATGTATGCTGAGAAATTTTGAGCTATTGAATCTACCCTGCATGCCTCGTTGCTCTGTCCATACAGACTTCTAATAAAAAAATCAGGTAGACATGTTGCCAAGTTTCCTCAAATTTATATGCTAATAGCATATTCCAAACTTTGGAAACTTCTATGCAAGATGATTGAAAGTGAAGCCTTGCTTTGCATAAGTTCATCCGAAAGATGAGAGAGAACAGAGCCTAAGGGCTCTTAGCTAACATGGGCTCCTATTGGCACAAAGTGTCAGATAAAAGAAAATCGAATGTATCGAGCTTTCATAGAGAATCAACCTTGTTGAATAATGGAGCTTATTGAGAATCATGAGTTTGCCCTATATTAAGAGAGAGAAGTCTTGAAGCTCAGCTATCAAATGTCATTGACTGCCAAACCCTTCTTGACCAAAGCAACAATTGCATGTCAAGTTGGCATTGCAGCAAATTTTGCAAGAGTGAATAAGTTCAAAATTTGAAACTTAAATGTAGCATACTTACCAATTTTTGTAATCTCCACCCTTGGCAACAGAGTTTGTATTTCCCTTGGTATGGTTGGCTTATACAGAATGTTGCATATGTGTAGAAGCCGTGCCACACCGCGGACCATTATCTTGATCAACTTAAATGCAAAAATAGGTTGCATAGGAGCCATGTCCTAGCAAACATTCAAACCCCAAACTCGGAGATGGAGAAAGAGAGACTCATATCCACTTCTTGAATTGCAAAGGTCTGGCCATGCTGAACATCTTTGTACCCTTCAGAAAGTCTAGTAACAAGCCTTGTCATACTAACAATTGCCAAGTGTTTGTGACCTCCCTGGATCAATAGCTATCGCCTTGAGATGCCGAAGCACTGCCGGTTGGCCTTGTTTTTGCATCAAAATTTAACCTCTTGGAAACCTTCTGCAATATTAAATCATACAGAAAGCTAAAAACACTTGATGATTGTACCCGATCGAGGTGCTTTCGCCACTGCATTGAATGGGAAGAAGTTGTGTTTCTTATCGATAAAGCCTTTCTTGATTGTGGCCTTCAGAACAATCTTTGGCCTTTGCTAATAGAGCATAATTATGAAAAGAATTCCATGGAAGCACACACGTGCATTGCATGCCATAGCTATCGAGCACATTCCCAACAAAAATTAAAAGCAATTGTGTACCTCATGAAGTACTCGTGCGCTGACTTGTCTTGCCGTCTTAATAAGTGAACAAAAACTTTGTGAAGCATCTTCCCAATTGGAGTTTTACTACTTTGAAAGTTCGACGGGAAAGACCTTATCTAATCCCAATGTCAAAAGACTGTCAGCTCGTAGCTAAAAACAAGAGACTGTTAGCCTTGACTTGTAGATGTTGTTGATGCTCCTCGATGCGCTTTCAAAATTTTGTAAAATCTTTAAAATTTTAGAGTTTACAGGAATTCACCATTGTTGTCCTTGCTATGGTCTCTTGCCTTGAGGGGTCTTGCTTGCTTTCACTTTTTCAACACAACAAGGGGAAGGGGGGGGGGGGGCAGGGGGGGGGGGGGGGGGGGGCACCCTCTCTTTTTTTTAAAAAAAGAACTTGAAGGCTAACCCTAAGCTTTATTGGGTGCCCAACTGGAAAAGTGAAGTTCTTCACTGGCTATGGCGCCGACAACAACAATGTCGAAGGGGAAACAAGGAAAAAATCCTTGTGGTCAACAAACCAGGCCACCCATCAGTGACATGAGTTGCTCAATGAAAGCTAGGAGAGAGAGAGAGAGAGAGAGAAATAAATAGATTGATTTATCGTCCATGGAGGTCAGATATGACCTATGGGACCATCACAAAAAACATTACATCGACTCGTTGCTTCTAAGTGAAGCCATCAGATACATATCAGTTAAGGACTGAGGGTCCAATCATCAAGGTAAAAGAGAGAAAGGAAACAAGACCTAAGGAGGGTTGGGTAGAGCCTTTTTGGGGGCTGGGAACTCCTGGATGATGGTTTTACCACCTCGATATACTACCCATTTACCTTGCTTGCGGGCTTCATGCATCTTCTTGAGCTCACTCTTTTTTAGCTTTAGTTGATTTTTTGTCAGCTCCTCATTGATCCAAATCTTTGTCCCTTTGAGGAGTCGAGATTGCCGTAGCAATTGTATCTTATCCTCTTTGTCCTTGAAAGTGAGAAGGAAATGCTCAGGCGGCACTTGCCTATGTGTGTCATTGATCCAAGAAACCGTTTCAGGTTTGATGTTGATTGGTTGAAGGATGTCGTTGAGTTTGTTGGTCACTTCTTCGAGAGTGTCCTCGACGGTGCACCATGGCAAGGGGAGCCCACCAATGTGGACCTTGAGGCCGTTTTCTTCTTGGAGTCTGTGTTCGCGGAACTCCATTGTAACGCAAGTCTGTACTTTGGCAAAGGTGACCGATTGGGCTTGAGTTACCTTTGCTTCGACTTCTTTTACTTTGTCAGTGGCGAGATGAACCATGGAGTCAAAGCGTGCCTCAAGCTTGCTAAGGCGAGCTTTGAGGTAACGATTCTCTTCCATGACTCGATCAAGGGCTGCTTGAAGCTGTCCGATTTGAGTTAGCTTGCTAGGGGCCGCTACAACAGCCGCAAAACTCAGTCGGGCCCTTGCGGTGATCTTTGGGGTGTTCATGCTTGAGAGTGAATCGAACTACCATGTGAACAAACTCTTAGCAAAAATGACCTCGAGGTAAATGTTGTAAAAGGGTTTCTGTTCTGCAGAGCTACCAGTGACGAGCAGGGAATGTGTAGCGACGAGCAGGGGAAGTGCTCTACGGGGTTGTGCAGACAGTGGCTACGCGACGGGGCAGACTTGCAAAAGAAGGCATTGGGCAGGGCGCTCTGTCAATTCTGCAGAAACACAGCCAGGGCACTGGTTTGGACAGGGTGGTGGCGCGAGTGTCGAAGCTCGCAGGTACTCGGCAGGGCAGCATTGCTGTAGCCGGACCCCCCCCCCGCAGGGCAGCCCCTCGCCCAGGGGGAGGTCAATTGAGACAGAGAGAGCGCTATTAGGGTTGAGAGAGAGAGAGAGAGAGAGAGAGAGAGAGAGAGAGAGAGAGAGAGAGAGAGAGAGAGAGAGAGAGAGAGAGAGAGAGAGAGAGAGAGAGAGAGAGAGAGAGAGAGATTTGTTGAAGGTGGTCCCCTCCAAGCTCCCTTGCTAAGCCAGACTTCACACACTACTTCCTCTTTGGCATACCTTTGTCTTATTTGAGAGAGAGAGAGAGAGAGAGAGAGAGAGAGAGAGAGAGAGAGAGATATTTGTTGTAGGTGGTCTCATCCAAGCTCCCTTGTTAAGCCCGACTTTCCACACTACTTCCTCTTCGGCGTACATTTGTCTTATTTGAGAGAGAGAGAGAGAGAGAGAGAGCTTCTTCTTGCTTCCATCCCCTTCCCCTTCAAGCTTTGATACCAATCTGAGGATTGGGGAGTAGAACATGCCACTCAACACCGAACTGAAGGAGTACGAGCGGAAGTGCAACGCGAGAGAGAGTGTGAGAAGAAGAGCACTACGATATGGTGAACTCGCTCTACTGTAATGTGTAGAGCATAGTGAGTTCTTATTAGGTTTTTACAAAAGAATATGTGTACATACCTGGCGGCCCGCCCACTTACCTGGGCGACCACATTGGGCTTTATACCCCAACAACCTCCCACTTAAAGTCCAATGTGGTACTTTAAGTGTGAGAGAAGCTACTATACAAGCTAATATACAAGAGATGTAGAGAAGTGATGTACTACCCTACACCTAACTGCTTGCGAAAATGCGCAAAGCTCTCTGAGGGAAGTCCTTTTGTAAGTAGATCAGCAGGATTTTCTGTGGTGTGAACTTTGACAAGCTGAAGTTGCTTATCCTCGAGCATTTCCCTGATGAAATGATACTTCACATCCACATGCTTTGTCTTTGAGTGACAAACTAGATTGCGAGCCAATTGTATAGCACTTTGACTATCACAATATAACACAGGCATCTCTTCTTTGATTCCCAAATCTGTTACTAGTCGATTAAGCCAAATTGATTCTTTGCATGCCTCTGATGCTGCAACATATTCAGCCTCTGTAGTAGACTGAGTAACACAATCTTGTAATCTAGAACGCCATGATACTGCTCCACCAGCCAATGTAAAGACATACCCTGATGTAGACCTTCGGTTGTCTAAGTCACCTGCATAAACTGAGTCTGTAAAACCCTTTACACTTAGCTCCTGACTCCCATAGCATATACGCATACTCTTTGTAGCTTTCAGGTATCTCAATATTCCTTTCACTGCCTCCCAATGTTTCTTGCCTGGGTTTGACATGTATCGACTTACTACTCCCACTGCAAATGCAATGTCTGGGCGAGTAGCAATCATTGCATACATCAAACTACCCACTGTAGACGCATATGGAATCTTATCCATTTCAGCCTGTTCTTCCTCAGACACATGACAATCTTGTTTGCTAAGTTTCACATATGGTGGCAATGGAACACTCAGTGCCTTTCCCTTCTCCATATTGAAACGTTGCAAAACCTTGTCAATATACTCTGTTTGAGATAACCAAATCAACTTCTTTGATCTGTCTCTCTCAATGCGCATACCAAGTATATGACGTGCCTCACCCATGTCTTTCATGTCAAATGATTTTGCCATCTTTGACTTCAAAGCTGAAATTTCTTCCAAGTGCTTGCCAGCAATCAACATGTCATCCACATCCAAAATAAGGATCAACCAACTACCATCCTTAGCCTTCTTTGTATATAGACAGTGATCGAACTCACTACGTTTGTAGCCTTGAGAAAGCATAAACTTGTGGAATTTATGGTACCATGCCCTCGGTGATTGTTTTAAGCCATAAAGACTCTTTAACAACTGGCATACCCAATCTTCCTTGCCTTTCTCAACAAACCCTTCTGGCTGTTGCATGTAAGTTTCCACATCTAAATCACCATGCAAGAACGCTGTCTTGACATCCATTTGGTGCAACACCAAATCTAATATGGCAACCAATGCAAGAAAGCATCTCAATGTAGTCATCTTGACCACCGGAGAGAAGACTTCATCAAAGTCAATGCCTTGTTCTTGCTTAAAGCAACAAGCCTTGCTTTGTACTTTGGCTGACTATCATGAGCAGTGATCTTATACATGTAAACCCATTTACAAGGTAGAGCCTTTTTGCCCTGTGGGAATTTAACTAGCTTCCATGTCTTGTTTTTATGCAGAGCTGTCATCTCTGACTGCATGGCCCATTGCCAATTCCCGGAGTCCTTCATTTGCACTGCTTCCTTGTAACATGAAGGCTCATTGCAATCAGTCAACATGACATAGTTCATAGATGGAACAAACCTATCAAGAGGTCGCGTGATACGTCCAGATCTATGCACAATAGGTGGCTCAGGCTCAGCCACAACTTGTGGTTCCACTCTATCCTGTCCTTGCTCCTCTTGAGCCCTGACATTTTGTCTTGCACGTGCAGGTCCATCTTCTTGGAAGACAACTCTTCTAATCTCCTCAACCCTCTCTGGTTTAGAATGATATTTGGATTCATTAAAGTGAACATCATTGCTGCGGACAACCTTTCTGGATTCGGGATCCCAAAGTCTGTACCCCATCTCACCAGAATTACCATAGCCTAGAAAGATGCACTTTCTACTCTTTGGCTCAAGTTTGTTCCTAAATTCCTTTGGAACGTGAGTATATGCCTCACAGCCAAAGACTCTGAGATGCTTGTATGAGGGCATTTTGCCTGACCATACCATCTCTGGCACTGAATCCTTCTGCAAAACCTTGCTAGGAGATCTATTTACAAGATGAACAGCTGTTGATACAGCTTCAACCCAAAACCCATTTGGCAGCTGTGCATTAGACAACATACTTTTGACCTTCTCTTGTATGGTCCTATTCATCCTCTCAGCAACACCATTTTGAGGAGGATTGTAAGGAGCAGTAAGTTCACGTTTTATACCTTTTGACTCACAAAAGTCCTGAAAGGCCTTTGAAACATACTCTCCACCATTGTCAGTGCGTAAGCATTTAAGCTTCTTGCCACTCTGATTCTCCACAAGTGTCACAAACGTTTTGAAAACACTAAACGCTTCATCCTTGTGCTTGAGAAAGTAAACCCATACTTTCCTCGAGTAATCATCTATAAATGTCATAAAGTAAGAAGCTCCCCCTAGAGATAGGTTAGGCATAGGTCCACACAAATCACTATGAACAAGTGCCAACTGTGTATCTCTTCTACTGTTTCTATGCTTATGTGGCTGTTGTGTTTGCTTACCATACAGACAATGTTCACAGAATTCAAAATCATTAAATGAAAAGCAAGGCAAATAACCAGAACGAGACAAGATTTCCATTCCCTTCTTGGACATATGTCCTAACCGGCTATGCCACAAAGAAACGTTCGGCTGCTCGGTTACATTGATTACATTTTTAGAGACATTTGATACATAAATCATGTAAAGTCCTCCAGACTTTACTCCATGTGCTACTGTCATAGAACCCTTGGATATCTTCCACATGTTCTGTCCAAAAGTGGTGACGTAGCCAGCATCATCAAGTAAACTGTGCTGATCAAGCTCTTTGTAATTGCGGGAACATGTCTCACATTCTTCAGCGTGAAAGAAGAGCCATTCTGAAACTTCAATTGAACATCTCCAACACCTAAGATCTCACATGTCTGCCCATTGCCTAGCCAAACATGATCTTTAGTGGTCACATAAGAGGTAAACCACTCCTTGTTTGGAGACACATGAAGTGATGCCCCTGAGTCTATAATCCAGTCACTCAATGAATTTCCATCAGATGCTGTAAGATGAGCCGAGTCCATTGTATTCTTCAAGAAGTAGATGTCGCCTGACACTAGACTGTCATCCTCTGCAACAGTGTTTGTCACATTTATTTCTTGAATCTTCACTGAGGACTTGTTCTTCTCACCATGGTCTTCAACTTTCTCTTTGCCTTTTTTTGCTTTCCATTCTCTGCAGTCTCTTTGCATGTGACCCTTCTTGCCACAATGGTAGCATTCTATGTCACTCTTGCCTTTAGCACTGCGGGACTTGCTACGAGACTGGTTCCTCTTTCCACCTTTGTACTTTTCTTTGGTCCTTCCCCTTACAACTAAGGCTGTTCCTTTGCCTTTGTCCATTGTCTTTCTATTGGTTTCTTCAGTAAGCAGACTTCCTTCTACACCTGCTATGTTCAAACCATCTGGAGGTACAGAATTACTCAAAGCTGTGCCAAAAGTGTCCCAACTTTCCGGCAATGTGATCAACAGGAACATAGCTCTAACAGGTTCATCAAACTTGACACCTTGAGCTGACAACTGACTATAGATTGTGTTGAATTCATTCAGATGATTGGACATAGGTGTCCCTTCTTTCATCTTCAAGTCAACAAGCTTCTTAAGCCAGTATACCTATGAAGCTGCACTCTGCTTCTCATAAAGATCACTCAGCTTTAACCATGCTTGATAAGCCGACATCTCGTCTACTACATTGAAGTAAACGCTTTCTGCCAAAGTCAGCATAATGGTAGAAAGTGCCAATTCATCCATTTCGTTCCATTCATCTTCGTCCATATCTTCTGGTTTTATCCCCTTGAGCTTTATAGGTTTTATCTGCTTCTTTTGTACCAACACGTGCCAAATCTGCTTCTTCCACAATGGGAAATTGGTTCCATCCAGCTTCTTGATATTGTAAAGAGCAGTGTCCTGTGATCTAGCCATAGCTACGCTTCACAGTAGTTTACTTTCCTGGGAAAAATTCGGCAGAGTTTCCCCTGTAAACTGACCTCTGAACCAATATCAACCTGTCAAATGAACCAAGAAAGCTTCAGATTCTGCAGAAATTTTGGCAGAGTCTCCTTTGTAAAATGGCTCTGGTGTACTAAAAAACATACCAAAAAACAGCTCAAAAACACTGTCTCTCTGACACTGTAAGCTGTGGGTAAACCTGTCCTGCACCTGTACTGTCTCTGACTGTCCTATCACTGTCCTGTAAGCATAGACTGCGACAATTCCTCAACGGCAATAAAGCAAAGATGCAATCCCAACTGTCTAACTCACAGTCAATACATCCTAGCTGCCTATCTAAGGGTGCTCGAGGGATCGCTCCAAGACCTGTATCACCGAAAGGATCTCAACATTCGAGAATCCCCCAGCTCAATAAAACCTCACTCGACCCTCAACAAAGGCTGCAGTAAATCTGACAGTACATAGACTTCCCACAAAGTCATACATCCACAAATTTCCCACTGTATGCTGTAACCGCTGCGGCGGTTGTTTGCTACGTGACTCACAGCCAGCAAACCCTCAACAGACATACATCATCTCTGACAATACATCCCATGTGGAAGTACGTGCAATGTCAGGATGAAATCTGAAATATCAAGCAGCAAACACAAGCTACCTGATGAACTAGTGGATGTCGCCTATAGTCTGTGTGTAGATGCGCCCGTGTCGTATGTGACACGCCTCCAAGAACTGTGAGCCGTCCTTCAATGTGTAAACAGCCACAAATCAACACTCTGGGAGTGTCGATATCCTCAGCACCTGCAGTCGTAGGCCGAAAACCCCAAATTTGCAGAGTCGGATCTGCACCCGCTGAGACCACGTAGTCGAAAATGACCTGCGCAGAACTTTGTCGAAGCCGAACGGTGACCGAGATGACCTCAGAATGAAATTCTGAGCACACCAAGCCCTACGGGCCCACCCACAAGATTTGGGGCCGTGTCTTTGCCTGTCGAATTTCACTCCAATCTGAGCTGGTGACTCTAGCCTCCTGCAGTGCTGCCCCGAGCCTCGATCTGAGCTCTGATACCAGTTGAAGGAGTACGAGCGGAAGTGCGACGCGAGAGAGAGTGCAAGAAGAAGAGCACGACGATATGGTGAACTCGCTCTACTGTAATGTGTAGAGCATAGTGAGTTCTTATTAGGTTTTTACAAAAGAATATGTGTACATACCTGGCGGCCCGCCCACTTACCTGGGCGACCACATTGGGCTTTATACCCCAACAACAACCATGCCCTATATAGGTCCTTGGCCCTTGCTCTTTATAGGACCTCTTTACAACATGTTTGTCCTAGCCCTTGGCCTACCCGATCTTACCCTAGGCCTAAAAATGGCATATGGTCCATTTGAGAAATGGGGCATTGTTGCAATAAGGCCATTATCATCCACACAGTCTGGAAGTATGTGATTATAGGAATATATTACATGACTAGGTGGATAGAAGCACGCTCCACTAGAAGCATCACCGCTGAGGATGTAACTTAATTCATCTTCAAGTGCATGTGCCACATATTTGACATGCCTCTAGAGATCCTATCTTATAGAGGGCTAGGATTTTGAGTAGACTTGGTGGGGGAGTCAATGGAAAAGTTGAAAATTAAGCATAGGCAATCAACTCGTTACTAAACTTAATGCAATGGGTTAGTTGAAAAAGTGAACCTTCTTATTTAAAATATTATCACCAAACAAGTGCATGTGCACCCCAAGGCTTGAAATAAACGGTTTATAGGATATCTTTCAAGATATCTCTGGGATACACTCCTTTTCACTTGGTGTATGGACAAGAAGGTATACGACCCTTAGAAGTAGATCTAGGAAGCCTGCGAATCCTAAAACATATCATGAAAATAATGAAAAGGAAAAGATGAAATAGAGGATCACTGATTAAGAGAGGTTAGAATTGGATAGAGAAACAAGTATACAACACTATGCTATGCAGGTAGAAAAGAGGACACGGAAATTCAATAGCAGGCTGACCAAGAAGGACGTTAAGGAAGATTCTCTATTGTTGCAGTATGAAAATTGATATGACCACAAGGATGATGGCAAGTGTTTGCCAAAATCGGCATGACTTGGTACAATATTTTTTAAATGGAAGCTACAGGTTGGGAGATCTAGATGGAAACTTACATCACGCCCCAGTGAATGGATGGCAATTAAATTCTTATCATTGTCGTAAAGCACCACATATAGGGAAAGTAGATGACATATGCAAAGGAACTTTTATTGTGGTACATAATTTTTCAAATGGCAACTATAGGTTGGGAGATCTAGATGGAACCTTACATCAAACCATAGTGAATGGATGTCAATTAAACCCTATCATTATCGTTGAGCACCACAGATAGGGAAAATAGATGATGTAGGCATCTGCTTTGAAAGAGGCCACTGAGAATGGGATGTCGGCTAGAAACATGAATGTCTCTAGCCATCAAGGGAGAGCTATATGAGGCAAGCTTTTATAGCCTCGCCTAAAACCACCATTTTGTACATAATTAGGTCACCTTATGGGATTTTTAGGGACTGTCTAAAATTTCAAGAACCTCCACTAGCATTCCATATACTATTATGCTATGGAGCTTCTCCTTATGAAGCTCATAACCAAAAGCCCTATGGATTCCACTCATTTTCTCTACAATACACTTGTATTGATTACTCATCAGTGCTTGGAAGAAAAAGAGAATGATATATGAGTATCAAGGAAGATGCTAAGTTGCTTGGGTCATGGAGATCTTAGCCTCCGTGGTCCTTGTATATTCAAGCTTCTCTTTGTTGTTGCAAAGGGCTCCAAGAGCTTGAGTAATGAAAAGCCTTTTAAGGGGTTTTTGGCCTTATGAAATCTCGCCCTCAATCTTGTCTTGGCTTGTGTTAATAATCTTCTCTTTAATTTTGGTTATAAGCATGCTAGTTTAAACATCTATGTGGAAATTATGCTTGGTTATGCACCCAAAAATGTAACCATTGCTAAGGTGAGTACATGCCTAAAGCAAGCTAAATCTAATTAAGGTTTCAGCCTTAACTGACATGTATGCCAAATATGGTGCTCTCATGAAAGCACGAGAACTTCTTAATAAGTTTAGAGCAAGAGGATGTCTCTTGGAGCACTTTGATGGCAGGATATGCTAAGCATGGATGTGATAAGGAAGATTCGGATTTTCTTTCAGTAAGTACAAGGGCGAAGCCTCTCTCTAAATGCAATTGCCAATTCTTGCACCTTGAAGGCTTACACAAGACCTTCGTGTGGGTCAGAAAATCCATGAGGAGTCTACTAGTGAAGGGCTAAATAGGGGCAATAGATTCTCTCTTTCTCCCTATGGGACCCACGCCACCCCACCTCACCCTAGATAAAAATAAATAAAAATACATTAGAAGGTAAGGTAGGGTGGTCAATATGGCCATTGCCACCCACCCTTGCTTGTTGCTATACATGGTGACCCCTCTCATCGTCCTCATCTCCCGCATGTGCCCATGGGTTGCTACCCCCTACTCAGATGGCCAACCATCACCGCCATCCCTCTCTCTCCCTATGCGGTAGCCACCTCCCTTCTCTCTCTCATGCCATATCTCCTCTCTTCGTCATTCGACATAAGAAACTAGAGAGAAAATCTCTCTCTCTCTCTCTCTCTCTCTCTCTCTCTCTCTCTCTCTCTCTCTCTCTCTCTCTCTCTCTCTCTCTCTCTCTCTCTCTCTCTCTCTCTCTCTCTCTCTCTCTCTCTCACACACACACACACACACACACACACACACAAACTATGCATATGCACATTCACCCTCTCGCTCTCACGTTCTACTCACACACAAAAACATATATATATATATGTGTGTGTGTGTGTGTGTGCGCGTGTGTGTATAATTATCACCACACATCTACACGCAATGCATACATACATATTCACATCACCCTTTTACGCACACGTATCCATAGAAAAACACCATCACCATATGCTTTTATGCATGAAAGCACAAAGAATAAGTTTTGATGACAAAGGCGACAAAGCAAAACATTGAAAAGCCATCCTAGACGACACAATGGCACCAAAGGCATCCCCCAGCATGCAACAAGGTCAAAGACGACCTTCTTGAGAATCTTTAACCATTATTTGTCAACCTCGGGCAATCTTTTGGCTAGAAAGTTTCCAAACAACTTGTAACTTTTGTAAATACCCTGAGCCCACCTTTTGTCTAGAAAGTGGCCAGACAACTTGTGATTTTTGTAAATACCCTAAGCCCACCTTGCCATAGAAGTGAAACCCCAATCCAACTCTCTCTCTCTCTCTCTCTCTCTCTCTCTCTCTCTCTCTCTCTCTCTCTCTCTCTCTCTCTCTCTCTCTCTCTCTCTCTCTCTCTCTCTCTCTCTCTCTCTCGTATACTTTTAAACCCAAAAAACCATTGTATATTCCACCCCTCTCTAGGTATCACCACACAGGCTATATGTAAAGGCATTTAGCATCATCATCCTCTCATATAACCCAAGACAACAATCTACTAGGTGGGTTCTAGGCTATGTGCTTGGTCCCCCAGGTCTAGAAGTTGATAAAGCATCATTAAGCACTAAAACCATTCACTAATCACCTCCTCCACACCTATAAAAAGGGTCTCTACATACAAAGGGAAAAATTTAAGGCACCCACTGGTCTCCCTCATTAGGATCCTCACATTATACACACTAGAAGGCTCTACTCTCAAACACCATGTCACTATCATGCTTACACTATCCACCACATAGCAACTCCTTTTATGAATAAGGATATCTACCTCTTGTCTCCCTCTTGTATGGATTCCACGAATAAATGGTAAGTTCTCTACTCCATAAGTTTCTTCCATGGTACACCTTGTTTCTCATCGTGTATGATGTGCTTATTGTTACATGGTGGTGTGTTAGTTGATTAGGTATCTATTGGATCCTCTTGTTTTCCTATTCTTGTTTTGGGATAGGCATGTGGTTGTAACTCTCTCTCTCTCTCTCTCTCTCTCTCTCTCTCTCTCTCTCTCTCTCTCTCTCTCTCTCTATGGTTGTGAAATCTTAAGGAGTGTAGTCGCCATTGATTTGGTAGCATAGGTATTGGTGGGTCACCCTTTCCCCTCTTCCCATCATGATATGCATGTGCTCCATTATTTAGCATGTCATTCTCTCTCCCTACGACATCCTAGCTGCAAGATAGCTAGGTGGTACCCCTCTTTTGTTTGCTCTTGATGAGGTCTTTATGTAGTAGCCTAGTGTAGAGAACATTGGGTCATTTTACATCCCTCATACAGTATTGTTGGGAAATTGGTCCCTTCATTCAAGGAGCATTCAAGAAAATTGGTAAGTGGTCTCCTTTTCGTATGTGGGTGAAGGACTTGCTTGTGACAATTAGCAAGGACACTTGTACTATGTTTTGTAAATGGGTTTCAATGATCGGTATCTACAATGGAAAGTAGCCCCACCAAAGATTTTTTTGGGCTTCATGCACTACTCAAACTAAAGAGACACTACACACATGACTTTTTCTATGGAAGCAAGTTCTCAAGTGATAGCAGAGAAGGGGAGACATGCTTTTTCTTCAATATTTCAATGGCGAGACCATTATTTGAAGTTGATCAAGTGAATTGAATGAGGCAAAAAGAAACCGGTGATCTTTACTATGCCTGGGTGCAATTTGATCAAATTTGCTATGTGGCGAATTGGGTCACCATGGCATGCCCTATTTATAACCCTAATTAGATTGACCTTCGTGGTTGGGCTTGGTCTCATTTTTTTACATTCCACCATTTGGAGGTATGCAAGGGGCTAATCCTGGTCTCTTGGTGCACTTAGTATATATGACCTTCTCACCATGGCAGTATGTGAAATGAAGGACGAGGACACAGAATCATAACGATCATCTATACTACTTATAATGGGGGGAGGGATTTCGACCCCCCTCCCTGCCACGAGTCAATGCATCCTTCAAGTGGCGGGTGTCCCCTGTTAGCTGCGGGTGAGACAATGAACAACGTGCAGCCAGAAGGGTGCTGGGTGGGGGGGGGAGAGAGAGAGAGAGAGAGAGAGAGAGAGAGAGAGAGAGAGAGAGAGAGAGAGAGAGAGAGAGAGAGAGAGAGAGAGAGAGAGAGAGAGAGAGAGAGAGAGGCGACTGGAGGCCGCCAACCACACTAGTTCTAAGAAGGTATGAATGTAAATGATAACCAAGCATCGGTGCAAACCTATTGTCAAAAAGTCCAAAGACTTCCTCTTAGCTCTAAATACACACATGTTCCTCACACCTCTCACCATATCTCTCTCAAAAAAATATACAATCAAGATTATGATATTTTCTTGCTACACACACGTAGATGTGTAGGAGATGTAAGAGAAGGAGATGCTGATCAGATTGCACATAGAGAACAAATTAGAAAAGCAGATAGGAAAAATCATAAAAATGATGGCTTAAATCTACCTCCAAAGTGCATGACACACTCTATATCTTGGTTATTTGATATTTATTCAAAAGTTAATTTAGTGAAAAAAATTAGAGGCCCCTCTTTTTACATAAAGTTGCATGTCCAACCATGGGAGATGATAGTTGGAAAGATTTTGCTAACTACTACAAATGGTAGTTCTTCCACACTCATTGATGCACTTTATGTACCATCGAAAAAATTAACCTTTTGTCTATATCTACACTTGCAAGACTTGGACTTAATGTCAAATTTATGGATGATAGATGTACAATTCATGATCTCAACTTTGGTGATGAAATTTTTGCATTTCGCATTTTGTGTCTTTGTAGAAATGTGATAGGGTTGCTTCTTTGCCGTCTCTTGAAGCACCCAATAAACATGGTTGTTGTAATGGAAATGGCCTATGAACTTTAAGAGTAGCGGAATTAGGAAATTAGATGAAGAACTTTTGTGAGATTACTTTGTGAGCATAGCGGGTGAACTTAATTGATGGTAGTAACATAAACATGGTACTTAGTTAACTTGGCATGAACAATACTTTTGCAAGAGAGAGAGTTTAGAGAACATGACAATAGTTGAGGACCAGATTCATACGGAGCCGGTCCCCCCTCCCCCCTCCAATAGGCATTTGTATTATAGTTTCTCCCATCAAGAGAGACTTGGTACAATACAATCTTTGTCTTCCTTGTGACCTAGGTGATGCAATGAAGATGGAAAGCTTCATGCATCACAAACATAACATAAACTTTGTAGAAAGCATTAACTATCCCAAGCCTCAGTCCCAAGGCCTCAAACACCTTCGAAGGCGGAGAGAGCTAGCGGGGAATGAGGGTAGGGAAGAGGAAGAAGAAACATTCCATAGGAGAAAGAAATAGTTCCTCACTTATCATCACTCTTCTTGCTAGAATACGTAATAGCATAGTAACGAAGATGGAGAAGAGGGCAAGCTTAAGCATTGAAGCATGGCTCTTGGTTGGATTTGCATTCCATAGCCAAGAGTGTTGGTGTAGGCTCTCACTTCTCACAAGCTTGGAGAAGGAGGTGGAATTCCTCTACTTTCACCAAGTGAGAATCATCCACAAAATGAGTGTGTGTGTATGGTGTATACCTCCCCCAGCACCCCCCTTGCTTTCTTGGGGTGAGTTCTAGCCTTTCCACATGCTTCAAGCTCATTTTCCCCCCTAGCCAATCACATGCAGCATGCATTCAAGTACATGGGTAGTCTTTGGACAAGTGTCCTCCTTACCCCTTAGAGAGAGAGAGCTTGAAAATATCTAAATATTTGTTGGATGGAACTAGAAGCTCATTGGACCCCTCTTTAGCCCAACCAATAGCATTCAAGCACACCATGTGGCTAAGCATAGGGAGAGTCTGACATGTGTCCCATGTGCCCCTTGAGAAAAGGGGTGCCCTTTGGGTGAGTGGGAGGTTAAGTCAAAAATTCCCCTAACTTTGGGCTTTCCCCCTCCTTTGTAAGGTCTCTTTTTGACTCAAGCACCTTACCCCCCATGCATGGGAAGCTTCTCAAGCACCTTCCTCATTAAGTTTGTAGGGTCTCTTTTGAATCAAGAACCTTACCCCCCATGCATGGGAAGCTTCTCAAGCACCTTCCTCATTAAGTATGACAAGCACCTCAAGTACCTTAGTCATCAAGCACGACAAGCACCTCAAGAACCTTAGTCATAAAGCACGACAAGCACCTCAAGCACTTTAGTCATCAAGCACGACAAGCACCTCAAGCTCAGCCTTAGCTTACCTAAAGTCAAAGGACTTTTAGCACTAACTATTGGAGGTCTTTAAGGAAGCTAACCTAAGGTCTTTTAAACTCCATTAGATGCATGTTGCTCTTTGATAGACTACCTCCTTTTGGACCCATATTGAGATGTAACCATCACTCCTCTTGGTCCCTTGTTGAGATAAGTCTAGAAGCACTTATTGCACATTGCTCTTTGGTAGACCGTCTCCTTTTGGACCCCTATTGAGATGCAATCATCTCTCCTTTTGGTCCCCTGTTGAGATAGGTTTAGAAGCACATTGTCATTCTAACTCTTGTTCCCGTTTATTCTCCCACATTAAATGATCAGTTTAATATCACAAAATCATTTAGGTTAGCTAGATATTAGATTTTATGATATTACCTCTCTCTTGAAATCATAGTCGTCCTTGACTATGAGGTAGAGAAGATAAAGCCTAGTCATTAATCCACGTTACTTAGCGGGTAGAGGATCCCTTTTTACCCTATGGCATCATTCCAAGATGGAGACTAATCCATTTGGTGCTTGGGAGACGTAGCTGCCGCAAGCATGTCTGCTTTTTAGTCCATACTTCCAAAGTAGAGTGACAAGTTCTACTTGGTGTTTGGGAGATGTCATCACCACAAACATGATTCTAAGCATGCATATTATTTAAATTTGTGCACAATAAAAAGAGAACTAGTCTTATAAGACAAAAACATTTTTCATTTAAAATGCATTTTCATATGCTTACTCTAGTGCAACATTGTAAGCATTGACAAGGTTCATATTTTCCTTGAGCTAGGTTCTTTGCATCCATCTAGCATCTTTAAAAGAATAATTCTTAAACTTTATAAGATACTGTCAGATAATCTTACCGTTTCTTAATACCTGGTCTTCATGTCATAGGATAGATTCAGATTGAAGTACTTGATTTCTGATTTTTGAAGGGTCTGCAACTATTGCTTCTTTTGATGGCGCTCCTTTGTAAGGCTTATGTAGGCTCTCATGGAAAACATGGTGCATGAGCCAATGGTTGGGGCAACTTTAATTGATAAGCCATCTCATTGATTGGCTTAAGAATTTAAAAAGGGACATAGTATCTTTTGCTAGTTTAGCATAATAATCTTGGTGGCCCATAGGATTCTTGCCCGTAGTATGTCTTGGACGAGCCTTGAGAAACTTAGCAAGACCCAATCATTTTACTTTAAGGCTAAGGCTCTTCTGTGCTTATTAGCCGCAGCCCTTTTTGCCTTTGCTTTGAGATGGATATAACCTCTTTAATCTTTGAAAAAGATTCTTGTGAGTGTCAGCTATATTCATTAGTAGCGAAGATCTTCCCACGTACTTTAAGTAGTAAGGGACTTTTGGATCTTCCCTCTTTAACCTCGAAAGGTGCTTTCCCCATAGAAGTATGTACAATGTTTTTGTACGCATACTCTATAAGAGGTAGGTACTTCTATCATTGAGAACATTGATCTACTTCCAATCTACTTCCATGACATAGGCTTTTAGTAGATTCAAGAATTGTTAGATTAGTTATTTCACTTTGGTCATCCGTTTGTGGATGATAAGCCGAAAGAGAAATTTATGATAAGCCGAAAGAGAAATTTAATCTACTTCCTAGATCCAAAAGAGACCCTTCTAAAAATTACTGGTCATTCTAGGATCTTTGTCCGACACTATGGATGTTGGAAATCCATGATGCTTGAAAATTAGAGATATAGAGAGGGTTGCCATTTGATGTCCGTGTTTTCTTGCTAAGCCCATCGACTGAAACAATCCAAGTTGCTTCCCTCAATCAAATCTCAACTTTTGGTATACCACGCATTTTGAAACATACTCTTGTATGTTTTCTTTTCATGATAGACCAACATAAATACATTTCTACTCCTTGAAGAGTAGATTATGGATTCCCTTTTTGCCCCGCATAAGGAGAAGCATGGGATTCATACATGGATTTCTTATTGTATGGGTGAGTAACACATAGCCTATTGCCGTTTGGAAGATAACCATCCTTCAAGGTGAATGGTTGTTTTTTCTTCCCTAATGCAAAGGCTGTAATTACATACTTGAAGTCTTGGTCAGTAGCATACTCATCTATCATAAAAGATAGATCATTGTGAGTTGCTATAAACACCACATTTACCCTTGGTCATTGTGAAAGTGCATCGACCACTTGATCGTGCTTACCAACAATGTGAGCAATATGAAATTTAAATTGCAAAAGAAAATTAGCCCCACCTCATTTGTTTGTCGGAGAGCTTGGTTTGCATTATGAAGTTCTTGAGGCCTTGTGATCCATTCTTAGGATGAATGAAGTCCCCAAGAGATAGTGTTTCCACGTGTTTAGGGCATATAGAATAGCTAGTAGCTCTTTTTCATATTTTTTCAATACTCACTTATCGAAGTTGAGCCTTTGACTCTCATATGCTATGGCATGCCCTTCTTGAAGCAAAATAGCTCCAAGGCAATTACCACGAGCATCACATTGGACCTCAAATGGCTTTGAGAGATCTAGTAGTGTGAGCACAAGTTGAGAGATAAGATTCTCCTTAAGCTTCTTCAAAAGCTTCTTGCACTTTTGCAGTCCATTAATACTTAACGTTCTTTTTTGTTAAGTCATGTAATGGGCTTGCTATTAGCGAGAATGTTTGTAATGAAACATCTATAGTATGCACACATACCTATGAAGATTCATACCTTTTGTAGATTCCTTGGATTAGGCCATCCTTTTATTATCTCTAACTTTGTTGGATCCATACGGGTGCCATCTTTAGAGATAATGTGACCTAAATATTGAATCTCTTGTATAAAAAATTCACTTTTCTTTTGAATAATGGAAAGCTTGAAGATTTTTGTCCATCATGAGTTTGAATGCATTTGGAGCATTTGTCAGGCCAAAACTTGTAAAGTATCAAATAGACCTTCTACCCGCGGCACGGGAAATCTATTTTTGATAGTGATCTTATTTAGTGCTCTATAGTCGACACACATGTGATATGTGTCATCTTTCATTTGCACTAAAAGAAACAGTGAACAAAATGGAGAGGAGCTAGACCTCACCACCCTTTTTCCACCAATTCATGCACTTGCCTCATGATCTCCTCTTGTTGAGCTTGTGAAACTCGATAAGGAGGCTTGTTAGGCAGTGAGCTTCCTGGTAGGAGCTCAATTGCATGGTCATCATCCCTCATTTTAGAGGTAGCTCATTAGGGATGTCATTAATGAAAACATCTTGGGATCCATTTAGGAAATTAGACAACTCTAAGTCCTCTTGATTCACTTTATTGCAAGGATATGGTGTTCCCCGACTCATTAGCATCTATGTACATGCTCTTTTCCCTGTAGGTGAAGTAGATTCTCCTTTCAAGGAAATTCATGTTGGGAGCCATGCGGTTAAACCATGGTGCCCCAATGATAACATTCTCATGTTTGAGAGGGGAGATGAAGAAATCCTTTTTGTCCACATAGCTTTGGACATGAAGCCTTAATTTTCCCATTAAGGAAGTAACTGAGACGTCTTGTCCGTTGATAGCTCCATTGGCTTTCAATGCATCTCCTATCTCATGGGCTTGTATGCCTAGCTTGGTGGTCAATTCCGTGGATATGAAGTTGTGAGTTGAACCAGGGTCAAAACAAAATAAAGGCATCATGCTCTTGCATCTTTCCCCAAGCATAGGAAAGGAGAAATCCTTGGCAATGAGCATCCTCTTTTGGAGCTTCAAACATAGAGGCTTTAGGAGTTTCATTGCGGGCAATTCTCTTGGGGCAAGGACGATAACCATGGCCTTGCTCCCCACACTTAAAACATTTGTGGTCCTTACAAAAAGCTTCTAGCTATTTAGGAGAGAGTTCATATTTACCTTTGTAAACTCCCTTCTCCTTGGACCAATTGTTGATGTTGTTGGATTAGCCTTGGTAAGAATTTTGGGCATTGGTTTTCCCCTTGGCACCGGTTTTGTCTTTATTTTCCATGGGCTTGACATTCCGTCTAGGCCCTTGTTGGAAATTGACGCGTGAAGCAACCATGGTGTGGTGGATTACTTTGGTGATAGAACCAGGCCGTTGAGAGTTGACATACTCGGCCATCTCGTTGGGTAATCCTGCATAATATTGTTGCTTTTGCTCGGCAAAGTCTATCTTTTGAAAGATAGTAGCCTTGAGATGTAAATCCCAAAACTCGTCCACATATTTGTGGATAGACTCATGAGAGAGAAGCTTTAAACTTCACCATTTGTTAAGCACTTTGTCCTTTGCATCACTTGCAAGGAATTGCTTTGTGATGGAAACTCGTAGATTTTTCATGTCTTTGGGGCTTCGCCGTTGCCACGAAGGTTAGCCACCATTGACGAGCCGATTTTTGGAAGTGCATAGCTACATGTCATAGCTTGGAGGAATCTGTGAAGCCCTCGTCTCCAAAGGCCGCATCAAATTGTTGGATGAAGGCCAATACTTTGTTGGTAGCACCAAAGGTGTGAGAAAAGAGATACTCTTTCCTCCCTCTTTGAACTTCTTTAGCTTTTGTGACCTTCACCATGCAGGGTAAGATTTGTGATGTCCTCCCCTCTTGTATTCTCTAGGAGAATAGCCATAGCTTTCATCGGTAGAGGAGGAAGGTGAAGAAGAAGGAGAAGAGGATGACCTCTTTCTTGCCCTTTTCTTCCTTTGTTTCCTCTCTTCCCTTTTGGAGTGACAAGGAGAAGGACTATGGGTTAACCGTTTCCTCTTGGGAGGAGTTGGCAATTGTTTAGTCTGCCTTCTTCGCGGAGCCACATCTTTGGAGGAATTTAGGGATTCATTAATTTCTTGATCTTTGGATTCCTCCTCTCGTATGGGAGAGAGTCTTCTTTTGGGGGTCTCATCAAGAGGCCTCCTAAGCTCTCTCTCCTCTTGGAGAGGAAAGGAAATCCCATAAGCACGAAGTTGTTAACTTCGGCTTGCAAAACGGGGTTGCCCATAGCTTGTCGCAACCTAGTGACAAGATAATTAACAAACATGGGGGCATCATGCAAAATCAAAGTTATCAATGTTCATTCTACTCTCTTGGTTACAGTCAGCCATGTTAATTAAACTTATGTGTTTAGTTAGTGTATGCTTTGGCAATTCAAAACCTTAGTTGCTACTCCTCTTAGCCTTTGAAAATAGGCACTTAAGTATCTACACCCATGACTCAAATTGGTTAATTATAGAGAGTAGTGGAGTGAGTTTAACATAGCGAAGTTGCCGAGGGATAGCTCCTTTTGGACTTCTTATCGCTCAATAATCGTAAAGCCGTAGGCAAGTCTAAAAAGACTCCAAGACCAAATCTCTCGAGGTGTGCACCATATCCCACATAGTGGGCTCAACAAAACCGATAATAGATACCAGTCCCACTTACCCTAATATAATTAACAAAATCAATCATTAATAAGCTACTTAAGGACCTCTCTTCTTAAGCAAGAAAAGAGAAACCAAATGCTCTGATACCAACGTAATGGAAATGGTCTATGAACTTTGAGAGTAGCGGAATTAGGAAATTAGATGAAGAACTTTTGTGAGATTACTTTGTGAACATAGCAGGTGAACTTAATTGATGGTAGCAACATAAACATGGCACTTATTTAAATTAGAGAACGTGACAACAGTTGAGGACCAGATTCATACGGAGCCGGTCCCCCCTCCAATAGGCATTTGTATTATAGTTTCTCCCATCAAGAGAGACTTGATACAATACAACCTTTGTCTTCCTTGTGACCTAGGTGATGCGATGAAGATGGAAAGCTTCATGCATCACAAACATAACATAAACTTTGTAGAAAGCATTAACTATCCCAAGCCTCAATCCCAATGCCTCAAACACCATCGAAGGCAGAGAGAGCTAGCGGGGAATGAGGGTAGGGAAGAGGAAGAAGAAACATTCCATAGGAGAAAGAAATAGTTCCTCACTTATCGTCACTCTTCTTGCTAGCATACATAATAGCATAGTAATGAAGATGGAGAAGAGGGCAAGCTTAAGCATTGAAGCATGGCTCTTGGTTGGATTTGCATTCCATAGCCAAGAGTGTTGGTGTAGGCTCTCACTTCTCACAAGCTTAGAGAAGGAGGTGGAATTCCTTTACTTTCACCAAGTGAGAATCATCCACAAAATGTGTGTGTGTGTGTGGTGTATACCCCCCCCAACACCCCCCTTGCTTTCTTGGGGTGAGTTCTAGCCTTTCCACATGCTTCAAGCTCATTTTCCCCCCTAGCCAATCACATGCAGCATGCATTCAAGTACATGGGTAGTCTTTGGACAAGTGTCCTCCTTACCCCTTAGAGAGAGAGAGCTTGAAAATATCTAAATATTTTTTGGATGGAACTAGAAGCTCATTGGATCCCTCTTTAGCCCAACCAATAGCATTCAAGCACACCATGTGGCTAAGCATAGGGAGAGTCTGATATGTGTCCCATGTGCCCCTTGAGAAAAGGGGTGCCCTTTGGGTGAGTGGGAGGTTAAGTCAAAGATTCCCCTAACTTTGGGACTTTCCCCCTCCTTTGTAGGGTGTCTTTTTGACTCAAGCACCTTACCCCCCATGCATGGGAAGCTTCTCAAGCACCTTCCTCATTAAGTTTGTAGGGTCTCTTTTTGACTCAAGCACCTTACCCCCCATGCATGAGAAGCTTCTCAAGCACCTTCCTCGTTAAGTATGACAAGCACCTCAAGTACCTTAGTCATCAAGCATGACAAGCACCTCAAGCACCTTAGTCATCAAGCACGACAAGCACCTCAAGCTTAGGTCGGATTCCTACCTAAAGCTCAGCCCTAGCTTGCCTAAGGTCAAAGGACTTTTAACACTAACTATTGGAGGTCTTTAAGGAAGCTAACCTTAAGGTCTTTTAAGCTCCATTAGATGCACGTTGCTCTTTGATAGACTACCTCCTTTTGGACCCGTATTGAGATGTAACCATCTCTCCTCTTGGTTCCCTGATGAGATAAGTATAGAAGAACTTATTGCACATTGCTCTTTGGTAGACCGTCTCCTTTTGGACCCCTATTGAAATGCAACCATCTCTCCTTTTGGTCCCTTGTTGAGATAGGTCTAGAAGCACATGTCTCTATTCTAACTCTTGTTCCCGTTTATTCTCCCACATTAAATTATCAGTTTAATATGAGAAAATCATTTGGGTTAGCTAGATATTATATTTTATGACAGTTGTGAAGGTTGTGTTGTCGGTAAGATGCAGCGTTCAAACTTTCCAAAGGATGGTTTGGTAAGGGTTACATGTAGGTTGCAACTTGTGCATAGTGATGTTTGTGGGCCTATGCAAACTCCATCCTTGGGTAATTACCTGTACTTTATGACTTTCATCGATGATTACTCTAGACATGCATGGGTGTATCTGCTTAAAGCTAAGTCCAAAGTGTTCATGTGCTTCAAGTAATTTCTAATTATGGCTAAAAATATATCATGAATTTATTGCATTTCTAGCTAGTCATGGGATAAAAACATCGATGTCCAGTGGCGTATACACCTCAGCAAAATGGTGTTGCTGAAAGGAAAAATACACACTTACAAAGATGGCACGATATACGATCAAGAGTCAAGCTTTACCACATTCGTTTTTGCTTGAGGTTACCATGTGTGCTACTTATGTACTTAACATGTGTCTTACCAAGTCCTTGTAGTCTATGACTCCTTATGAAGCATGGCATTATAAGAAGCTATCTATTGATCACATGCGCATTTTTGGTTTTTTAGCTTATGCTCTAGTGCCTGGCAAACACAGTGCAAAAAATTGGATGATAAGGCTGTCAAATGCATTTTTGTTGGTTGCATCTTGAAAGCAATGGTTACGGATATACCATCCACAAACAAAATGTATCTTTGTTTCTCGAGATGTTGTAATTGTGGAAGATTCTGTTGAGCCTTTGTTATCAGTATACTTCAACCTTTGTTATCAATATACTTGATGTGGAAAGGGATGAGAATGAGGAGGCTAGGGGAATACCAAAATGGTCGGTGCTTACATTGCGTGATAGTAAATTGGATGCACCTATGTCCAGTCGTACTCACTCACATTCTCGCCATGCATCATATGCATTAGATTGTTATGCTTTGGTTGTGTCTAGTTTATGTAGTGAAGAGAAACCTCTTTCTTTTGATGAAGCATATAACTAAAAAAATTAGATGGTTGTAATGCAATCAAAATATGATGCACTTATAGAGACTTAAACATAGACTTTATGTGATTTGTTGAAACGTAGGCTGGATGGGGAGATTGATCGCTACAAGGCTAAACCTGTTGCAAAAGGTTATGCATAGCAAAAGGCATCGACTATGAAGAAACTTTTGCTCGCACTTGTTGTATGGCCACTATTTGTTTTCTATATGCATTGGCAACTCTGTTTGGATGGAATGTACATCAATCAGACATTATTACATTGTTGAATTCAAGGATGAATTGAATGCCACTTTCAAGATGAAAGACTTGGGGCTTTTGCATCATTATTTGGGCATACAGTTTAAACAGTGTGATGGAGATATTGCCTTGTGTCAAGCAAGATACACAAAAATATTACTATGTAAGTTTGGACTTGAGGAATGCAAAGCTATTGCTACTTCAATGGAAACATGTTTGAAATTGAGTCTTCATGATGCTGGAGATCTTGATAATGTCACTCCTTATCTGATTGCTATCGACGGGCTGCTATTGGTGGATGACTTATTTATGTATGCACTATGGGGCCAAATATTCAGTTTGCAGTCTCATAATTCAAAAGATTTATGCATAGCACTCTCTCTAAGCATTGGCAGGCTTTTGAAAGGACCTTTCGCTACTTGAGTGGCACTTTACATCTTGGGTTGTTTTATCCAAAGGGGGAATCATTGCCACCATATTTTCATGAATTTTTGGATTCATATTGGATTGGTTGTTATGACACATGAAAGTCCACAAGTGGTTTTTGTTTCATGCTCGACAGCTCATGCATATCATGGTTGAGTAAGAAGAAACCTAATCTGCCCACTTTCGCTTGTGAAGTTGAGTACATGGTGGTATTCACAACTACGATTGAGTGTGTGTGGGTCACATTCCTCATGGTTGATTTGGGTGTTGGAGAGGACACTGCCAACATCATCTACACTGATAGTTAGAGTGCATTGGCAATTGCAAGGAGACCAATTTTTCATTCTCTCACAAAGCACATTGACGTACATTATCATTATGGCAGGGAGAGACTCTCAACAAGAGAGCTCAGCTTGTTGCCTTATGTGTCAACACAAGACAACCTTGCAAATCTATTCACAAAGGCATTGCCTTGTGAGAATTTGGAAGCTTTGCACAAAGATTTGGGCTTGCTTACCTTTGTAAATTGATCATGTCCTTAGGGAATGGCCCTTTCCTATACACTATGTGCCAGCTCTCATTCCCCGCATCACTCCTAGGGGAGATTTGTTGCCATACATGTGGTAGTGATGTGTGTGAACACACTTAGGATCGTCGAAGCATTTTTTACCTCACTAGAAGGTTTTTTCTCACGTGCATTGCATATGCGCCCAATCATTCAATGTATAACTTAACTTTTTATTCGAGCACTAAGCAATACAATCTCTATTGTGTGCCTTGAGCTTCTTCATCTTTTCCAATTTGTGCGTGCATCCCAACAACCCTAAATCCAACAAACAAAAATGCAGTGGAGACTTCACACGTGAGCAACCGTTATGGCACCCAAAACAAAGCCAGGTTAAAGCCTCAAGAGTCCACCTTTCAAAAATAACTATCGCACATGCATTCAAGAGAATTTATAAAACCTCTCTACACACACACTTCACCATAAATTAAAACACCCCTTTTGTTTTTTAAACTTGTAATTTTTTGTAAAGAATTCACTTTTTAACCCTCTTGTATAGGTACTTCCGTAACTCTTTGAAATATAAAAAACCCCTCGAGGTGAACTCATGTGCTACACTCACATATTTTGAGGTGTCAAAGTATTGTACCTTGATTTTCATAGAGGCAGCACAAGATTTTTTTGTCTTTGGCTCTAAAGCAAGGGTAATACAGGATATTTGTTTAGTTGAAGGTGCCCAAGGTTTTTAAAGTGGAGATGCATGGAGAAGATGGTCATGTGGGGATGCATGAGGTACAAATCTGTATGGAGTAAGCATGCACATGTCTGAATTTCACAGAGCGTGTGGCAAAAAGAGGTGACCCTCACATGTATTTTGTATTTCTAAGTGCTTTAGGGTTAAGTTAAATAGAATATGTTTATTCATTTTAGCCACTCATTGGAGAGAAAGATATCTTCAATGCATTTTTCAAGGCAAAGAACCTATTCCAACCTCGACATGTAAGCCTACTTTGCAAAATGGGTAAGATACATCAATAGTATTTGCACAAATATGTTGCAAGCCACTTCATTTTTCACCTACTAAGAAAAGTTTTAACATTGGTTGTCATGAACACACATGAGAGAACAAGAAAGACAAAGAGAGAGATGGAGAGAGAGTGAGGAAGAGCATCTTTTGGCAAATTTTCTCATTGGATTCCCATATTTTTTTGTGAAATGCTTGCCAATAATTTTCCCTGTAAAAGTCTCATTTATGTCTTTTCTCACTTTTAGAAAACTCCATATCCACCCTCAAATCATCTTCATATTTGCAAACAACGCGTATGAGACCCCAAAGTAGAGCCCTGACAATGGGCCTTACACTCAATGACAATAAAAGGCTAGGTCGGTTGAAAGGTGAATCATTGTCACTTTTAGAAAACTCCATATCCACTCTCAAATCGTCTTCATATTTGTAGACAATGAGTATGAGACCCCAAAATAAGCCCTGACAATGGACCTTACACTCATTGACAATAAAAGGCTAGGTCAATTGAAAGGTGAACCATTGTCACTAGCAAGGTGTAAACAACAACACTTGCATTTCTTGTGACACAACACTCCATGTTGGAAGTGCAGCAATCATTGAATTTGATTGAAGGCAATGGCACACCTTCAATTGTGATGACATCAATAGTTTTGTGACATTGGCTTACAACACAATCCAAAGATGGGAGGATCTAGGCTAGAATAGTATATGAGAATCCATATCCTTGCATGGGCAAGTTGATGGATGCAACCTATCCACCTAGCCAAGAAATCGAGCCTTTGATGATGGCTTGATCGATGGAGAGGATGATACAGATGAAAGGTAAAACCTCGTGTATATATGTATTGCAATAAAAGCTATAGATGCAGATAATTTTTTTAATGATGCACAATGTCAATGCAATTTTTCTACGATGTATCATATCAAAGTAAGTATTGAAGTCTAGCATTAATGCAATGTATGTGAGTAGTTATTGGACTACTCATTTTAAGCTATAAAAGAGTGTTATCTTTGGCTATATACTTGTGTATTATCCTCCCATCCAACTCTCTTTCTCTCCCTCTCTCTCTCTCTCTCTCTCTCTCTCTCTCTCTCACACACACACACACACACACACACACACACACACACACACACAAACAAACAAGCCTCAATCCCCCCCCTTTGTCTCTTTCACCCAATCTCCACAAGAAGAGACATAATGGCTAATCTTATCACTTGTTTCAGTATGTGATGGAGTTCTCACGTGAGAGCAAGCTAATCACTCCACTGCCACCGTCGAAGCTGAGAGGTCAAGTGAGTTTCTCAACACTAACAAGAATAGTATAAAATCTTTCAAAAAACTCCTTGGATAAGTGGTGATGGAGGCGTCCAACCTACACACCGTTGCCACCAACCTTGAGTGCTATTTGTTATGGTGGTCACATCAACTTGTGCAAGTGAGTAGGCACTACTTTTTGTGCTTGTAGCCTTACAATGGTTTGTGGCCTAGAAGGGGCGTTCATTGACTGAATGTAATGTTTGTGCAGTTGCTTCATGATGAATTGAAGTAGATGTACGTTACAGGCTCTTACGAAATGAAAGGTTGTAGCTAAAAGGCAATCGAAAGTCAATAGTTTCTTTGAATTTTAGCTGCAACATTTTTTTGAATAGTGCTTTGTCTCTGGCACTCTCACTTTTCTCTTATGCTTTGATGCTTCTACATTTCTACAAGCTCTCTCTCTCTCTCTCTCTCTCTCTCTCTCTCTCTCTCTCTCTCTCTCCCCATAGTCAAGTGATGGTGGATAATTGTTTGGGACTAAACAAAGAGAGATTAGGGACAATGAATGAGGATTAATGATAGCCACACATTGATTTGACTTCGATTATGCTCTAAGTGATAAGGGACGAGGTAGGGGCATGCACAATTGTAGGATTACAAAGTGACTAGTGCAAATGCAATCATCAATACACAAACTCTTTTCAATACTAATCATGTCAGCCCAAGAACATGCCTGATGCTTTGTTAACTAAGTAATGATTGGAGTGGGTTTGTGGGATGGGAGGTCAACTAGTAATTATGATCATCATTTGGGAGATTAAGAAACAATATTCTCATCCTAGCTCTTATTTCACTTGTAGAGTTAGAAAGTAAACACAAAAGCCATTCATAATGCAAGAATTTATAACTTTTCATATAAATTGAAAGTGATGACAACATGCTCTTCTACAGATGAAGAACCAGGGCTAGGTCTTGTTATTGCTTGCATCATCTATTGTTGCTCATCATGACCTAGGTAATTTTGACCTTTCATTTCTAGGTTTGAAAATCTCTGAGAGATTTGGATACTTCTCAACCCTTCTTAACCCTGTGTGCATGCACATGCATCACAACAAAAGAGGGGCCGCATATAAACAACATAGGTCAAGGCCCATCCCCAACATTTCGAGACAAAGTGTGAAGCTTTGCTTTGTTGTGGTTAATTAGCCACTTCTTTGTATATCTGTTCACATCATCCGCTTTATGGGGGCATGTTGGATTGATTTTCACACATACTTATCTCTCTTATAATGTGTTCATGTTGTACTCTAATATTTGTAAGGAAGAGAGCTTCCCTTTATCAAGCTTCTTGCTCTGTGTGTGTACTCCTATGACTGCTACATTTCCTTCTCATTCAACTAGTCTTGATGTTATCGTGCTAAGTCAAATACCTTAACAAGCATTACACTTGACACAATGATCACTTATAAAAGTATAGAAGGGAGTTGCAAGTTTGTCTCTCCACTTTGCCAAGGTCGTGAAATATATGAAACATAGGTTATAAACTCCATGCAATGAATTTCTCACTATCTTTCTCTCTCTCCTCTAGTACAATCGTGGCAACTTTTTTTCTCACTGCTTGACCAAGCAAGAGGTTCAATTCAACAATTTCAAAATGTCCAATTTGAGTATGATTCAAGATTTGTCCTTTCACTTAGTAGTCGAACCGTTGAACATGCACATATCTAGTAGGCATGCAGGTTCTTGCTAGCTTCAAGTTTCCTCTTACCCATGCGGTTAATTTTCAAACACATTAAACAAAAGTAGAAGTAGGCTTTTAGTAGCCCAACACCTTCACATGTGTGTGTCTTGTAGGCATGTAACTTCTTACCATTTAGTTTTTTCGCACCCATGATTAATTCTCCAACACAATAACAGATGTAGATGCATTCACCGACATGCGAGGTAAGCCACTGGAGAGAGAGAGAGAGAGAGAGAGAGAGAGAGAGAGAGAGAGAGAGAGACAGAGAGAGAGAGCCCACACTACATTTGCAGTTGCCCATGTTTAGTTTTGCAACACATCAAACACATGGGAGCATGTCTAGATGCATGCAATGGCAGCCCCTATACCATGTAGATGCATGTATTCACGTCTAATGGATGTCCCTAGTGTAGTGGGGCAAGATACTCATTACCCTAGAGCAATCTAATGGAGATAAAGATCAGGAATTTAGGAACCTTATGGGGATTGAACTCAGCTCTGAAGTTGTATATAGAGGGACAGCAGGCATCATGCCATGTTTCTGATGTTCTATGTGTATCAAACCCTTCGGCAAGAAGAGTGATCGATGTAAGCTGAGTCCCCCCTCTTGGCATTGCGCTTGCATATCCTTCCATCATCGCCATCGCCGATCGTCTCTCACGAATTTCCCTGCTTGGAAGGGCAACTTACTGCTTTAGTCCCTACCTTTTCTCTCTGCATCATTGGGCCCTTCGGGGCAAAGGATGGAAATTTGAGGGCTCAAGAAGGGAAAGCGTCATGATTCATCCATTGTGTACGGAGAAAAGGTTTATTGTGTTGCAGAATCAAGGCGATGGCAGGAAGCCTAGCTCTGTAGCCGCAGCAGGAATGGTGTGCTTTACTGGCTAGGACAACAGGAGGACATGAATCGGAGAGTGAGAAGAAAAGTGGTGAAGTACCGGTCCAGCAGAGGAAAGGAGGAGTCTTGTGATGATGAAGAGGGTCTGGAAGAAGTGGTTGGGCTTATGCCTGAGCGTTCCGTGGACTGGACTAGTCTTCCCCATGATACTGTTATAGCCCTCTTTGGCCTGCTCGATTACAGAGACCGCGCCCACCTTGCGTCAGTCTGCCGAACGTGGAGACGCCTTGGAGCTTCTCCATGCCTTTGGAAGTCTCTGGATATTCGTGCACATAGCCTTGATTACACCAAAGCTACCTATCTGGCCAGCAAATGCTCCAAGCTTCAACGACTACGATTTCGTGGTGCCATTGCGGCATCAGCCATCGTAGGCTTGAAGGCAGTTGAGTTGAAGGATTTGAGTGGAGATAATTGCAGAGATCTCACTGACGCCTCACTTTCCATGCTTGCTGCTCGTCATGGAGCAGTGGAAAGTCTTCAGCTTGGACCTGATTGTGATAGAATTACCAGTGACGCAATCCGTGTAGTCGCTCTTTGCTGTCCCTTGTTGAGGCGCCTTCGGCTTATGGGTATTAGAGAAGTCGATGGGGATGCCATTGGAGCTTTGGTTAGACAATGCCCTAATCTTTCAGATTTGGGTTTGCTTGACTGTGCTATCATAGATGAAGCTGCATTACCTTTGGCAACGAATTTGAGATATTTGTCTGTGGCTGGTTTGAGAAACATTCAGTGGACTACTGCTGCTCAGATGCTGAGCAAGCTTCCTGCATTGGTTGCCTTAGATGTTTCCCGAACTGAGATCACACCCTCAGCTGCTAATAGGCTGCTTGCCATGGACAACTTGAAGGTTCTTTGTGCTCTCAACTGCTCCAACCTTGAGGATGCCGGTGGTTCAGTGTTTTACTCTCCCAAGAAGAAAGTTTTATTTGCTCGATTTACAGACATTATGAAGGGTTTGGCAATGCTTGCTCTGAAAGCTTCAGCAGATAGAAAAGAAGGGAGCACATTAGTATGGAGCCAACAAGGTTGGAGGCAAGGTGATAGAAATTGCTTAGAGCTCCTCCATTGGACAGAGTGGGTTCTCTCACATGGACTTTTGCGCATTGCAGATAGTAACATCCCTGGTTTGGACAGTTTTTGGCTCAAGCAGGGCACAGCTACATTACTTAGCTTAATCAAGAGTTCACAAGAAGATGTTCAGGAAAGAGCAGCCACCGCACTTGCGACTTTTGTTGTGACTGATGATGTTAATGCTACCGTAGATCCAGCTAGAGCCGAGGCAGTGATGCATGGCGGTGGCATTGGACTTCTACTGGACTTGGCAAAATCATGCCGAGAGGGAGTTCAATCGGAGGCAGCAAAGGTGTCAAATGATTTTGAATATCATGTCACTTGTCCCTAACTCTCAGCCTTGGGATTTTTATTCAGTAGCTAACAAGTGATTTGAATGGCAGGCTATAGCAAACCTCTCAGTGAATGCAGAGGTTGCAAAATCTGTGGCCTTAGAAGGGGGAATCAGCATTTTGGCAGCTCTTGCACGGTCCCCCAATCGATGGGTGGCTGAGGAGGCTGCTGGGGGTCTATGGAATTTATCTGTGGGTGAGGAGCATAAGGTAAAGGGTTTCTATGTGCTTTGAAGTTTTGATGTAATGAAATTTCTACATGCTTTGAGGTATTGATGTAATGAAGTGATTACATCTGGCCCCTGGGAAGTGGTGAGTGCTTTGTTTTAATCTGATCAGTCATCCTGCTTAGGGTGCTATTGCTGAGGCAGGAGGGATCAAGGCTTTGGTGGAATTGGTTTTTAAGTGGCCTCATGGTGGTGATGGAGTCTTGGTAAGGACAGATCTGTCGCTCACCATGCAGTATACGTTCAAATTCTGCCACTCAGACTAGGTGTTTGTGAAGGAGCGGGCCGCGGGAGCACTTGCAAATTTAGCAGCAGATGACAAATGTAGCATGGAGGTGGCATTGGCTGGTGGTGTAAAGGCTTTGGTAACACTTGCACGGTTCTCCAAGCATGAAGGAGTACAGGAACAGGTTGTTGTCTATTCCCTTTTGCCTTGTTTTTGGGGTGGGACTGTATATTCAGTAGACGTTTTCAGTTGTTAAATCTACAGGCTTAAAGTAGGGAGTCTGGAGACAATTAGTTTGTACTAAGCAGATATCTTGTTGGCAGGCTGCACGAGCTCTTGCCAATTTGGCCGCACATGGAGACAGTAATGGCAACAATGCAGCTGTTGGGCAAGAAGCTGGTGCTTTGGAGGCATTGGTGCAGCTAACCTGTTCATTGAATGAAGGTGTCAGGTAGCAATTTGGTTGGAGATAAACAAAGGGGAATGCTTTTTTTTGGTACAGATTTTGGGCTCATGGGTCTCTATGCATGATTTCTCTAGACAAGAGGCTGCTGGAGCTTTGTGGAATCTGTCCTTTGATGACCGAAATCGAGAGGCAATAGCAGCAGCTGGCGGTGTTGAGGCACTGGTCAGCTTCAATGCTCTTTACTTTTTTTTGTGGGGTTCTTGAATACAAGTCTTCTCTTTCACACGCCTTTGTGCAGGTTGCACTTGCACAAAGTTGCAGTACAGGATCTCATGGTTTACAGGAGAGAGCTGCAGGAGCCTTATGGGGTTTATCTGTGTCAGAGGCCAACAGGTTAGGCATCAGTATGGTTTTTTTGTAGGCTCCTCAATGGCAGGTTGCCTACTTATTTTATGCTGTTTTTCCTGAATTCAGCATAGCAATTGGGCGTGAGGGTGGTGTTGCACCCTTGATAACCTTGGCTTATTCCGAGGCAGAGGCAAGTCCACATTCCTAAGGAGTAGATTATAGTGATGTGTTCAAAAGTGGGATGTTTGCTGTGCAATTGTTGCATATGGTTAAGTGTGTGTATATATATTGCAGGATGTACACGAGACTGCGGCAGGTGCTCTATGGAACCTTGCTTTCAATTCAGGCAATGCTTGGCGTATAGTTGAAGAGGGAGGGGTTCGTGCTCTAGTCCACCTTTGCTCTTCCTCTGGGTCAAAAATGGCTCGCTTTATGGCTGCTCTTGCTCTTGCCTACATGTTTGATGGAAGGTATTGATAGTATTGCAAAATACTATTTTCGTACTTGTGCTGCTGATATTGTTTTTTTCTTTTCCGGCATGCTTCCCTCTGCACTATGAAAAAGTTGGAAATTTTGGAATAATCAATAGCAGGCTATTTCCTTTCTTGTTAAATCTTTGCGAGTAGTTACCTCGTCTCTTGAGTTTCCAGGTCAATTACTGCATAGGCCTTTCGGGTTGGTGGTGTGCAAGGGAAGCTGAAGATAACAAGCTTTGAACACAAGGGAGAGACGTGGAATGAGAAGACCTGAATAGAAGACAGATGGAGATGGTGAAGCCTCAGAAAGGCAAGTGCTACCCACATGATCAACTGGTTCCCAAAAAGCGGGGGGGGGGGGGGGGGGGGGGGGGGGTGGGAGGCACTCCTTGTGATTGCCACTTACAAGATCACGTCATTCCGGGGTGGGCAGGACCCCTTGGTCCTGTCATAAAACAAAACTCGACTATAATAAACTGGCTAAGGGGAAGAGGCTAAAACTGCATACAATAAGAAACCTGTCAAAGTCGACGATGCGGAAGCGTAAAGACCAAGGGGAGTGAGCGCGAGAGAGAGAGAGAGAAATGAAATGTTATATTAACGTCTTCAAAAGGCCATAATGACCTATGAGACCCGAAAGTTACAAAGTGGTGGATCTGATACCAAGTCAGAGTAACAAGATAACCTAGCAACAGTACAAAACAAATATATATACAATGGGGTCCTAAGTTGGTCGATGTGAGCCAAGCAAAAAACTAAGCAAAAGCAAAAAATGGGCGGCTTGTTGGGATAGCTGAATCACAAGAGATCTAGTATCGGTCGTTGGCGAATCTCATCAATTTCCTCCATGGTTAGTAGTCTGATCGGGCGTCGTGCATGCCTGGCCAGCGTGCTTTGAATTTTCTCGTAGCCTTAGTCGATGCTGTGTAGTTCTTCGCAGTCACGGGCGCCTGGATTTCCCCAGTTCAATCGCTCGGTCAATCAGTGTGCCTCTGGTGTGAGACGAGGGGGAGCTCTGTTGTGGGGGTGGCTCTTGCGGCTGTCCCGTGTCTGCTCTGAAGAAGTCTGTGATCCGTCTTTGAGACTGGCTAGCCTCGACATTCATCAGGCTATCTCTGTGTCTGCGCAGCTCGAGCAAGAACAAACCCAGACATCTCTGATCTTCGTATCCCATGACTCTTGAGAGTGGTCCAAAACCCTCTGAACAAGCAATAGAAGCGGCCTCGTATCTAGTAGTAGACGGGGTAGCGGCATGTATAGTGTAGCTCTGTCTCAGGTTCCATGTTACACAAGGGGCATGCCCTGTCCTCTGCTGGTACTCCGCTGTATCTACCAGTCTCAATCCACAACTGGTGAGAAGATGTGCGTAATTGGCCAATAGCACATCGTATCCCATGAGACAAGTGGGTATCCATGTATCTGGGTCTCGCCACAAAACCATCTTCTGTAAGCTGGAGAAGGTGGTCTCTGTAGAAAGCCATCTTCGTGCCCAATTCCTGTGCTGGTTGTATCCATGTCCTTGTGGTGTCTAGCTGGGTCAGGTCTTGGCGGATGAGCTTGGTGATCTCTGACCAAGGAGAGAGAGAGAGAGAGAGAGAGAGAGAGAGAGAGAGAGAGAGAGAGAGAGAGAGAGAGAGAGAGAGTCTCTTCAACCAATCAACCTTGGCAATAGATAACTGAATGTGTATACAATGGAGGCAAGGGGTTGCTTATATAACAAGCCCAATAAATTGCCCTACCAAAGACTTGGCAAATAAGTAAAATACATACCTAGAAGCCAAACTAAATAATGGGATCACATTGGGCAGTTCATTTGAGATGCCTAAGCTTTTAACACCCTCTATGCAGCTCATAGTGGACATCAATAGTGAGACCAAGTCGATGAAGAAGCTACCATGGACACCCCAGTAGTGGCCACCAATTGGATACACCTCGGTGTTGCTCTCCTCAACTTTGTACCTGAAAGTAATGCCATCTTGAGCATCGGTTGCCTTTGTAGAAACTTTGAACTGTAGACCATATTACGTCCAATAGTCCCCATTCGTGAACAGTGAATATATCATGTCCAAAATATAAAACTCCAAGATAATGAACTGTTGGAACACACCTTGTCCATAATCTGACCAACAACAATGGATTGGCTAGCCCATCCATAGTGTTTTAGACGTCTGATTGGTTCCCTGCCAGATGCATGTGCATTGGACTCCGACCTACGTGTCCAAACACCAATAACTTTAACTCCAACACAAGGGTCCAAATTAATTATAGGGAGCATTGCTTGCCCCTCTCTGCCACTCACAAGCCTCTCTCTGGTTGAAGCTAGTGGTGACATCTGTCATTTGACTAAAAATCTGACATCGAGGCCACTGTGGCCACCACCACGAGTGCCATGTCTATCTCCTCTGCCTAATCTTTATTACTGTAATCTCTGTCTAGCTTGCCTTTATCCTTGTCTATCTGTGAGTTCCAGTTTTTGCCTTTGGCTTCAAACTCCCGAGCCAAACAAAGCGTCGAATCACAATCATGATTGTGGTTGTACCTCGTGGGTACCGAGACAGCTAACCGAGTACTGGTACTGTTATCCTTGTTCAGCTAACCTTTGCCGCTATCCTCAAGCGAACTCCGCCATTTGCTTTTGACTTCACAAACTCGAGCCAAACAATTTGTTTGGTTCCTTGTAACTAAGTCAGACTTTGTAAATAATTAATTTATTTACGAGAAAAGAATTATCTAATTAGTTGTGTGCACATCAGAATAGATTTAGCAGTTCTGGGGCCTCAGGTGCGCCCAAGGTTGGGCCAATGCACCTCAGGGAGACCCTAGCAGAAAATACCCTGAAGCCCTAGCGATTGGGAAATCGGGTCTTCAATGAAGGGGTAGATAATAGCCTCAGATTTCAGGCTCAGAAAATTACGCGCGCTAGTGCAAGCACAAGAATGAGATGGGGTCCTTAGAATAATAACCCTAAGGCCTGATTATTTTACGGCCTTAGGATAAGTTAGTTAAAGTATTCTTAAATGATTTGCGTTGGACCAAATGGCCGAACAAGTGCGAACAGGTTATGCCAGAGCAGTGTCGGTACGGCATTGCGCTGGGGAGCAGCTAACAATTTAATTGGTTGCATCTATGTGTGCAGTTGTGTACTTAATTGCACATTTCATTAACTAGCATAGGATTCTTAAAGTCAAAAGTTGAATGGTTTTTAAATTTTAAAGTAAGTGTGCCACTTGGCACACTTTCCCATGCAATCTCTCTCTCTCTCTATCTCTCTCACTCCCTCTCTTCATGCTAGCGCCCTCTCTTCTGGGAGGCTATAAGAGAGCAGCTCCTCCCCCTCTTACCAGGTTGGCAGTGCACTACCCCTCCTAAGTTGAACGTCCTCTACGCAATGAAGCTCTCCATTGAAGCTTGAGAGCAGCACCTTGTGGTGTATGTGGAGCCTTTGTGCACCCATCACCTAGAACAAGGCCTCTCATGGTCATAGGCAGTTGTGGGAGAAGTTTCATCGCGTAAAGTAGTAGAAAACTCTTTTTCTCTCTCTCTACTAGCTGCTGCAAATTCTCTGTTTTCAGCCCCTAATAACCTGTATTAGGGTGAAATTCAGCAAAGCTTTAGTAGGAAACTATTCCTCTCTACCTACTATACACAAACACAAAGTTTGGAGCATTTCCGTCGCGAAAAGGACCTCCGTTTCGGCATTGGAACGCGCTCAGGTAACAATTTCTGGTTATGTGCAAAAAATTACAGCAAGCGTGTGTGCGTGTGTTTTGCATGTTTCCTTCGTGGGTTGATTGTAGGAATGATCATGTCCGAAGAGACATAGTTAGCGGAAGATAGACTCTCGTTTTTGAGAGCTTCCGATAAGTTTTGTGGAAGATAGACTCTCATCTACGAGAGCTTTCCAAAATTTCACAGAAGAGGAAAGATCCTCTTAGTAGTCAAGAGACCAGTTCTTCTACTCTCTTAGTTAGAAGAAGGAGGACAAGAAAGAATAGAGGACGGGCTTTCGCCCCGTTCCTGTGCTTGTAAAGAATTCTCCCCTAGTAATAAAGATATTCTCTTTATGGGGGGGGACTAGCCCATCTTCTGGTCCCCAATGATGTGTCAAGTTTTCTCTCTTTCTCTCCAAAGTCTCTTGAGTATATAAATTGCATTTAACAGTCAGTTTTCGCTTCTGTATTTTTGTGACAGTGGTTTCAGAGCAAGGTCATCTCTCTCTTCCTTAAGGGATTGACGACTCTTGGCAGACTGCAGAAATGGGAGGACGCGAGATAGAGTTCTCTCTCCTTCAACAGTAGGTGGAAGAGTTGCTAAAAGCTCTCTCCCATCCAGAAGTCCAAAAGATTCTCCATACTCTTGAGAAATGGAAGGAGAAAATGCCGGTGGGGTCGGGAGAAATCCCGCAGAACCCAGAGGCGCCAGAACCAAGGAAAGATCCTTTGATTGGAACCTCCCGCATGCACGAGAGGCACAGGAAACCTCTTGAACGTCATGTGCGGTTTAACCCAAAGGTTCAAGAGCAAGATCCTCCTGATTCCCCTCAGTTCTCTTTCATGAAGGATCTGGATGACATAGTTGCTCCGGAAGACATGTTCCTGGAAGATCCGTCGCAGCAAGAAGTGCATTCAAGTGAAAAGACTCCTGTCCATAAGGAGTCTAAGTATAGAAAGAAGGAGCATCATAAGAAGAAGCACCACAGGCAGAAAACATTCAAGTCGGGAGACAAAGATGTGAAATTCGACACCTACAATGGGCGGCGTGATAATGACAAAGCGTTGGCTTTCATCCGCCAATTCGAAGTTGCATTTGCTGAAGGGATCCTAGAAGATCGTAAACCCCAAGATTGGACTACTTTCAAGAAGGAGTTCTACGCACAGTTCCTTCCTCCAGACTATGAGGAAGAGGTAAAGAAAGAATGGGATCGACTTTCACAGTCGGAGAACGAAACTGTTCCACGCTATGTGGATAGGTTTTGGGACGTTCTCTTGAAAGTCACTCCATTCAAGAAGATTGACGATTCGGAAAAGATGCGCAAGTTTGAAGCAGGATTGCATGAAGCCTTGCAAAAGGCTATGAAGCTTTACTCTCGAGGTAACTTGCAGATACTTATGGAATCAGTTCGCATAGCTGATGGAATACATGACAAGGGTACTCCCAGGAAGATGGAGCAAAGCACTTACCATGCCAAGCAGAAGGCTCTCCATGAGCAGCCTACCTCTACTTCTTCTTCTCAAAAGAAGAAAAGAACCGCCTCCGAAGCAGAAGCAAAGCCAAACCAGCCCAAGAAAGGGAGATATCTCTCTCTTGCTGAGTTGCGAACTTACATTAGTGAAGGAAGATGCTTCAAGTGTGGACAAGTTGGTCATATGAAGGGTGACTATCCTACCAAACCTCCACAACCACCCTCTTCCAATGCAGTCCCAGATGTACAGGGAAATACAACCAAGGATGGAAAAGAAAGAGCTCTTCTTAAAGCATGGGGTAGCATCAACAACCAACGGGCTCTCATTTTGTTTGACCCTGGCAGTACAAACAACTTCATCTCTACCAAGCTAGCTGATGACCTGAACTTGCAACCCAACCGTTTTGGAGTTTCTATTCAAGCACAATCCGCTTTCAAAGGGCATAACTCAAACTCTACTCCAATCATAGGGAAGTTGAATCTAAAGGTCGACGACTACAAGGATCAAGAGTCTTTTCTTACTAGCTTCACTTGAAGGATGCGATGTTATCTTGGGAATGCCTTGGCATTACAAGATGCATCCCATTCCTGACTATGTTCAGAAAACCTTATCTTTTGCTCATAAAGGAAAGGAGCATCTTGTACTTGCAGATGCAGGTGATTGGCGTATCTCTATCGCCAATCACATTGCCATCAAGAAAGAAATGAAAAAGTGTGTTTCAGCGTACTTGATTTTTGCAAGAGAGAGAGATGTGTCTGTTTCACAACTTTCTTCCTCTTTAGAGCAAAAAAGACTTAAGTTATTAGAAAGTTATAAAGATTGCTTCGCAGATGAACTTCCAAATGAACTCCCACCTTCACGACCTGAGGATCATACAATTGATTTGATCCCAGGAAGTTCTCCTCCAAATCAGCCCCCTTATCGAGTTAGTCTAATGCAGCAAGAGGAAATTCTTAAGCAGGTTAACGAACTTTTGGAGAAGGGCTTAATAAGGCCTAGTACTTCTCCATATTGTTCACCTGTCTTGCTAGTACAGAAAAAGGATGGCACATTCCGCATGTGCATAGACTATAGATCTCTAAACAAGATCACAATCAAGAATCGATTTCCAATCCCTCGGATTGACGACATTCTTGACAAAGTTACAAGGAGCAAGTGTCTTTAGTCGTATAGACTTGAAGAGCGGATATCATCAAATCCGCATAGCTCCTCAGGATGTGCATAAGACTTCATTTAGAACAACCTTCGGGTTGTATGAATTCTTAGTGACGCCTTTTGGACTCACTAATGCACTAGCCACATTCAACAGAATGATGGATAGAATCTTCCACTCATATAGAAGCTTCACAGGCGTTTTCTTTGATGACGTCTTAGTCTTCTCAGAGACGGAAGACGAACACTATAAGCATCTCGCCTTAGTGTTTGAAGAATTACGCAAACACAAATTATTTGTGAATGCTAAGAAGGGTGAGTTCTTTCTAAAAGAAATCCACTATTTGGGCCATATAGTATCTCACAATCAGGTGAGAATGGACCCTGATAAGATTCAAGCAGTTGTAGAATGGCCTACGCCAACTACAATACATGATGTACGAAGTTTCCTTGGCCTTTGTTCCTATTATCGGCGTTTCATTCTAGCTTTTGCCGCGATAGCAGGTCTCCTCCATGACCTGACAAAGAAGCGGATTCCATTCCATTGGGGGTCTGGACAAAAACAAGCTTTCGAAAAGCTTAAGTATCTACTCAGTCACAGACCTGTTCTCACCGTCCCTGATCTTCGCAAACCTTTCGAGGTATACTGCGATGCATCTGGAGATTGTGTAGGAGCAGTTTTGAACCAAGAGGGTCACGCAATAGCCTATGAAAGTCGGTGCCTTAAAGATGCAGAGTTGCATGTTTCCATATACGAGAAAGAGCTAATGGCAGTAATTCATGCTCTTTCCATTTGGAAACATTATCTATTAGGAGCTGATTTTATTATCAAGACAGATCATCAAAGTCTTCGCTACTTTCTCACACAGAGAAAGTTATCAGAAAAGCAGATGAGATGGGCCAACTTTCTTTCAATGTTCCATTTTCAGATTTTACATACTTCTGGAACGAAGAATGCAGTTTTGCAGATGCTCTCTCCAGGCGTCCAAAGATCAATGCACTAACAACAATTTATCATGAGGAACTAGAATCTCTCAGCGAGATGTATCCTCAAGATCCAGACTTCACCACAATTTGGGCAGATCTTCAAGCTGGTCACTCAAGGCCACCTTATTCCATCAGGGATAATACACTCTATCGTCAATAAGCAATATGCATAGCTCAGCCCTTACGACAGAAGGTGATGGATGAAGCACATAATTCTCCTTATGCCGAGCATTGGGGAATTGCTTCCACCACTAGTGCCCTCGAAAGGTATTTCTTTTGGCCAACACTCCGAGCGGGCATTGAAAAACATGTACGTGAGTGTTTAGTCTACCAAAAGTAAAATATGACAGACATAAAGTTTATGGCAAGCTTCAGCCGCTCCCTGTGCCTAACACGCCATGGGAAAGTATTGCCATGGATTTTATTATGGATCTTCCTCGATCCAAGAATGGAAATGATGCAATATGGACTATAGTAGACAGATTCAGTAAGCAAGCACATTTTCTTCCAGTAAAGAAGACGATCAAAGCTGATCATATGGCTAGAATATTTCTAGCTCAGATTTTTAAACACCATGGATTGCCAAAGACTATTGTCAGCGATAGAGATCCCCACATGACTAGTCTATTTTGGCAGGCATCGTTCGAAAACTTGGGAACTAAGCTTGATTTTTCATCCGCTTATCATCCTCAAACAGATGGTCAAAGCGAAATCGCTAATGCCACTGTTTTAGATCTTCTCAAGTGCTATGTTTCGGAACGACAATCCGAATGGGAACAGTACTTACCAATAGTTGAGTTTGCGTATAATAATACCATACATTCCTCAACTGGTAAAGCTCCCTTCGAAATTATTTATGGGAAGCCACTCTTACTTCCTATTATGGTTACTAAAGAAAACATCTTCGCCTCAGATGAATTTGTGCGCAATATTGATATTGCCCATCAACAAGTAAAGCAAGCGATTCTTCGTACTCAAGAGCAACAGAAGAGAAAAGCAGACAAGCACAGAAGGAATCTCAATCTAGAAAAAGGACAATATGTCCTGCTTCGGTTTGAGAAAGCTAGATTGAGAAAGCGGGTTGGCAAAGGGAAAGTTGTCAAACTTTCCCATAGATTTTACGGCCCTTTCAAAGTTATAGATAAAGTCAATGACGTGACTTTCAGATTGGATTTGCCTTCTAACTGGCGCATCCATAATGCTTTTCATGTCAGTCTCCTCCGACCATATGTTGGACCTCCTCCAGTGGCGCCAGTACACGAAGATCCTCCAGAAGTCGAAGAGACTGAGGAAATCCTTCAACCTGAACAGATAATACACCACTCGGAGAGACAACTCAAGTCGGGGAGTCTAAGTATTTAGTCAAGTTCAAGAATTACACTCCTTTAGATGCAAAGTGGATGACTGAGTCCGATCTTAAGGACTACCCAGACATCTTGCACAGTTATGTTGACGCTCTATAGTTGAGGTCAACTGTTTAGAACCAAGAGGGATGTAACTAAGTCAGACTTTGTAAATAATTAATTTATTTACGAGAAAAGAATTATCTTCTAATTAGTTGTGTGTACATCAGAATAGATTTAGCAGTTCTGGGGCCTCAGGTGGGCCCAAGTTTGGGCCAGTGCACCTCAGGGAGACCCTAGCAGAAAATACCCTGAAGCCCTAGCGATTGGGAAATCGGGTCTTCAATGAAGGGGTAGATAGTAGCCTCAGATTTCAGGCTCAGAAAATTACGCGCGCTAGTGCAAGCACAGGAATGAGATGGGGTCCTTAGAATAATAACCCTAAGGCCTGATTATTTTACGGCCTTAGGATAAGTTAGTTAAAGTATTCTTAAATGATTTGCGTTGGACCAAATGGCCGGACAAGTGCGAACAGGTAATGCCAGAGCAGTGTCGGTACGGCATTGCGCTGGGGAGTAGCTAACAATTTAATTGGTTGCATCTATGTGTGCAGTTGTGCACTTAATTGCACATTTCATTAACTAGCATAGGATTCTTAAAGTCAAAAGTTGAATGGTTTTTAAACTTTAAAGTAAGTGTGCCACTTGGCACACTTTCCCATGCAATCTCTCTCTCTCTCTCTCTCTCTCTCTCTCTCTCTCTCTCACTCCCTCTCTTCATGCTAGCGCCCTCTCTTCTGGGAGGCTATAAGAGAGCAGCTCCTCCCCCTCTTGCCAGGTTGGCAGTGCACTACCCCTCCTAAGTTGAACGTCCTCTACGCAGTGAAGCTCTCAATTGAAGCTTGAGAGCAGCACCTTGTGGTGTATGTGGAGCCTCTGTGCACCCATCACCTAGAACAAGGCCTCTCATGGTCATAGGCAGTTGTGGGAGAAGTTTCATGGCGTAAAGTAGTAGAAAACTCTTTTTCTCTCTCTACTAGCTGCTGCAAATTCTTTGTTTTCAGCCCCTAATCACCTGTATTATGGTGAATTTCAGCAAAGCTTAAGTAGGAAACTATTCCTCTCTACCTACTATACACACACACACAAAGTTTGGAGCATTTCCGTCGCGAAAAGGACCTCCGTTTCGGCATTGGAACGCGCTCAGGTAACAATTCTGGTTATGTGCAGAAAATTACAGCAAGCGTGTGTGCGTGTGTTTTGCATGTTTCCTTCGTGGGTTGACTACAGGAATGATCATGTCCGAAGAGACATGGTTAGCGGAAGATAGACTCTCGTTTTTGAGAGCTTCCGATGAGTTTTGTGGAAGATAGACTCTCATCTACGAGAGCTTCCCAAAATCTCACAGAAGAGGAAAGATCCTCTTAGTAGTCAAGAGAGTAGTTCTTCTACTCTCTTAGTCAGAAGAAGAAGGAGGACAAGAAAGAATAGAGGACGGGCTTTCGCTCCGTTCCTGTGCTTGTAAAGAATTCTCCCTTAGTAATAAAGATACTCTTTATGGAGGGGGACCAGCCCATCTTCTGGTCCCCAATGATGTGTCAAGTTTTCTCTCTTTCTCTCCAAAGTCTCTTGAGTATATAAATTGCATTTAACAGTCAGTTTTCGCTTCCGTATTTTTGTGACATTCCTTGAGAACTGTGCTGATGCATAGGCTGTAACAGACTTGGACACTCCACGTCAAGATTCTATTGCGACACGACAAGAATTCACTTCAAAACAGTTCACAGTTCACAATTGATTCGACACGGCTCAGCAGAGTTCCGTGCCTAGAGATATTGGCCCCAAAGACTGGCGCCGGTTTCGGTATTTCTTTTGTATTAATCTGCAACTCAAAGTACAAGGGGGTGGGAGGCTCTCACTCTCAGACTCTGCGTCCAGATGCTCTGAGAAGTGGGAAGCCTGACCACACTTATAAAGATTTTACAAGGGATGCCAAAAGCAGAGCCCCAAAAGCTGTCCCAAAAATCAAAGGCTTTCAAAAGCTCTCTCTCTCTCTCTCTCTCTCTCTCTCTCTCTCTCTCTCTCTCTCTCTCTCTCTCTCTCTCTCTCTCTCTCTTGCAACTTGCGTAAAATAAAGCAAGTCCAAAATCTGTCACTACTGCCACAAACAGTGCCGCAAAAAGCGAAAATTCTGTACACTACCGTGAATTGCGCCGCAAAACGCGGGGGCTGCGTACAGCCATGCCATGTCAGCATTTCAGCGAACCTGCCACGTCAGCATTTTCTGCGAGCATGTCGGGACTGTTCCATGCCAAAGGGAAGGTGTGGTGTGTACTGGGCAGCCACGTCACCAGTTTGTGACATACCCCCTTCTTGAAAGCATTGTAACTGTCCTCTATTACGCCTGCAAAACAGACATAAGCCGTAAGCTGTCTTAGTAGACACTGACTATTAGTACCGACGCACTAGGAAGACACATCTAGCACATGTACCAAGCGACAGTCACAACACACGACATCACAGGACATCACTTGACATCACAAAACATCACATGAAAAATCACATTCAAAATTCATTCGGATCTTAGACCATGATTTATTGGCAACGCAATTAGCAATCGCATCTAGATCCACTCAGGACCTCATAGATGCCCAATTGACTAATCTCTATTGCAACCATGTCTATCGAGATCATTCAGATCAAAATGCTGCAGTCATTTCGTTTATCAGTTCTTGCACTTAAACAAGTCAAGAACAAATCAGTATCATATTATCGGGAATTCCAGTCCATAAAGTCATACAACAGAATACTGTCAACTCACAGTATCACTAAAACTCAAAGAGACATCAGTGACTTTAATATCAAAAATCGAGGCAATCTGTTGACAAAGGAGCGGAGCAACTCCCCTCTTGTGCATACATGTTGCACCAGATTCCGCCCAAGCTGAGTTCGGGGTTCCATTTAGAATAGACTATGCTAATCCAAATGCTTCAAGGTAAAGATTCACAATCCAAGGAGTATGTGCTAGGTCCTCCTCCTCCATCCACTTCGCATTCAATGCAGGATAGTTCTTGAATTTAACCAAGAACCGCCTTATCACTTTACCCTTAATCTTTTTGTCTTTATGTGCCAATATCTGTTCGAAAACAAGGATCTCCTCGTTTTCTTCCACTTCGGGTTGCTCATCAGGCTCCCCATCATCGGGCACATCTCCTTTAAAAGGCTTCAAGAGACTCACATGAAAAGCATTGTGAATTCTCCAAGTATCGGGCAGCTTCAGTCTAAAGGAGACATCATTTATCTTTTCCAAAATCTGGAAAGGTCCGTAGTATCGCATACTAAGCTTTGGAAAAAGCCTCTCCTTTCCCTTTTTCTTTCTCAGGTGTGCCTTCTCAAAACGTAAGGGCACACAATCGTTCTCCTTCAATTTCAAATCGCGACGATGGCGATCTGATGCCTTTTTCTGTCTTTCTTGAGATTTCTGCAAAGCCTCGCGGACCTTGGCAAAAGCCGTGTCCAAGTCACACATGTACTGATCGGCTTCAAAAATCTTATCTTTCGTGCTTAGGAAGGGTGGAACCTTTGTAGCACCTTCAATAATCTCAAATGGCGCCTTACACGTCGAAGAGTATCGTGTTATTGTAGGCAAATTCCACCAAAGGTAAATACTTTTCCCATTGAGTTTTCTAATCCGAGATGTAAGACTTCAATAAATCTAGTACCACTGAATTAGCAATCTTAGATTGCCCGTCAGTCTGCAGGTGGAACGATGACAAGAACTGCAACCGTGTGCCAATATTCTCCCAAATAGCCTTCGAAAACAAACTCGTGAATTTGGGGTCCCTGTCGGAGACAATCGTCTCGGGCATGCCATGTAATCTGAAGATCTGGGCCACAAGCAGTCTCGCCAAGTGATCCGGCTTGACTGTTTTCTTCACTGGAATGAAATGAACTTGCTTGCTAAATCTGTCAATAACAGTCCAAATACCATCGTGACCACTTTGTGTTCTCGGGAGATCAGAAACAAAATCCATTGCAATACTTTCCCAGGGGCGGGTGGGTATGGGCAAAGTTTGTAACAATCCCTGTGCTTTATGCCTGTCAAACTTGACCTTCTGGCATACCAAGCAACTGCGTACAAAATCGTCCACATTCTTCTTGAGTCTTGGCTAAAAGAAGTATCTCTCTACCCCTTTCAAGGTGGTAGCAATGCCGCGGTGACACGTAAAAGGTGGACAGTGGCATTCTATCATAACCTTTTCCCTCAACGGTTGTGTAACGCACAACATGATTTTCCTCATCAAGTAGCCATCGTGAATGGAATATCCCGCTACTACCTCCCCATTCTGTATTCAACTGAATACATCTTCAAAAATTTGTATTTGTGGCGTACTGATCGACCATATCCTCGAAGCTTCTATGATGTATCGCGGAAATAGCCAGAACCAATGGCTTCCGGGACAAAGTATCTGCCACCAATTTCTTCTGTCCCTGCACATGGACAATCCGGAAGTAAAGTGTGACCAAATGTTTGCCCATTGCATCTTCCGATAGCTGCTTCTGTGATCAGAAGTAGCGTAAACTCTAACCATCTGTGAAAACCGTAAAATCGGCTCCGAGTAGGTAATGTCGCCACTGAGTAAGAGCATGTATAACCGCCAAAAGCTCTTTCTCACAGTCAATTCTGGCCTTGAAAACAATCGGCTCTCATAGGCAATGACATGGCCTTCATGCATTAAGACCGCATCCAGACTACGTCCACAAGTATCACAATATACTTCAAACGACTTCTGCAAATCCGGCAAAGTCAAAATTGGTCATGTACTCAAATTCTGTTTCCATTCTGAAAGGCAGTCACCTTTGTGGGTCCCCAGGAGAAAGGGACTGCTTTCTGTGTCAAAATATGCAAAGGGGAAGCAACCTTTGCAAACTTTCTAATGAACCGCTTGTAGTACGAACACAAGCCCAAAAAGCTTCCAACTTCATGGACATTCTTAGAATCGGAGCCAATCACGGATAGTCTCTATCTTGGCTGGGTCCATCTGCACTCCTGCTGCTTAGACAATGTGTCCCAAAAAAGTGTATCTCGGGTAGGAAACATTCACTTTTCTTCGCATTAATCACCAACTAGTGATCTCGTAATGCCTGAAAGACCTGTAGCAGATGTTCTCTATGTTTTGTCTCATCCTTGGAGAAAATAATGATGTCAACAAAGAAAGTGCCAACAAATAGTCTGTACTCTCGAAAAATCCCGTTCATCATCCGGTTAAATGTTGCAGGAGCATTGGTTAGGCCAAAAAGCATCACCAAAAACTCAAACAACCAAAGTCATCCGAAAAGCTGTCTTGTAGACATCTCCCGGCGTGATTTGGATTTGACGATATCCGCTCTTCAAATTGATCCTACTAAAACACGAGGATCCCTGTAGTCGGTCAAGAATATCATCGATCCTAGAAATCGGAAATCTGTTCTTGGTGGTGATTTTATTGAGAGCTCTATAATCGATGCACATTCTCCAAGATCCGTCTTTCTTCCAAACCAACAACATTGGAGAGCAGTACGGTAAAGTACACGGCTAGACAAGACCCTTTTCCAAGAGGTCTTTCACTTGGTTCATAATTTTTACATTCTGGGGTCGGCTCACACGGTAAGTTGGCGGGTTCGGTGGTGTGCTTCCAGGTATCAGATCAATGGTATGATCCTCAGGACGAGCTAGTGCCAACTCGCCTAGCAGGCCCTCAGAAAAGCAATTGGCATGAGTGTGGAGAAAATCTTGGCGTTCTTTTTCTAGGTCAAAACATATTCGACCTTCAATCATCATTAAGTTCTCTCCAGAAAATTGAGGAAAGAAGCTGAATTTCATCAAGTACAATCTCTGTGCCCTTCATTTGACAAAGTCGCTTTCCCAGCCCGAGTCAACCACGGCATTGTTCGTATGGTACCAAGGGATTTCGAGGAGGACGTCACAACCTCCCAAGGGCATTACGTAGAAGTCTTTTGCCCTAAACACCCCTGACATTGCAAACGAAGTTTGCCAATGATCGGTGTAATGGCATCATCCCGTCCAGGTGTCGCTAGAACCGCCTGTGGCCTCAGCCTGTTGGACGTAATCCCAAATCGAGCCGCCAATTCAAGTGAAAATTAGTTGGCCTTGACTCCTCCATCAAAGAAAATGAGGGCTTCTTGTTCTTTCACTTTGCCCTAGGTTTGACAAAGTTTGTACTTTCGTTCATCTGATACGGTTCGGGCCCCACGCAATGGGGTACCAGTTTTGTTTTTATCAGCCTTTTCTGCCACATTCCTCTGGTGCTTTAGAACTCTTTGGCTTGTCTGCAGTCTGTTTTTGCTGTGCCTTTATGGGGCACTTTGCGGAGATGGGTGCTATCACAAGACGGGCACCACGTGCCAATAGAAAAGAACATACTAAGCAGACTTTTAGCACTTCAATAACAACTGAACTGAAAGAGAGAGACGACACGCGATACGGAGTGGCGGAATTCCACCCGAGAGAGTATTGGCCCCAAACCTCGACGCCCCTTTCGGTATTTCTTTATATTGCATCAACATAGTACAAGCCGGTACTCCATACTCCACCTTCTCTAGGAAGCATGCCAGAGAATGAGCCCTAACCTCATATTTAAAGGCCCTTGGCCTGAAAAGCAGTTACAGTAAAAAGCTTTTAAAACTCAAAAGCTTCTGGTCCAAAAGCAATGCCAAGAAGCTGGTAGCGCAATTTACGGAAATCTGTACAGTCTTGCCACGTCAGCACCGCTAGCGTGAAAAGCGGAAATCCGTACAGTTCTGCCATGTCATCAACCAGCGTGATTTTCGGAAATCTGCAACGTCATCAGCCTGCTTCGCAAGTTCTTGTGTGTGTGTGTGTGTGTGTGTGTGTGAGCCCTGCTTTATTTTCTTTATGTCACTTGGGGCCCCATCGGACGAGGTCCCCATAAGTTGGTAGGACTTCTTCTTCTGTACTTGTTCTTCTTAGGGTTTAGGCCCCTTGGCCGACATCTGCAAGTTGGCTCCCTTCTTCAAGGCTTTGACACGTCAGCAGTTTGTGACAGGTGCCCATGTTCCCCGCATCCAAAACACTTCCCCTCTTTGAGATAGATAACCCTTTCTCTAAGAGTCTGTCGGAGACGTGTATCATTCTTTTCGTTGTTCTGGGAACTCTTTCTCTTTCTACTTTCATTGTGAGAGGTCTGTTGGGTTGTCACGTGCACATCTAACCCTATGTGTACGTGGACAAGCTACTTCATGACATGGGTTCAGTTCAATTCAGTTAGCGTAGCTTAGGAAATGATCTGGCACTTTTGTGAGTTTGTTCCGAGACCGTGCATGTCCATGCACTTAGAGTAGATGCATATCCTCTGGTTGCACACTGCATGATCATCAGATTTCCATCAGAACCCATCAGGAGAATTTTTACAGTGCATAGACCTATTTTCCCTATTTTAGCCATTTCCACTTTATTATTTTTAAGTGACTTTTGTTGCGAAACTGGGTAGGGCAATTTGAGTCGGGAAGTATATAAGAAACCCTAGCGCTAGCACTTTTGGGCAGAAGAGGTAGCAAGGACTAGATGTCCGGCAAAGCACCTTCTCAACAAGACCCCCCCGGCGGATGACCTAGCGTTTTCAGCCAAGAATAGCCAGTGTTTTCTTCCATTGTAGATCAGCCCCAGCGTTTTGCATTGCAAATCAGCCCAGTGACAGCAGGACTCATCAGAGCATTAGCGATTTTGCAGCAGGTCACATATCAGCCCTAGCGTTTTTGAATTGCATAGCACCCTAGCGTTTTTGCAGATTCGTCGCGACAGGAGGAACGGAAGGCTCTCCCTTCCGTAAGTAAAAAGGAACCTTGAGCACATTTCGGAGCACTCATCTTGAGCAAAGTTCAACATTCACTTCCGCTCCACCTTACATGGGTTCTCTGAGTCAAGATCTCATTAGTGGGGTAAGTCAAATTTCCCGAATGTATCACAAAAACCCCGTTTCACATGACCCATCAATTCTTCAAAAGAATTCAACTTCTGTTCCAAGGAGTAGTCTCGGATCTCTGTAGGTGTTCGCAGCAAAACCGCTCATTCTGTTTCTTAAACAAGACCTTCATAAATGAACAGGCTGGTAGAAAAAAGTTCCAAAATCTCTCTCAATAAGCGTCCAAAGAATCTCCCTTGGTCATCCAAAGATGATTCCAAGCAGTTCATATATCTCGTTCATACTCCCGAGTCAGTCAAGAAGAAATAAAAAGCCTTTCAACCATTTAACCGGAGCTTCTTTTCTGAGTAGAAGAGTGAACCGCCATGTTCGAGCATTACGGAACCCAGAAAAGGATTCAAATCAACCGTCCACCTTCTTTAAATTCTTTGATCTTCTTGCTTTTATCTTAGAGGAAGTCATATTGGTTGGCTTTAAAAAAAAATGTTTCTTCATTACATAAAACATGGGATCGTCGGAGTCCAAAGTATCCGAGGATGAGTCCTCGGTAGAACTATCAGAAACTGGGCGAAACCTAGGCTTCTTTGCCTTTTCTTGCCCTTTCCGAAGCTTTGCTTTGTGCTTCGCTTGTCCATGTCTTTCTGCGAGTACAGGTTCTGCTTTTTTGCGTTCGTTTGTCTTTTCGGTTTACTCCCTTCCTGAGAGTAAAAGCAATGGCCATATGCCATCTCGAGTAAATCGTATCAATCGGGTAATTCTTCAGGTGTATTATCAAATCTCGGGTTCGTGGAGTACTTAGTCAATCTGTTCACACATATGCCAATCTGCAGTTGATGTTTGTGCTCCTTTTCTGGCAAACTTGTTTTTGCCCAAATCTTCATTCTTTTCTTCAGTTCCCGCGCCGGATCTTCAACTTTTCTTTGCCTTCCCACTGAGAGGTGTCATCTCTGTCAGATTCTTCACCAGAACCCATGTGTAATGTGGGATTTTTAATGGCTTTATGCCCTGTAAGACAGAGCGATGAAGACGGGAGCGCGCCCGATGTGCGATGTATGAAGGGTGGGAGTGGTGCCCGATGTATGAAGACGGGAGCGAGCCCGATGCGCGATGTATGAAGGGTGCGCTGTAAAAAGGATTGGATCCTCCGTAGAAGAAGAATCTTTCTGCGCTCTGATACCTTTGTAACAGACTTGGACACTCCAAGTCAAGATTCTACCGCGACACGACAAGAATTCACTTCAAAACGGTTCACAGTTCACAATTGATTCGACTTGGCCCGGCGGAGTTCCGTGCCTAGAGATATTGGCCCCAAAGACTAGCGCCCCTTTCGGTATTTCTTTTTGTATTAATCTGCAACTCAAAGTACAAGGGAGTGGGAGGCTCTTACTCTCAGACTTTTTGCGTCTAGATGCTCTGAGAAGTGGGAAGCCTCACCACACTTATAAAGATTTTACAAGGGATGCCAAAAGCAGAGCCCCAAAAGCTGTCCCAAAAATCAAAGGCTTTCAAAAGCTCTCTCTCTCTCTCTCTCTCTCTCTCTCTCTCTCTCTCTCTCTCTCAACTTGCATATTATAAAGCAAGTCCAAAATCTGCCATTGCTGCCGTAAACAACACCGCAAAAAGCGGACATTCCGTACACTGCCGTGAATCGTGCCCTAAAACGCGGGGGTTGTTGCACCGCCATGGCACGTCAGCATTTCAACGAACCTGCCACGTCACCATTTTTTGCCAGCATGCTGGGATTGTTCCATGCCAAACGGAAGGGGTGTGTGTGTGTACTGGGCAGCCACGTCACCAATTTGTGATATAGGCCGCTAGATGGATGGTTGACGATCCGTTATCCATAGCTTTTGGTTGTCTTTGGTCGATGTCGTCGGGCCTCGAGCAAGGGGAGGGCCATGTTGAAGTTGCAAGAGCTAGAAATCTGCGAAGCCTTCTCGCACTCCAATGCGGCCTCTCGAACCAAGCTGTAAAATTCTCCAATCTCCTCATCTCTGCCAAGCTGCTCCACACCCTCTCTACAGAGAGCTCCACACGAAGTGGGCTCTGCAAACCCTGCTTCTCCCAAGCTGCTCGTCGAAAAGTACTTTTTCGCCCCTCCCAAGAGTTCCAATCTTTGCCTTTTCCAGGCCACCATAGAACACTTCAGAGGTGGCTATAGGGTTTGCACCAAGCCTCTCTAGACATACTGCATAGAGGGCTTCACAATCCCACTTTCCGAATTGCTCCTCAAAACCTTAATTTCTCCAAATCAATGCCACCTTCTCGCTTTCAGCAGCCCAAAAATGGCTCCAATACACCGTTGCGTAAAACGTTTTAAAACGTTATGCACGATAGGCCGCTAGATGGATGGTTGACGATCCGTTATCCATAGCTTTTGGTTGTCTTTGGTCGATGTCGTCGGGCCTCGAGCAAGGGGAGGGCCATGTTGAAGTTGCAAGAGCTAGAAATCTGCGAAGCCTTCTCGCACTCCAATGCGGCCTCTCGAACCAAGCTGTAAAATTCTCCAATCTCCTCATCTCTGCCAAGCTGCTCCACACCCTCTCTACAGAGAGCTCCACACGAAGTGGGCTCTGCAAACCCTGCTTCTCCCAAGCTGCTCGTCGAAAAGTACTTTTTCGCCCCTCCCAAGAGTTCCAATCTTTGCCTTTTCCAGGCCACCATAGAACACTTCAGAGGTGGCTATAGGGTTTGCACCAAGCCTCTCTAGACATACTGCATAGAGGGCTTCACAATCCCACTTTCCGAATTGCTCCTCAAAACCTTAATTTCTCCAAATCAATGCCACCTTCTCGCTTTCAGCAGCCCAAAAATGGCTCCAATACACCGTTGCGTAAAACGTTATGCACGATGGAAGGAGGAGTTACAACTAACTGGCCTCACATTGGTGTTTCAAAACGCTGAACTAGGGAGAAGTGGAGCTACCAGCGCAGGGGTTCAACGTTCTGAAATGCAAGGGACCGGGGGGGGGCTCGGTGACTGCCGGCAGGGGGGTGGAAGCGGGTAACGCTGTTGTAAGGTGTAGCGGAGTGAATGTTTGAACTTCGCTCAAGATGAGTGCTCTAAACTGTGCTCAAGGTTCCTTTTTATTTTTATGGAAGGGAGAGCCTTCCGTTCTTAATGAGAGAGTGCAATGAACACAAACAAAGTGAATGGACACTGTGCGTGAAAGTGTATGAGACTGAGAGAGAGAGAGAGGAGAATACGACACCAGAGACGTTGTAAAACCCTCATCCGAAGGCCCCACTCTCGTTGGCGAGAGTGGTCTACTATTGATTGCACAAACTCGTACAAGTGGATGACTGAGAACTGATGCAAGTCTAGGCTATGTGGAGGTCGACGACGGGGATGACGAGACCGACTCTATGGCTGAAAACCGATGCCCTTTATCTGCTGTCCAAAAACGCCAATGGGCTGAAATCTGCTGAAACCATAAACGCTGGTTTGGGCTGAATCCTGCTGGCTGGGCTGTCAAAAACGCTGAAATTCTGATGCTATGCACTGCTGAAAATGCCAAGGAAGTGGGCGATATTGGTCTGCTGAAAAACGCAAGCAAAGGGGGGACCTGTGGCGATGAGGCTATGGATGGAAAACACGAGGGGATAGGAGTCTATGGCGATGATATTGTGGGCTGAAAACGCCAGGGTGCTGGATCTCCATGGCGAGGATGACTTGATGAAAAACGCTAGATGGCTGAGGATCTTGCTTGGAGGAAAACGCCACCAAGGGGGGGATCTTGCTTGAGAGAGAGGGGGAACCTGTTGCCTATGGCCTTTGTTCTCCTTGCTCTTTTGCTAATTAGTGCTAGCCTAGGTTTGCTTATATATTATCTTACCCAATTTGCCCTCCTCAGTTTCCAACAAAAGTCACTTAAAATAATAAGTGGAAAATGTCAAAAATAGGGAAAATAGGTAAAATACAATGGAAAATTCCCCTGAAGGATTCTGATGGATTCTGATGGGAATGCTTATGATCATGCTGTGTGGAACCAGAGGATATGCATCTACACTAAGTGCCTGGGCATGCACGGTCTGCGAACAGACTCACAAAAGTGCCAGAACACTTGCTAATCTAGACCGACTGGACTGACGGAACCCTTGTTATGAAGTAGCTTGTCCACGGATACATAGGGTTGGATGTGTCACGTGACAGCTGTCTGCGTTTTAAAACACACAACGGGCAACTGCAAGGGGTAAGTGTAGAGGGCTGTCTTCTGGGCCGTGTTTTAAAACTCAAGGGTCAGAGAACAATAGCGATAGAGGGGGCTGTTGAGGTAGACGCCTGCGGCAGGTGTGCTCTTTTCTCCTCTTGTGGGCTGCTGCTCCACTAAAGCTCTTCTAGGAGCACACAACTTTGATACCATGTCAAAGTCGACAATGCGGAAGCGTAGAGACCAAGGGGAGTGAGCACGAGAGAGAGAGAGAGAGAGAGAGAGAGAGAGAGAGAGAGAGAGAGAGAGAGAGAGTGTCTCATGAACCAATCAATCTTGGCAATAGATAACTAAATGTGTATACAATGGAGGCAAGGGGTTGCTTATATAGCAAGCCCAGTAAATTTCCTTACCCAAGACTTTGACAAATAAGTAAATAAATATCTAAAAGCCAAACTAAATAATGGGATCACATTGGGCAGTTCACTTGAGATGCCCCCCCCCCCCCCCCCCCCCCCCCCCCCCCCTCTCTCTCTCTCTCTCTCTCTCCCCCCTGGTGGAAAACCTCAAGGCGAGGAAAATCCACCAAAAAGATCATATACAAAGGGAAGAACATTGAAGTGCTCTGCAATACAAAAGCGCTAAAAGCAAACATAGAAGAGCTGCAAGATTTCGAGGGATATGTCCCCAATGTCAAAGGCAAAATGTATCGATTGCCTCAACGAAAACTTGAACGATGGAAAAGGATCTGCATCATGCTGGTGAAACATGCGGAGATTGCGACAGTGCCACAAGGACCCGTGCATACATGCAGAAAGCAACGAAGGAAAGCCTTGGTGCAGCGACACTCCCAAAGCATATGTTTGACAGTCTCATCAGCAGCGGAGCAACCGACGCAATGAGAGGAGCTAATACGACGAGCCGTGAGGAGTGTTCCAGCCCGAAGAACTCCCAACAAACAACGCCAAAGAAACAAACGCTCCTGAAGAGGCAAGCGAGACTTCGAGATTGCAGTAAGAGCCTATCTCCACCATTGATCAAATTTATGTAAATCCAGATCGCATTACAGTGATCAGCCAGCGAAGAGTCCTGCATGAGAGAAGCATAGATATGGCGAGCAGAAATCGCATCCAAAGAAGAGTCCCATGAATTCCTATCTTGCATACGGCATCCACTGGCTAGCGGCGGAATAGGGAGCAAAACATCCAGCATATGCCGAAGCAAGCTTCAAATCTGACGATAGTGTAGGCCCAACCCAAAGCGTGCCGCCGCTTGAGAAAAGGTAAGCAAATTGCCAGATGAATCCACCACATCATCCACCGTGCGCATGCCACGACCAGAGAGGAAGTAGGCTTGTCGAGGCGACTGATCAACCAGGGTAAAAGAGAACACCCTGCTCCAATGAATGCTTTCCAAACGCAACGAATTCCCATCTGCTTGCTGCCTGCCATGCCAAGAGAGATGATCCGTAACAACTTTCCAAGCGGAGAGCAAGCGAGAGGTGATCAAGCAACCAGGAATATTACCGACCATCTTGCCAAACACAGTCTTCCAAAGGGAAGTCTGCCAATGACCAAAGGTAGGAGTGGCAACATGTCGACATAGATCAACAACCATAACTTTCCATGGCTGAGACTGCAATGCAAGAGTGGGCAATAACATAGCCTTCCTTGCCAATGCATGGTGACGAAGGTCCAAAATATTCAGCTCGCCAAGACGCTTTGGAGTGCAAAGTTTCTCCATTGCTAACAAATGGAGGCCTTTCTTATGAGAACTCGTGCGCCACAAGTGAGATACAATAGTACACATAAGCAATGAGAGGCGGAAGCGAGGCCAGTGCAACAACGGCAAGTAAAACTGAACATATGTTATCATGATACTTTGCACTATACGAAGTCAAACATGTAGCGGCCATGTAGACAGTTTTCAATAGGCAATTTGACATTCAATCGTTGCATGACCCAATCGATTTGTTGCATATTAGTAACCTGCCAATCGATAGGATATCCTAAGTGCCTAACCGCCACATGCGGATCGAGAATCTCGTCAGGCCACAAAAGATGATGCCAGTCAAAAACAGCGAGAGGCAAGATTTTAGATTTCCAAAAGTTAACCTTAAGGCCTGTTGCCAAGCCAAATGTATCCAATGCTTGCATAATTTCGCGCACATCGTCCTGGTTGTTACGGGACATGACAACGAATCATCAGCATAGGCCTGTCCTGCGAAGTCTTTCCCATTGGGTAACTTCAGCCCATGAAGACGATCGAGCGAAGTCAAGTGATCCAAATACAATAAGAGAGGGTGCTCTCTCTCTCTCTCTCTCTCTCTCTCTCTCTATCACGATTGTGACTATGTTGCAGTATTACATTTACTCCTAGTTGTAGATACACGAAGTGCCATTCCAAGGAGGACCCCTAACGCTTGGATGGTCGCGACTCTTCGCTTAAAAGACGTTCCTCTTCGCCAAAAGCCACACTCTTTCGACGACTGGTCACACCCCTTTGCTCTACAGTTGCAACTCTTCGTCCAATGGTTGCAGCTCTTCGTTGAAAGGATGTGTCTTTACGTCTAAAGTCGCGTCTCTTTACCATGAGACGTGTCTTTTCATTTGTGTCTCTTCGTCTCCTATATAAGGAGCCCTTCTATCTCACATTCAATCAATCAACACGTAGTCTTCTGAGTCATGTTTCGAAGTACAGTTCAAGTTTCCAAGGTTGTACCATACGTACTGTACGGGTCGTGACTGTATGTATTGTACGTCGTGCCGTATGGATAAATTTTAGGTACGTAAAAAAACGTACCTGTGTAAAAAATCCACAGCACGCAAGAAATATGTACCAAGACAAGAAGACACAAGTATGTTAATGATGTGTCGCCTGCGTACATCACTCCGTCCATCAGAGATGATGGTGCATCCAAATTGCTGCCATCCAGCCTTAACAGGCACCAACGCCTTATCTATCAAGGCCTTCTGCTCCTCCAGTGCTGTGGTGCGCATCTTTTTGTAATCGAGGCCATACCATGTATCTGTGGCACCAACACCTACCTGGGCAATGGACCTCACCATCCTCTTCCATTGTTCAGTCTTCAAGACATTGAAACTGATGTTGCACTCAATGAGAGTGCGAGCAATCTCCATCTCAGCCACTTTCTGACGCTCTTTTATCCAAGACACAGAATGCACACGTGAAGGCAAGGTGGTCTGCCTACGCACATGCACATCACCAACCTCCTCATTCTCCTCTTCCTGCATGATACGAGCCCTCTTCTTGTTTGCAATTTGCTGAGACCCTGAGCTCTCCTCCACCTGTGTAGAAGAGTCACCAAGTTGTCCAAGAAGAGCATCTTGCAAACGGTCTTGTGTTTGTTGTGCCACTTTTCCTTTCTTTGTTGTTGCAAATGCAGGGAATTTCTTAGCAATCAATGCTTCCCACACACGTGGAGGTACCATCTTGCACTTGCCACAATTATTTGTGCAATTGATGCTAGTTAGATGCATCACAACTCGAGTGATTGTACTCGACAGCGTGAAACCAGAGTACTTGCATAACCACTTGCGACAACCTGATCCAGCCTGCCCAGGAGTATTCACAACTTCAATTACATTGGTGTGCTCTTTCCACAAAGGGTTCGTAGGTTTCGGCATGATGTAAACAGCCTTCTGAAAACATGTAAATAATAAGGTCACAGGTGAGAGTCGAGACTCAGAGAGCTCAAAGGAATCGAGGATTTAGTGGATGCTTTGACCGGTGTATTCAATCGCAAAGAGAGACTCGAGAGAGAGAGAGAGGGAGAGGGGGAGAGAGGGGGGAGAGAGAGAGTTGGGGGGGGGGGGGGGGGTAGGTACCTGGTTCTCATGGTGACCAGTCTGCAAAAGCCTTTCTCTGTAATGCTCGGCAGCGGCACTGGGCAGCGAAAAAGTAACGCAAAACGATATCCAGATAGCCTAAAAGGGCTTAAAATTTTTTTTAATAAAAAAATCACTGTACTGTACGATCAGTACGGACGTACCGTACAGTACGGTTCCACACGTACGTGTTGGTACAACCTTGCAAGTTTCTTAAGTCTTAATCATGAGTTTAAGTAATTAATGAAGGATTAGCAACTAGAATCCTTACAGTGGTATCTTTTTTCCCGGGACTCGAAGGTTGTGAGCCTCTCACCCTCGCCGCTACCCTCTCCCCCCGTTCCCGGAGTTGCATGGAAGCAGAAGAAAGGTGGTATACACACAACTATGAGCATGAGGTAACTTAAATTTATTATGTTCCAATTACATACATATAGAACAAAGGACAGAGATGCAGATGTGGGTGTGCGGGAGTGCCACGTACCCGGCCTCTTCATATAGAACAAAGGACAGAGATGCAGATGTGGGTGTGCGGGAGTGCCACGTACCCTTGCGGGATTGCGCTCGCACCTCTTCATGTGAAAGGACGGCACCTCTTCACCCTGCTGGCACCCTTGCGCATATGGGTCTCTCTTCGCTTGTGCGCCCCTTCACTCGGCAAGGGGCTGAATTCCCTTTGTTGGCTATTGCATATCCAAAGGGCACCTCTCTTTGTGAGAGGGCACCAAGGAAGGCACCCTTTCGCATCCCTTCACCCTTGCTCTTGCACCCTTTCCCAGCGTTGGCTGCTGAAAACGTCATCAATGGTTGCTGAAATTACCAAATCGCTGGGCTGAATTCTGGAAATGCTGGGTTAAATTCTGCAATTTCTGAAACGCTGGGCTGAAACGCTGGGTTGGAGTAACTCTTCGCATGCTGGCTGACTGCCCCTTCGTCAAATATTCAACGCTGGCTGATTTACGTAACCAACCCAGTGGCGCCCAAACTTTATAAAATCAGCAAAAAGGTTTTTTAAATAAAACTGGCCGGTCAGCCCCAAATTTTTTAAAACCATGCGAACACACCTTTAAATGACCACAGTCAACTTACGTAAAGTCTAAAACAAAACGATGACCAACCAACGTTCTCAGTTTACGCACAACCCTCCTACCTCTCCCTCTAGCGCGGGTTTGGTGTGCGCACTCTGCGTGCAAGACATTTCTCCTTCATGGCCGACGAATTCTTCGAGGTGCAAATGGCTTACCTTTCATATATAGAGGAGTTATCCAACAGTGTTCTCCCGAAAATTCCTACCACATCCGAAGCGATAAATATTCCGGATACTCCCGAATCTGAAGTCATCATAAGTTTAGATTCCCCGACTCCAAAGACCGAACCTGTTTTCGAACATAGTCTCCGCTCCCGGAGTACTTGTCTCAGAATCTGCTCTTGCATCTGTTTGAGAGTTGCCTTTGAGGTGTAACCATGCTGAATTCTCAGGAGGGGGGTGGTCAATCTGACCTTATCAAGGAGCAGATGGCCACACTTTCCACAAGTCTCGCATCACTTCACACTCGCTTGGATCAAATGTAGACGCAAAACACTTCTCAAAGTCGTCTTGTTGCTTCTCGGACTACACATGCAGCATCTTCCACACCTTCGTCTAAAGCTTCAGTGGACGAACCAAACGAACCAGATCCAACTGAAGAGGTAGACAATCACGAACTTCAATTACTTTATAAAATTTTGAATGCTGCACAAAAGAAGAAGCTTGATGTTAAACTGTCGGGATTGTATAATGGTTGCCGCGACAAGCGCGTGTTGGACCAATGGCGGTTCAAAATGGAGGTCTACTTGTCCAACACGGACTTAGTCCAAAGTAAAAAAAGTTGCACTTGCTAGTTCTTTGCTCAAAGACACATCATTTCTTTGGTGGCAACGGCGTGTTACTGATGGTAAACACACACCTTCTTGGGATAAATTCCGGTGTGCTATTCGCAAGGCGTTCGAGCCTGCCAATGCGGATTTTCATGGTCGGTCCTCTCTTTGCCGCCTAAGCCAGACAGATTCCTTGGCCGCGTACATCACAGAGTTCCAAAGGCTAACTCTGGAGATAGAGACCCTTAGTCCCTTTGATAAACTTCACAGCTTTATCGACGGACTCGAATCCAACCTGAAGGACGATGTGCACAAATACAACCCTACCACCTTGGATGCTGCAATTGCGTGTGTGGAGCGTCTTGGTGATAATCGGCGCCCTACACGGAATTTTCTCCTTGGTGATAGATCTTCAAATAGCGCTCGCTTTTCACAGCGTGATCGCAAAGACGGCTATAGCCAAAGTCAGCAACATCAGTCTCAGTTCAGACAGCAAGCAACGCAGCCTTATTCAACTTCAAGGTTCTATTTTCAAGATCGACAATCTCAAAGCATATCTTCTTTAAATGTTCCTCCACTTGCTCATGGTAAAGGACGTGATTTTTCTCAAGATCGACATTCCAATACTCAGCAAGGCTCTTCGTCAGATGCATCTTGGACTTCAAAGAAGGATGGTTTATGTACGATTTGCGGTGGTGACCATAGATGGTATTAATGTCCAAAGAGACCAAATCCATCTAATTTGAATAGAAATTCCAACTCGAAACATCATCGAATTCTGAACAACCAGATTCTGGTAAGGATAAAGGAAAATCAATGGTCAATACAATTCGTGTCTCAGAGGATACGACTATTCTCATGAAGCATGCTCGGTGCAACTCTTCAGTTTTGGAGCCTCTCTCAAAGCAAGTTTTGAGTCTTCTTGGAACTCTCAACGGTCGTTCCATCAATGTTTTGGTGGACAGCGGATGTTCGAATAATTTCGTTAGCACTCAAATAGTTCAACAGCTTGGCTTACCAACTCAAAAGACATCTCACTTATATGATGTGGAGTTAGCAGATAGATCAATTTTAACTTGTGATGAGACTATTCGACAGTTGCAGTTCGGTATTCAAAATTATGCAGATCAATTGGATTTTGAAGTTATGCCTCTATCTTATTACGACATGATTCTTGGTCATCATTGGTTATTCCAATATGATCCAGCAATGAGCTTTCGAGGACATACTATCAATTTGTTCAAAGATGGACGTGAATTGATTTTACACGGGCTTTATCTTGCGGAACGAGTGATTCAAGCCTCACGTATACTAGTCAAACAGCATGATACAGTGGATGCAGATGCAAATATTATTATTGATGAATTTTTGAATTCATTAACTTCTCCTGAATCAATTGATGAAGACAAAGATGATTTTAAGCAAGAAGTTTTTGCAAGTCGTACTTCGTTACCAGACAAAGAAAAGAACATAGTTGCAGATTCTGAGTCCGAAGATGACTATGCTGTAACAAACTGCTGACGTGTCAAAGCCTAAAGAATGGAGCCAACTTACAGATGCCGGCCGAGGGGCCTAAACCCTAAGAAGAACAAGTAACAGAAGGAGAAGTCCTATCAACTTATGGGGATCCTGTCCGATGGGGCCCCAAGTGACATAAAGGATTCAAATAAAGCAAGACCCACACACACACACACACACACACAAACTGATGATGTGGCAGATTTTCCAAAAATTGCGTTGTCATGATGACGTGGCAAGTTGTACGGAATTCCGCGTTTTGCATTGGTTGATGACGTGGCAGGCTGTACGGATTTCCGTGATTTACGCTGGCAGCTTTTGGCATTGCTTTTTGGACCAGAAGCTTTTGAGTTTTGAAAGCTTTTCACTATAAGTGCTTTTCAAGCCAAGGGCCTTTAAATATGAGGTTAGGGCTCATGCTTCTTGGAGAAGGTTCAAAGTCTAGAGTACCGGCTTGATGTAATATAAAGAAATACCGAAAGGGGCGCCAAGCTTTGGGGCCAATACTCTCTGGGGTGGAATTCTGCCACTCCGTGTCGCGTGTTGCCTCTCTCCTCTCTCTCAGTTCAATTGTTAATGAAGTACTAAAAGTCTGTTTAGTCTGCTCTTTTCTATTGGCACGTGGTGCGCGTCTTGTGACAGTGGTATCAGAGCATTAGGCGTGTGCTTTTTTGAAAGCATACCGGTCCTACAAAAGAGCAGACAAAGCTATTGGAATTTTTATTTGAGGTATCTTCGCCCTCCAACCCGGACCTATTTGCCACTCCCACCCTTACTTCATCACGCATTGGGCTCGCTCCCGTCTTCACAGCTCATGTCTTACAAGGCATAAGCCAATCAAGATCACTTGCAGGAGAAGGATCCAGATTTGTTTCAAGTCATTGTTTTTCTCAGAAGCAGTGCCATGCAAATGTTGATGTCTACAGCTACCAAGCCGCACACTTCCAAGGACTTAACAAGCTTTCAAGAAAAATTTTGCCCAAAGTTATATGGTTTCTGAACTCTTCCTTCGGAGTGCAACTTCTGGCAGAGTGGGGTATCCCAAAATGCTTGCCATGGAAACCCTAGTAGATTATAACTTGAAATTTCTCGACATCTCTCAGTAGATGTCTCTTTACGAGCAGATGACCTTGGAGATCCAGTGCGATTGCTATCTTGGGACTACCATCGCCGCCAACGAAAATAGTGTTTGTCCAAGAGCTGATGGACCATTCTATGCTCGGCTACGACCTTATGGAATGAACCTAACCCTAATTTTTGGTGCAGGTTTCAGGATGGAAAGTTTGTCGACTTTTCGAGCTCGATTGATGTCGGGATTGCTTTTTAAGTTTGAAATTTGTTTGAGAACTTGTTTGGTGATCCTGTTTGAAATTTGTTTGAAATGGATGGTATCTGTTTTGAACCTGTCTTGGTGCCGATTTGAATTGTTTTGACTCTGGTTTTAATATTGGTTTCAATGATTGGTGATTTTACTCTCGGGTGGAGTAGTGAGAAATTATGTTTGAGAATGCTTGTTCATACTCATGGCCCGGACCCTTGTGGTTATTTGGGGGGGAGTATTGAATGATTGAAAAGTGCTGTTTTTACTCGTGGTCTGGACCCTTGTGGTTATTTTACGGGGGGAGTATTGTTGTTGTGACTCCCGGCTCGGACCTGGATGGTTATGCGGGAGGAGTATTAAGAAGTCTGAGCAGTGGTTACTCTCAACACGACGCAGGCTGCGGTTTGGGGGGCGTTTGGTTGTAGAAGGCCTCTATATCTCCCGGCTCGGACCTTTTTATGCTATGCGGGAGGAGTGATGAGGGAGTCGTTGAATATCTCCCGGCCTGGACCTTATTAGGTTATGCGGGAGGAGTGTTCATCGGCGACTTTATGTTTCTATGTCTTGTAACATGTATATGTGAGCATTTGTGTTGCATTGTGATGTGCCAATTATTGCATATTCCTAATTGGATGAGATTGCCTGGGTATGTAATTTTTTAGTGCATCAACACTTGTGGAAGATCAGTACGGTCTAGGTGTGATGGCTAATTTTATTACGTCGGAATATCAAGAGTTCCGGTTTGGACGAAAGGAGAAGCTAACTTCTTGATCAAAAGAGCAGAAAGGAGAAGCTAACTCCTTGATCAAAACAGCCGAAAGGAGAAGGTAACTCCTTGATCAAAAGAGCAGAAAGGATAAGCTAACTCCTTGATAAAAAGAGCAAACTGATTGTCCCTCAGAATGTCCCTCGGAAATTTTTGAGCTAACTTGAGTTGTTTTGCAGATATGCTGTAATTGCGGACGATTACTCTTCGTCAAGAGGGGGAGATGTAACAAACTGCTGACGTGTCAAAGCCCAAAGAATGGAGCCAACTTACAGATGCCGGCCGAGGGGCCTAAACCCTAAGAAGAATAAGTAACAGAAGAAGAAGTCCTACCAACTTATGGGCACCCTGTTCGATGGGGCCCCAAGTGACATAAAGGATTCAAATAAAGCATGACCCGCACACACACACAAACTGATGACGTGGCATATTTTTCGAAAATTGCGTTGTCATGATGACATGGCAAGCTGTACGGAATTCCGCGTTTTGAGCTGGTTGATGACGTGGCAGGCTGTACGGATTTTCGTGGTTTACGTTGGCAGCTTTTGGCATTGCTTTTTGGACCAGAAGCTTTTGAGTTTTGAAGGCTTTTCACTATAAGTGCTTTTCAAGCCAAGGGCCTTTAAATATGAGGTTAGGGCTCATTCTCTGGCATGCTTCCTGGAGAAGGTGCAGAGTCTGGAGTACCGGCTTGATGTAATATAAAGAAATACCGAAAGGGGTGCCAAGCTTTGGGGCCAATACTCTCTGGGGTGGAATTCCGCCACTCCGTGTCGCGTATCGTCTCTCTCTCTCTCTCTCTCTCTCTCTCTCTCAGTTCAATTGTTAATGAAGTGCTAAAAGTCTGTTCACTCTACTCTTTTCTATTGGCACGTGGTGCGCGTCCTGTGACATATGCTTTCTTTGATTCTTTGTTGGATCATGATATGCCAATTGCAAGTCATGAAGTGACAGTTTCTGAGACGATTTTGAAGAATTTTGGGATTCGTTATTGGAAGATGATTATAGTCTCAAGCCAAAATCCTCTCTAGTGATTCATAGAGTTGAAGTTACCCCATCTGAAGAGTACCTTGAGAAGATTTCCTCTTCCTCAAATATTTCGCAGTTACTGGAAGGTTTTGAACCAAAAATCTTACTTCGCATGAAGAGTTTTGAAGATCAATCTCTTGTTGCAGTCAACTTGATTATGCCAGATTTCTCTAAAAAGTCTTTGAATAATGCAATGACATGGGATTTAGCAGTCAAAGCAAAAGGTTTCGCAAGAAGCAAAAGTTCAAGACAAAGATTTCCGATAACTCAAAGATTGAAGATTTTCGAAGATTCAATGCTTTTCCAGAGTTCTATCAACATCATAAGTCATTTCTTTGACACTGGCTCTCATTTTAAATGGGAGGGAATGTCACGATTGTGACTATGTTGCATTATTACATCTACTCCTAGTTGCAAATACGCGAAGTGCCATGTGAAGGAGGACCCCTACGCTTGGATGGTCGCGACCCTCCACCTAAAAGACGTGCCTCTTTGCCAAAAGCCACACTCCTTCGACAACTGGTCACACCCCTTCGCTCTATGGTTGCGACTCTTCGTTCAATAGTTGCAGCTCTTCGCCGAAAGGATGTGTCCTTACGTCTAAAGTCGCGTCTCTTCACCATATGACGTGTCTTTTCATTTGTGTCTCTTTGTCTCCTATATAAGGAGCCCTTGTATCACACATTCAATAAGTCAACATATAGTCTTTTGAGTCTTGTTTTTGAGTACAATTCATGTTTCTTAAGTCTTAATCATGAGTTTAAAGGATTAATGAAGGATTAGCAACTAGAATCCTTATACTCTCTCTCTCTCTCTCTCTCTCTCTCTCTCTCTCTCTCACACACACACACACACACCCCCCCCCTCCCCCCCCCCCCCCCCCTCGAGATGATCCCCCTAACATTTGGTATTAGATCAGTGATGAGCGGACAACTTAAGGGATCTCTAGACTCTAGCATGCATATCGTGCATGCATGGACAACTTAGGGGATTTTGAGTGATTGGAATGTATTCATGTTTTCGTCCGTTCTCCATTGACCTTGCTGTTGCCGTTGTCTTCCTCAGTAGCAGAGTCCAAGCCTCTCTCCAAAGAAGGATGTGAGAACCACCTATGAGTTTCTGGAGATCACCTTATCCACAAAATTTCCAGATCTTGCGTTTTGGGGGACGACTCACAAGCCATTCAAGTTTTGTGGCTATCTTGGAACTTTTCCATTAGTTTTTTGGGGCTAACTCATACCTTTGACTACAGAACTTCAAGTTGCTGAAGGGACTCTATAATTTCTTGCTTTAGAAGGACAAGGTTTTGTAACTTCATATAGATTAGGCAGCCATCTATATCTATCGATCATAAAAATACAATTCGTCATTGAATGTCTCTTGTCCAAAATATGTAAATCAAGTGTGCTATCTTGTAAAGCCTATGAGGTATTTACCATCCAACTGATTCACAAACGTGCACCTACTTTTGGGCATGGATGACTGAGTAGGGATGTTGTAGCTTTTATCGAAGCTATGTATGATATGTGTTAAGAATGCATGAACTTGTAAAACCTAGACTAGTCGACTAGCCCCCCGTCCTGCCTTTAATTGTAGCTATGAGTAGCGTCGTTGCCTTGTGACGTGCCTCGCGCAGCAGCGACGTTGGTTGCAATAGTTGGAAGTAGGGGACGTCGAACTGCCAGAACTCTCTGAAGTCGAAGAAAAATATGGGTCATGCTCGAAACGAACACGCTTCTTGGATGTGCTTACCTCCTTGAAAGTTGACTTCCAACCCAAATACCAGGGGTAATCTTTTGATTTCCTCTTCTTCCAAGAGTGCTTTGAGCCTTTCGTTCACTGGTTCATCTTCTTTTCAAGAGCTCTGTCCCAACTCTTTCTGCAAGTACAATTTTTGTTTTTCCCCACTCGACTTTTCTTTCAACTTTCTTACTGCCTTGAGAGGAGAATCGACGGCCTCTCACCATCGCGTGTGAATCTCATCAATTGGGTAATTCTTCAAGTGTTTCACATATTTCGGGTCCTCGGAGTACTCTCTCAATCTTTTCACACGTGTCAACCTGTAGTTGACGTTTGTACTCTGCTCTGGAAAGATTCCCATCGGAAATTTGCCAAAACCTTTGCTAAGTTCTTTTGTTCCCACAATGGGATTCAACTTTCCTTCATCTCTCTGCAGAGGGGTGTCGTCTTTGTCGGATTCTCTACGAGAACCCATGTGTGCTGCAAAAAGGATCAGATCCTCCGTAGAAGAAGAATCATTCTAAGCTAAGACACCACTGCTACATGCTTGGACACTCCAAGGGAGAAATCAATAGCAGCACAGGAACTTGAATAGAGAGGGAGAAGGAGAGTTGACATTGCATGATGGAGTTTCGAGCTAAGATGTAGTGGCCCCAAAGACTGTCGTCCCTTTCAATGTTTCTTTATTATTGCTCTTCGCAAAGTAGAACTCCCGAGGGTCCAACTCTCTCCGAGATGTTGTGTCTAGATGCTCTACTGAAGTGTCGGACACTTATAAACGTACAAGGGATGCCCAAAAGCAGAGCCCCAAAAGCATTAGATCCAGAAGCTCTTAAGCTTAAAAGCATTTGCTACCAAAAGCCAGTCAATGCAGAATGTGAAAATCTATATAGCTGCCACGTTAGCACAAATCATGGAGTTTTCGTACATCTTGCCATGCCATTAGCTAACTCAATTTACGGAAGGCTGTCCAAAGTTCAAGCTATTGAGATTTAGGTTTTAGACCCCTCGACCGGTTCTCCATAAGTTTTTATAAGCTCGTGGGTTAGGATTTGAAAATCCTAAGGCCCCTCGGCCACAACTTTTTTAGTTCTTTTGTTTTGAGTGTCTTCTTGTCCTCTTGACCATTTTCCTTCTCCTTTGGCAAGCCACGTCATCACTTTGTGACAATTTCATCCTAGTTATCTGTGCTGTAGATTAGACTTGAGAGACTTGAACACATATGTTTGATTGATTGAAACTAAATATAACAGGCTCCTTATATAGGAGATGAAGAGTCATAAATGAAAAGACATGTCTCATGGTGAAGAGACATGACTGTAGACGTAAAGACTCATCCTTTGGAGAAACAACTGCAACCATTCGGTGAAGGGGTTTGACCAATTATCGATGAATAAGTGTGGCTTTTGGCGAAGAGGCATGTCTCTACAACAAAGACTTGTGACCATCCAAGTGTAGGGGTCCTCTTTGGCATGTCACTTCTTGTTTTTGCAACCATGGGAAAGTGTATGATGCAACTAAGTCACAAGCGTGATATTCCCTCCCATTCAAAATAAAACCCTTGTGTTCAAAATAAAACCCTTGTCAAAGAATTCTTGAAGGAGGTTAGGGTTATGTTGCTTGGAATGGAGTCATGTCTGTGACTGAATTAGGAGAATTGTTGTAAGCAAACTCACGAGTGGCAAGTAATCTTCCCAAGATGCTAAGCGATTGTGAATGTAGTGTCTTAGCAGCTCTTCCAATTTCGGATTCACTCTTTCTGTTTGTCCATTTGTTTGAGGATGGTAAGCTGAACTGAACAACGAACAACGTAACCGCGAAACGTTTCAAGGCCAAAACATTTCACCCTGAAACGTGGCGTTTTACCACGAAACGTTTCAATCCAAAATGAGAGCAAAGTGAAACATGAGACCGAAACGTGCGTTTAGCAACTTTGAAACTAAAACTATGGTAACTTGTTGTTAGTGAAACGGCTTGTGTTTCACTTGGTGAGCGAAACGTTTCAAGGCCCGAAACGTTTCACCTGTCCTGACCTGTCGAAACGCGTTTCATGGTGACGCTGAGTGACTTAAATACAGAAGTCCAAAAATGAAGAGTGAATTTTGGATCTCTATCATAAACAATAGGTCTTAACAAGCCATGTATTTTGAAAACATGTTGTACAAACAATGTCATAATATTTGGGGCAGAAGCAACTTTCTTGCAAGGCATAAAATGTGCCATTTTGAAAAATATATCAACCACCACAAGAATTTCAGCATTGCCTTTAGCTGAACGAGGCAGAGTGGTGATAAAATCCATATTGATATTCCCATCTGCAAGGTTGAAGTATATGGTCAAGACTGACCAAGGATCATGTCATAATGTGACAATGGCATGATTGAGAATTTCAACTGATCTTGATAGTGTTGAATTTGAAAGTACAACTGTTGAACCTTTTTGTTGCATTGCTGAAATGAACCATCTGCAAGTTCCACTTGGAAAGCCCCCACACTATTCTAAATCTATAGTCGTAGCTTACTAACCAGAGCAGTACCCACAAAGTTGGTGGAACTTCCATTGTCCACAAGCACGTTGATGGGGTGTGTAGTAGACTTGGACACTCCAAGCCGAAGATCTACAACAATACATGTGAGAAAACTGCAAACAGAACTAGCAAAGAGGGAAAGAGAGAAGAGGAAGGTCAACACGGCACGACGCACTTCTGCACCCAAATTCATTGGCCCCAATGACTATCACCCCTTCTCGGTATTTCTTTGTTATTATGCTTCGGAAAGTACAATGTCCGATTGTCCTCTCTCTGGCGATGCCCCCATGCAAATCTGTCTAGAGAAGAGGCCTGGGGCATAGTTATAAAGGCCCTTGGCCAAACTCAAAAGCAGTTACATGAAAAGCTGTGCTTCTAAAAGCTTTTGACTTCAAAAGCAAGCGCCCATGGGTTGTCCGTATGCACTACCACGCGAACATTACCGTTCGTAAATCCCACTACAATTCCCGAAAGTCCGTCCTAGCTGCCACGTCAGCCCTCCACGCAATTTTGGGTCCTAGCTTTATTTTTAGATGGTTTTAGGTCCCTCAGACGGGGTACATAAGTTGGGAGGATCAGGTTTATAACCCTAACCCCTCTGGCCACTCGACCAAGTTTTGTAACACACACTGTCACAAACTGTTGACGCGTAAAGCCACTGAAGAACGGATCCAACCTGCAGATTCAGCCGAGGGGCCTAAACCCTAAGAAGAAGCAACAAAAGAAGTAGAAGCGGCACAAGAAGTTTTACAAACTTGCAAAGTCCTACCGAGTGACCTATTGTTAGAGAGGAGTTCCCACCAACTTATGGGACCCCGTTTGATGGGGCAAGTGACCAAAGATAAATAAAGCAGGACCAGCACGTGCGCGTGCCCGCGCGCACACACACACACACACACACACACACACACACACACACACACACACACACACACACACACAGAAGATGCGCAGCCAATTGATGACATGACAAGACTGAACGAAAGTCCCAGATTTTGTGCTGAGAGTGTTGATGTGGCAGTTGTACGAATTTCCGTAAAACGCGTTGACGTGGCAATTGTACGGGTTTCCGCAAAACGCGTTGGTTGCTTTTGGGGCTAGATGCTTTTGAGTTTGAAGCTTTTCATGTAACTGCTTTTCATAGGCCAAGGGCCTTTAAAAATGTGCCATGAGCTCATTTTCTGGCACGCTCCCGCGTGAAGGTGCAAAGCGTGGAGTACCGGCTTGTACTGAGTTCAGACAATATAAAGAAATACCGAAAGGGGCGCCAATGTTTGGGGCCAATGCTCTCTTGAAGTGAAACTCGCCACTCCCCGTCTTGTGTATCGTGCATCTCTTTCAGTTCAGTTGTTAGAAGTGGTTAAAGTTGTTCAGTCTGTTCTTTTTCGTTGGCACGTGGTGCCCGTCCCCATGGCACACTATTTAGATGTTTTGATCTCTAGGGCTTGTGTTTTTGCTCTAGCTTGACAAATGCTAGCCTTTATCATGGCTGAGTATGCCCATCACCTCCGGAGGGTGATAGAAACTCAGTTCGTTGGTTTTATAGAGTAAGTTCAAAGGATGAATGACCTCTATACAAACCTGCACCTACTCTTGGCACTGACGACGTGAGTAGGGGTGACATAACTTTTGTCCAAGCTATGCATGATAAAGGTGATAATCTTATTCTTCCTGTTTGGACAAGCAACGAAGCTGAGGTCACATGTTGTCAAGTTCGGATCTTTGTACTTCTTTGGTTATTTTCATCCTCTTCCTCATAGGTTTGTAGTAGTATTCATTTCTAGTATTTATCTCACATTAGGTTTTTAAGAATTTGTTCCCTTAGAAGTTGTTGTGTGGAGTCTGATTTCTAGGATTAAGTCTTTAAGATGTCTTATTCTTTTTAGTTTAAAGTCAAGTACTAGTTTCAAGTTTTAGCCAAGTAAGGTGCTTCAACTTATTTTGCGTATACCTTTTCTAAAAATTTAAGTAAATAATGGTTTGTTTTATCTAGTTTTGTTTAATGGAAAATAAAGTGCCCCCCACCCCCCCCTCTTCCACCCTTGTGTCCCTTGCTTTTGTAGTTTTATGAGTGTTTTATCCTCTCTTATAATTCGTGAGTTCAAACTATTCTGAATTTATGAAGGTATATATAAGTTTTGAAAGTTTGGTACAAGTTCTTCTGCTTCTTTTCCTTAGGTTTAGGCAATGCTGTCTTTTGGGCCATGCCTTGTCATCACTTTGTGACATACCCCTCTCTTGAAAGAATTGCAATCGACCTCAATTACGATTGTAAAACAAATATAAGACAAAAACTAGTACATTAGACATTGACTCCAAGTATTGACGTACTAGACCACACGTATTCAATACTTGCGCAAAGACGACAATCACTGGATGGTCAAATCACATTCACATCGCTATCTTTGTCAAGATCTTAGATGAGAATCATGATCATTGTAACTTATCTAGCAATCATATCCAGACCTTGTTGATCTTTTCGTCGATGTCTTGGTCTACTACATCTGGCTACTATCACATTCACATCACCCCTTAGGTGACTAAGATAAAATGTTGCAATCATTTCATCTTTCCGACACGTACTCAACACATGTAACATATTCATTTTCGGAATTCCCATTTCAAAGTACTCCTTTACATAAAGTCATTCAGTAGAAAACTCTCAGCCTGATAGTAGCCCTGAAGTCTCAAAAGAAATCGATGACTATTCTCGTCGAGGTAACTTCTGACAAGGGAGCAGAGTAACTCCCCTCTTGTGCAGTCCGTACGGGACCAGATTCAACCTGCTGATTTATCGGTAACTCTTGGAATAGTCGATGCTAAACCAATAGCCTCAAGGTAAAGGTCTAGTATTTGAGGAGCATCTGCTAAGTCCTCCTCCTCCATCCATTTGGCAGCAAGAGCCGGATAATTTCTGAAACTTGACCACAGACAGTTGTGTGAGCTTACCTTTCATTTTCTTTCCTTGTGAGCTAGGGCTTGTTCGGGAATGAGTTATCTCCTCCACCTCTCCCACTTTTGGTTGCTCGCGGCTCCTTGTCCATTGGCACGTCACCTTTGAAAGGTCTCAATAGACTCACATGAAATGCATTGTGAATCTTCCAAGTATTTGGTGACTTCAATCTAAAGGATACATCATTTATCTTTTCCGGTATCTAGAAGGGTCCATAGTAGCCTATTCTTAGCTTTGAAAAAGCCTCTCCTTACCGTTCGGTGTTTGTAATCGTGCTTTCTCAAACCTGAGTAGCACCCAATCATTTTCCTTCAATTGCAAGTCACGTCTATGCTTGTCTGTTGCCTTCTTATGCCGTGCTTGAGACTTCTCCAAAACCTTCCATACCTTGGCAAAAGCAGTGTCTAGATCTTGTGTATACTGATCTGCTTCAAAATCTTAGCTTTGGTGCTCAGAATGGGTGGAACCTTTCTGACACACTCGATAATTTGAAATAGTGCCTTCCCCGTGGAAGTGTGAATTGTGTTGTTGTAGGCAAACTCTACTAACGGCAAATTTTTTTTCATTGAGTCTCCTGATCGGAGATGTGTGATTTTAACAAGTCTAAAATCATTGAATTGGCTATTTTCGATTGCTTGTCTGTTTGTGGATGAAACGAGGACAAGAATTTAAGCAGTGTGCCGTATTGCTCTCCAAAACAAACTTGTAAAACTGGGATCTCTATATGATACTATTGATTCAGGTATACCATGTAATCGGAAGATTTGTGAGACAAACAACTTAGCCAAATGGTCGGCTTTTACTGTCTTCTTTACTAAAAAAAAGTGAGCTTTTTTACCGTGTGATTGTCAGGTGGCTGAGGAGGTAGCTCTCCAAGCAAACCCTCAAAGAAACAGTCCGCTTGAGCTTGCAAAAAGGCTTGGCGTTCTTTCTTTAAGTCCGACATATTTGACGTTTTACTGTCATTAGTTCATTCAAGTAGATCGAGTAAACAAAAAGATTGGATTTTTAAAATTTTGAAATGGTTGAAGCCGATACAATTGGGACGGACTCGCTCTTTAATTTTGCATCAAGGATGATCTTTTCTTTTCTCATTCTTCAACGTAGCCTTTCTTGCCGTGTAGTTGAGCACAACACCGTTCTTGTGGTATTAGGGGATTCCCAAAAGGACGTCACATTCCTCCAGAGGCATGATGTAGAAGTCTTCGTGTCCTACATACCCCTGACAATGTAACCAAGGGTTTGTCTATGACAGGTGTAATGGAAACATCTCGTCCTGATGCTGCTAGAACTGTATCAATTGGTGGTTCCGTTTCCTCTGGCGTGATTCCAAGTCGAGCCACCAATTCAGTCGAAATGAAGTTGACCTTGGCTCCTATGTCTATGAAGATAAGGACTTCCTGATCTCGTACTTTTCCTGACGCTTTGTAGAGCTTCGTACTCTCATCAATCTGTTCTAGGTCGGTCCCCACAAAGTCCGGAACCAGTTTTGCCTTGTCTTTCCTTTCTTTGCTCGCTTCTTTACTGCTTTAGAACTCGTTGGCTTGTCCTTGGCTTGATCATTAGACGCTTTGTTAGGACACTTAGCAAGAACGTGCCCTTGTTCCCCGCATCCGTAACAATTGCCTGCCCTCTTTGTAGTACTCAGCTCGCTGCTCGGCTGACAACCTAGGGCCTGTTGGTTTCTTCTTTTGTTACTTCCCCTTCTTCTTGTTACCATTTGATTGGTTTGGCCCTCCGTCGAGGAGACGCTAGCCTGTTCGTCGAGTACGTTAGTATGCTGGCATGCATTCTGAATCCTTGCTTGGCGTGACCATAAGTCGTTGAATGGAGTCCGCCTTCTCTTGCAAATAGTATCGCCGTCTCTCCTTGTGCAAACCGCAACAAAACTTGTTGCTTGAAGGTAATTTTCTTGAAGGAACAGGCGGGTCGAAAAGTATCCCAAAACGTCTGGCAATAATCGTGGAGTGTAAGGTGAAGTGGAAGTGAATGTTTACTTTGCTCAAGATGAGTGCTCCGAACTGTGCTCAAGGGTTCCTTTTACTTACGGAAGGGAGAGCCTTCCGTTCCTTTAGTGAGAGAGTGCAATGATCACAAACAAAGTGAATGCTACTGTGAATGAAGGTGCTGAGACTGAGAGAGAGAGAAGAATACGACACCAGATAGTTCTCAAACCCTCCTCCAAGGGCCCCCCTCTCTATGGCGAGAGAGGTCTATGCTATTGATTGCACAAATCTGGTACAATGGTCTAGATGCAATGGACTTGCCGACGATGACGACGAGGACGGGCTGAAATCTGAAAATGCTAGGTCTGAAAAGCTGAAATCTGCAATCTTCTGACTTTCCGCTGAATATTGGCACTGTGTCGGCGAGGACAGCGATGGCGACGATGCGACGATGATGCTCTGAAAACGCAGACGCTGAAATCTGTGGACAGTGGGCTGAATCTGAAAAGGCCGTATCGTCGAGTCAGCCAGCGTTATTCTGTGTATTCTTAAGACTAAAAGCTGCAAATTAGACTTGAGAGACTTGAATACAGATGTTTGATTGATTGAAACTAAATACAACATGCTCCTTATATAGGAGATAGAAAGTTATAAATGAAAAGACACGTTTCTTGGTGAAGAGACATGATTGTAGACATAAAGGCACATCCTTTGGACGAAGAAATTGACTATTGGGTGATGGGGTGTGACCAATTGTGAAGGAGAGTGGATTTTGGCAAAGAGGCATGTCTCTAGAGCGAAGAGTCATGACCATCCAAGTGTAGGGGTCCTCGTTGGCATGCCACTGCTCGTATCTTCAACCATGAGAAAGTTTATGATGCAACTAAGTCACAATCGTGACAGTGAAGAATGACAACAGAGTCTCTATCTGCACTTAAAAATATCTATGTATATTGTCATGCTTGGATGTTCTTGGATAACCCTTGCATTTCACTTTGTATTTTGTTAACATTTTGATTTTTCCATACTGCATTGGTGGGTTATTGACTATATACAAATTTTAAACTGCAGGATGGACTCGGTGGCAGCAGGAGCAACTTTCTGTGAGAATGTGTCCAAAAGTGGCGGCTTGGACGGTGCCAGGCGACTGGCAATGCGCCATATAGAGTCTTTCATCCAAGCCTTCTCAGATCAACAGGCATTGGTTGCAGCATCGACCTCGTGGGCATCTGCAGCATTAATGGCAGTTGCTGACTCTGCTCGAATCCAAGAAGCTGGACACCTTCGGTGCAGGTAGAACCTCTTTCTCTAGCATTCCTTTGATATATTGGACAAAAATGATACTCAATTGTGATCTTCTCACCTGATGCTGCAGTGGCTCTGAAATCGGACGGTTTGTTACCATGCTGAAAAATGGGTCGCCAGTTCTACGGGCGTGTGCATCGTTTGCCATACTGCAGGTTGATTTCGACCAGTATAGTAATTTTGTACATTTATGGTAGGTTGCACGTTAGTGCTCATAATGGGTAAGAAATATTTCGCAGTTTACAATGCCAGGCGGAAGGCATGCAGTTCATCATGCTGGCCTCCTTCATAAGGCAGGAGCAGGGCGCGTTCTTCGAGCAGTAGCTGCAGCAGCAACAGTGCCTGCTACAGCACCCCTTCAAGCAAAGGTGTTTGCACGAATTGTCCTCCGCAATCTGGAGCAGTGTCCGGCCGATGCAAGTGCGTAATTATGGGATCCTTTCCACGTGCTTCGCTCTGCTGACTTGATTGGGCTCTGGAGAAGTGCAGCTTTGTTGCATGTTTCTCTCAAGGTTGTCCTTCGCAAGAAGAAATCAATAACTATGTCTATGGCTGCTTAATTGTTCAAAATGAAATGTCTTTAGGAAGCGAAGGCTTCTTCGATGGCCGGATGACATAAGACATGCCTTGTAGCAGCAACTATGAGCTTTGTGAATCACAAGGTACATCTTTTTAACAGGGAGTGTAGGTTTGAGTTTCCCGCTTAGCATCCAACTTACTTTGAAAGAAGCATAGCTAATCTACTTCCCGAGGGTTATACATGCTTCTATAGCAACTAAAGCATTCAAGACTTGCAAATCTTCACTGCATGGTCTTTTGTAACATTACTCTAGTTTTTTTGGAGTGAGAATATATTGATCTAGGCATTGACTGTATAATTAAATAGAGTTGTTTTAGTCCCCCCCCCCCCCCCCCTCTCTCTCTCTCTCTCTCCACCCACATGCACACGTTCTATAACCATGCCCTAATTGTTCAACGAGTATTTTATGTGAACCAGTCCACAATTTGCATCTTCGTCAATGATTGGACATTCATACCGCTTGATGTGTCCCCCCCTTCCCCTCTTAACAAGTCTTTCAGTTCAAGACTAGTAGGATAGATCTTGGGATTGTTCCTACGATGTTCCTCTCTCTCTCTCTCTCTCTCTCTCTCCCTCTCTCCCCTCGTCGGATAGATCTTTAAGGTCTCTTGGGATAGTTTCCCATGACGTTAAAATACTCTTCGTCTTCTTCTTCTTCTCTCTCTCTCTCTCTCTCTCTCTCTCTCTCTTCACTTGTTGTATAGATCTATGAGGTCTCGTGGGATTATTAAAGCCTCTCTCTATTTTCCACGGAAAGCTTATAGTCTTCACTCTTGCAAGAAAATTTGCGGTGTCCCAAGGAGGTCAAATCAGGAATTTTGAGTTTGTGGAAGAAGACTCGTATAAGGTATTGTTTCAGTCTGCCCATAACCACAATCCTTTTGAGTGTAACACCCATCTCCACTCAAAAAAGAGATGTTTGTCGAAGTAGTCTGCCCATAACCACAATCCTTTTGAGTGTAACACCCCTCTCCACTCAAAAAAGAGATGTTTGTCGAAGTAGTCCAATGAATTCAAGGCGGGTCCTTGTTTGTGGTACTAGGTTTGCTTGTTGGGTAGGGAAAGTGTTGACAAGGCTATAATGAGTCAAGCTTGTAAGTCAAATAGACTATAACGTGGCTTTGGGGTCCAATTTGTTGGTCATTTGCACGTTGAGTGTGCATGACAGCTACCTGAACAAATTAAGATTAGTATCGCATGTTGCCTCACCTTTTGTTCACGGAGCTCTCTTTTTATTAGTGTGTAGGTGTCACTTCTTGAATATTGGGACATGCATAGAGTTTTTGAAAACCAATGCCCATAGATGTCCAAAAACTTTTTTTTGTGTCTAATGGAGTACAATACACATGAGAAAAATTTACGCATTTACTATGCTCACACCATAATTAAAGATTTAGATAAAAGCAAAAAACTACGAGACTATTCAAGTACTAAATGGTAAACACATGGATCTTAACATGAAGGTTTTGTGGTTGCATTAATCAATCATCTGTTGCCGATTGAACTTTGCCATCTGTTGCTTGCAAAACATAAGTCTTCAAGCTACTATTAAGTTGGAGGTGCGCAAGAGTTTGCACTATCTCATCCTCCTCGTTGTGTTATGGTGAATCAAAGGGGGTCTTGCTTGCGCGGCAACACCCTCCCCATCCCGCTCAATGGTTTGATTCATGTCAAAAAAGGCATCCTATAAGTGCTTTAAGTAGCCCCCTTTCAATGCCCCCCTCGTGTAGTTGCCATGTGCCTAAAATTGCATGCTTTAGAGTAGGCGCTTCACAAGATGAAGGCTATTGTTGTAGGTATGCTTATTACGAATTGCTTAATTTGGAGAGAGAACATTTCAAGGACATGCCATTTTGTCATCCATGCTTGATGTAAAACTCCAATATTTTACTTACTATTTTAGGGATTCTAAACCTTTGAACTTTTGGAATAGGAAAAGCCTTTGGACAATTAAAGAGGGACCTTTTTTAGGATGACTTTACATTGCATTCCATAAAGTTGATTGTGTTTCCAATGAAATTGATGAGCATATCAAGGATATTTCCAAGTAAGACTAATCAATCATTTCTTCTTTTTGATGATGTGGGTGATGGCATGCTAATTTGCATCAAACAAGGAGGAAGCTAAGATTGCAATTGTTCCATTTTTCTTTAACAATATGGAAAATATTCAGCAAATTTAGGTACAACCATTGAAGAATCCATTGATGAGATCAGAAATTGGTGGATTTCAGATCCTCTAGTGCAATCAATGATGTAAGAGGATATGTCCAAGTAAAGGAGGAATCGATTTTTATACGAGATAAACATTTTAATATATAGTTTAAGATTGACTCAATAGTAGTCAAGAAGCTAAATGAAGATTTGAAGTATTTTTCACATCTAGATTATTTTCTAGGTTTGACGAAATGTTCAGAACTAGAGGATTTCTTAGAATTGGAGGATTTTTTAAGGACATGTAGATTTTGTAAGTTGAAAACTAGATTACATTAATTTTGATGATGAGATTTTGCAGGTGGAAGTTAGCGTCTTAAATTTCTCAACGCTTCAAGATGAAATTGCATGCTTTCAAGAGAAGATTTCAATGTTTCAAGAGGATGAAAAATGTTGCTTCTATCCTTGGCATGTTGCTTTGAAATGGCTCCCATGTAATTCACATTGGTTACGTATGAGATATACAATATGGACAAGCACTGTAAACCACAAGAAGTTTTGGACAAATTCTCACAATATTTCCCACATTGTGACTTACCTCAACATCATGAACTTTTGTGAGGAAGGCGCCGCATACCTAGCTAGGTATGCGATGCCTCTCGAGCAGAAGCTCATGATGTTATGCATTGTATGAAAAACATTGAGAAAGACTCTGTCTTCGTACATGAGAAAATTTCTAAATCTTCTTGTGAACATTTGTGGCCAATGTCTGATAACTCTAGGTGGTGTAATTTGTTAATTTCAAACCTACAAACGTTTGCAATAAGAAAAGTCCTTGGGCAGTCCAAAAGGTATCTTTTGGAATTTTTAGAATGTAAAAACCATTGTAAACGTGAATAGAAAGTTAACATTACGCTTGTTCTTTGCTGTTTATGTGAACCTTCGTGTCTTTGCAAATGGAGGATTTCCTAGGAGGAATTGTTCTTGTCAGGCCAAAGGTCTTGATTAGTGGGCACAACCACATGGACAACCGCATGAGGGCTCTCCCTAGGCTAGGGGCTATAAAGCTAAGTGTTTGTCATCCCCTAAAAGCCATGTGACCTTTCAATGGTATCAAAGCAGTATTGGTCTTGGGGAGGAGGAGGGAGTTGCATGAGTTGCATGTGCATGCTCTCTCTCTCTCTCTCTCTCTCTCTCTCTCTCTCTCTCTCACACACACACACACACACACACACACACACACACACACACACACACACACACACACACACACACACACACACACACACACACACACTAGTATACTGGTCATAAGTGGTTTTTTTTAAAGAAAAACTTCCCAAAAGAACCCCCCCCCCCCCCCCCCCCCCCCCCCCCCCCCCCCCCCCATGGTTGCACAATAAAGATAATTGGGACTTGGCCCCCGCTTAGACCAAAGCGTGAAGTGTAATTATTTCATGGGGTAGGCGGCCCCTATCCACTCTCGATAACCTTCCCCAGGCTATGGCGCCTACAGGCTTGAGCAGTTGAGGGCGGCCGACTGCATTCAAACTGATGACTCTGGGAGCGTGCATGACATCCTATATATACTGAGGTGAGGGCATACTCTGGCCCTCACTTAGCCCTGGAGTAGGTCTATCTTTCTGCGCTTCTTTTCGCTGCTATCTGATCTTGTTAAAATGGAGCTTGCAGCTCAAGTAACACAGGTACCTTACTGCAAAGCTTCGGTTTTTGTTTAAATGTTGTTGCAGTACCTTGCATGGTAAGAGAAGAATGATGTTGTCTGAGTTACACACCGTGTATTTGTCTTAGACTTAGAGAGACAAACTTTTTTGCCTAGCATTTGAGCAAAATAATAGACTCTTTGAAGTACTCGCATGTAATTTAGGTATCGGCTCAGAAAGAAGCCACTGCATAATCATAACTAGTGTACATGGACATTATTGTGGGCCTTTTGACCTTGGACTGGTTATGCCGCTTCTTTGGTAAGCTGTCGGGGTCTGTCGGCTCTTCATACAATGTGTGGTTGGCGCCTCTTAGGCCAGTAAAAGATAATGATTGGCTGGAATGCTTTGGTATACATCGGTAGATAGGGGTTTTTCTGCTGTTTTTTGGAAAGGAACTGTGTGCAGTATGGCTTTAAACTGCGATATGATCTTGTAAATGGGTTTCTTTTAAAACCGCTGCAGGGAATTACCGTCTGCATGCTTAACCTAATCTCGGCATAATTGGTTTTTCTCAGAAAAATGGGGTTATTCTTGACCTTTATAATAACTGAGGCATTGTTTAATTTTGCATTACTGTGCGTTCTCACATTTCCTAGTCTCGGCATAACTGGTTTTTTTCAAAAAATGGGGTTACTCTTAGCCCTTGTAGCAACTGAGGCACTAGGTACTCTATATCACTGTGCGTGCTGATATTCTGAGGAAAGGATCATCATTTGTATTTGAAAATAAAGCTGGATATAACCCAACATTTTGGGTTTGCTTATGGTTTATGAAATGCTTCTCTGTTCAAACTGTTTGTGAAGGTAAGTATATGGCAGTTTTGGCTTCAACAGAAGCTCGGAAAGGGTTGTACCTTGGAATAAGGATGGAATACTGCTTCTAATGCATTGGCTGGTATTAATGAATGGCTTGTTGTCTACTTTTTGTGACTTGGAAGAACCTTCCGTATGGAGGGAGTGGTAAACTGTTGAACCACAGTTTTCGGACCCGTGTTCTAGTTTATGTTGCTTTTATAGGATGGAAAATGATCCGTTGCACTCTATGAAGAACCAGATCGTTATATTTTTTTTGATGGTTTACAACATTTACATTCACAGTCTGTTTCTTTTTTCGGTTGGGCTAGGCTTCAACTACTTGGCTAGCTATAAGGTTGTAACTTATAGATTACATTGGATTCCATTTGTATGATAAATACAACATCTGTTATGTACCTAGGAGATAATATCTATGCTTATTGATAGAACCTCACTAAAATGACAGTTAAATAACTCATGAAGGATATTCTCTTTGGGGAATATGCCACTCGGATTAAAAGGAAAACTCTATCACTTAGGTAAAAAGTAATAATTTAACTTATATACAAAAAGAATTTACTGTGGACCTAGCTTGTTTAAAGTTTAAAAAGTTTTGTAAGATGGACATGGATAACAACTCGTATGGTCCATTGATACCTGTAAAACACATCCAAGGCTAACTGAATTGTTGTCTTGTTTGGATGGATGCAGGTAAGGAGTCTATCTTATCTTGGATGGCTTTCTTTTCTTTGGCAAGCAACCTTTGTGTAATGAAATACTCACTGAGGAACGGGGAAGTTCTTTTACTACTAGTCTTACTGAAAGAGGATCTCTTTCCTACAATCATTGTACCTAAATAATTCTAATACTGAGTTATTGTTGTACATATCAGTTCATCATTCCTTGGCCAACTGTCTTTTGAATGTAAAAATTCAATTATGTCTTATTAGTTAAGATTTAAACAACTACACACACATCCTATACATAAGGTTTTCCCTTTTCGGGGGAAACCGAGATGCTGGCCTAGAAAATTATCTTAGGAATGGAGCTCTAAATTGGACCCACAGTCCGTAAATCCTTCATTGGTAGATTGGTTTTAGTTGGCCCCTTTTAGAATCTTTTTCTGGTTCCCTGCTCACGGCTACCATAGTCTTTGACTTTGCCGGTTGAAGGTTTGCAGGACCAAGTATACTTTACAATTTAGACACTTTGCTAATCTTTATGTCACCTCTGTTTCAGGACTGCTCACGTTACAAAATGACAGCTCGCATGAGTACTAATCACAACCCTGAGAATCATGCAAAGATTCTTGATCAGGTTAATCTTTACCTTAAAGACCATACACCAAAGAATGCCTTGGCTACTAGAACTAGACCTTTCCTTGCTAGGAAAGCCAAATTATGTATTACATACTATGGCAAGAAAAAGTAAACCTGACCTCACTGTTTTTGCAGATTCTTGCTTTATCTCAAGGATTGGAACTTACCTCGGAGCCCCTCTCTGTGGCCTCCTCTCTTATCCTCATATGTATGAGGAGTTTGGATGCTTCACAGCTTATTTATGATTCAGCTCTTGTCTCGGATAAAAGACTATCTATCTTGCATATGTTGTCATTTAATGACTGGGTAAATATTCTGGCTACATTGGACAAAGACCCCCTAGAAGGTGTTAATTTGTTGTCCCAACATATTGCCCAACTTCTTGTCCTTGCTTCACAATATCAGCAAGAGCTTGCCCAGTTCTCCTCATCTGGAGCTGAGCTGTCAAACTTCCTTAGAAAACTTTGTGGGCTTAACCGCTCGTTTGTCTGCACCCAAATACCCCCTCCATCCCTCCAACTGGTGGCATTTTCTATCAAGATAGTGCAACACTAGAAGTAGTAAAAGAATTTCAAAATAACCTTTGCTCCCTCAATGATGTTAACCTCCTTGAGATGGTACCAAAAATCTCTAAAGTGTTTCATGTCTTACCAAGAAGACAAATAGAAATTGAATCTCTCAGAGTTGACCATCAATTGTGGGTTCTGCCTAACAAAGCCTTCCTGGCTCCTATTCTTAGTGAAACGTGGGTGTACTTGGCCAACCTTCCTGCCTCAACCGTGGAAGACTGTAAACTCAAGATTCTTAAAGGTGGGAAGTTCTTGGACAAGGGAGAACTGATTAAAGCACCCTTTAACCTTCATCTCATCGACCACTCCAAATGCCCCTTAAATGCTGGATTGTACATACATACTAAAGGTAGCATGGAATTTGCAAAAAGCAACCCAGATTTCTACAGAGAGTCCATTTGGAATAAATTCCGCCCCTATGTGAAATATTCTTGCAGGTTTCTTGACCCCAAAGCTACGTGTGAATCAAGCATCATGTGGTTTGATCATGCAATATGGTTTATCCTCAACCATTTGGATCTGTTATTCCCAGAGAAACCAGTCGACTTTCATCTATCCCTCATCTGCTCATGGCTAGGTGGACAGGCTAAGCAGATTATGATTGCACAAATAGCCTTTAATATCTTTCGTGGTCTTATGCATGATATTCTGAAAGAACTTAAAGCAGAGGAGCCCGGTCTATACCTCACCACTTATGCTAACTTAGGGGTCAAGTTCATCACTAATCTTCTTAAACCTTGTATTGAAGATGATGATTCTCCTCCTCTAAAAAGAGCTAAGTCTTTGGCTACTCCCAAATCCTTCACCTCGTTTTTTACCCCTAGGTCCTTGTCTAATCGAGGAAAAACTCGTAGCTTCACAAGAGGGAGAGGCAGGTTCCCTGCAATCAGAAACTTCCCTGAAATCTAACCCATGAATATATTGCAGGTCTCTACAAACCCATGTGGAAGAAGAGTTCTCAGCAAAGAAGATTCAAAATGTGGTGCTATCTACATACACTGTCTGTTTCACAATATCCTTCTCGATTGGATCTTACCAAAAAAATATTTTTTTGTGAGTGCTTTGACTTATTTGTTGGGAATCATAAACTGCTTGACAATATTTTCATAGGATGGAAATACTATCAGCCTATAAAAGGATTAGTTTTAAATAATGACTTTCTTAGACAAGAAACAATCCCTTGCTGTACATGCATTCAATTTGCCTCATTCTGCAGGAATTTTGAAGGATTTGGTAACCATGTCTGTACTCAGGACCTTAGCATTATTGATAATGTCACAATACGTAAGTTACTGGCCAAAGGGCTCAATCACATACCTAACTATCCAAAAAACCCTTACCTTGCCCTATGAGCTTTACTTAGCTGCCTCACTGACCTTGTCAGTGCTCTCCGACTGGAGATGACAGTTCTACCGGACTTAAAGGAATTAGTGAAGGAAGGCTTCCGTCATAAAATTTCTCTACTTCCTAGGAAGTGGCTTTCTTCTGATAGCTCTTGGCTTACACCTCAACTAGCTCTTGATTTTCAACTAATCTCAGATAAATGGCTTGTGGTTGGGCTGGACAAAAGCTCCAACTGTCCTACTATTATGTGCAAATACCTTGCTTAGAAAGCAGCTCGGGATCGAGTATCAGGTAAAGAATTCTTTGATACTAACAATACGCCGCAAGATATCTCTAACAAGATCTCTAAACATCTAGGAAGCTTGGTTACTCAATTAGTAACACCAGGTTACCAATACTATTTCCTACATATAAACTCCCTAAACATAAATTCAGATGGATATTTGATGCCTCTAACTGTATCTTCACATATCACCAAAGATATTACTCTTTGCCTTGATATTATTCTCACAGAATTTGAGCTCATTTGTGCAGAGAAGCAGAGAATCTGCAAGGATTTCCTAAATATCCAATATAACCCCTTCTGGTTAACAAAAAACGATACAGAAGTCACACTTAACCTTCCTCAACATATCTTCCACATCTTTACAGGTGATATTACACAATGCTACGAAAACATTCCACTTAGTGGAGATCTCGGCCTTAAGACTGTTTTAGCTAAGGTTATTAATTTAGCCTTTACCAATGCTAAAAAGAGAAAGTATCATTTTATCTCCCTATCCAAGAAACCCAGATGGATTCAAGCATCTCACTCCATACACCCTTTACACTTCAATGAAACAAAACTCTGCTCCTATATTTGCTGGCTGTTGAATAACTGCACTATTATTGCAGGCGGCTGCTACTTTAACCAATGCCTTGGCATCCCTATGGGCTTCTCTTGCTCACTACTTATATGTAACATTTACCTGGCTTTTTTCGAATACAAATGGTGTCTTAAGAACATGGAAACTAACCATAAAATACTTCCATTATTCAATCATACTTTTAGATATATGGATGACTTGCTTAGTGTTAACAACAAAATGTTCTCTAAAGAGATTGATCTAATCCACTGCCTAAAAATTGAGCCTACTTCCCTCCCAGATAATTCGACTGTTTTTGGGGACTTTTGCAAATCAATCCAATTTCTTAACCTTTCAATATTCCTTCACTCCTCATCTACAGGTGGATATGATCTTAGATTTATCTGGAGAAAGGACCTTCTTAAGCTTCCTCAGATAGAATTCATTAAAAGAAATAGCAATAGGCCATACAAAGGCTCTATTTGCTCTTGTATTGGCCTTCTTTACTTAATTTTCTACTCTTCATCTACCCCCTCTTTGGCTTGGGAAGAGATATCTGTACTAGTTAAAAAATACTGCCAGAATGGATTTAACCATAATCAGATCCGGAACACCATCATACAAGCTCTCATTGGGCATAACTGGCCTGGACTATTGTTTCAAAAAGAGAGTCTCATCTCTCTCATAAGGTCACAATGGGCCTACTATCGACCCATTGTGTGTGATGCCTGGGTTAGGGCGGGTACACACACACAGACACACACAGACACACACACACACACACACACACACACACACACACACACACACACACACACACACACACACACACACTAGTATACTGGTCATAAGTGGTTTTTTTAAAGAAAAACTTTCCAAAAGAAACAACCCCCCCCCCCCCCCCCCCCCCCCCCTCCCCTCAACTGTTAACCCTCACGGCTCACAGAAACCATATCACCTACGACGGACGTTGTATTATTTACTTGGTAGAGTCACGTACCGGGCTTGTCAGTCCAATAGACAAAGGGTAAGAGTGATCGCCGATGAGAGGCGCACTCTAACTGGAACATTCAAGGGATTAGTTGGCTAAGCATGGGCGCCCAAGTGTGAATGGGGCGAGCTCATATAAAAGTCAACTAAACCTAAAATTCACTCATTCTCTCATTTGTGCAATTGAAGAGTGCTCTTGCTCCATCTCCATCTTCTTCTTCTTCATCTCTATGTGTGTGTGTGTATGCGAGAGAGAGAGAGAGAGAGAGAGAGAGAGAGAGAGAGAGAGAGAGAGAGAGAGAGAGAGAGAGTGCGATCGAGCATTAGGGCGGCATGACGATGGCGAGGCGGTTGAGCGCGGCGTAGCGGCGTCTCCCTCTTCTTCGCGGCGAGGAATCCTCCACGAAGCAAGCGTAGAGCGGTGAGTGACACACCATTGTCATCTTTGAGCTTACTAGTTTAGGCTTGTTGTGTACTTGGAGCCATTTGTGGCTCACACACGGCTTATCAGCAAGTTCCTTGCATTGACACGTGCAACATATGCGCACATTTTTGGCGCCGCTGTCGAGGAATGCCATACACTAAGCTTGAATGGCACTCTGTGTTTCTTTTGTGGTGCAATTTCTATTGTAGGAAAGGTAAGGAAGGAGGGTGTGTGTGTTGAGAAGAAGGATTTTGTGTTATACTGTGTTTTTTTTTTTTGTTGTTATTGGAGTTTTCAAAGGTACTATGTTTATTCTCTGTGTATTAAGGTTGTTAGATTTCTTTGTTAATGGAGTTTTCAAAGGCACTGTGTTTATTCTCTGTGTATTAAGGTTGTTAGTTTTCTGTGTAATATAATGTACAGTAAGTAGGAAGTAGATCTCTGAGAGCTAATAGAATGTGTTAGTGTGTAACAATAGGTGTATTAGTTAGAAGTAGGTAGATAGAGTGTGTGTATACTCTCGCGCAAGCCGCAGCGACCTTATCCTTAAATAAAAAGAAAAATAAATAAATAAATTTTAAAGGTAGGACCGAGATCGGAAATATCTCCCAGACCCAAGCCCCAAGCCCAAGCTCACGCTCAGGCCTAGGCCTCAGTCGCCATTTTAGCTTCACACGTAGCTAAAAATTGAATTTTTGAGGACCAACGGAACTTTAGATGCCCGAAAATTGTGCTGTAAAGCACACGACGACACTCTAAGTGATACACTCGTTTCGAGCTATCACACACTTTAATCAAAAAAATCAAACATTAAAAAACATTAAAAACGTAAAAAACACGAGTGAAAACGGACGCTTAAAAAAGGTAAGTGGTTAACCTTTGAGGTTATTCGCCGACGCTTGTAGGGTGCCAAAGGCACATGCATCTGCGCTCTGGTCGTGTGCTAGAGACGGAGCAACTAGAGAGAATTTTGACTTACGCGAGTTCTCAATATCCACCTACTTTAGGTTCCGGGCCCTCGGCGGGAACCCAAGGTAGTACAAACCAAGACCTGAACATAGCGGCTAGTGACTCTTCCTCTGACTACGACTTCATGGAGGGTTTCCCAATGCCTAATCTCGATAGCTCAAGCCAAGACATGCATGCCATGGGCCCACGGCCCGGGCCGAGCGTGCTTAGCCGCCGGAAGGAAACCTTTAGTAGAGCCACTCGCTCCGAACATGGAGCTAATGATGTAAATGAGGTGGGTGGGGAAGTAAATTCTCCATTCGTGACCAACGTAGACCCTATGCCCTTAGAGAATGTGCACGTGAATACTTCATTCATTGCACCTCCTGACTCTTCAGAGTTATTTCCCTCCGAGGTCATACTACCCGATGGTAGAAGCCTTGCCGAAGTGCAAGAGGTTGAGTGATATATCCTTGCAGCGAGGGAAAAGGAAGTCCAGAGCTTACGCAAGGCGGAGCAACAAAGAGAGTTAAAAAGCAAAAGCCCCTATGTCAATATCCTTGCTAAGAGAGCAATCGAGTGCTCCTGACTTAGCAACCGGTAAGGTCCAACCCCTAGAAAGCAACATTGCATCTAGCTCAAAGGACACCCCTAGCACCTCAATCCTAGATGGAGTGTTCTTAAATGAGAACTGGGAGTACGAATTACAAACAGAGACTCTGACCGACCTATACACTGGTCACACCTATCACATAGGTTGGTTAGATGTCCTACAATCCACAATGGGTGCTACTAGTGTGGAGGATCAACAACAAAGAGTTTGTGAGGTCATCCATGAAGGGGATCGGGGAGCACCACAGACGGAGAGTGAGAGAGAGAGAAGGAGACACAATGTGGGTGGGGAGACTCAAAGAGTGAGCAGCCCCCTATACACTTATGCTATGTATAAGGTATACAAGTCAGTGGGCGTCCAGACTCTGGGCGGCGGGGAGCACCACAGATGGAGAGTGAGAGAGAGAGAAGGAGACACAATGTGGGTGGGGAGACTCAAAGAGTGAGCAGCCCCCTATACACTTATGCTATGTATAAGGTATACAAGTCAGTGGGCGCCCAGACTCTACGCGGCCGGGCAAGGCACATGCGCCTATACCCCAACAACCTCCCACTTAAAGGCGACTGTGCCTTTAAGCAAGGGAACCTAGTCTAAAGACTACAAAAGGTGAGAGAAAACCGCTCTCAACCGATGCCCACTGGCTGGCTGTGATCGTGTGCATCCGGCTGTCCTGCTCCCGTGTAAGTCCATACACCACCAGACGTACCGCACACGTACTGCAAGTATGTACGCAATACCTGCATATCTCCCTCGTGCACTATGCCATCATCAGTCAACAAACGACTGACAATCCCAACTGCAAATGCTCCCACTGCAGCTGCGATATCCGGTCTCAAGATCAACATCTCATACATGAGACCACCGAATGCCGATGCAATGCTAGCGGGCCCTGCTAGCTCTACGGAGCATGCATCAACATATATATCCTTGGCAATAGGCATCTCTGACTGACAAGGCGTGTCAGCCACATGCATCTCTTGACTGTCCACAAAAGACGCATCAACCTGTCGTGCAACCTCAGAGCAAACCAGCTGCTCTAGATGTCTGCTGGAAGACATATCCTGCACAACTATATCCCCATGCTCACTGTCGAGCATAGAAAGGAATGACTGCATAATCGTTGACATCTCAGTCTCCTCTGCAATCATCCACTGCAAACATGACCACTCAATCTGCTGTGACTCACTAGAGCTCTCATGCTCTAACTCCGTATGCATAGACTCTTGCACAACGTCCTCCTGTCGTGACTCACTAGAGCAAGACCGCTCTACCTGTCTATCCTGCATAGAAGTATCTCACACAACTGACTCTCTGCTTTGCTCAATCACTAGCAAAGCATGCATGTCTGACTCTGTCACCTCTCTGTGTGACTGCTCAAGTCGTGCCCCAACTGTGTGCACAACGAGCTCACTACTCTGCACTCCATGCAAAGTACCCTGCAACCCATGAGCAAAAGAGACTTGCCTGCTCTCTCGTTGTCTACCTGGCTGCATGATCACAGAGACAACACCGTCTCTCGCGTGATCCACATGTAATGGGTAACCTGTACCACTCCTGGCACCTCTCGCAATCACTAGCGAACCCAAATGCATCACAAAATCTCGCTCTCGTAGCGAAATCTGACATCCACTATCCCATAACTGTTTGACTGAGATCAAATCCCGTCTTAGATCTGGCACATAACGCACATGACGTAGGGTAAATCTCATACCACTGGGCAAGGACAAACATACGTCTCCTGCACCCTCAATGTCATACACAACACCATCAGCCATGTGCACACAACCAAGTCTCCCACTAGAAAACGTGCTAAACCACTCACGATGCGACGTGACATGGAAAGTAGCATCTGAATCTAGTAACCAATATGAAGACAATGTGCAATCCGATATGCAATCCGTAGACATAAGATCGTTTGAAGACAAGCTAGATCTAAATGTGACATCGCCGTCACAAGCATACTCAGTAACCACCGTACTGATCTCACTAGCATCTGTCATGCCCAAATCTGTATCACGCATCTGTCGCCTCCGTTGTCTCAAACGCCTGAAACATCGACGCCTAATGTGCCCTCTATGTCCACAATGCCAACATGTCAAGTCTCTATGCCGTCGAGACTTGCGTGTGGGACCAATCTCTTCCATGGACATAGAAGTGGGACTAGACTCCCCTGTAGACATGGATGTTGCGTACATAGCATGTAAACTCTGCCATAAAGCATGAGTTGTAGTCTCCCTCGAGACCTGCCAGTCAACAGACTCAACCAGATGCAAACGAATCGTAGACATTGCTAACTCATCAAGATCCTGCCAATCATCATCACGCATAGACTTGGGCTTCGCCGATAAACCACACAAGGGTTTATCCTGCCCCAAATCCGCCAATGCAACAAGCATATGCTCCTTCCAAGCAACAAAATCTGCACCATCAAACTGTGTCAGACCATAACGCTGGAAGTCAAATGAAAAATCAACCATAATGCTCGCAAAAGAGCAACCAACAATGAGTAGCAAATGTCAACCAAATCAGCCATAAACTGGCTCGAATCGCATCAACAAAAGTCTGCAAATATGGCTGCAAATCAGCCCCAAAATTCAGCTCTTAAACAGTTGCATATACAAGTCACAAATGTGTCCCAGATCAGTCTACAACTGAGCCATACATGGACACCTGCAAAGAGGAAACAATGGCTGAAAATTCAGCACCCAAATAAGCCCTCAAACCTGCCTGTAAACTTGTAAACCTGTAGCTGAAACTTGCTGAAAAACCTCAAGCCATTAGTGCTCGAATCTGGCTACCTAGCTCGTAGCCACACAAGCATACATCACAACATTCACTCTTGTGAGTGTGTCAAGATAACTGTACGCCTGTCAAACCCGTGAGCTAATCACCAAGCCCACAATGTGCGGTATCGATGCATACACACGCACAAATATCCCACCTGCAGAGAACACCGCACGCAAATGCTGAGTGCAACCCACAATCTCTACGTAGATCGCATAAATGATACGCATAAAACTCCTGGAAAAATTTCGCCAGAGATTCGTCAGTAAAACGGCCACAAAACTAGTAACCAAACTGACTGCACACTCAAAACCATGAGCAACCAAAGCGCATCAAACCGCACTCCAAATGCATGCACCAATCTCCACACTTTGCATACATCATTGCAAACACCTGCAAATCTAGTACACAAATATCTGTTCTACCTGTGACTGCCAAAAAACATGCTCGAGGCATACATTGCCGAGCTCAAAATGCAATCACATTAGTCTCCCTGAGCATCAAACCACATAAGGCATACATTGTATCCTCCCACCTGTGAGGAAACTTGCAGCAAATATCACTCTCACATCTGAGAGCAAACCATGTGTGGAATCCTCGACAGACAATAAACAACTGCTGCTGCTGCAAAAAATTCAGTGTTCAAAATTTAAAAATTCTGATATAACCAGCGCGTCCGGAGCGTGCCAAAACCCCAAGGTAGACTCCTAGATCACATGTATCCGAGTCCGGGTGTGAAAGCTATGCCAAAAACCTCAGTTTCGACCCAAAAACGCAGCATAAACTGTCAAAAGAGGGCTAAAAAATGCAGCTCCTCAACCGTAGCTCAAATGAGGTTTCTGATAGCTTGAATGGCTTCGAAAGGGGGGTAAAACACCTGGACACCTACTGAAAACGCTCTCGGAAAGATGAATTTGCCGATGCCGAAGTCGAAACCCTGTTTGCACTCTTGAAAGTGCGTGCGCGCGGACGCGATTTCGGGAATAAAACTGGCTCTCCGCTGTCATCGTGACTGTGCACACACGCGCTCCCTCCACACCTACGCTCTGATACCAATTGAAGGGGATCGGGGAGCACCACAGACGGAGAGTGAGAGAGAGAGAAGGAGACACAATGTGGGTGGGGAGACTCAAAGAGTGAGCAGCCCCCTATACACTTATGCTATGTATAAGGTATACAAGTCAGTGGGCGCCCAGACTCTGGGTGGCCGGGCAAGGCACAGGCGCCTATACCCCAACAATCCATAGGGTCATTGAGTTAGAGAGACAGAACAAGAGGATCAACATGCCTTCAACGGGTCTCATGAAATTCTTGGATACAGGGAAGGCTAAACAACTGACCTTATTGCAAATGGAGACTCCCTCGGTAAGTCCGATGGATTCTCCATACGTTGTTTCGCCAGGGGTCTCAGTGCAATTTGAGCCCACAAGTGATAGCTTTACCTTTCCAAGTCTAGCTCATCTTTCAAAACCACGGCTACCACGCCCACCCCAATGATGGGCATGCCGAGAAACACGCCATGGACCTCATTTGTTAGTAAAGCACCACTACATGGTAGCTCAATGCCTGCAACAGTACCTAAAGGTGTGTACGAATCGTATGCACCTATGGGTCATCGCACTCATGTAGTCCCTACCCCTCCCATTGTTTCAACAACCTATGCTCCACAACCACAACACCCAAGTTCTTATTTCCATGGGACTATACCGGCTAGCATTAGCATGTCACATCCAACGTCTGCTATGCCTAGGGCCACACATATGAACTTTGGGCCACCACATGGCACAACATCGTACCCAACGTGGAACCCAAGGGCTTCCTATGCGCCAACCCCAATGCCAATACTTACTCCACATGTAGTCGCTGGAGCGCCTTCACCCACGGTGCCTGCTCACTTAGGTGACTTGGCAACATTTGCTCAAGCTATTGGTCGATCTATTGCTGAGAATATGCGTAACACGCCTGATAGAGAGCCTAGAAGTAAGGCAGTACAAATAGCCAAGCTCACACAAAAATTTAGTGGAGACGGGGATGTGAGAAAGCATATCGAAGTGTTTGAACAAATACGCGATTCTCTAGAAGAACACAATGACCTGCATAAGAGCAATGCTTTACGCCTAACCTTAAGTGGAAAGACCGGGGATTGGTATAGAACCCTAAGGGTGGAAGAAAAAAAGATTTACCCTACTCTTAGGAGACTGTTCTTGAAAGAATACATACGAGAGGGAGTACTTTGGGGTGTAGCCTCTCAGCTCCAAAAAGCCCAACGAGAGGAAGGAGAGTCAGTGAGAGACTTTATTAGTCGACTGAAGCATTTGAATTCTCGTTGTAATCCAAATGAGCACTTCAATAATAACCAAAATGCTGGATAGATTCATTAGGGGATTACGACATGAGGATATCTACAATGGCTTAGTCATTAGAGGTATCACCACTTGGGAAGCAGTCACCACCAATGCGATCCAATTGGAGGATAATTTAATGATTCAAGGAGAAAGAGTGTCTGTTGAGTCTAAATCTATTAGCTCACAAGCATCGGGGCATCAGCCAATGACCCTAAAGCCTATTGCTAAGGAGCCAACGATATCTGAGATGACTTTAGCAGATCTCACCAAGGCTATTCAAGAGAGTCTTAGAGACAATCGTGCTCCGCTGAACAATCATATGTATCCAAGAAGGGAGCAACAATGGTGCTCAATATGCTATAGACCGCATAGTACCACTGAATGCCCTACTTTTAGAGTAAAATTCAATGGGAATTGCAATGCATGTGGAAGGAACGGTCATCAAGCTAAGGATTGCATAGTATTTAAGCGCGCGATGGCCAATAGACCAACCTTAGCATGGACAGACACACCTCGAGTGCCTGCATTGATGCCGGCCCCACCTCTTGAACAAACAGCACAACACATGGTCCCTAGGGCCCAAAATGTTGTTCAAACAACACCCTTACCACCTCTAGTGCTAGGACCGCAACTACCACATCCGAGAATCACTTCTGTGAATCAAGTGGGTTGTGAGTCATCTATTTCTTGTTTGGAAGGCTGGGAGGAAGATATAGATCCTAATATTGCCTATGGGATGGATGTGCTTGAAGAAAGTCCACAATACTATATGGAGGAATATTGGGGACAAGTCAAACCTGTATATCAAGTAGCTACTCTTGCGGCAAGAGGCCAAAATATCAATTACACTGCTAAGAGACCATCTCTTCAATGCTATGAGTGTGGAGGTCCACATCGTGTAGCCGAGTGTCCTATTAGGCTACAAAAGAACGCCACACTAATGCAAACCAATCAAGCGAGCACGTCTACAATGCCGATACTCATGTGTAATCGATGTCGCATAGATCATTTGATTGCCCAATGTCCAAATAATCCAAATGCACCGAAGATCACGCCATTAAACTTGATTGAAGTTACCGAGGAGCCATCACAAAGTACACCTGTGGTACCAGTAAATGTACTCACACGATCGATGCTCCAAAAACAAAATTATATTCTTGAGGAAAGAGACACGGCATCAATTGCCCAATCTTAGAAAAAGAAGAAAACACGAAGGAAGAGATCGCAAAAAGCACCGAAGTCAGACCCCAGTTCAAAGACCAACATAGGGATTGGTGACGACCCCGTATATATGAACGACGCTGAAGAAGATTCTAATTTAGGTGAAACCATGGAGACCAAAACGACCACTAAGATAGAAACCAACAAGGACTTTGATCTTTATGAGCCACAATGGCCAGGATCCAAGAAGAAGATAGGAACTTATCCAAACCCTATAGAGGAGATTGAGCGAGCCAAGCAAATAAGGAGTTTGGTAGAAGATACCCAAAGGGATCTAGAACCAGCACCTAGGAAGATCCAGATTACAGACACCGTGTTCCCTACGAAACAACAACCTCACCAAGACCATAGACCCTTAGCCATACCTAGTGTCATCCAAGAAGAAAGTGACTTAAATTCATGGGAAAGTGGGCGTACTCACTTCTTGATGGAAAGAATGTTTACAAAGGAACTACTTGATCCTATCGAAGAAATGGAGATCCCATCTTCCCCACGTCAAGGGACCGAAGTCCAGAAAGTGCCGTTAAACATTGCCAAATTGATGGATTTCATGTCTTCAGAAGTTAGAACCACCATCATGTCCAAACTATATAAAGACCCTGAGCTAGTCTCAGCTCTTCAAGCCTTCCTCAATGGAGAACTGAAGTTTGGGCTACCACAATTTGCACAGATGGACGGAGCTGGGGAGATGCCAATAGAGGAGGAACACTTAGATCCACAACCCAACCTAGATGAGAACCTTGTTATAGAAATACCTGTTAACAAGTTGGGACAATACTTTGAGGGTGATGAATCCAATGCGACCATACCAATCACTACTAAGGGATTAACTGTGAAGGGAATCCTTGATGGTGGCGCTGGGGTTAGCATTGTGACTAAACATTGCTGGGAAACTATGGGAAGACCTCACCTTGCGACCACAACCATAGTAGTGAAGATGGCCAATGGGTCTATTGTTAAACCTATTGGGATGCTAGAAGATCTCAAGATCAAGGTCTTTGGACATAAAATAAGGATTACCTTCATTGTTATGGATTTCTCCAAACACACTATGGCATTGGAGATGATCTTAGGACGTCCTTTCATGAGGGAAGCAAAAATGGTGCATGACTGGTCTAAAAACCATGTCTACCTACAGTTCCAAGATTCTGTCATTCGAGTGGAACTTGTGACTGGTCGAGCACATCCTCTAGGAAACAAGTTTATAATTGATCATAGATCTGACACCACAATTCACTCGGCCCCATTGCAGTATTGTTACACGTGTAAAGCGGACACTGATGTTGGGGAAGATTCTCCTTATATGGATATACTACCTGGGATAACTGAGTCGGACAATGTGGATTGGGTCCACCTAGCAGCAACCATAGACACTTGGGGAAATAGGGGGACGACCTGGGTAACACCTGAGGGGGATAAAATGCCACCACTCGTACCCTTAAATATGCTAGAAGCAATGTATATAGCTTTCGACAAGATTCATTCTAATATAACAAAGAAAACATACAAGTGAGTCCCTAAAGCTTCTTTAGCGACCATCGCTAGTACTAAAAAACAGAAGCCTTGTAAGAAACGTACCACTCGCTCCAAGAAAAGTAAGAAAATGTGGCGTTGGATTCCTAAACAACTATTGAAAGCCCAAGACTACTATCAAGGAAATGATCAAATCTGGGTGCCAAAACATAGATTGTGTTCTTACCTATCACCAGACCCATGTGAGCCCAATCCCGTAGCTCCAAAACAAATCAATGATCACGGAAAGAAAAAAATCATAGAATGCTACACACCCGTTCCAAAGCTAGTTTGGGTACCGAAGAAAGAACGATTTGTTCCACCTAGCTCAGGAAGGGGGGAGTCCCATGAAGCTTCTAGCTCCTCATGTAATGCATCCAGAGAGGTAAAAGCTTCTTCACAGCCTCCACCTACAATAGTGGACCTCCATAAAGCTACAAAGGAATCCACACCTCCCAGTGTTCAAGAATCACCTGATGAACCACTTCAAGTTCAATCTTGGGAGAGTACCTTACCACCCTTGCAACTCGATGAGGCACCTAAGGTAATAGAAAACTACTGGCAAAAATCCTCATCTATTACCAACTGGAACAATTGGTTTCAAAGGGTGACGAGCACATTTCAAACAGTATGATCTACCCAAGGAAGGGGGGAGTGTTTACTGATAGTCATCATTCACTTACTCTCCTCTCAACCTTACTCCGTGACCTCTTAATCTCCCAATCTTAGGGAATGTACATATAAAGACTTATACTCACAAAAAACAAAAATAATAAAGAGCAAGAGCAATTAGCAAACGAGTATGCACAATAAAAGTCAAAACATTGACCTAGACCTACACATTTACATCTGGTTCACTGAAACAGAAACCTATGTCATCAAACACCTTTGATCCTCAGCACTCAAGTGATGGAGGGTAGGTAAGATTAGGACGATAGGAGTGTTTCTATTTTAGAGTTGAGTGATTACCAAAGTTCTTTTTTCCCACTGATGTGCCTCCTAGAGGTATTCTTGTGTTTCATAGTGTGTACAGGAACATGTTGCTGTGGTTAGGATTTGGACCTTCATGAAATCTTTCTCTCATTCACTTTTCAAATCAGGTGCGACCATCAACACAAACAGGTGTTTCTTGTCCATTAGCATGGCCCCTTATCTTTTTTGCATCTATGATTGTCTGCTTTGATTGTGATTGGTAGCATAATATCGAGCACATTTGCTTAGTATCAAACATTTAATTCAATGTCATGGCTGGTGTTAGAGATCTTCTCTTAATACCATGGGGAATGCCTTCCTAATAATCAATGGTTACCTAGGTTCTTAATCCGATTTAGGCAGCATTGTGTGAAATGTACTAGGGCTTTCTAGTGGGCTTGACCCTATTGACCTTTAGCTTAAGTATTATAAAGGGAGTTTACGAGTGTGATGAGCCTGGGGAGGTGTAACAGTGTTATATGACCCCCCAAAGTTACAAAATAAAAATGCTGAAAATGAACAAACAAAAAATCAAAGTGTCATAATGTAAAATCTTACGCTGGAAGAGAAATCTCAGCTTGATTGGGTACTTCACTCACATGTATCGCCTATGGTACTAGAGCCCTAGAGGTTCCTAGTGTGGACGCTTTTCCTTGAAAAGAAAAAAACCCAAGGCATACAAAATAAGCACACACATCAAAATTGAATCACTGTGAAAAGACTTTGGGGGGTCAAAGAAAAGGTAATCAGTCAGGCGATGATTTCATGAGAAATTCCTTTTATCGTAGCTTAACTACAAGGTCTTCTAGGTATAGCCTCTAGTCAGCCCTCAAACATGAAATACTTGGCTCATGGTATTAATAGTCGATCTCTAGTGTCTTTCGACCGTTAAATTAGCGACCCCATACTTGTTTAATTTTTTACCTTTACATCTGTTTATGCATTTGATTATATTGCAATTTAATCTTTATTGCTAACAAATGGGTTAAAATTTTGTTACCAATCACATTGTCTGCCTACAACTGCATATGCTTTTTAATTTTATATGACAATGCAATTACTGTGCCAATGTTGTTTGATTTTGCAGTGACTGAAGAAGGCTAAGGACATTCATCTCAAATGCTCTTCCACCTCGATGAACGAGCTTCAACTCAATAGCTTCCAAGGATGGAATCTACATAAGGAAGGGGGGCATGTTAACCCTCACGGCTCATGGAAACCGTATCACCTACGACGGACGTTGTATTATTTACTTGGTAGAGTCAGGTACCGAGCTTGTCGGTGCAATAGGAAAAGGGTAAGAGTGATCGCCAATGAGAGGCGCACTCTAACTGGAACATTCAAGGGATTAGTTGGCTAAGCATGGGCGCCCAAGTGTGAATGGGGCGAGCTCATATAAAAGTCAACTAAACCTAAAATTCACTCATTCTCTCATTTGTGCAATTGAAGAGTGCTCTTGCTCCATCTCCATCTTCTTCTTCTTCATCTCCTTGTGTGTGTGTGTGTATGCGTGAGAGAGAGAGAGAGAGAGAGAGAGAGAGAGAGAGAGAGAGAGAGAGAGAGAGAGAGAGAGAGAGAGAGAGAGAGAGAGAGAGAGGGATCGACATTGCGGCGGCACGACGGCGGCGAGGCGGTTGAGCACGGCATAGCGACATCTCCCTCTTCTTCGTGGCGAGGAATCGCTCTTCTTCGCGGTGAGGAATCCTCCACGAAGCAAGCGTAGAGCGGTAGTGACACACCATTGTCATCTTTGAGCTTACTAGTTTAGGCTTGTTGTGTGCTTGGAGCCATTTGTGGCTCGCATGCGGTGTATTTGTCTGAGTTACACACTGTGTATTTGTCCTGCATGTAATTTAGGTATCAGCTCAGAAAGAAGCCGCTGCATAATCATAACTACTGTACATGGACATTATTGTGGGCCTTGGGACTGCTTGTGCATACAAAGCAACTTTTTTTTTTTTTTTTTTTGGGCCTATCTTGTTGACTGTACCAATGGAGATAAACACCTGAGGGAATGGTGTTAGCTTAGTATGATAACTATGGGCATGATACACCCCCGTCTGCTATGGGTTGACATGGTATGATATAACATCATGGTAATATAAATGGGAGGTGCTCTTGACCTTCTACTGGTTATGCCGCTTCTTTGGTAAGCTATCGGGGTCTGTCTGCTTTTCATACTATGCCAGTAAAAGATAATGATTGGTTGGAATGCTTTGGCATACATCGGCAGATAGGGGTTTTTCTGCTGTTTTTTTGGAAAGGAACTGTGTGCAGTATGGCTCTAAACTGCGATATGATCTTGTAAATGGGTTTCTTTTAAAACTGCTGCAGGGAATTACCGTCTGCATGCTTTACCTAATCTCGACATAACTCGTTTTTCTCAGAAAAATGGGGTTATTCTTGACCTTTATAATAACTGAGGCACTGTTTAATTTTGCATTACTGTGTGTTCTCACATTTCCTAGTCTCGGCATAACTGGTTCTTTTCAAAAAATGGGGTTACTCTTAGCCCTTGTAGCATGAGGCACTGGGTACTCTATATCACTGTGCGTGCGGACATTCTGAGGAAAGGATCATCATCTGTATTTGAAAATAAAGCTGGATATAACCCAACATTTTGGGTTTGCTTATGGTTTATGGAATGCTTCTCTGTTCAAACTGTTTGTGAAGGTAAGTATATGGCAGTTTTGGCTTCAACAGAAGCTCGAAAAGGGTTGTACTTCGGATAAGGATGGAAAACGGCTTCTAATGCATTGGCTGGTATTAATGAATGGCTTGTTGTCTACTTTTTGTGACTGGGAAGAACCTTCCGTATGGAGGGAGTGGTAAACTGTTGAACCACAGTTTTCGGACCCGTGTTCTAGTTTATGTTGCTTTTATAGGATGGAATATGATCCATTGCACTCTATGAAGAACCAGATCGTTATATTTTTTTTGATGGTTTACAACATTTACATTCATAGTTTGTTTCTTTTTTTGGTCGGGCTAGGCTTCAACTACTTGGCTAGCTATAAGGTTGTAACTTATAGATTACATTGGATTCCATTTGTATGATAAATACAACATCTGTTCTATACCTAGGAGATAGTATCTATGCTTATTGATAGAACCTCACTAAAATGACAGTTAAATAACTCATGAAGGATATTCTCTTTGGGGAATATGCCACTCGGATTAAAAGGAAAACTCTGTCACTTAGGTAAAAAGTAATAATTTAACTTATATACAAAAAGAATTTACTGTGGACCTAGCTTGTTTAAAGTTTAAAAAGTTTTGTAAGATGGACATGGATAACAACTCGTATGGTCCATTGATACCTGTAAAACACATCCAAGGCTAACTGAATTGTTGTCTTGTTTGGATGGATGCAGGTAAGGAGTCTATCTTATCTTGGATGGCTTTCTTTTCTTTGGCAAGCAACCTTTGTGTAATGAAATACTCACTGAGGAACGGGGAAGTTCTTTTACTACTAGTCTTACTGAAAGAGGATCTCTTTCCTACAATCATTGTACCTAAATAATTCTAATACTGAGTTATTGTTGTACATATCAGTTCATTATTCCTTGGCCAACTGTCTTTTGAATGTAAAAATTCAATTATGTCTTATTAGAGTTAAGATCTAAATAGCTACACACACATCCTATACATAAGGTTTCCTCTTTTTGGGGGAAACCGAGATGCTGGCCTAGGAAATTATCTTAGGAATGGAGCTCTAAATTGGACCCACAGTCTGTAAATCCTTCATTGGTAGACTAGTGTTAGGTGGCCCCTTTTAGACTCTTTTTCTGGTTCCCTGCTCACGGCTACCATTGTCTCTGACTTTGTCGGTTGAAGGTTTGCAGGACCAAGTATAGTTTACAATATAGACATTTTTCTAATCTTTATGTCACCTCTGTTTCAGGACTGCTCATGTTACAGAATGACAGCTCGCATGAGTACTAATCACAACCCTAAGAATCATGCAAAGATTCTTGATTAGATTAATCTTTACCTTAAAGACCATACACCAAAGAATGCCTTGGCTACTAGAGCTAGACCTTTCCTTTCTAGGAAAGCCAAATTATGTATTACATACTATGGCAAGAAAAAGTAAACCAGACCTCACCGTTTTTGCGGACTCTTGCTTTATCTCAAGGATTGGAACTTACCTCGGAGCCCCTCTCTATGGCCTCCTCTCTTGTCCTCAGATGTATTAGCAGTTTGGATGCTTCACAACTTATTTATGATTCAGCTCTTGTCTCAGATAAAAGACTATCTATCTTGCATATGTTGTCATTTAATGACTGGGTAAAAATTCTGGCTACATTGGACAAAGACCCCCTAGACGGTGTTAATTTTTTGTCCCAATATATTGCCCAACTTCTTGTCCTTGCTTCACAATATTAGCAAGAGCTTGCCCAGTTCTCCTCATCTGGAGCTGAGCTGTCAAACTTCCTTAGAAAACTCTGTGGGCTTAACCGCTCGTTTGTCTGCACCCCAAATACCCCCTCCATCCCTCCAACTGGTGGCATTTTCTATCAAGATAGTGCAGCACTAGAAGTAGTAAAAGAATTTCAAAATAACCTTTGCTCCCTCAATGATGTTAACCTCCTTGAGATGGTACCAAAAATCTCTAAAGTGTTTCATGTCTTACCAATAAGACAAATAGAAATTGAATCTCTCAGAGTTGACCATCAATTATGGGTTCTGCCTAACAAAGCCTTCCTGGCTCCTATTCTTAGTGAAACCTAGGTGTACTTGGCCAACCTTCCTGCCTCAACCGTGGAAGACTGTAAACTCAAGATTCTTAAAGGTGGGCAGTTCTTGGACAAGGGAGAACTGATTAAAGCACCCTTTAACCTTCATCTCATCGGCCACTCCAAATGCCCCTCAAATTCTTGATTGTACATACATACTAAAGGTAGCATGAAATTTGCAAAAAGCAACCCAGATTTCTACACAGAGTCCATCTGGAATATCTTCCGCCCCTATGTGCAATGTGCTTGCAGGTTTCTTGACCCCAAAGCTACCTGTGAATCAAGCATCATGTGGTTTGATCATGCAATATGGTTTATCCTCAACTATTTGGATTTGTTATTCCCAAAGAAACTAGTCGACTTTCATCTATCCCTCATCTGCTCATGGCTAGGTGGACAGGCTAAGCAGATTGTGATTGCACAAATAGCCTTTAATATCTTCCGTGGTCTTATGCATGATATTCTAAACAATAGTTTTAAGCTGAAAAAGTTGTAAGTTGGACATGGATAACAACTGATATAGTCCATTGACTCCTGTAAAACACATCCAAGGCTAACGTATCTGTTGTCTTGTTTGGATGGAAGCAGGTGAGGACTCTATCCTTTCTTGGAATTTTTTTTGGCTTGAAGCAAACGACTGTCCTTGACATCACGGGCTCTTACTACTGCTTGGGACATACTCTTTAGGTTAGCTATTGTATTTTTACACTAGAATGGGATCTCATTCTTATAGCCATGTACATAAATAATCCTAAGACTGAGTTGTCTTTGTACTAATCATTGTCTTTTGTCTAAAGCCAGCTGTCTTTTGAGCTTTAAAGTTCATTTATGTTTTATTATATAAGTAAAACAGCCACACACACACACAAACACACACAACTTTTTTTAGTTACTAAAAAAAAGAGACGAGGGTGGTTTTTACCACCTTTTAGTCCCCCCTTGGGATTGATTTTTATACTTGGCTACCACGGTATATACTGCCCCTTGGGAACACACCCCAGATAGTAGCTCCAGGCTATTGCTTAGTAGAACCAAGGCCTTACAAAGGGTTTACTAACCGGCCACGTAGAACAAGTCCCCTTATAGTGTGCATGCCTTGCCATTTAGTAAACTCTGATTTATGTATATCTTTATTACCCATCTGCAATACATCATGGCGTATCACACTCTGTATAGACACCTCTCTCTCGCACATGCTTGTAACAAACCACCGCCTGTAAAACCTAACCTCTTGTAGAGGGTGATCATAAAGGCTGCCTCACTTGCTCCTAGAATAATGTGCTAAGCCGATTGTAATGCTCAAGTGGATTCTCCTGACACGGCATGCCATAAAACCTCCAACTGTGGGACCTTCTATTTAAAGAAGGTGAGGATTGCATTGCCCGCTTAGTTAGCCTTGATTTTTTGTTTTTTTGCATGTGTATGAGAAGGTTGTAAGAGAGCCCTCTTTCCTACACACTCTGGTGCTATGGAATTGGTTGAACATGCTGCACCGTTTCAAGTTGGTAAAATACTGTGATGCCTCTATTCTACAAAAATCGTTTAAAGATCGACCTATTATGTACTTACTGAATGGAGTCCCATTTTTTGAGTATTATGTCGTTTTGAACTTAACTTATGAGGTAGGTTAAAAAAAAACCTTGCTCGTCTTTTACCTTACTAGCAGCACACACGCCAGTTCTAACAATATGACGATGTTGATAAAAGTGTTATCTCTTGGGAATATTGGATATTTTTTTAGGGAACTATTCAACATGAGGCAGCAATCTGCCAAACTGACTCTGTACTGCATAACCAGGTTATAAATGAGTTTTTTTCTACACTAGCTCAAAAATGTGGTCTCATGTTGTGGGAACCATGTACCATTATTGTTTTAAACACTTCAGTGTTTTTAGGAGCATACAGACTGATTCACTATTGTAGTTGGAACAATTGAATGTAGGTATCTCATAGGTATACTGGGTTGTTTTCCCATGAAAGTTGGGTTCACTTTCTTACCTAGCTAAGTAGGCTGCCAATCATTAGTACACTATATCACTACGCAACAACTTAAGATAGTAATTAGGATCCGACTACACGCTGTGAACTGGTGGATATTTGATGTTTTGGTTGTTGAGTTTATGCTACCCCAATCAAAAGTTGGGGCATTTTGAAGCTAGGATTGATACACAGGCCAAGCAGGCTGCTAAAATGGTTTTTTTAGTTGATTGTGTTCTGTGCAACTTATAGGAATGTGCTACTAAGATATCGAAAAAGGTTTTTTTTATGATATTGAGTTCTGTCCGAATTATGGAATGGATACTACATTCAGTTTTTAGGTTTTAATTAAAGTGAAAAATAGAGGCATGGTACCTCATTCACTTAATTGGTTTTTGTAAATTCTTAGAAGTTAAAGGCTCTTTTTTCCAAAAAAATGGGACTAAATTGGGGGGACAGACACTTGGATCAAAAGGGGCGGTGGCCTTCTGATCAGAATTGTATATATCTAAATACTTAAGTTTTTTTTTTAAATTGGGTACATAATAGCCTTATCTATAACTTCAATAAAACATAGATCGTAAAGGAGTGATGACCTTTTTTGATCAAAGCCGCACGTGAAAGCCAAGCTTGTACAATGAGGACATGGCGATATTTTTAGGATCGGACACGTCTAGGTTCAAAGGCAAGCGCCCTGATGAGCTAAGGTTTTTCCCCTTCTTGTATGCGGGAAAACGACCCTTCGTCCTCATGCAATGTTGTTCCCTTTTCTCCACGCCATGGCTTGTTAGTTTCAAGATTGTTCTGTTTTAGAAGGGGTGTCTTCCTAGCAATAAAGACAATATAAATTGGCAGGCTTGGGATAAGTGCCTCATATATACGTCATCTCTCACATATTATATTTCACGATATCAAGAAGTGATCCTCAACCTTGATAACCTCAACAACAACCATAAAATAAAAGACATCTTCTCATGATGAAGAAGCTACAAAGAAGGCTACTGACCCTTGAGGTTATTTGTCTATAGTAGATTTGCCAAGGCAAAGAAGGGTACCTTGTGCTTTAAGTGCCTTTTTCAAAAAGTATACCAAGTGGAATTATCCTTTGAATAGAAGCACAGAGCAGGAAAAGGCCAAGAGCAATGACAAGAAGGAGGTAGATAAAGGTAAGAGAAAAAGCAAGAGCAAGACCCTACACAATGTTGTGTTACTTCAGCTAAATCAATCTTCTAAGTCTGCTCAAAGGAAGTCTCACTCCAACGAAGCACACAAGTGCTTGCATATACTTCAATATGGCAATCGTGAGTGGGTCCACATGATTTAGTATGCCTTCATGGCTACATTAATGGGTATAAGATGCTCATTCTCATTGAGGATGGGGTAATCCATAATTTTCTCAATTATGCTTTGGTGAAGCTATTGAAGCTTCCATAGAAAGTACACACAATTACAAAGTGTCTCTTATGCAAGGGGAAGGCTTAGATGTTTGGGACACTATGGTAAAGAATGTGTCACTAGAATTCCATGGCCATCCTATGAGGATCAACTTTCAAGTTATGAACATCTCAAGAGCTGGCGTCATTCTTAAGCATGAGTGGTTGTATAGCTTAAGACTTACTTTGAAGCATAGTTATCAACCAAACACTCTCTAGTTTGAAGGTGATGGTAACAATGTTTTACTTTTTAAAGAATGATGTCTCCATTATCTAATTATATGTACACGGTACAATCGAATTGCAATTACTGCAGAAAGCAAATGAATTAGAGAATATTTATTTGTGCTACTTCTTGTTTAGCTTCTCTGTACACACAGAGAAAAAGTATGATTTTATTTTTAAATGTGAGCATCTTAATCAAGTTTTGCAAGAATTTTAAGATGTTTTTCCAAAGGATTTACCTTTGGGTTTATCTCCAGAGAGGAAAAACAACATAGTATAGATGTGTAGCCAAACAACAAACCTATTAGCAAACTAGCCTATTGACTTAATCAAAGTGAAGCTAAAGAGTTGGAACACCAACTAGCTGAGTATATTAGTAAAGATTTCATTAGACATAGTTCTTTTGCATTGGCATCTCTAGTGCTTTTGGTGAGGAAGAAGGACCGTTCTATGCACATATGTGTAGACTATCAAGGTCTAAACAAAGTTATCATTAAGAATAAGTATCCTATTCTTATAGTTGATGAGATTTTTGATCAACTCCCTGGGTCAAGCGTCATTCCTAAAAAAGCTTTCCAAACAAGGTTTGTATATTTTGAGTTTCTTGTTCTTCTCTTTGTGTTGACAATTTTCCAGCATTTTTTATGACACTAATGGACACAGTTCTATGGCCTTAATGGGTAAATTTATAGTTGTTTTTAAATGTCATACTTATTTACAAGCATTCTAAGGAAGAAAATTTAGATAATCTATGATGGGTTTTTGATTTGCTGACGTAGCCTATTGAAGAGAAAATGCACTTTTATGCAAATAGAGGTGCGATATCTTGGCCATATATTTTTGTTGAGAGTCTTAGGATGTATCCTAGTAATGTCGAGGCTATTTTGAAATGGCCTTCTTAGAAGAGCCTCAAATTATTTTGGGCATGGGGGATTGGCTATTATCACAAATTCATTCAGAATTATACAAAGATACCTGTGCCTATGACTGACTAGTTGAAGAGTCAAGGTTGCCAATTGAATTGGCAAGAAGAACAATAGAGTAGTTTTGATAAACTTAAGACAAATTTAGCTACAACTCCCCTATTGAACATCGTCGGTCCTGCTGTGTGTTGTTCACCACCTCTCATGAAACATCCTTTCTGATTTCCAAATTAGATGTAAATCCTCCATTGACAAGAAAGGCTTTGCATGCAAGTTTTTAGTAGCATAATGGAGAGCTTGGATTCTAGTCAAAGATTGGAGATGCTTTATCATCATAAGAGAGGCTAGTTGCCAATTCACTTGGCGGTTTTGTTGATTGCAAGAGTCTCATAGAGATCACATAGAGTATCAAGCTTCCAATCGTGTGTGAGAGGCTGAACAAAAGTGCTACCTTCTACTACCGATGACTTTGATGCACCACCCAGTTGGCATTCGGCATATGCAGCCCATTATACAATGTTTTGAAAGTCTGAAATGCCGTAGCCCTCCTCTAGTGCCACCACCTCAAGCGTCTTGCAAAATATGGAACATTTTACAATGCCGCTAGCACGTAGGGAAAAATTTCAGACCTTGACCATGCCTTAGCTTTGTAGTTGTGATAACATTTTAGAATGCTCTTGCTACTGCACAGAGTTATTGCGGACACAATCGACCTGCAACGGCAAACGACGAGTGTCTTGAGATGCTACACCCATCGCCAACACCTTGCTTTGATACCACTTGTAAGGATCATCGGCTATGTTGGGCTGGCATAGCTTTGCCATGGGAGGAAGTGCGAGCAAGAAGAAGACCAAGTAGGAATGACAAAGAGAGTGAGATCGACCAAAATCACATGCTATTGTATTATTCTTGTCTTTGAGTGTTTTTCACATTTATAGAACTAGACTTACCACTCCTTTTACCATACAAACTCTAGACAAAGAGTGGAGTGTGTCTATCTGTGTCTGTCTACCATAAGAACAGTTCGCACATGGGTTAGATGAGGCTTGAAACCTAACAATAATGATCTTTTTTGGTTTTTGTCTACAAGTGTGGTCTATTGTTTTTTATGTAGATTTTTTCTCTTGATGGAACAATGATCATTTGTGTTTCCTTAACATTTTCTTTTTCTAGAATTAGGTCTCCCAATCTTAAAAAAATAAAAATTCTTTTAAAACATCTCGAGTGCATAAGTGAAAGGTGAGTTTAGGAAATGAAAAGACCATAGAGGTGGAAAGTAAAAAGACTTTTTGTGTGCATATAAATAGAGGTGGTTGAATGCACTTACACATTTGTGCCAATCTTTTTAATTTCTTTCCTCTAGCGTTTTCAAGCCATTAGAGCCATTAGGAAAGCTTTTTATTTTGTTCAAAGCCATTAGGAATACCTTTTATTTTTTTAATAGAAGTATGGCCTATTGTGATCTACTTGTCTTGATCAAACAATGATCTCTTGTGTTTTCTTAATGTTTATTTCTCTAGAACAATCGGTTATTGCAATCTACTTGCCCATTTTTTCTCTAATATGTGGTCTATAACATTTCTTCCATGTACTTTGTTCTAATTTTGCATTTATTTTATGTATTGTACTTCGATTTTGAGTTTTTTGAGATTTACTTCAATTAGTGTTATATTGTTTCTTTCAATCATCGTCTCTCTATCTAGCTCTTCCCTCTTTGCTCTTCTTATCTCTATCTGCATCTCTCCATCTCTATCTTTATATCTCTCATGTTCTCTCTCTATGTCTTTAAACCAATCTATCTTTTGGTTTATCTCTATCTACCTACCTCTCATGTTCTCTTTTTGCTTGTATCTCTCTCTAGCTACATCTCAATGTTCATCTGTCTATCCATATCTCATTTCTCCCACAAAATATTTATGTTTTGTGGTAAAATAAAATGCACATGTGTCACTTTATTAATAATGGAAAGTGAGGCAAAAATTATATGCCTCTATGTCTAGGTATTTATATTACCTCTCTCTCTCTCTCTCTCTCTACATTTGTTATCTCTTTATGTCTGTCTATATCTTTATACCTCTCTTTCTCTCTATGTGTCCCTCTATGCTCAATCTGTATCATCTCTTTGCCTCTCATCATTTCATCTACAACGATTTTCTCTATCTCTCACTATTCACCTCTCTACCTATATTTGTCCACATCTTTCTTGTCGCTTGATCTCTTTCGTGTATACTTGAGCACTTTTTCTTATTCTGATTTCATTTGTACTTTTATGAGTTTGTGTGCATAAGTATATGTATGTGTGCCAAACTTGCCTTGAAATATATAGCTTATGTAGTTTATTTTCTAAAGAGACTCTTTCTTCCTCTTTACCTAGAGAAATCTCTTTTTTCTTTGAAATGAGCTGCATTTTCCCGTTGTCGCTTACATGTCCAGTTTGCTATCAAAACCACATTACCACATGAGCTTGCATTACATTTTCACACTCAAAACAACGAGTAAGAAATACATTATTGATAGAGACATCTACATGCTTTGAGGTATGTGCACAATGCATCATGCATTATTATAACGTTCCATTTTCACATCACAAAGTCAAACTTTTGTCTACTAAGCAGTGTCCATATGCTATAATTTTTTCTCTAATCCATTCCATGTGCTGATGTATGAGGTCTGCGCTTTCACTAACTTTCTTCACCTCACATAAAACCACTCAAAAATTGAATGAAAAACCTCCCCTCAACTTAATGCAAGCTCCAAATGTCTCGAACTACAAGCCCTTGTCTACCTGTACATTACGTAGTGAGTTGAGTTGATCAAGGCTCGGAATCACACTATGTAGTGAGTTGAGTAGATCAAGTTTTGGAATCACACTTGATGGCTACCAAAAGACACAAGAAGAACCATCAAAAACACAAAAAACTCCAACCACAAAAGGCCTCTCCCAAAACATTACAAAAGCTTCACCAAACTCCACTCCCTTTGGTGTAGCCTCAACCCTAATGGCACTGATACAAGGTCAGATAGTCTTGCCAAACGCCACACCTTCTTCCCTCAATTCCTTGCACACACATACATGGAAACCTCAAGACTTCCATAAATTCTCCCAAATGCAAAATTGAAGAGAAGAAACCCTCCACGTTCTCGAAAACAGGACCCATTCAAGTCAAGACTGCATGGATGAGTCCCAATTTAGCAACCTCAATTGCTGGAGAAGGAGATAACATCACAATTGCATGCAAGTAAAGAACAAAATGGCCCTCGACACAAGAAGAGCAAAAATATTCATATAGGCCAAAATATGTAAAAATGTTCCAAGGAAGAAAAGAAATACACCTCAAGCACCACAAGCAATTTTGGTGGAAGACGACAATGATGAGATGGTTGCTAAAGAATATGAAATTCACAAATCTGGGAAATTCAAAGAGTCCCTAGAGGAAGTAGAGTACAATGTCAAGGAAGTCTGGATGGGCAAGCTGAAAAATGCAAAAGAAGATTTAAAACATGGGTATGTGCACTGCATCACAATCATTTTAGCGTATCAGGATTTGGAATGGAAATGAGGCAGGGCAAGGTTGAGGGGAAAAAGCCCACTACATCTGGTTTTGCAATGATAATGTGGACCACACATGGCAAATCTACAATATGATTAATCTCCCAATGCCCACAAAGAGTGCCAAACACATGGCCCGTGAAGAAAGTGACAAATCTAGCTACAGGGGAATTGAAGATATTAGAGGAAGGAGGATTAAAGGTTCAAAAGTGGTTGGTGATTGAGTCGACAAGCATGCGGTATTGTCAAGGTATCCCTCCCACTATCACTAATTGAAGAGTGTCTAATGTATATGGAGGCAAAGATGCAAAGACTTTGTCAATCGGCAAGCAGCGCAAGGATGGCCGTATCTTGCATGCAAACACATTTACTACAATTTTTTGTGTATCTTTGGATTAGATGTAACCACAACATGTTTATCCATGGATGTAAGTTCACAAATGAGAACCTTTCCTGAATGCTCATCACACATTATAGGTTGCACAAGATCTAGGGATTTAAAAAGGAAATTTCAAGAAAGATCAATGCTCTTTGCGATTTGTAAATTTCTTGATTATTGTAATTTTTTTGGACTCTTGATGGCGACTTTCTCATTTAAATCACCATTCAAAAAACTAGTCTCTATATCCAACTCATGTACATTATGAGCTACCAATGCACAAATGATACTAATGATATTCATACAACAAGTGGGAGCAAAAGCCTCATCAAAATCAATGCCCTTCTCTTGAGCATAGCCTTTTGCCACAAGTCTAGCCTTATAGTGATCGATACTACCATCAAGCTTACATTTCAACTTGAGACCACACTTAGTACTAATGGCCTTTTTGCCAAGACGTGAGCGTGGATGTGAGTCACACAAACAACATGTGCCATTCTTCAATAGCATCATACTGAGATTGTATTGCAACCAACCAAAACTTTGAATATGGTGCTTCCAAAGGCTCTCTTGTCATACATACTAGACACAACCAAAACACAAAATATGACAATTTGATGCATGAGAGACATGCTTGAAACCTGAACAAGTATAACTAGCTAAAGGTACACCCAACTTACAGTCACGCAAGGTTTCCACCAGCCCTCTTGGCATACCTCTAGCTTACTCATTTTCAGCCATGTCCTCATTAGTTACATCCTATAAATCTACATAAAAAATGGCTGATCTATAAAATAATTTGAAACATACATGGGTTGCACATGTGCCTCATTGGAACTAATATTCGTACTCCCACCATTGAATAGAGGTTTCCACCAGCCCTCTTGGCATACCTCTAGCTTACTCATTTTCAGCCATGTCCTCATTAGCTACATCCTATAAATCTACATAAAAAATGGCTGATCTATAACATAATTTGAAACATACATGGGTTGCACATGTGCCTCATTGGGACTAATATTCGTACTCCCACCATTGAATAGAGGGAGAAAAATATCATATAAAATTTTCCATCTTGTATTTATCTCTTTGATACACACTAACAAGGGCTATACTGCATCTTCCACAAAAATAGCATCTTGACTAATCAAGATATGCTTTGTTTGCATGGATACAATCTGTAACGTTTTTTTCTAAATTGTAATAAACAAAAATACACTTCATAGCATTAAAGCATAAGAGAAGTAACCAAATACACGTGAATGACCAATGGATGGCTTCTTGCCATGCCAAGCCTCATAATAGTGATAAACTGCAACGCTTTAGTGGGACACCTATTTACTATAAATACGAAAAATGATGGACTCAAGACAAAACACATGTGGAAGAACTAGCAATTGTGGGGTAGTCCTACTACCTACATCAATCTCCACTAGCTATGGTAATTTCTTGCTAACCATAAGAGTTAATTGTGCAAAGAAAGAGAGGCGTGGGAGGTACATAGTTAAAATTAGTGACACATGCAAGGTAGAGTGCAAAAAAAAAACGCAAAGTAGCACAACGAGCGTAAAACCAAGAGCAAGAGAACTCTGCAACAACAATTTTGCATGGGAGTGAGAGCACACTGATGTTGCAATCCTGCCACCTTGTTCCTTGCAACTCACTCCAAGGCGGTGACCAAGGCATTGTCCTTGGCATCCTTGGTAATGAGTCTATGAAGGATTTTTTGGCATCATTGAACACGTGCAAGGGATAAGAGTTTGTTTGAAATCAAGACTTCTTAGGTCACCCATCTGAGTAGCGTTCTAGCCCAAGAGTGCTAAACTGCCACAAGGGAAATAACCATTGTGTTAAAAATCTATGTTGTCTAAATCTCCAAAAGAATGTGGATTGCACCCCTAACCCCTAACCACTAGTTTTCACCTTCAAAACAATATTTCACTTGCACAACATCCGTTTTGATACATCGACGTACACACATGCTTCTTAAGAAGCTCCAACACATACGACACACCCAAAACCTCTATTCCACACCGCAAACACACACAATCCTCTCTCTCTCTCTCTCTCTCTCTCACACACACACACACACACACACACACACACACACACACACACACACACACACACACACACACACACACACACACACACACACACACACACACACACACACACTCTTTGCACACACAGACCTCGGTTTAGGGTTGCACTCAACCACACAGACATCGGTAACACCATGCAAAGCACACAAGCAAAAAAGAAAGGAGAGGGGGGGGGGGGGGAATCGACACCAAGAAGGGGGGGAATGGCGAGCTTCTTCTTGCAAAAGCTTACAGAGCCACCATGGCTTACACAAAGCAATCCTCTTCTTCACCTGTTCAAAAAATCTCCTTGACAAAAATCCCTTTACAACTCTTAAAAAAGCCCTCTTATGGAGAGTTGTACTTTTATCAAAAAAATAAAAAGGTGGTCTTTTTTTTCATGCAGCTCAAGGGAGCCTCTTTCTTCGAATTGGGACCTCATTTCACACACTTGGGCATACCATTTTAGTACACTTGATAGGGTGCCGACACCTCAACACTCTTTCTCCACTTTCTTGAGCCTTGGGGGATTTCACGGTGCCGTGACAACCCCTAAGGCACACATGCTCCTCAATAAAAGAATTTATCATTGAGAGGCACGATAAAAACGGCCATTTGGTTAGTGCCACATCATCATCATCTCCTCGGGCCACCATCCACCACAAGGCCGCCAGAAACGCCACCGATTGACATAACCATTAGGAATTTTTGGAGGTCTTTTGGAGGGCCTTTTGGTAGAGAGAGAAAAAAGAGTTCCTCCAATGAGAGAAGGGCCAACATTACATAGAAAAAAAGTTGATATTTAAAAAAATATAAAAAAGGTATCACCCACTTATTCAGTGATTGAACGGTCCTTGAAAACGGTCACCTTTTCATTAAATGCGAGTGTCTTTTTCACGAGGTCAGCACCGCTCATTCAATATGGCTTTTGTCATCATTGAAATGATAAAAAATCACAAAATTGTCAACTAGTGTCATAATTTGAAGATTTTGACACCACGAACGTGTCTAGAACGCCCAAAGACCTAAAAATCAAATGTCTACTTGTCCCGTTGTTCTGACACCTGGAGAGGGAGAAATTTTCAAAAAACCCTTACAAAGGGGTTTTTGACGAGCGGCGCTAATTATTTGAAAAAGGGCCTCTGCGCCGTTTGCAAATTTTGACAAGAGCCGTATTGAATGAGCGGCATGACCTCGTGAAAAAGACACTTGCATTTATTGAACAGGTGACCGTTTTCAAGGAACGCTGAAAAGTTAGGTTTAGTTTTGAGAGTATCTAGTTGTCCTTTTGGACGTACTCAATAAGTGCAAAGGCATTTTAAGATAATTTTCTAGACAGAGAAATAGAATTTCTTAGAAGACCCTCCAAATGACCTTGCGAATCTTCTAATGTGCCCTCAGGTAGCGCCCGTGCATGGCCACGCGACGGTTGCCATAGCCAGAGATCCCAAAGCTCTCTCTCTCTCTCTCTCTCTCTCTCAATTGTGATGCACTTAGTGGCGTGCACTCATGGCCCTTATACCGTGTGCCTCTAGGCTTAGAATCCGCATATGGGATATATTGGCAGACACTGGTAGCCTCCTGTTGTTGCTGCACCCCTTAGAACTGCAAAAAACGACCCCAACATTTTCAAAGAAAATTCTTATTTTCCACCAACTTTAGATCCTTGCTATCTGATGCTCATGGATCCAGAGATCGGGTCGTAAAGCTCACTTGAAACCTCACATTGCGAGCCTAGAGTCCCCCCGTCTCCATTGCATTTCGACCTTACAGGGTCCGCAAACCGAGTCAACCAAAATTAGGAAAAACCAATTGGCATTGCACCGCTAGTGCAACCAAAGTTGGTTCGAGCCAAAAAGTGGCTATGAAAGGCTATGGGTGCTTAAAGGTGTGGGACCAAGTGCTAAAGCTGGTATGTAAGGCCTCGACAGGAAAAAAAAAGCGGGAATGTATACCTGATGCGATTTCTTAGTCCAAAGGAACTTCAAAAGACCAATTGGGATGGGAGATCCAAGTGTCTGAAGTGCTGAGCTAGTACCCTGAGGATGTGGTGTTCCAAGTTCTCTAGAAGTTGGTCTAGACGGCTCATCAAACGGAGCCACAATGTGAAAGATATTGAAGTTCAAAGCTAGAAGGCTTGCAGATCCCCAACGGATAGGGCAGACATGGGCATATGGCCATAGCTGATGTCAGTGAATAGTGTAAGGTTTCCAGTTTCTGAAACCTTAAAGGTTGTATAAAGCTTAATCAAACTGATATGATTATTGAAAAAGCAATGTAGAATTGTCCGACCATGGCAAATATTGGTATTTTTGGAATCTTAAGCACAGCAAACCCCGGGCTAGAAATTTTCAGATTTAAATTCGGACAAAAACTGACCCTGCTAGTCTTTCCGGAAGATTCAATGTAAATTAGATTATTAAGAAAAATTGAAGGGTTGCAGTAATCATTTAAGCATAGACTTTAATAAAGGCCTCCCATATATTACCAGATATTTACAAGATATTTACCAATTAAGCAAAAATAGGTCAAATTATAGAAGAATTGACATTTTAAAAGCTGGTATAAATAGGACCCCTTGCTTCACAAATTGGCGAGACTGGGAGCCTTGATACTCTCTCTCTCATCTAGAGAGAACACTGCACAGAAATCATTAGAGATTAATCTCTAATTGATTAACCTAAATGGTAATTAATCTAATCTTTCTTAATTAACAAGGTTAGATTAAGCTATTTTGTTAATAAATCAAAGATTAGGCCTATGTATACTCATAAACCCTCTCTTAATTAATTATTCTCTGCTGATTGTTGTAATTACGCTTGGTAATGTTAAGCTAATTAATTATCCTATCATATTAGGGCTTAAATTAGCCAAATTAACCATGAATTAATGGAAAATATATTAATTAAGCTTAGATTAAAATTAGGTAATTATCAGATCTGCATTAGACAGTCATTAAGCTAAGAAAATTATCCTATAAATTTTTGAGTAATTTTCCTAATTAATTAGGCAAAATTACAGTATTTTTTAGAGAAAATTAAAGGGGAAAATAATCAAAATGATCCCAAATGTTTTGATTTATTTATCAGTGGTTAATTATGTGTTAAGGAAATCATGATAATTAGGAGAGGCTCAAATAATTAATCTAGCTAATTACTTTAGCAAAAATACTCTATTTTTAGAACTAATTAAATGAGGAAAATTAGTAAACTGATTTGAAATGCTGTGAGTTATTGATCAGTGATTAATTAGATGTTAAGGAACCCATGATAATTAGGGGAAAGTCAGATAATTAATTTAGCTAATTACTTTAGCAGAAATACTCTTTTTTTAGGACTAATTAAATAGGGGAAATTAGTAAAATGATTTCAAATGCTGTGGGTTATTTGTCAGTGGTTAATTAGGTGTTAAGAAACCTGTAATAATTAGGAGAAACTCAAATAATTTAGCTAGCTAATTACTTTAGCAGAAATACTATGTTAGTAGGACTAATTAAATAGGAGAAATTAGTAAACTGATTTTAAATGCTTTGAGTTATTTATCAGTGGTTACGTAGGTGTTTAAAAACCCGTGATAATTAGTAGAATCTCAGATAAATAATCTAGATAATTACTTTAGTAGAAATACTCTTTTTTTAGAACTAATTAAATAGGGGAAATTAGTAAGCTAATTTTAAATGCTTTGAGCTATTTATTAGTGGTTAATTAGGTGTTAAGAAACCCGTGATAATTAGGGGAAGTTCAGATAATTAATTTAACTAATTACTTTAGCAGAAATACTCTGTTTTTTGAAAATTTAAATAGGGAAAATTATCAAATAGATATAAATTGAATTGAGTTATTTATCAGAGGTTAATTAGATGTTAGAAAACTTGTGGTAATTAGGGAAATCTCAAATGAGTAATCTAGCTAATTACTTTAGCAAAGATACTCTATTTTTTGGACAATTTAAATAGGAGAAATTTGCAAATAGATTCAAATTGTATTGAGTTATTTATCAGAGGATAATTAGAGATTAAAAAACTTGTGATAATTAGAAAAAGCTCAAATGAGTAATCTAGCTAATTACTTTAGGAAAAATACTCTGTTTTTTGGACAATTTAAATAAGGGAAATTAGCAAATATATTCAAATTGAATTGAGTTATTTATCAAAGGTTAATTAGATATTGAAAAATCTGTGATAATTAGGATAAGCTTAAATGAGTAATCTAGCTAATTACTTTAGCAGAAATACTCTGTTTTCTGAACAATTTAAACAGAGGAAATTAGCAAATAGACTCAAATTGCATTGAGCAATTTATCAGAGGTTAATTAGATATTAGAAGACCCATGATAATTAGGAAAAGTACAAATGAGTAATCTACCTAATTTACTTTAGCTGAAATACCCTGTTTTTAAGACAAATTAAATAGGGAAAATTAGCAAATAGATTCAAATTGAATTGAGCTATTTATTAGAGGTGAATTAGACCTTGGGAAACTAGTGATAAGTATGTTGTCATCAGATAATTAGTTTAACTAAATATCCCAGTAAAATTACATTAGTTTTAGGGGAAAATAAAAGGGGGAATATAGTAAATTAACCCAAAAACCTTTGACATAAATATCAGAGGAAGAACACACCTTGAGGAATCCATGATAAATATCCCAACCTTAGATAAATAGTTTAGGTATGTATCTTCAATAAAAGTAACCAATTTTGCGTATAAAATAGACAAGGGAAATTAGTAAACAAATTTATCTAATTACCAAATAAATACCTCAGGTTTGAAATCACTATTGAAGTGTGGGAAAATTACCTCAGCATAAATGGACGGTATAATAAATTACTATCAATAAAATTTTACCAAATTTAGACCATAAGTATAGGAGGAAAGGGTTATTAATCAAATTTATGAAAATTACTAAAGATAGAACATATTCAATTACAATTTAGGGAGAGTAACCCATTAGCGGATAGAAATTTATAATTTACTACCGTTAAAATGTAAGATAGACTAAGGAGAAACCTAGTTAAAGGACTTCCCAAATTAAATGGTAACTATGGGAAATTACTTATAGCATAAATAAGTTACAGGAGGAATATCTCATCAAATTGACTATCAACGATACCTACTTACTCCAAAAACCCTTAATTTTAGGTAAAAAAGGAAAAAGAAGATTATTCAATTAAACTTCTAATCGCTTAAGTCTTTTTATAAGGTTGCCGACATGGCTCCAAAGAGAACCAGGGGAAATCCTCTTACCGAGGAAGAGGATGTTAGCAACAAAAGAAACAAGGCTACTAATGACCATGAGGCTGGGCCTAGCCATAGGCCAACGGAGGAAAGTCTACGGGCTCCCGCCCCACAGCACATGGACGAGCAGTCCCAGGTGGATTTCTATTTTCTTCATTTAAAATCTTTTAAAGTTCATTTTTAAGTTAGCATTGCATACGTAAGGTTAGGAAGGATAAACTGGCTGAAAACGGAAGGTAAATTCCAACGTGCATTTGTTTATAATGTAAGAAAGAATTGTTTGGGTTAAAACTGGTTGAAATAGGAAAGATATGATCGATCATCCTTAAGACAGCTTGTCTCAAGACACCTCCGACTCCTTAGTATAAATTGATGATAATGATTGGCTTTCTAGCCACGGATAAGTCGGTTACCCCCATGAACGATGAGTTTCTACTCCGTGTCATGTCTTGATGTTTCTACATAAGTTAGGATACCGTTTTTTAATCCTAGGGGAGCCGCCCGGTTGTATGGGCAACTGGTTTGGTGTATGGGCACCCGGAACCTTGGGTGGGGGTTTATCCACTCCGGATTTGAATAAGGAATGGGTGCCATTTTTCACCCTTAGGTGGTCTTGAGACAAGAAGAGTACCGGTCATGGTTATTATGGACAATGTTTTGATTGACAATACCCCTGTCTCAAGTTTAAAGATGTCTGTTTTCTAAAAGAATGCTTTCAATGTTGTCTTCAAGGAATTACTGTGATGGAACGTTAAAAGAAACCATGATTTTAAATGTTAAAACAATGTGATAGTGAGATAAATGAATCTTGTGTGAGTGCGGGGGGTGGTAAGTGGGGATTGACTAAGGTTGTCAATCATGGACGGGTGGACCTGATTAGTCAGGTAACTATCCATCCCTGCGCACTAAAACGTTTAGAAAACTTCTTTACTTGGAAGAGGAGTCCACCAGCGGCTGTGCCCTCACATCTGTTAGGGGGAAAAAAGAGTTGGTTGAGGATACCTTAGCTCAATTGTGGCAGTTATAGGGCCGAAATAGTTTTTTTGACTTTTACTACGTTGTCCCGTTTTCGCTGCGAGACAGGACTAGGTCTTCTTCTAAGGCTATAGACCCAAGCCATTGTCAATGGGTAAAGGTCTATTCCTTGGATTTTTCTTGTTTAGAGACTCTTTTTTAGACCTAGAGACCTGTCAAGGATCCCATTCCGATTTTGGTGTCGGCGGGTTGGGGACTTTACAAATAGGGTTGAAAAGCTCAAGTTGTGGAGCATGCCAATCTTCTTGGATTGTCAATCGGAGCTCTAGAGGGAAAGTTATGGCTAGTTGAATGTTTGCCAGGGGCAAGTTATGGGCCAACTTACTTGCATTAGGAAGCATGCCTGCTGAGAGATTTTAGGCCTCGACAAAGTTTTGGAATGTCATGTACACTATATGGGGATATCCAAAATTGACAGCTTGTGAAATGGAATCAAGAGGGCCGAGATATTAAAATTAGAAATTTGGGCCAAAGGGCGGCAAGGTAATGCCAGTTGTTTTTTTTTTTTTTTTTGGTCATTTTGGTAGCCTCAATTGGTGGGCTTAGAAGCCTTGAAATGGAGCAAGGGTACGGGAGTTTGAAGCGGGAAAAGTGATCTTTCACTTGGTCTTTAAAAGAAGGAAATTGGACCCTTGAGCAAGGAATGACCATTCAAGGAAGCTGGCACATGAAGAAGTTTTTTACAATCATTTTGGTAAAGTTTTTTGATCCACAAAGAGGTGCTTCAAGGTGAGCGTGCCATGTGGCTTTGGGAGAAATCCCATATGCCAAACCGGGGGTGGGAATGCCACCCTTCATGTATTGCAGCGAGTGCTCACCTTAGGTAACAAAGCATGGAGAGAGGGGAGCTCCCCAACACCTGGCTATGGCGTCCGTTCTTGGTGGCCCTTTGGGCGCTGCATGCATACGCGCCAACCGATGGTGGAATTTCTGGTGGCCTTTGGGCGGCGGTGGTCCATGAGGATGTTGACAATGTGGTGGTTTTGTTGGGGGCCATGCCCGCGTGCCTCTAAAGTCCAACCCTTTTATTGAAGGGAAGTGTGCACCAAAAAGGGTTGTCACGGTGCCATGACAACCAAAAATGGGCTCAAGCAGATGACTCTCAGTTGGTAAAGGGAGAGAGAGTGTATTGAGGTATCTGTACTCTATCCAAAGTGCTAAAATGGTTGTCAAATGAGTCCCAATTCAAAAAAAAGAGGCTCCCTTGAGTTGAACGGGCAAAAAAACACACTTTTTTTTGCTTTTGTTTAGAAAATAGAGCTCCCAATAAGAGAGCTTTTCATAGTTTTGTAAAGCGCTTTTTGCCAAGCAGTTTTTAGAGCAAGTAAAGAGAAGCTTTGCTCTGTGTAAGCCATGGGATCTTTGTAAGCTTTTTGCAAGGAGAAGTTTGACTTCCCCCCCTCTCGGTGTCAATTCTGCGCTCCCTCTCCGTTCTTTTGCTCATATGTTTTGCTTCTGTTACTGATATCTGTGTGTTTGAGTAAAACCCCGAACTGAGGTCCGTGTATGCAAAGTGTGTGTGAGAGAGGTTTGTGTGTGTTAGCGGTGTGGAATTGACGTGTTGGGTATGTGACATGGGTTGAGCTTCCCATGAAGCGTGTGTGTGCATTTGTGTGTCAAAAAGAGCATGTGCTAGTAAGATTGTGTGGATTCTAAAGGTGAACCTAATGGATTGGGCTGCTGTGTTTACCTTGGGCTATAAGAGGCTTAGATTTTGTGTTCCATGTGTGAACCCCCTTCCTCCTTTTCATCGCTGTCTTTTGGCACAAACTTCCAACTGCAATATCTTGGCCCTTGTGAATCCATTTTACGAGCCATCAATCCTTGGTAGCCCCATACAATGCACACTACATTCTACAACTTGGTCGAGGCCCAAAATCTCCAATTAGACAGACTTTACATGCAGGTAAGTTGGCCCATAAATGGACCCTGACAATATTTCAACTCGCCATAACTTTCTCTCTAGAGCTTCGATTAACAATCCGGAAAGACTGACATTCTCCACAACTTGAGATCTTCAACCCTATCCACTGGCATAATCTCTGGCCATCTATCCCTAGCTGCCTTGTCCATCTGGGATCTCCAAAGCCTTCCAGATTGAAACCATCATAACTTTGGCATGAGGGCTCTGTTTGAGCAGCCATTTGGACTGGCTTGTAGAGCACCTTAAACTCCACATTTTCAAGCATAAATTTGGCACTTTGGACACCTGTACCTAACAACTCAATTAGGCCTTCTTGGAGCCTTCTTGGCCTAAAAAACCTCATCAACCATACATTCCCGCTGGTCCCTGCATACCCAGGCTCTTCATACATGCTTTAGCACACTTGGTCCTACACCTGTAGGAACCCATAGCACTATATAGAATGCTTTATATATCGGAGAAACTTTGGTTGTACCATCATTTCCCACCCTTGTGTTGAACACTCATGTTCAACACGAGGGTGGGTTGAACACGTGTTCAACCAAAAGCAGCTTTATTGAACTAGGAAAACTTCAATACTCTGCTAGCACTTAAGCACACTAGAAAAAGCCCAGCCATATGTACAATATGTACAACATTGTATGTCCATTACACTCAAGCCACTTTAAGTGGGTTTCCCAACCCCTGTGGGTACAATCTGATTCACATTAGGTACCAAATCTTTGTAGAAGTAGAGCTGAAGCCACATCCCATTCACCTTGTTTCTAAGAAGCTTACCACTTGACCGTGCCAGTTGATAGGTCCCATTTGCAAAAGCTTTTTGTACCCATACATGCCCATTCACTTCTTCTTGAACTTTTTTCGGAAAGTAAAATCCAAGTAGCTCTCATACTTCATCACCAAGTCTCCTTCCTATATCTTCTTATCTGGCAAGCTTTGGTTGAACTTAGTAATCTGCTTCTCTCACTGCTTTAGATAATAGTTTGCTTCTAGCTCCCTGATCATCTGCAAAGTTTTTAGATTGACAATTTGATCCCGTAGCATCTCCTGCTGTGTGGCATTGACTCGCCACATCCCCTTCAAAGCACCTAGATGTGTATGTACTAGCAACACTGCCTCCTTACATAAACCAATTCAAACGGAGTGAAATTGGTAGCTACCTTGTATGACGTTCCATTGACACTCTCTACTAGACCATTGCATTGGGTCAAAGAGAACTGGTGCTAGATGCCCAAATTCTCAACCAATGCTTGCATAAGCTTGCTTCTAAACCCCTATCCTCTATCTGAGACAAGCACTCACGGTACTCCAAAACAACAACATATGTTATCAAAAACAAATTGAGCCACAACATGACCATTTACCTCTTTAACTGCTTTCACCTCTACCCACCTGGTAAGGTAGTCAATAGCCACCACAATGTATTTCTTCTGACTGGTCGACTTTGGGTGTGGACTAATGGCATCCAAACCCCACTTCTCAAATGAGCTTTGGGCAATGATAGCCCCATGTGACTCAACTACGAGCCTCCTTTCACCCATAGTATGGTATTTGTGGCAGGTCTTGCACCAATAGTGCACATCACATACTACCAAAGGTTACCAAAAATTTCCTCTTAAAATTTGAAAAAAACCCTGGTCTTTAGCTTGATGCCCACTCTCTTCATGACACTGTGTAACACCATGCCAATCTCCTGCTTGTAAAGCACCCTCTGCAATAATGCATCCTGACCATAGACTATCAAATCCTCCCCTATTAATGTGAATATGCGAGCTTTTTGTACTATCCTCCATTTATGTAACCTAGATAACCTTTTTGGACATTGGCTTTAGCCCAGAAAGTCTTCAATTTCCTTCAAATTTTCACGACTTGCATAAGTGATTCGCTTCTTGGTTTTGCTCTCTTTTAACATGCTTGAATTGGACCTCTTCAAAAAACTTTAGCAACCTTTTAATGGCATAAAACCAATGCTTCAATGAATCCCGTTTTATCTGCCATTGGCCTAATAGCTGCTTGCTGACCAACTATGTGTCACCTTTCACCACCAACTTGGAAATGCCAAACCCCACATACTGCTTCAATCCTAAATGGAGAGCGAGGTACCCTGTCTCATTGTTTGTGTGGAAATTCTTTAAATCATAGGCCTTTGAAAAGATTTTTTTACCGTGCGAATCCTGTATCACCACACCTCCACCTGCTTTCTGTATCACCCTCCTGTAAGCACCATCAAACCACATGGTAAAATCTCCCACTAAATCAGGCTCTTCTTTAGCTTCATCTCGTACCACCCTTGGATAAAATGGCAACTCAACCTTCCTGTTGACCAAGATATCCATTAAATGATATCGAATCGTATGGTCAAGCTTGAACTCAAACTCAAATTCCTATAGCTCTATCACCCATTTCGTAATCCGCTTCCCTGGATTTAAGTGAAACACTAGACTAAGGCCATGACCCATTGCTCTGCTTTGGTGTAGGTCGCCCCTAGAGGACTTATCACCTTGCTTTCAAAGTAGATAGGGTTATAGATCCTTCCTACCTTTTGCAGTAACACCGTTCGAATAACCAGGGTACACACCATCATGGCAACATAGAAATCGTCCTCTCGATTGGGAGGACATACCGTAGGTAGCTAGCATAATTTATTTTACTTTATCAAACACTTCTTGAGCTTCTTCATCCCATTCAAAGCAGTGCACCTATTGAGCCCTTTTTTGAAGAGGATATACATACTAGGACAACATCCAAAAAAACCCTTATAGATAGATACTTCAATTTATGCACAAATGATGGCAAACCTTGAGTACTAGAGGGAGGCTCCATTTGCGGCAGAACCAAACCACAAACCGGTGCCAAGCGGACTTAAAAGTTAAGGGCAAAAAACCCTTCCCTACACCAAATCAACAATGGATTCCAAAGAACAAAACAAAGGAGGTTACTACTACACAGCTAAGCACCGAGAATAGTCTTAGGGTCTATCCGGAAAACCCACCAGGAAACGGCTACCATTGCAGTCACAAATAGCAGCTAAGCTAAATTCGGTTAAGAAGAAGGTAGAGCTTGCACAATTTTCGCAGACCAAGCTTACAGCTACCCAAAAAGGCAAACGGTAAACCCCAAAAACCAACCCAAAAGTACAATCGGGTATGGGTACCGAACAAGTTGATTGCTGCACAAGGTCATCCAATGCAAATTTTAATTTCAAAGTGACACAAAAAAGAAATCCCTTCATTACAAACCCTTAGATCCATCCCAAACAACAGCCCTATCACCAAAGACAAAATGTGAAGCAAATTTGGGTACCCAAGCAATTATGGAAAGCTAAAAAGGGCCACACTCAAATTTGGGTAATTAAACAAAGGCCAATACAAACGCCATATGTGGATATTGGATTCAAACAAGACTGTCAACAAAACTAGCATCACGAACAAGAAGTACCAAAGCAACCATTGTCAATCAAACAACGAGCGACACACTTAGCACCATTATTATTTCACCGCTATCCTATTGGTACTAACTTAATAGGAAACTTCAACATCAAATGCCAATAAGAACATCGCTTATACCCTCCTCTTGCACAACATTAATTTTTCCCATGCATTGACCGAGTATGAATATAGGGCCACCTTACATGGCTTGCATTAGCACCGCTTGGTAATCTATACACAACACATACCCTAGGGCAATACACCGTCGTCCGGGAGGACTCCGACTAGGAGGGGGGAGGCATTGTCACCGACAGACTAAGAAAGATACTAAAAGGGCATTGTTTTCTATGTTTTTGGGTTTTGATTGCAAAAAAATGGTGAAACCAAGTATATATGACCTTATCTAAAGTAATTCTACATAGACATGAGGACAAACATTAGTAAATGAACCTCTAGGTGTGTGTGTATATATGTAAAAATAATAGTTTTCACGCATAAAAATGAGAAAAACGGAGCAATCGGGCCAAAAAATATTACAAATGACTATACATAGGAGTTTATTGTGTTGTTTTTTATTTATTTTGATGCATTGGTATTTTTTGGATTACTTTAGTTATTTCCCTTTTATTTTTGTTATTTATCTGGAGAAAAAACAAAGAAAATTAGAAAAATCAGGTGAGATGGAGTTGGAATGACAAAAAAAATATAGGGGTTACCAAAAAGTCAAGAAAAAACTTATGGTGAAGTTGGGGTGAAATTATGAAAATGTTGCGAAAAGCCCGATCATACCATTTTTTGGACGAAATGACAAATTTTCCGAAGATGGATCAAACGGAGTCCAAATGAAGAAATTTTTGAGCCTAAAGCGCACCTCACAACAAGATAGGAGCACATGTCCAATTTCATGGCAAGTGGCTTGGGGACCCCCAATATAAGATATTTGGGCCCACTTACTACCTCATTTCTACTATGCACCTTTAGAGATAGAGCTAGAGAGACCTAGAGCACGCGGACTTCGACGGCTTCCTACGATGTACACGGGGCACCAACCAATGCCAAACATGAGAGGTAGGCTCTTCACCATGTGCCATCCTTGTTGTATGCTTGCTTCATCGCAAAAGACCTACGAAAACGACAATGTGGCATCATGAGGAAGAGACCAATACGGGATTGTAATGCAACAACTACTAACCCAATAGCTATAAGACTTGATAGGGGGTTAACCCTATGCTATATGAACATGTCTATGATCTCCTATGCAGGTTCCAATTAAAAAACCCTAACTTTGGAACCTGCAAAAGCCAATATGAGAAAAAGTTACCAGAATGCCATCAAGTTTCAAGAGTAGGTGCTCCTCAAAGTCATCTACAAGCCCATGCAATTTCCTCCAAGGTCACACTACCAAGGAGCTACCAAGAGCGGGTCAAAACATCAATCTAGGCTTTGGATACACAAAGCATCATTTGGCTCTCACTGCCAAACGATGCGTCCGTTTGCCACCACCAAACTTCACATGCATCATTGATAGACCATCGCCAACCAAAATATATGGTCAAACCTCAAGGAAAATCATCTCCGATCATCCCCTCTCAAAAAGCCAAAAAGGGTATCCGTCAAGAAAAACACTACACCAAAGCCATAGGAAGGTGCCCTACTAAAATCAATAAGCTTGGGTGATCGAGCTCAAGAAGATTCATTGTCGCAAAAAGTCATCCCCAAATGCAAAAATCCATTTTTGAGACTGAAATGCCAAACAGGGAGTTTATATGCTAAAAATTTGACTTCTTAAGTTGAAAACTAGCAATTAGGGCTTAGAGCACTGACACACATCCTCCCCAATCATCAAAACTCAAATTTTGCATCATGGACATCATACGTGTATGATGTCTGGCTGGCACTTCCACACATGCAAATGTCATTTTTTCCACACCATCCCCTTTATCATGCATTATACAACTCACCCAACAAGTCTCATGCAATTCGGACCACATCAAGCCATCATTCCACCAAAAATCGCCAAGTTAGAGTCTTTGGAAAAAATATGGACTTATCCATAGAAAGAGTGCTCCAAACATAGAGAAACTGGACACAGGGCATGCACATAGCATATACATCCTATCCCCATGCTCAAATATCCATTTTGCAAGATTAGACATCATAAACATATGATGTCTAGACCTTTCATAGAGGGGTTTTGTCAGTATTTTGAGTATCCAGATTTGTATATCATGACACATATAGCCTCTACACCAAGTTTGGGCACCTTTTGTGCATGTTTTGATCACCATTCTCATCATTTTTCAAATCAAACTATCCTAAACACCTTCTATGGCGTGAGAACTAGTCCAAATTCGTATTTGCACACATCATGAGCTACCTCTACACCAAGTTTGAGAAAAAAATGCCAACTTAGACATCATACATGTATGATGTCTGTCTAAACCCCTTGAATTGACATGTTGTTGTGATTTTGGCAACTCCAACACTTTTACCACATCATTGTGAGCTTCCCAACAACTTTTCATCACATTTGGATATCATTTGACCTATATTCACCCACAAAGCAGAAATCTAGACGACAAACCCCTTTCATGGATTTTGACATCCGTTTTCAAGATCAATTTCAAATATGAGGCTATGGGCACCATGCACATGCTAGCAATTTTGCATCAACAGACATCGTACGTGTATGATGTCTATTTACTCATACAGATGCCAAAATCCACAGTTTTCATCATGAGCATGTTCACCACATAGTCTAAAGGCCAGCATTCAATTTAGACAAGTTTGAGCAAGGTTGTGACCACTTGGAGCCCAAAGACAAAAAATCCTAGTCTAGGACACAATCTATGGCCCAAACCACATGAATCCACCTTCAAATCAAAATTTGAGATAATTAGAGGGTTACCTAAGGATCCTATAGATCAAGTTTGGGCCAAAAATCTCAACAAAGACATCATACGTGTCTCCAGAGGCCAGAAATGACCAATTTGTGGAATTTTCTTGCTCCCATTGCCATTATCCCAATATTGTTAGCCCACAACTCAAGTTCCATCAAGTTTTAATTATTTAAACCCAAGTTTCAGAACTTTGAAGCTCTAAACCTGATTTTTGGCTTCAAACACATGAGAAAAATTCCAAATCAGAGTCTCAGTACCACATGAGTCTATGCCATGCTAAAACCCAGCTTTGGAACAAGTTTGAGCCCCTTTGGACAAGGTAGACATCATACATGTATGATGTCTCACTAGCCTGCAAATGAACCTGGAAGCTAACTTGACCTATTCTAATCCTTCATCACATGATTGTGAGAGCATCTGCCAAGTTCCACCCCATTTGAACCTCATTTGCTAAAAACCGATCCAAAATCCAACTTCAAGTCCTAAAAGGAGTTCTAATGGTCACAGCTTGCCCAAATGACATCCAAATTAAAATACAGGGTTATATACAGGATGTACATGCTATGAGCTATACACATATGAAATATCACCTCATTTTGAGCACTTGGACATCATACACATATGATGTCTCACATCATGATTCAAGCATCAAAATGCACTTTTGTCAACATACATAGCACCGTAGGCCCTAATTAGTTTACTTTTCAATTTTGAAGTCATTTGGATAGCTAGAAGTTGATCAATTGCCAGATTTTGTAAAAGACGCTAACTATTGCACTTGGAGTGCATGTAGGATCAATGGAGACTGGAAAGTTGCCAGCAAAGAAGAAATACTTTCCTTAAAAGATATAATTGCAACAGCATAGCCATTTACCATCCCAAATGAAACATTGAAGCCGACTAAAGCTTGGATGGACGTAGCCACATTAGACGCAGAAGGTGTAAGGCTATATCAGGGCACATTTAGAGACCAATAAGGCAATACAATGGACATGCCAATGATTCCAAGAGAGCTAAGTGAGTATGCTAGCAAAGAGAGCATCCTCAACTACCAAGAGAGGGTGGACCTGGTTCTTCACATCAAGGCCGACTGTTATCGACCTCCAAAGAGTCTATGAGCTGACAAAAACCATCAAGAAAGACGGCACGCCAACTCTCACTACACTAAAAGGGGAAAGCATAGAAGTTGCCATTACACCTCAAATCATTGTTGATCACTTGGGGTTGCACAATGAAGGTAGCTCTATCCGTGAAAGAAGAGACAAAGTGAAGGTGTATTCGCAAAAGAAGACCAAGCCTACCTTTGAAGACCTAGTGGATCCAAGAGCAGCTATGATATGTAAGTTGTACAATCAATTCTTTCATGTCTGCAACAAACGGCCGTAGAAGTACACAACCCCACCACATGCCATCACCAACACAATTCCTTGGGCACCAAGTAGCAATATACCAAAATACGTCAACTACGCCCATTACATACATGGAAGAGGGTTCCCTAGCTGCGGAAGAGAGAATGATGGCCTACCAACAAGAACTTCAAAGAGGGAACAAACATCTCTAGCTCCAACTAGAAAATATGCAAGAGTTGTTGGGGTAGATCAAGCAGAAGAAGCCACAAAGAAGTAAAGTCTTGCGTAACAATAACTATTAAAGCTCCAGAAAGAAGTAGGAGTAGCAAAGTCATAGGAGACAGAGCCAAGGCCTAGTGACCTGGGCATCAATGCACAACATGAGCCCATGGAGGTTGCTGAAGCTACAAAAGATCTACAACACCTAGAGAACCACTTACACACGTAAGGAGAGGAAGAGCAACCATCGACGCCAGAGGAGGAGGCACACCTCCAAACTCTGATTGAATAATCCACATCAGAGGACCACAAGGCAACCTTGGAGTGGGAAAAGAGGATGATCCACTCAGTTGGAGTCCAAGAGCTCACCACAAATGTGCTTAGGGAAGAGTGGATGCAACTATCACTCCCCTACCCTCTCTTGAAATATGAAGTGTTAGCAATAAATAAGAGAGTTGAAGATGAAGGAATGGAGCCAGTGTACAAGGGGGATGTCAAGGTCCCAGAAGCTACAAAGAAGATAGTGGATTCCCAGCCAAATGGAGAAAATGGTGGCTCTTCAAGTACCCTGGATTTCTAAAGTACTTGGTGGAAGCCCCAAAAAACATAAGGGATGGCACTCTATTTTGTCTAGTACCTCGCATATGCATATGGGAAAACCACTCTAGGCTCCTGAAGAAGCATCCCACCTGGCTCAACTACCCATCAATGCTAGTACCCAAGGAAAGAGAGAGAATAAGTGTTTCTTATATGGTGAAAACCCTAAAGAGAACCATTAAGATGTTCACTGGCTCTCCTGACTTGACGTGTGTAATGATCATGAAAATATTCAAGACCCTCTTGGCCTGCCTCAAAGTGTTCGCACTGTCCAAAGCAACGGACTTCTCATTCCTAATCAATGGGCGACACTATCACCAAAATGACGTACGATTTGTCAAAGTAGCCATCCTCGAGGTGTTACATCTGTTTTATCAAAGGCTGATGTTCCTACCAAGCTATCACATGCAAACCTTTGAGGAAGCCTTCTACACCGTCTTCTTCACTTACGACAGCAAGATTTTTGGCCCTACAGTCACCTTGGGCAACATAAGATAGGAGTCATACTTAAAGCTGCTAAAGCCACAAGGTTTCCATTGATGCACATGATTGAAGACTCCTACAACATCAGGACACAAAGACCAAAAGCTCCAAAAGACAAAGACCCATCATGTCAGGGACGACGTGGATGCGGAGGGGGAGAGTGTTAACCATTGAACACGAGAAAAACCCAGTTTTGTATTATTTATTTCAACAAACTCATTGTAATTATTTTTCAAGACTCAATCAAGTTTCCACATTGTAATATACTAAATATGCAGATTAGTTGAATCCACAGTAGACAGTGGAAGGTAATTTTGATGAGTTAGAACCTCTAAAGATGAGGTATAAAAGCAAATTTTTGTAACCGTAAGGGAAACTTTTGAATTAATCATCTGTTGAGCTCAACTAAGCATCCCAAGAGTTTTGTGTGAAAGAGTGAGTAAGGTCTTTGACTCTCTACTCATGCTACAAACGCTACATTGCACAGGCAACTACACCATCGTGTTAGCACTGGGGAGAGCTACGCTTCAACGCCAAGCTTGCATGGTTCCGATCTCTTCGCAAAGAGATCTCCCACGAGCTTCGAGGTGAGTTTTCTCTCTAACTGTGCATCTGTTTTGTGATTGCTATATGTCATTGTGTTCAAAGTGAGTAGAACTACACATTAGGCCTAAACAAGGTGAGAATCAGTGACCTATAATTTTTGACGTGTCTTCATACACATTTTTTGCACCAAGTGTTTACAGGTAGCAAGTTGAGTTAGAGACTTTAGGGTAGTGTCCTCTAGGTGTGTAGAGGTCATCCCTTGAGTTACCTGACAATTAAACAACGTTAGGTCTTGTTTCGGAGAGCGTAGCCATCGTAGATAAGATAGCGGTTGTGCATACATAGTGTGATTTGAGCTGATTTTCCTTGGTAGTGATTGTCTCTAGAAGGTCGTGTAGATGATTGACACCCATCTATTTGTTTCCATGCGTCTACGAGTCAAGCTCCATCCTTGGTATCTTGTTTGTTGGCCTAGTTCTCACTTTGTTAGCAACTGCGAGCAACATATCTGCTTGACAACAGTCTTCTCAAGAAGAAGTTTCCCACTTTTGTTTTTGAGGACGAAAACACTTCTCCAAGGGGGGAGTAATGTAAGGCCAAGGGAAACCTAAGGGGTCATGGACCTAGGCCAAGGGCCTGGATGGCTTAGATGTGGAATGGGGATCTAGTTAGGCTAGGGCTAAGAGCCGTAGTGTCTATGTATAGGGTGGTAGGGAGGTGGATCTCCTAAGCTAGTCCCCAAGGTTCTTACAACTTGAGCATTTAAAAGTTTCTAAAGTGACTTTAGGTATATAAATCACTTTGTAGTTTTTTAAAATTTTATTTCTTACTCTTACCAAACTCTAGCTCTAAGATCTCTTTGCCACCACATGCACATGCACATGTCTATGGCAACACTGAGTGATGCTCTCTGCATGCAGCTCAGTAAGGTGAGAATTGTAGATCAATTAGATACACTAATACCCATGTTCGAGGGCTCTATTGACATGGAGGTCACACAAAACTTGTATATAGAGGCATTCCAAAATTTCTAGAGCACATGCCAAAATACCATTGTGTTTGCGGGATCCTACACGATGTGGTTTCTGATATATTTTCAAAAACACGTATACTAAGTCGACAAGAACTTTCACTTTTCCCGTTTGAGGTACATCAAAGGGCCCATTGAAAGGGAAATAAGATGAGGATGACCTCATAAAATTGGGCATGTAGTGTATAGGTAACCAATTTCTCAATTGGGACATGGTTTCAGCTTTACTAGTGCTAGACGGTAGAGAAAAGTGAAAGAACAAAGCAAAGGCAAGCAACAAGATCCTTGCACCATTGTGGATTTGGAAAATGAAGAGTTTGAAGAGCTAAGTGGGAAGACGGAGGCATTTGTGGCACTTGTTCTCCCAAAGGAGACTGGCTCTATTCAGGAGGAAGATCAAATGGTAGAGGGAGAGGACGTAATGGAGGAAGTCTTAGGCTTCTAATTACTCAATTTTCATGGAGTGGTGGGGGTGGGTTGTCAATTCCTTTTCCTCAGTGACATTGCAAAGATGCTTGTCTTGAAGAATCCAAGTGGAAATGAAGCCCCAAAACAACTTTATCATGAAACATCTGCGCCAAAATATCCTTGTTGCAGCATGCAAGGCCAGTGGTATAGCGCTTTGGACTCTAGTCATTGTGTCACTATTTGCAAAAAGGGTGCGTTTAGAGGTTGCAAATTGTTGGCGGATTCAACATGCAGTGAAGATGCGGGTTTTTGGTTTTAGATTTTTTATGAGGTGATGGTTGCAGGTTTTTTTTGGCATGGCGGGTAATGGTGCCATTGACACATGTAGCAGTTTGGTGTCCAGTGTCATCCATGGCATGCAAGAATGGAGTGCGTACTCAAGATGGTGGCTTAGAACTCACAAATGACAAAAGAGCTTGAAATTATAACATTTGATGACTTACATAATACTTAAAACTGTAAAACTTTTAATAATAATATAAGTATAAAAAATAAAAAAGTTGAACTTTGCAGATGGAACCATGGATCTTATGGAAAAAAAAGTTTACAATAGAGATGGTAAATTTGCCAAAAATTTGCCAGTTTCTACCCAATGCCTATCTTTTCATTACTTAGTGTCAAGCCACTATCAAAGCCGAACTCTTGCACTCAAGGCATGATACAATTGTGATTATCTCATGTTAATCACTTTAGCAATTCTACATTTGAGACTACTTTTGACTTGAGACTTCTTCCTCGTTCTTCTCGATAAAACTCTATGGAACTAGTTGAACATCTTATGCAAGGCATTGGTCTTTTTCCTCCCATATCTGTGACATGTATCTACTTTTCTGATAATGAGAGTGCTCCATTCCTTGGCTACTTTCTCTCTCCCTTGCTAAAACTCTATAGAAACAGGTGAACATCTCATGTAGGGCAGTGCTCTTTTTACTCCCATCTCTATGATTCGTATTCTTGAAGTAGAGTGCTTTTTCTTGATAATGTGAGCACTCCATTCTTTGAATACCCAAAAATACATACGTGTCAAGAGAAAATGCATTGTGTGCAACAAGCATGTGTTACAAACAAATAGTATCAATTTTACTTCTCACCCAGAAACAATCCAACTATAGAGAATAGGAGTTGCACCCACCATGTAATATGTTTTCCCCAAGGTATCAACTATTTTGATTGTGAAAGTGTTGATGGAAAACTTTAAGGTGGAGACCTCATCAAAGGTTAGTTTTTCTTTTTCAAGAAGCCTAAACAATTCTTAAGAGATTGCCACACACAAACATGCTTAAGTCATAGGGCTAGTTCATTACCTTTGTAAGTGGTTAGGTCACAATTTGTTTTCCACAATAATGAGACTTATTGGGACTTTAAGATTCAAAATTTTCCTTTGGTAGTTCAAGTGCACCACCATGGAGACCCACACTTGATAGAATGCCTTCAAGTTCTCGTATGCTCTCTTCCCTTCTTTTTGCAAGATCCATATTTCAACCATAATGAATGTGGAGCATTAGTAATTTATTAAGAATTCTTAAATGTGCATGAAGAGTATACACATGGTACACATGTAGAATAGGATCCCAATTTGGGTGTTCTGTGTCTTGATTAGGGAGTATACTTGGATCACAACTAAGGATACCTTGAAACCATTTTTGTAGTGCTTTATTCATTGTTTGCATGGCCCTTTCCCTTTCCACCCTTTGACTTGTTGGCCCTTGCACTCTTGCCTTCAACGACAACAGTTAATGCATGGAAAGTGGGTTAGAGAACCTTGCTTGCACCCTAACATACACTTCAAAGTTTTCAAGTCTCCTACCATGTGCCATTTGACTTCAAAAGTACCCAAACTTGGACATGTAATCTGCTTGTTGTTGCCAAACAACACCAATAGTCGGAGTGTGATCAAAATACCATAGTAGGGACTCATGTGTCTCATGTAAGAGATGAAAAGTTGCCAGCCACCAAATACTCTTCTCCTATTGAACCCCAAAACACATGCTTCCCTTTTTGTGGCATTTAGATTAACATCAATGTCAACCAACCCTGTTCAACAAGGTAATTCTTACCCTTTGGAGACGTAGCCCTCATCGAGCTTCATCACAATGATAACTTTACTGTCACACTCCTCCTTTGTTAACTCAACAAAATTGATTATAGACTCAAAAGGCTTAAAAAAATCAACATACACATTGTTGAACTAATTGTAGCATCATTGACTTCCATGGGCATAAAATCATTAATCCATTGAAATCCACCCAATAAGTTGGCAACATCATTGTTGAAACATTTCTTCGCAAAGGTCATACTATATGATGTTGGTAGAAATCTAAGCAGTCCCTTTTGAGACGTTGATCTTTCACAACCTAGCCCTCATCGAGCTTCATCACAATGATAACTTTACTGTCACACTCCTCCTTTATTAAGTCAAAAAGATTGATCATAAGCTCAAAAAGCTTAAACAAAGTAACATGCACATAATTGAACTCATTGTAGCATCACTGTCTTCCATGGGCATAAAACCACCAATCCATTGAAATCCATGTTACCATACACATGTGGTAGTGATGTATGTGAACACACTTAGGACTTTCGGGGCATTTTTTCCCTTTCTAGGAGGTTTTTCCCCTTGTGCATTGTATAAACTCCCATCACTCTAGGGCTACATTATCCTTAACTCCCATCACTCTAGGGCTTTTCCATTGAACTAAGTAATACTACTCTCTATTGTGTACCTTGAGCTTCTTTTGTCTTCTCCAAGTTGTATGTGTTTTCCTGCAACCCTATCTTCAACAATTGGTATCATGGTAGGCTGCATCCTCCCGTGCTTAGTTTCCAGCATCGCCAACACATGCCTACTCACTTTTTCAGATTTCAGTGAGCTTTGGTGAGCACCTTTGGTCTGCTCATATTTTTCATTTGGGCCCATTTTGGCCTCCGTTTCCACTATAGGCAGTATTGCACAAGCTATTTTGTCATTTTGTGTAGAATTTATGTTAGTGCCATTTTTTGCATAATAGGTCCCTTACAACCTTCTACGATTTGTGCTACATAGCACGTGTTTTCCCATTTTGTTTCTCCTCTTTTTGGGCATTTTTCACATCAGATGTAGGCATTTTCAATGGTTGACGACAACACATATGTGTTCAAGATGTTTACTGATGAGGATAGGTTAGATGGGGACAGTTACCCTATGTGGGCTTACATGATGCAACATGTCCTTGTGTAAAAGAGCATTTGGAATATTATGCAGGGCATTGATGTACGTCCTGGTTCTATAGATACATGCCATGTTGAGGATGTTGCAGGCTTTGGTGGCAAGATTGCTACTATTAGAACTATTTTTCCTATGGCTGAGCAGGCTCACTTGGGATGTAAGAGATGCGTAGGCTCATGCATTGATTGCATTGTCTGTGAAGCACACTATTACTCCTCACATTCGTTCAACAAAATCTACAAAACAGGCTTGGGATATTCTAGTTGGTCTTTATGCAAGTCGCAATGAAGCTAAAATTGCATTGCTGTGTAAAGAGTTGGAGTCAAAGATTATGCATGAGGAAGATGAAATGGAAACTTTCCTTGTTGGTGTCAAGGATATTAATGAGTTACTTATTTCTGTAGGTGAAGTCATTTTTGACAAGTTCCTTGTGTAGATTGTTATTGATGCTTTGCCAGATTCTTACCAAACTTTTGCTAGTACTTGGAGACTTATGACCCAAGGAAATCCTGAAGTTGTCAATTTTGATGCATTATGCATGTTGTTGTTCCAAGAGTCACTTTCCAAAAAAAAGCAGGGCTAAACAACATGTAGTTGAATAGGCCTTTATTACTGCTTAAAGAAAAAGAGGTAACAATAATGTAGCCACTTCTCATGGTTCTTCTACGACGAGTGGAAAGGCACCTATTCCTAATGCTTCTACTGGCAGCACTTCGTCTAGAAGTTCTAGTGAAAAGGGTAAAAAGAAGATGCGTTGCCATTATTGTAAAGCTAATGATCACTTGATCAAGCAGTGTCCAAAATTGAAGGCAAAAGAGGCTAAGAAGAAAGAGGCTGGCTCCATTACAACTTTACATCTACTGTTGAGTCTTCATGAAAGGAGATTGTGATGCTGATGTAGATAAGAATGGGATTTTAGTGAAGAGTGCACTTATGATCCTTATGTCCATGATACATGTATGTCAGTTGCTGCAGAAGCATATGTGTGGTACTCTGATAGTGGTGCTACAAAGCACATTACATCTCATCGTGACTTGTTTACCTCTCTCGAGGATGTCCCTCACAGGAATACAGTCACTTGTGTCAACAATGCCTCTTATCCTATCAAGGGAGTTGGAAAGATTGTGCTTATTGCTACAAATGGAAGTTGTTTCACACGTTGAAGCATTTTATGTACATGGGATAAAAAAAAACCTTTTGTCTGTATCTGCACTTGCTAGATTTGGTCTTGTTGTCAAATTTGTGGATGAAAAATGTACAGTACATGATCTCATTTTTGGTGATGAAATTGTTGCATCTGGCATTTTATTATGTGGGTTGTATAAGCTCATTTTGTATGACAAGTGTGGGCATAATTTTGCAAATGCAGTTGTTGACTCAAAATCTATTTCAGATACAAAACTTTGGCATGCACGTTTTGGGCATCTAAATTTTGCCAGTTTGCTGCGTTTTGCAAAAATTTGTTATGGTTGCTTCTTTGTCATCTCTTGGAGCACCTGTCAAACATGTTTGTAAAGGCTGTATTTTGGGTAAGATGCAGTGTTGAAATTTTCCAAAGGATGGTTCAATTAGGGCTACATGCTGGTTGCAGTTTATGCATAGTGATGCTTGTGGGCCCATGCAAACTCCATCCTTGGGCAATTGCCTGTACTTCTTGACTTTCATTGATGATTACTCTAGGTATGCATGGGTGTATCGGCTTAAAGCAAAGTCTGAAGTGTTTATGCGCTTCAAGAAATTTCTGGCTATGGCTAAAAATACATGAAAATATACTATGGGCACCCTCTTTTCCGATCGAGGGGGGGAGTATATGTCTCATGAATTTAATGCATTTCTAGCTAGTTGTGGGATAAAACACCAATCTACAATGCCATATAAATCTTAGCAAAATGGTGTTGCTGAAAGGAAAAATAGGTCACTTAAAAAAATGGCACAATATATGATCAAAAGTCAAGCTTTACCGCATTTGTTTTGGATTGAGGCTATCATGTGTGCCACTTATGTACTTAACAGGTGTCCTACAAAATCTTTACAGTATATGAATCCATATGAAGTATGGCATGATAGGAAGATTTCTATTAAGAACATGTGCGCTTTTGGTTGTTTGTCTTATGCTTTGGTGCCACAAACACAGCGCAAAAAAATTGATGATAAGGCTGTCAAATGCATTTTAGTTGGTTATAGTACTGAAAGAAAAGGTTCCAGGTTGTACCATCCACAAAACAAAGAATATCTTGGTTTCACGGGATGTCGTGTTTGTGGAAGATTTTGTTCAGCCCTTGTTGTCATGTACTAGAGACAATAATGTACATTTATGACAGTTTGTTGCCTCTTTTTAGTGATGGAAGTTTGAATGTAAATTCCAATGAGGCAAACGTACAGTCTACGGGGTTTCTAAAAATCTTAAAAATCAGCCTATTACTGATGCAAATGTACATAATGTACTTGATGAGGAAAGGGCTGAGAATGAGTAGGCTAGAGGTATGCCAAAATGTACTTGATGAGGAAAGGCTAAGAATGAGAAGGCTAGAGGTATGCCAAAATGGTTGGTGCATACTTTGTGTGATTGTAAATTGGATGCACCTTTGTCTAGTCGTACTCATTCAAGTTCTTGCCATACATCTTATGCATCGGATTGTTATGCTTTGGCTGTTTCTAGCTTATGTTGAGGAAACTCTGTCTTTTGATGAAGCACAACATTCAAAAAATGAATGGCTACCATGCAATCAAAATATGATGCACTTATAGAAAATGACACATGGACTTTATGTGATTTACCTCCTAGCAAAAAGTCCATTGGTACGAAGTGGGCATTCAAGTTGAAATGCAAGCTGGATAGTGAGATTGATCGCTATAAGGCTCGACTTGCTGCAAAGGTTTATGCACAACAAAAATGCATAGATTATAAAGAAACTTTTTGTCCCACTTGTCGTATGACCATTGTGCATTTTCTATGTGCATTGGCAACTCATTTTGGTTGGGATGTACATCAATCAGACATTGTTACTGCTTTCTTGAATGGTGACATATTTGAAGAAATCTCCTTGTGCTTGGTATGAGAGATCTGACACTCATTTGGTCAAACGAGGCTTTTGTAATAGTCCAACAGAAAGCACTTTGTATGTGAAGCATGAGGGCGATTAACTTCTCATTGTAGTTCTATATGTGGATGATTTGTTGATCATTGGTCTGAATGAGGCATATATTGCTGAATTTAAGGCTAATTTGAATGCTACTTTCAAGATGAAAGATTTGGGGATGTTGCATCATTACTTGGGCATACAATTTTAGCAATGTGATGGTGGTACTGCCTTGTTTCATACAAGTTACATGGATGCATTGCTATGTAAGTTTGGACTTGAGGGTTGCAAACCTATTGCAACTCCCATGGAAACAGGCTTGAAATTGAGTCTTCATGATGCTGGTGATCCTGCCGATGTCACTTTCCCAGGGTCTAAGCATTGGCAAGATATCAAGAGGATTTTTTGCTACTTGAGTGGCGCTTTATATCTTGGCTTGTTTTATTCCAAGGGGGGATCATTGCCTCCATATTTACATGCTTTTTGGACTCAGATGGGGTTGGTTGTTTTGACACGTGAGTGTCCACAAGTGGTTTTTGTTTCATGCTCGGGAGTTCATGTATCTTATGGTTGAGCAAGAAGCAAACTACTGTGGCCACTTCTAGTCATGAGGCTGAGTACATGGCAATATTCATAGCTTAGACGCTTTATGACTAATTTGGGTGTTGGATAGGACACTGCCAACACCATCTACACTGACAGTCGGAGCGCATTGGCAGTTGCGAGGAACTCAGTTTTTCATGCTCGCACAAAGCACATTGAGATGCATTACCACCATGCTAGGAGAGTCTCTAAATAGGAGAGATCAGCTTGGATTATGTGCCAACACAGGACAACCTTGTAGATCTTTTCACAAAGATATTGTCTCGTGAGAAGTTGGAAGCTTTTCGCAAAGCTTTGCGCTTACTCCCCTTTGTGGACTAATCATATCCTCAAGGCATGGCACTTCCCTATACTCTGTGTGCCAACTCTCACTCACCACATTACTCCCATGGGGGATTTGTTACCATATACATGTGGTAGTGATGTGTGTGAACACACCTAGGACTGTCGAGGCATTTTTTCCTACACTAGGAGGTTTTTCCCCCCGTGCATTGTATATACACCCATCACCCCAGGGCTACATTATCTTTCCATTGCACGCTAAGTAATACTACTCTCTGTTGTGTGCCTTGAGCCTTCTTTGTCTTCTCCAAGATGTGTGCATTTCCGTGGAACCCTGTTTCCAACAATCCACCTAATAAGTTGGCAGCATCATTGTTGACACATTTCTTTGCAAAGGTCATACTATAAGATGTTGGTAGCAATATAAGAAGTCCCTTTTCCCTGTGTCCTATTGTGAGGAGCCTATACAAGACTTCATATGCTTTGAAAATTATTCGTGCACTGTCACATACCTCCATCATTTTGTAGGGCGAGACAATGTCCTTCAATTTAGGGAAAAACTTGGTGCAAAAATTTGACCACTCCAACATTGGATGGGTCAACCAATATCTCCACAAGCTCCTTTGGCTTGGTGATGTGTTGCAGTAGTGTACATCTTGTGGCTTGAAGATCAAATTCGACTTCCATCATCATCAGTGCCAAATGCATGCAGGTAGAAATAAAATTATTACTAGCATGCAAAAACTAAACCATGCATGTTGAAAGCGTGCACGAAAAAAAAATCCACAAGTACACAACCACTAATGATACCTTTGTTGGGTATGTTTGTTTTGAGCTCCACCACCTGTAAATAGCATTGACATCGCTTGTCTCTTGCATTTCCATACGTGGAAGCCAAGGTGAGATGATCAATTCGCATTGCATATGATGTACATTGTGCTGGAGTTTAGCATAACTCTCCAAACGCCTCTCTTGCTCTGCTTTCACTGCTTTAGTTTCTCTGTGAGCTTCATAATTTCATCATTGAGCTGCTTAGACTTGTCATGCGTATCCTCGTGGACTTATTGAACATCCTTAACATACTTCTCATGCAAAGTGGAGTATGAAACAAAGAGTTTCTTTCTTCTCCCTTTTCATTAAAGAACATTGAATACAATATCTTGCAATAGCCAAGTAGGACTCCATGTCCATCACCTATGAAACACAATAGCTTAGTGAATTTTATAAATAGTGGCACTGCATTCGTTTGAGGATTGCATGGGTATGAGCTTTAATCCATAAATTGATGGCTTTGCACCCAATGATGTTGGTCAACCGCATAGGTTGGATGTGCCAACTCGCATGGTTACATATTCTTGCTCCAAATCAACATTAAATCGAATCTATTTTGGCTGGTTGGTAATTTCTTAAAATTAAATGACATTTATAGTAAGCTTGAGCACACAAAGGGATCTTTTAAATTAATTAGAGAAAAAACATGTGATAGTGATTCACAATGCAACACCTATAAGCATGTCATGTAGAGGTTGTTGGCTATAGAGGGAAGAAGGAGAGAGAGGTCACAGATATGAGGTTTGAATGATGTTGTGAGGGAAGAAAGGGAGGGAATATTGAGCAGACATTTTTGAATTTGAATGCTTGCTCATGGTTATGCTAGAAAGAGAAATAGATCAGAAAATGTTGCTGCATATAGCTAGAATAGGGACTCCCATTGCTCTATGCTTGAGGTGGATGGAGAAGCATGTATGTGTGTGTGTGTGTGTGTGTGTGTGTGTGAGAGAGAGAGAGAGAGAGAGAATAAAGAAAGAGAGAAAGATTCTGAGAAGATCTAGAGTTTTCACTATTTATCAAATTTAGGCAATGCAGAATGTTCTTCTAATAATGATTGGGATAGGGAAGTGACTTTCAGAGAAGGGGCTGGGGGGGGGGGGGGGGGGGGGGGGGGGGGGGGGGGGGGTTAGATCACTTTTTATTAGAGAAAGTGGGTGGAGAGAAAATATCAAAAATCTGCTTTTGTGGTAGGTAGCCTAGAGGGCTGAAAAAATGTTTCTCTGAAAAACCCCTAAGTGTGAGAGAGAGAGGTTTCAATGTAAGAGAGATAAGAGAGGGGTGGGGTGAGAAAATGAAAATTTGAAATTCAAAAATACATATTTAAAAACTTTGTTACCCACCTCATTTCTTGGGTAGAAAATGCCTATCTTAAAAGCATAGATATAGTAAAAGACTTTTTTCTCTTCACCCAAACATAAACCTTTTTTTCCCACCTTCTAAGCTTCAAAGCTAGCTTAAGCCTTTTATATCTCCTTAAATTGCCACCCCCTTCACTTCCTAATGAATAAAAGAGCATTTTTTCCCATTGGTGTAAGCAAGATAATTCATCACATCGCTGATCCTCATTTTGTTGCAACTCATAAGACACATTGTAAAAATATAGGGCCCTATGATCACCATTGTGAGTTTGCTAAGAAGATTGGCACGGAAAAAGTGATATTGGCAAGGTCTAGTTTGAAAGGACATGTCTCCTTAGTCAGCTTGGTGGGCAAGGGTGTACTGTGGCAGAGCTCTCTCGTTGGTGGCAACCCCATGCCTATCTTAGTCCACTTGTGCTAGTGACGTATGCTTTTAGGGTGGCTTCCTTAGTGAGCCGATATAACAGTTTCTATGTGCATTGTTTCTTGGTTGATTCCATGGCTCGGAAAGAGCACGTCTTAGTATGTAACTTTTTTTGGTTTCGTAATATATATACATATATATACACACTCACTATTGTGAGTTTGGAAAAAAAAAGATAATACATCACATGCAGTGAAAAGTTCATTCTTCTTTTTGACAATTAATGATGGTGGCCATGGAATTGGTGTTGTTATAATGCAAGCATGCAAGTCGGCCCTGTCAATTTTTGGAAGTAGGTGAATTAAATAGAATCTAGAAAGATGCTCCCAAACGTTCAAGGGGAAAAGGAGAGGAGCCGGGACGTGGTTGTAACCAGAGAGAGAGAGAGAGAGAGAGAGAGAGAGAGAGAGAGAGAGAGAGAGAGAGATTTTGTGCAGTGTCTGGCAAACTCTGGCTGTGCGCTTGCGCGACAGATAACAGAAAGAGGGAGGAGCATGCACATGGATTCATGAGGATGAGGCTAGGAGAGAGGAAGAGAGCAGGAGGTGAGAGTAAATCGAAGCAAGAAATGGAGCATGTATCGTCCAAGCTATGAAGTGTGGTAGTCAGATAAGGGTAATGAGTCATTGTTGATCAACCAAGAGACAGTTTGTGAGTGTGCTGGCATGGCCATTGTGCGTGCTCGGCGAGACTGAGTGGTTGGCCGAGGAATGCTCGCATGCGTAGGGTAGCAGATGAATCTCTCTCTCTCTCTCTCTCTCTCTCTCTCTCTCTCTCTCTCTCTCTTGCACAGTCGTCCGTCGAGTGTGGGAGATGGGGGTAAGCGCACGGGACTGAGAGAGAAGGAGATTTTCTGTTTGGTTCTTATTCTGTCGCGTTTGTTTGCAATGGAGGAGCCAACTGAAGCCGTGACAGCGGTGGCTGCACAGAGAGGCCCAAGGGGAGAGTTGAGAGTATTGGCACCTGTAGGAAAGTGACATCGTAGGCAAGTTGCCCTACCGGAGGTGCATGCGATAGTGAAGTGAGTAGTGGGGGTGCGGACCAAGGAGAGAAGAGGTGAGGGCTTCACAGAGCAAGCCATGGTGAACAGGGGCATGCAGATGGTTGACAGCGACAGGGCAGGATGTGATAGAGCACAGACGGTGCGCAGGGCTCAGTCCGGGTGAACTGGGGCTACAGATTGTTTTGCTTTCAAATTCGAAAGATTCCAATAAAATCTCCATGACAAATTAATGCGTTGTTGCAATGTGGACCTCGTATGTCTGAACGATTTAGCAAAATGTGGAATTAATTGAAATCTCTTGGGATGCCCTAGGATTCAAAGGAAAAGGCAAGACTGTTGGAAGGTGGCGTGCAAGGAGCGAGGAGTAAGCCGAAAAGGTGGCCGATGTGTCAGGCACTCGATATGCAAGAGGGAGGTGAGGGGCCCAAGGGCATACACACATTTCTTTTCTTTTATTAATGGACAAGTAGCAGCAACAAGGGAAACAGCCGAGTGGCTTAGGCCATCGTTACTGTTATGATCTCATGGCCCTCAAGGGTTCGATCCTCGATGAAGAGCGCTCCATTTTTGCTTTGTTTAGGTGTAGCACTTGCGTGAGGATTTGTAGGGCACGAACCTGGTAAGATTTCGACTAATAATTGAAAGAGCTACCAAATACGCTCGACCAATTTTGCAAAAGGGTGTTTAATGGGTATCTTGAAAGATCCATTGTGCGTAAAGTCTAAAAGTGAGTGGAAGAGGAAAAGCAAGTGGCACATGGTGGAGAGAGAGAGAGAGAGCCTGAGATTTTTTCCTTGTCTGTTGGGCTGCAGGTCTGGATGAGGGGTGCAAGGTGCATTGTGTCGTTCGAGTAGGACTACAAGGGAGCTGCACACTTGCACGGACGGGCGTAGGGGAGGCGCACAACCCCTCTCTCTCTCTTTCTCTCTCTCTGTTCCCCAAACTATTGCAGATTCACAGTGCAAAGGCAGTGAACATGTGACCCTAACTTGGAGCTGCATGCAGGTGTTAGTGGAGGCAAGGCCATGTGGGCAAGGCCATCCAGGGATATTTTTTTGCCGAGAGAGACAGACACAGAGGCAAAGAAGTGGAGCATAGGTCCTGATCATGAGGAAGAGCGAGAGCAGGATGAGTGGTTGTGCAGCCGAATGATGCAGTAGGAGTAAGTATTGTGGGTGCGTGCCGGGGGAAGAAGGGACGAGGAGAGAGACAAAACACTGGCTTCCTCATCCCGTTCAAAGTCGATATGTTGCCTTGTTCGTGCTGGTGAAGCTGATGTGGAGGCGAATGTGCTCCTCTTTTCCTTGTGCAGGGCAACCTGGACCTCTTGTGCACTTTCGTGCCCATCGCAAGAGCATCCCTGGCTGTGGGCGAGGAGGGAGGGTGGCATTGGACGCAGGTCGGGAAAGGTCCACAGAGATTCTGTAAAAAATCGGACACAGAGCAGGAGGGAGGGGATGCGGACACTGCTCGAGATGAGTAGCTCTACGAGCAAGGCAACTGCACATGAGGGAGAGAAGTTCTGTTAACGGGGATGAGCAGGTCAATACACAAGGGGGACAGGACGTGGGAACTGTTGCGAAGGGCTCGCGTCATCACAGAGTTTTTCTTCGAATTGGAGATTCCTTTAGAATCTTCGTTGCTAACTAATGGGTTTACGTGAATGTAGACCCATTTAGGCCCAGCCAATTTTGGATTCATTAGTTTCGTTGGAATCTCGGGAGATGCTCTTAGGGCCTATGCTGTGAGGAATGGACACGTGTGAGGAATGGACACGTGCACTGGGAGCAAAAGTGGGAGGTCTCTCTCTCTTTCTCTCTCTCAATGAGGAGATATTTTCCTGTCTTGCTGAGGACTCGCCATCCCCACTCAATGGCAGTGGAGTTGCAGGCGATGATGACGCAGGACAGCACGACGGCCAGGGGCTATGATCTACAATAGATGTGCCTCAGGAGACCTCATTGCCCGTGGCTTCCCTATATGCCTGCTCCTCGTCGACATGCCTGCCCATGGTTCGGCAGCTTTCCTCTGTGTGTGGGGTCAGAGCGCAAGGCAGGGAAATGTTGCGACAGCGAGGGTGCAAGGAGTAGAGTGAACTCCCGAGATCGATCGCGCTTAGGTGGTGGAGCTTAAGGAACTCAGGAGGCCGCATGCAAAGTATAGAGTTCTCTCTCTCTCTCTCTCTCTCTCTCTCTCTCTCTCGCGCTCGCGCTCGCGCTGAAGACCAATGGCCTAAATTGCATCTCGATGTTCAGCTACAAGAAGCTATTAACGAGAGAGTGCTAGGAATTGGAATGTGCGTGCGTGTGTTCGTGTGTGTGTGTGTGTGTGAAGGAGAGGGCGCAGGCGCATGGCGAAAGCAGCAGATAGGGATTGAGGAAGGGAGCAAGGTATGACGGAGAGAAAGATGTGGCGCACGTGAAGACCAGACACGAGCATGGAATATCTCTTGTGACAGTGTCCGTTGCTGGAGCATTTGTTCATCAGCCGGTGCTGCTGCTGTGGGCAATGAATCCAGGTGTGAATGGCATTTGTTCATCTACAAGTCAATGGGAGGAGTGTGTCACGATGAGCATTACAGAGTGAAGATGCACAGATACACTCTCGTGTGCAACGAAGAGAGAGAGAGAGAGAGAGAGAGAGAGAGAGAGAGAGCGACAGAGCAGAGAGAGACGGAAGTTTTTTATATTCTTTGAGCTTTTTGGTCTGAGGTGCCTGATCCTCTCATTGCAAATAGGAGATTGAGATGACCTGGTGCGATGAGAGAAGTCACAAAAGGGGGATGCGATGTGGGGAGTCAGGGACGTGTGCTGCAGGCAATCTCTCTTCGACACAACCAAAGCAATGATGTACACCAGCAATCGCTCTATCTATTGGGAGAGTGGATCGACGACGCAAAGAGGGAGGATCTAGGCAGAGATGGATGTTGTGGTGGGTGCATGCATAGATGGTGGAGGTGTTGCACATGACGACAGCAGTGGGCAGAGCTAGAAAGGGGGGAGGTGAAGGAATCTCAAGAGATTCCTGCTAATAAAACCGAAAGATAGGGCACAGTCTACGTGAGTGCCATTCAGTAGTATGGTGGAGAGTTGGCACTGTGCCTATCGAAAATATATAAGAAACGAAGCCCTGCCCTGCCCCGTAGTCCATTTCCTACTACACAATCATGGTATTCAAGAACAAGAGAACGAACCTAAATTTTTCTTTGATAATTTGATGTTCAATGCTTCAAGACCGTGCCACGAACATGTGGGTTTGTCTGTTTTATTTCGTATTCAAGTCCTTCTCGCGATAATGTTAGCTCTCATCTCTCAAGTGAGATGATTCTCTCTAGTGGTTGCCTAGGAGAGCCATGATGAAGGTTGATTCATACAAGTGGGATTAGATTACTCATTCATCCAATGAGCTTCTTTTCATCGATAAAAGATCTTGACATATCTTTTGGTCTATTTCTCTCATGGAAAGGCTAGATTTACTTCTATGACTAGCATGATCTCCATCATTCTGTCGATCATGTCCAGTGCGATCTCCATCATCTTTTCTACGACTTCTAACATTTCTTGATTATAGCATTCACTCTTGCTATCATGTCTACCATCACCATTGTTTCTGTGTTGTGGAAGTTCCTTTCACACATCTTTCATTCTCCCTTTGTCGTTAAGGATAGAAAGCCTGGGAAGGTTGAATATCGATGCTTAATTATGTGTTTACTTGATTGACCTGTTGGCTTTTTTAGCATTGTTCTCTTTGTCAATAGTCATGCTTTTAGGGGCAAGAACATCATGAATACTCGTGATAAAACTTTTGAGTAGAAAGATTGATGATAAACTCTGCTAACTCTTTGTCAGAACATGTAATGAAATTGGCCTATTTAATTTGAGAGTAGCGGAAATTAATGAGAGTACTTTTGAGAAATGACTGTGAGCATAGCGGTTGAACATAATTGAAGATAGAAACATAATCATAGGAATTAGTTAACTTGGCATGAACAATAATTTTGCAAGAGAGAGAATTTAGAGAACATGACAACAGTTGAGGACTGGATTTATGTGGAGCCGGTCGCCCCTCCAATAGGCATTTGTATTATGATTTCTCCCATTAAGAGAGACTTGTTACAATACAATCTTTGTGTTCCTTGTGACCTAGGTGATGCAATGAAGATGGAAAGCTTCATGCATCACAAACATAACATAAACTTGAAGAAAGCTTTAACTATCCCAAGCCTCAGTCTCAAGACCTCAAACACCTTCGAAGGTGGAGAGAGCTAGCAAGGAATGAGGGTAGGGAAGAGGAAGAAGAAACATTTCGTAGGAGAAAGAATTAGTTCCTCACTTATCATAACTCTTGTTGCTAGCATACATAATAGCATATTAATGAAGAAGAAGGAGATGGCAAGCTTAGGCATTGAAGCATGGCTCTTGGTTGGATTTGCACTCCATATCCAAGAGTGTTGGTGTATGCTCTCAACCTCTACTTGCTTGGAGAAGGAGAGGGAGCTCTTGCACTTTTCATAGCACACAATGAGAGTGTTTGTGAGTGTGTGTGGGTGAGTATACCCCCTCAGCAACCCCCTAGCTTGCTTGGGTCGACCCCCCCTTGTAGCTCATGCTTGAAGCTCATTGGACCCCTCCAGGCCTAGCCAATCACAAGCAGGAGGCATTACAAGTAGCAAGGGTAGCCTTGAGACAAGTGTCCTGTAACATTTAATGGCCTAATAACTTATGTGTAGCGGAAATTAGCATGAACATAGTGGGCATTTCATTAGAATAGATTCCTAATGAGAATTACAAGAGTGCTTGGGTGGAGAGAGCAACAAAAAGCATAACACCTAGTTAGATAGCATCGACAATACTTTCAAAAGAGAGAGAAATTAAGTTATTGACAACAGTTGAGGACCTGATTTGCATGGAGCCGGTCCCCCCTCCAAAAGGCTTTGTATTATGGTTTCTCCCATCAAGAGAGACATTGTACAATACAATTCTTTGTGTTCCTTCAAGACTAGCTAGTGCAATGAAGATGAAAGCTTCATGCACTAAGCAAAACACTTAACAAACACAAATTTAATTATTCCCGTTCTCAGACCCAAGACCTCACACACCTTCGAAGATGGTGAGAGCTAGCAGGGTATGAGAGTAGATTGAGAGGAAGAAGGAGTATCTTACGAGAAAGATGTACATCTCCTCACATAATCACTCATATTAGCATAGCTTAGCTTAGTAATTAGCTTGGTAGAGGAGTTGAGCATGCATTGAAGCTTGGCTCTTGGTTGGATTTGCATCCACATGCCAAGAGAGTGTTGATGTAGGCTTCTATCTCACAAGCGTGGAGTAGGTGATGAGCTCTCCATTAAAGCTTGGGAAGAGATAGTCTTCTTTGCTTCACACATAGACTGTGTGTGAGTGTGTGTGTGATAATGCCTTGCAAAAATCAGCCCCCTCTCTCTCTTGGGCGAGCCCTCTTGCTATTTGCTCTTGCTGAGCCCTTATTGGCTCTCCCCAAGTCAAGCCAATGACCATTAAGCAGCATAAGTGATAGCCTTTTGACATGTGTCCCCCTTTCCCCTTTTGTGAGTGCTTTAGGTAATTAAATAATTAAACTAAACTCTCATTGGACCCCTTTGCCTTCTGGCCAATAGGAATTAGGCAAGCCATTGGGCTCCTTAATGCTCATTGGACCCCTTGGGAGACTGCCCAATAGTCTTCTAGGAGACTTAATTCTCATTGGTTTCTTTTTTTAAATGTTTTTAAATTAATTAAACTAGATTTACTTTAGCTTAATTCTCATTGGTCCACTTCAAGGGTCATCCAATAGAAACTGGGCACACCTTGTGGGCATCTGGCCTAGGGAGCTGACATGTGTCCCTCATTCCCTTTGTGTAAAGGGAGCCTGTGTGTGTGTGTGATTTTCTCTCTCATCCCCTACCTTTAGGGCTCGCCCCCTCCCATGTAGGGATGTGCAAAGACATTTTTTACACACACAAAGCATCCAATTTCCCCTAGGTTTGACCTTTGGACACAACCTTTGAATTTTGGAACCTTAGCATTTTGGAAGTCTTAATGGGCTGAACCTTAGGGTCTTTTTAGCAGATGGCCCCCCCCTTTGGATCCCTATTTTCCCTCCTTTGGATCCCTACTGTGGCCGGTCTGCTAGCTTCACCAATATTCTAACCTTTTCTCCCCTGGCACTTCCCCACATTAAATGATCAGTTTAATATGAGAAAGTCATTTAGGAGAATTAGATATTGATTATTATGACATTACCTCTCTCTTGAAATCATAGTCGTCCTCGACTATGGTGTAGAGAAGATAAAGCATGTTCATGAGTCCTTTTCTTAGCGGGTAGAGGATCCCTATGTTACCCTACGACATCATTCCACAATGGATGACTAGTCCATTTGGCGCTTGAGAGCCTGAGGCTGCCGCAAGCATGTCTGCACATTAGTCCTATCAGTCTTCCATAGTAGAGTGACAAGCTCTACTTGGTGTTTGGGAGACGTCGTCTCCGCAAACTCGATCTAAGCATGCATGCTACTTCATTTTTGTGCACAAATAAAGAAAAAGAGAGTCTTATAAGACAAAAACTTTGTTCATTTTTAACATTTTGTACATTTGCTTACTCTTGGGAAGCATTGTAAGCATTGACAAGGTTTAGGTTATCCTTTAATTGTATGCCTTGCATCCATCTAGCATCTTCAAAAGGATAATTCTTAAACTTAATAAGATATCGTCGGATAGTCTTACCGCCTCTTAATACCTTGTCTTCATGTCGGAGAATAGACTCGGGCTGCAGCACCTCCTCTTGGTCCTCGATCTCCGGTGGGTCTTCAATAGTTGGTTCTTGAGGTGGCTCTCCTTTGTAAGGCTTTAATAGGCTCACATGGAAAGCATTGTGTATGAGCCAATGATTGGGCAACTTGAGTTGATAGGCCATCTCGTTGATTGGCCTAAGAATCTGGAAGGGACCATAGTACCTTTTTTCTAGTTTAGCATAGTACTTTTGGTGGCCCGTAGGATTCTTGCCCGTCGTGTGCCTTAATCGAGCCTTGGGAAACTTTAACAAGACCCAATCTTTTTCTTTAAAGGCTTGGTCTCTTCTGTGCTTGTCAGCAGCAGCCTTTTGCCTTTGCTGTGAGATAGAGATAGCATCCTTAATCTTTTGAAAAGATTCTTGTAGGTCTCGGCTATACTTATCTGCAGCGAAGATCTTCCCATGTACTTTAAGTAGCGAAGGACTTTTTGATCTTTCCTCAATTACCTCGAAAGGTGCTTTTCCCGTGGAAGTATGTGCATTGTTATTGTAAGCATACTCCACTAAGGGTAAGTACTTCTCCCATTGGGATCTTTGATCTACTTCCATTACATAGGCTTTTAGGAGATCGAGAATGGTTAGGTTAGCTATTTCACTTTGGGCATCCGTTTGTGGATGATAGGCCGAAGAGAAGTTTAGCCTTGTCCCTAAATTCTCAAAGAGACCCTTCCAGAAATTACTGGTCATTCTAGGATCTCTATCCGACACTATGGACATTGGCAAGCCATGGTACTTGAAGATTTGTGAAATGAAGAGGGTTGCCATTTGATGGGCTTTGATAGTCTTTTTGACAGGTATAAAATGAGCTTGTTTATTGAACCTGTCTACTATCATCCATATTTTCGTATTCCCATGGATAGACTTAGGCAATCCAAAGATAAAGTCCATGGATATGCTCTCCCATGGTGAATTAGGGATTGGCAAGGGTTGAAGCAATCCAAGTTGCTTCCCTCTATCAAATTTTGTCTTTTGGCATACCGCACAATTAGAAACATACTCTTGTATGTTCAATTTCATGGTAGGCCAATAGAAATATGTTTCAATTCCCTTTAAGGTAGACTGAATCCCTCTATGCCCCGCATAAGGTGGAGCATGAGATTCATACATTACTTTCTCACGTAGTGAGTTAGTAACGCATAGTCTATTGCCATAGAGAAGATAACCATCTTGTAAGGTAAATGGTTCTTCTTTCTTCCCTAATGCAAGGGCTGAAATCACATCTCTAAAATCGGGATTAATAGCGTACTCATCTATCATTGAAGATAGATCATTGTGAGTTGCTATGGAAACCGCATTCACTCTCGGCCGTCTTGAGAGTGCATCAGCTACTTGATTATGCTTTCCAGCAATGTGAGCAATATGAAAATGAAATTGCGAAAGGAAATTTGCCCACCTCATTTGTTTGTCGGAGAGCTTGGTCTGCGTCATGAAGTACTTAAGACTTTGGTGATCCGTTCGCAGAATGAAAGGAGTCCCCAATAAATAGTGCTTCCATGAGTCTAAGGCATGTAGAACTGCAAGGAGTTACTTTTCGTATATGCCTAGAGCTTGCTCAACAGGGTCGAGCCTTCGACTCTCATAGCCTATGGAGTGCCCTTCTTGGAGCAAAACAGCTCCAAGGCAATCACCACAAGCATCACATTGGACCTCAAATGGTTTTGAGAGATCCGGTAGTGTAAGCACAGGTTGAGGGATAAGCTTTTCGAAAGCATTGTTCTCCTTAGCAGACCATGTATACCTAACGCTTTTCTTTGTTAGGTCATGTAATGGTCCCGCAATTTGTGAGAACTTTTCTATGAAGCGTCTATAGTATGCACACATACCTATAAAGCTTCTTAGTTCATGAAGATTCCTTGGTTTAGGCCATCCTTTTATTACCTCTAACTTTGATGGATCCATTTGGATGCCATCTTGAGAGATAATATGACCTAAATATTGAATCTCTTGCAAGAAAAATTCACTTTTATTTCGATTAACATAAAGTTTATTCTCTCTCAAAACTTGAAATATTACTTGGAGGTGTTGCTTGTGTTCCTCCAATGAATTAGAGTAGATGATAATATCATCAAAGAACACTCCAGTGAAGGTTCGATGAGGCCTGAACAGCTTCTCCATCAAGCGGTTGAATGTGGCTGGTGCATTGGTCAAGCCAAAAGGCAAGACAATGTATTCGTAAAGACCAAATGTGGTGCGAAATGCGGTCTTTACAATGTCTTGATCAACTATCCTTATTTGATGATAGCCACTTTTTAGGTCAATCCTACTGAAGTAGGTCGATCCTTGTAGCTTATCAAATACGTCTTCTACCCGTGGAACGGGAAACCTATTTTTGATAGTGATCCTATTTAGTGCTCTATAGTCGACACACATACGATATGTGCCGTCTTTCTTCTCCACTAATAGCACAATTGAGCAAAATGGAGATGAGCTTGGCCTAACCATACCCTTCTCAACTAACTCATGCACTTGCCGCATAATCTCCTCTTGTTGAGCTTGAGAAACTCTATAAGGAGGTTTGTTAGGCAGTGAACTTCCTGGAAGAAGTTCAATTGCATGGTCATCATTACCTCGTTTAGAAGGTAGCTCACAAGGGATGTCGTCAATAAAAACATCTTGAAACCCCTTGAGAAAATTGGATAACTCTAATTCCTTTTGGTTGCTTTTATTTTCTTTTGCTAAAGCATTAGGTTCATTTTGAGAATCTTTAACAAAAATCATGTACACGGAAATAGAGCTCTTTATTGACTTGTTGAAAGCTGGTGTATGTACAATGGGGATAGTGTTACCCATTTCCTTAGCATTTATATACATGTCTTTTTCCCTGAACTTTAAGGAGATTCTCCTTTCAGGAAATTTAACATCGGCAACCAGGCGGTCAAACCATGGTGCCCCTAGGATTACATCCTCATGCTTGAGAGGAGAGATAAAGAAGTCCTCTTTGTCCACATAGCCTTGGACATGAAGCCTCAATTTCCCGATTAAGGGAGTGACTGAAGCTTCTTGCCCCTTGAAGGCACTGTCTGCGGGTAGGACATCTCCCATCTCGTAGGATTGTATGCCTAGCTTGGTGGCCAACTCTATAGATATAAAATTGTGAGTAGAACCAGGGTCAAAGAGAATAAAAGCATCATGTTCTCTTACCTTTCCCCAAGCATGGCATAGAGGAGATCCTTTGTGGTGAGTTTGGTGAGTCTCCTCCTCTTGGATTTCAACCAAGGAAGCTCTAGGAGGATCTTGGCGGTTGTTCTTTTGGGGACAAGCGCGATACGCATGCCCTTGTTCGCCGCACTTGAAACATCGGTTATCCTTATGATAACGCTCAAGCTCTTCAGGAGAGAGTTTATTCTTACCTTTGTAAACTCCCTTCTCTTTAGCTTTGTTGGAGTTGCCCTTAGGAGACTTTTGGACATTTTCCTTCCCCTTAGGCTCATTGGAACCCTTGTTTTCCGGGGGCTTATTATTTCTTTTAGCCCCCGTTTGGAAATTGATTCGAGAGGCCACCATAGTGTGGTGTATTATAGCCGATATGGTACGTGGCCTTTGGGAGTTGACATACTTCGCCATTTCTTCGGTTAAGCCCGCACAAAATTGTTGGTTTTGCTCTCCAAAATCCAACTTTCTAAAGACAGTGTCTTTGAGTTGTAGGTCCCAAAACTTGTCTACATATTTGTGGATGGATTCATTGGGAGAGAGCTTTAAGCTTCGCCATTCGGTGAGTACTTTGTCTTTGGCACCGGTGGCCAAAAACTGCTTCATAATGGAAGCTCTTAAAGTTTTCCATGTTTATGGAGCTTCACCGTTGGCTCGTAGGCTAGACCACCATTGTCTGGCGGACTTCTGAAAGTGCATAGCTACATGGTGTAGCTTAGAGGACTCCGTGAATCCCTCATCTCCAAACGCCGCATCGAATTGTTGGATAAAGGCCAAGACTTTGTCCGTAGCACCAAAGGTACCATCATAGGTAAGGAAACAGATTCTCTTCCTTCCCTCTTTGAATTTCTTCAGCTTGGATGACCTCTTCCATGCGGCATAGGATTTCCTATGGCCTCTTCTTTTTGATGGTTCAAAGGTTGCACCATCACTTTCTTCAGAAGGTGAAGAATTTGAAGAAGGTGGAGAAGAGGGTGACCTCTTTCTCGCCTTTTTCTTGTCTTGATCTTTGTCGTCTTCACCATAGCTTTCATAAGAGGAAGAGGATGAAGAAGATGGAGAAGAGGGTGTCCTCTTTCTCGCCTTTTTCTTCTCTTGCTTTTTATCATCCCTCTTTGAATTATGGAGTGGAGAAGAGTGTGATGGTCTTCTCCGCTTTGGTGGTGATGGAGAGCGTTTAGCCCGCCGTCTTCGTGGAGCCATCTCCGCCGAGGTGGCGGGAGACTCGCTTCTTTCTCGTTTCTTCGGTGGAGGCTCTTGAGTTCTCCTTTGGGAAGGAGATGCATCATCAAGAAGTAAATTCTTGAGCCCTTCGTATGGATTCTCTTCTTCTTCCCGAATCGGAGAGAGACCTCTTTTGGTAGTCTCACAAGGAGGCTTCCTAGGTGTTCTCTCGTCACGGTGATGAGCTTGGAGAATCCCGTGAGCATGGAGCTGCCGTTGCACTTCACTTTGGAGAGACGGATTGCCCATGGCTTGTTGAAGTCTAGTAACAAGATAGTTAACAAGCATTGAAGCATCATTAGTAGCTTTCTCATGAGCAAAATCAAAGTTATCAACATTAATTTCACTCTCTTTACTATTGTCAGCCAGTCTAACAACCTTTATGTGTAAATTTTTTAGGTGTACTTTGGCATTTCAAGCCCTAGTTGCTGCTCCTCTTTACCCCTTTAGAAAAAGCACTCAAGCTACTGTACCCGCGGCTCGAATACCATTAATTGCAAGGAATAGAAGAGAGGGTCTTTCGACACCAAAACAGTACCGGCTCCTGTCAAGCTTCTAATAGCTCAATAGTGGTTAAGCCATAGGCAAGCCCCGTAGGACTCCACTATTAAGACCATAGCTCTCGACGGTGATGACCCGTTAATTGCACGAAGGTAGGCGCACTGCAAGGCTGAAAAATCCCTATTCTACTTACTCACATGCAATTAATAATACCAACCATTTGTAGCTAGCTTGAGGACCTCCCTTCTTGAGCAAGAAAAGAGAAACCTTGAGCTCTGATACCAATGTAACATTTAATGGCCTAATAACTTATGTGTAGCGGAAATTAGCATGAACATAGTGGGCATTTCATTAGAATAGATTCCTAATGAGAATTACAAGAGTCCTTGGGTGGAGAGAGCAACAAAAAGCATAACACCTAGTTAGATAGCATCAACAATACTTTCAAAAGAGAGAGAAATTAAGCTATTGACAACATTTGAGGACCGGATTTGCATGGAGCCGGTCCCCGCTCCAAAAGGCTTTGTATTATGGTTTCTCCCATCAAGAGAGACATTGTACAATACAATTCTTTGTGTTCCTTCAAGACTAGCTAGTGCAATGAAGATGAAAGCTTCATGCACTAAGCAAACACTTCACAAACACAACTTTAATTATCCCCGTTCTGAGACCCAAGACCTCACACACCTTCGAAGATCGTGAGAGCTAGCAGGGTATGAGAGTAGATTGAGAGGAAGAAGGAGTATCTTACGAGAAAGATGTACATCTCCTCACATAATCACACATATTAGCATAGCTTAGCTTAGTAATTAGCTTGGTAGAGGAGATGAGCATGCATTGAAGCTTGGCTCTTGGTTGGATTTGCATCCACATTCCAAGAGAGTGTTGATGTAGGCTTCTATCTCACAAGCTTGGAGTAGGTGATGAGCTCTCCATTAAAGCTTGGGAAGAGATAGTCTTCTTTGCTTCACACATAGACTGTGTGTGAGTGTGTGTGTGATAATGCCTTGCAAAAATCAGTCCCCTCTCTCTCTTGGGCGAGCCCTCTTGCTATTTGCTCTTGCTGAGCCCTTATTGGCTCTCCCCAAGTCCAGCCCATGACCATTAAGAAGCATAAGTGATAGCCTTTTGACATGTGTCCCCCTTTCCCCTTTTGTGAGAGCTTTAGGTAATTAAATAATTAAACTAAACTCTCATTGGACCCCTTTGCCTCCTGGCCAATAGGAATCAGGCAAAGAAGAAAATCATGCGAATATGTACAAGGTTCAAATTTTCAAAGATCCAACTTGTACATGCCCGTAATTTCAAGATCGTCTTGCACACAAGTGATTGTATCTTGCATCATGTAAGCACATTTACTCTATATTCTTATGTGTTTTAGGCTTAAGCCAGTATGAAGATATCCACTAGCCAATTATAAGTGAGGTTCAAGTCTTCAAATGCACTCTGTAGAGAGTGCACCTATTCTGGACACCCCTATTTTGTTTCCCCCAATCCCCCCCCTGTTAGAAGCAAGCTAACGCGGACACCATTTTTTGGAGTTCTCCTTGTAAAACAATTATCATTTTGATAAATTGGGAATATTGTAACTTCTATTTTCTTAGTAAACTTTGTAATTAATGAGCCGGGGCTACAAGCTTCTAGATTGTATCAGCCAGTCAATTCCTAGCTTTGGTAGAACTTCAAATTATTAGTTTTTCTTTTTTTAAATGTTTTTAAATTAATTAAAGTATATTTACTCTAGCTTAATTCTCATTGGTCCACTTCAAGGGTCATCCAATAGAAACTGGGCACACCTTGTGGGCATCTGGCCTAGGGAGCTGACATGTGTCCCTCATTCCCTTTGTGTAAAGGGAGCCTGTGTGTGTGTGTGTGATTTTCTCTCTCATCCCCTACCTTTAGGGCTCACCCCCTCCCATGTAGGGATATGCAAACACTTTTTTTACACACACAAAGCATCCAATTTCCCCTAGGTTTGACCTTTGGACACAACCTTTGAATTTTGGAACCTTAGCATTTTGGAAGTCTTAATGGGATGAACCTTAGGGTCTTTTTAGCCCATTGTTGCACATGGCTCTTTTGCAGATGGCCCCCCCCTTTGGATCCCTATTTTCCCTCCTTTGGATCCCTAATGTGGCCGGTCTACTAGCTTCACCATTATTCTAACCTTTTCTCCCCTGGCACTTCCCCACATTAAATGATCAGTTTAATACGAGAAAGTCATTTAGGAGAATTAGATATTGATTATTATGACATGTCCCCCTTTCCCCCTTGAGAGAGAGGGCTAGATAAATGCTAAATCAATAAAATAAATCTCCTAAATTATTATTGGACCCCTTGGGTGGCCAACCAATAGGCTTCAGGCACACCATGAGGGCAACATGAGGAGGAACTTGACAAGTGTCCCTTTTGCTTTCTTTGTACTATGCATGCCTTGTGTGAGTGTGTGGGTGTTCTCTCTCATCCCCTCTCATGTAGGGCTCGCCCCCTCCTTGTAGGGATTGAATCTTTGACTTTTTGACACCTCAAGCCCCTCATGCATAGGCCCAGTTCCCACCACAAGCTTGGCTCATAAGCACTTTAAGCTTGGGCTGGGTTCTCACCTTAAGTGCAACCCTAGCATCTCAAGCATGTCAAGCACCTCAAGCATCTCAATAATTAAGCACCTCAAGCATCTCAAGCACCTCAATCATCAAGCACCTCAAGCACCTTAGTCATCAAGCATGACAAGGAGGACAATCACCTTGAGCTAGGTCGGGTTCCCGCGCCTCAAGCTCAGCCCAGCTAGCTTACCTAAGGTGAAAGGCCTTTTACACACATTATTGGAGGTCTTCAATGAAGCTAACCCTAAGGTATTATGCTCCATTTGTTAGCCTTGCTCTTTGATAGACCATCTGTCATTTGGGCCCCTTTACCATTGGCCCCGTGTTGAGATAGATCTATAAGCACATGTCTATATCTTAACACTTGTTCCCGTTTATTCTCCCACATTAAGTGATCAATTTAATATGAGAAAATTATTTGGGTTGGTTAGATATTAGATATTAGATTTTATGACATTACCTCTCTCTTGAAATCATAGTCGTCCTTGACTATGACGTAGAAGAGATAAAGCCTTAGTCATTAGTCAATTTTACTTAGTGTTGGGGTATAAAGCCCAATGTGGTCGCCCAGGTAAGTGTGCGGGCCGCAAGGTATGTACACATATTCTTTTGTTAAAACCTAATAAGAACTCACTATGCCCTACACATTACAGTAGAGCGAGTTCACCATATCGTCGTGCTCTTCTTCTCGCACTCTCTCTCTCGCGTCTCACTTCCGCTCGTACTCCTTCAACTGGTATCAGAGCTCAGATCGAGGCTCGGGGCAGCACTGCAGGAGGCTAGAGTCACCAGCTCAGATTGGAGTGAAATTGGACAGGCGAAGACACGGCCCCAAATCTTGTGGGATAGCCCGTAGGACTCGGTGTGCTCAGAATTTCATTATGAGGTCATCTTGATCACCGTTCGGCTTCGACAAAGTTCTGCGCAGGCCATTTTCGACTACGTGGTCTCAGCGGGTGCAGATCCGACTCTGCAAATTTGGGGTTTTCGGCCTACGACTGCAGGTGTTGAGGATATTGACACTCCCAGAGTGTTGATTTGTGGCTGTCTACACATCAAAGGACGGCTCACAGTTCTTGGAGGCGTGTCACATACGACACGGGCGCATCTACACACAGACTGTAGGCGACATCCACTAGTTTATCAGGTAGCTTGTGTTTGCTGCTTGATATTCGAGATTTCATCCTGACATTGCAGGTACTTCCACATGGGATGTATTGTCAGAGATGATGTATGTCTATTGAGGGTTTGCTGGTTGTGAGTCACACAGCAAACAACCGCCGCAGCGGTTACAGCATACAGTGGGAAATTTGTGGATGTATGACTTTGTGGGAAGTCTATGTACTGTCAGATTTACTGCAGCCTTTGTTGAGGGTCAAGTGAGGTTTTATTGAGCTGGGGGATTCTCGAATGTTGAGATCCTTTTGGTGATACAGGTCTTGGAGCGATCCCTCGAGCACCCTTAGATAGGCAGCTAGGATGTATTGACTGTGAGTTAGACAGTTGGGATTGCATCTTTGCTTTACTGCCGTTGAGGCATTTTTGCAGTCTATGCTTACAGGACAGTGACAGGACAGTCACAGACAGTACAGGTGCAGGACAGGTTTACCCACAGCTTACAGTGTCAGAGAGACAGTGTTTTTGAGCTGTTTTTTGGTCTGTTTTTGAGTACACCAGAGCCATTTTACAAAGGAGACTCTGCCAAAATTTATGCAGAATCTGAAGCTTTCTTGGATCATTTGACAGGTTGATATTGGTTCAGAGGTCAGTTTACAGGGGAAACTCTGCCGAATTTTTCCCAGGAAAGTAAACTACTGTGAAGCGTAGCTATGGCTGGATCACAGGACACTGCTCTTTACAATATCAAGAAGCTGGATGGAACCAATTTCCCATTGTGGAAGCAGCAGATTTGGCACATGTTGGTACAAAAGAAGTAGATAAAACCTATAAAGCTCAAGGGGATAAAACCAGAAGATATGGACGAAGATGAATGGAGCGAAATGGATGAATTGGCACTTTCTACCATTATGCTGACTTTGGCAGAAAGCGTTTACTTCAATGTAGCAGACGAGATGTCGGCTTATCAAGCATGGTTAAAGTTGAGTGATCTTTATGAGAAGCAGAGTGCAGCTTCACAGGTATACTGGCTTAAGAAGCTTGTTGACTTGAAGATGAAAGAAGGGACACCTATGTCCAATCATCTGAATGAATTCAACACAATCTATAGTCAGTTGTCAGCTCAAGGTGTCAAGTTTGATGAACCTGTTAGAGCTATGTTCCTGTTGATCACATTGCCGAAAAGTTGGGACACTTTTCGCACAGCTTTGAGTAATTCTGCACCTCCAGATGGTTTGAACATAGCAGGTGTAGAAGGAAGTCTACTTACTGAAGAAACCAATAGAAAGACAATGGACAAAGGCAAAGGAATAGCCTTAGTTGTCAGGGGAAGGACCAAAGAAAAGTACAAAGGTGGAAAGATGAATCAGTCTCGTAGCAAGTCCCGCAGTGCTAAAGGCAAGAGTGACATAGAATGCTACCATTGTGGCAAGAAGGGTCACATGAAAAGAGACTGCAGAGAATGGAAAGCAGAAAAAGGCAAAGAGAAAGTTGAAGACCATGGTGAGAAGAACAAGTCCTCAGTGAAGATTCAAGAAATAAATGTGACAAACACTGTTGCAGAGGATGACAGTCTAGTGTCAGGAGACATCTACTTCTTGAAGAATACAATGGAGTCAGCTCTTCTTACAACATCTGATGGAAATGCATTGAGTGACTGGATTATAGACTCAGGGGCATCACTTCATGTGTCTCCAAACAAGGAGTGGTTTACCTCTTATGTGACCACTAAAGATCATGTTCGTCTAGGCAATGGGCAGACATGTGAGATCTTAGGTGTTGGAGATGTTCAATTGAAGTTTCAGAATGGCTCTTCTTTCACGCTGAAGAATGTGAGACATGTTCCCGCAATTACAAAGAGCTTGATCAGCACAGGTTTACTTGATGATGCTGGCTACGTCACCACTTTTGGACAGAACATGTGGAAGATATCCAAGGGTTCTATGATAGTAGCACATGGAGTAAAGTCTAGAGGACTTTACATGATTTATGTATCAAATGTCTCTAAAAATGTAATCAATGTAATCGAGCAGCCAAACGTTTCTTTGTGGCATAGCCGGTTAGGACATATGTCCAAGAAGGGAATGGAAATCTTGTCTCGTTCTGGTTATTTGCCTGGCTTTTCATTTAATGATTTTGAATTCTGTGAACATTGTCTGTATAGTAAGCAAACACAGCAGCTGGCACTTGTTCATAGTGATTTGTGTGGACCTATGCCTAACCTATCTCTAGGGGGAGCTTCTTACTTTATGACATTTATAGATGATTACTCGAGGAAAGTATGGGTTTACTTTCTCAAGCACAAGGATGAAGCGTTTAGTGTTTTCAAAACGTTTGTGACACTTGTGGAGAATCAGAGTGGCAAGAAGCTTAAATGCTTACGCACTGACAATGGTGGAGAGTATGTTTCAAAGGCCTTTCAGGACTTCTGTGAGTCAAAAGGTATAAAACGTGAACTTACTGCTCCTTACAATCCTCCTCAAAATGGTGTTGCTGAGAGGATGAATAGGACCATACAAGAGAAGGTCAGAAGTATGTTGTCTAATGCACAGCTGCCAAATGGGTTTGGGCTGAAGCTGTATCAACAGCTGTTCATCTTGTAAATAGATCTCCTGGCAAGGTTTTGCAGAAGGATTCAGTGCCAGAGATGGTATGGTCAGGCAAAATGCCCTCATACAAGCATCTCAGAGTCTTTGGCTGTGAGGCATATACTCACGTTCCAAAGGAATTTAGGAACAAACTTGAGCCAAAGAGTAGAAAGTGCATCTTTCTAGGCTATGGTAATTCTGGTGAGATGGGGTACAGACTTTGGGATCCCGAATCCAGAAAGGTTGTCCGCAGCAATGATGTTCACTTTAATGAATCCAAATATCATTCTAAACCAGAGAGGGTTGAGGAGATCAGAAGAGTTGTCTTCCAAGAAGATGGACCTGCACGTGCAAGACAAAATGCCAGGGCTCAAGAGGAGCAAGGACAGGATAGAGTGGAACCACAGGTTGTGGCTGAGCCTGAGCCACCTATTGTGCGTAGATCTGGACGTATCACGCGACCTCCTGATAGGTTTGTTCCATCTATGAACTATGTCATGTTGACTGATTGCAATGAGCCTTCATGTTACAAGGAAGCAGTGCAAATGAAGGACTCCGGGAATTGGCAATTGGCCATGCAGTCAGAGATGACAGCTCTGCATAAAAACAAGACATGGAAGCTAGTTAAATTACCACAGGGAAAAAAGGCTCTACCTTGTAAATGGGTTTATAGGTATAAGATCACTGCTCATGATAGTCAGCCAAAGTACAAAGCAAGGCTTGTTGCCAAGGGCTTTAAGCAAGAACAAGGCATTGACTTTGATGAAGTCTTCTCTCCGGTGGTCAAGATGACTACATTGAGATGCTTTCTTTCATTGGTTGCCATATTAGATTTGGTGTTGCACCAAATGGATGTCAAGACAGCGTTCTTGCATGGTGATTTAGATGTGGAAATTTACATGCAGCAGCCAGAAGGGTTTGTTGAGAAAGGCAAGGAAGATTGGGTATGCCAGTTGTTAAAGAGTCTTTATGGCTTGAAACAATCACCGAGGGCATCGTACCATAAATTCCACAAGTTTATGCTTTCTCAAGGCTACAAACGTAGTGAGTTCGATCACTGTTTATATACAAAGAAGGCTAAGGATGGCAGTTGGCTGATCCTTATTTTGTATGTGGATGACATGTTGATTGCTGGCAAGCACTTGGAAGAAATTTCAGCTTTGAAGTCAAAGATGGCAAAATCGTTTGACATGAAAGACATGGGTGAGGCAAGTCATATACTTGGTATGCGCATCGAGAGAGACAGATCAAAGAAGTTGATCTGGTTATCTCAAACAGAGTATATTGACAAGGTTTTGCAACGTTTCAATATGGAGAAGGGAAAGGCATTGAGTGTTCCATTGCCACCATATGTGAAACTTAGCAAATAAGATTGTCCTGTGTCTGAGGAAGAACAGGCTGAAATGGATAAGATTCCATATGCGTCTGCAGTGGGTAGTTTGATGTATGCAATGATTGCTACTCGCCCAGACATTGCATTTGCAGTGGGAGTAGTAAGTCGATACATGTCAAACCCAGGCAAGAAACATTGGGAGGCAGTGAAAGGAATATTGAGATACCTGAAAGCTACAAAGAGTATGCATATATGCTATGGGAGTCAGGAGCTAAGTGTAAAGGGTTTTACAGACTCAGATTATGCAGGTGACTTAGACAACCGAAGGTCTACGTAAGGGTATGTCTTTACATTGGCTGATGGAGCAGTATCATGGCGTTCTAGATTACAAGATTGTGTTACTCAGTCTACTACAGAGGCTGAATATGTTGCAGCATCAGAGGCATGCAAAGAATCAATTTGGCTTAATCGACTAGTAACAGATTTGGGAATCAAAGAAGAGATGCCTGTGTTATATTGTGATAGTCAAAGTGCTATACAATTGGCTCGCAATCTAGTTTATCACTCAAAGATAAAGCATGTGGATGTGAAGTATCATTTCATCAGGGAAATGCTCGAGGATAAGCAACTTCAGCTTGTCAAAGTTCACACCACAGAAAATCCTGCTGATCTACTTACAAAAGGACTTCCCTCAGAGAGCTTTGCACATTTTCGCAAGTAGTTAGGTGTAGGGTAGTACACCACTTCTCTACATCTCTTGTATATTAGCTTGTATAGTAGCTTCTCTCACACTTAAAGTACCACATTGGACTTTAAGTGGGAGGTTGTTGGGGTATAAAGCCCAATGTGGTCGCCCAGGTAAGTGGGCGGGCCGCCAGGTATGTACACATATTCTTTTGTTAAAACCTAATAAGAACTCACTATGCTCTACACATTACAGTAGAGCGAGTTCACCATATCGTCGTGCTCTTCTTCTCGCACTCTCTCTCGCGTCGCACTTCCGCTCGTACTCCTTCACTTAGCGGGTAGAGGATCCCTTTTTACCCTACGACATCTTTCCAAGATGGATGACTAATCCATTTGGTGCTTGGGAGACATAGCTGCCGCCGCAAGCATGTCTGCTCTTTAGTCCATTTCATTTTCCCAAAGTAGAGTGACAAATTCTACTTGGTGTTTGAGAGACGTCGTCATCACAAACATGGTTCTAAGCATGCATACTAGTTAAATTTGTGCACAATTAAAAAGAGGACTAGTCTTATAAGACAAAAACATGAGTCATTTAAAAGAAATTTGTACATTTGCTTACTCTAATGTAGCATTGTAAGCATTGACAAGGTTCATACTATCCTTAAGCTGTATTCCTTGCATCCATCTAGCATCTTCAAAAGGATAACTTTTGAACTTAATAAGATACCGTCGGATAATCTTACCATGTCGTAGTACCTTGTCTTCATGCCGAGGAACAGCTTCGGGTTGTAGCACCTCTTCTTGGTCTTCAACTTCGGGAGGGTCTTCAATAATTGGTTCAGTTGGTGGCTCTCCTTTGTAGGGCTTAAGTAGGCTTACATGAAAGGCATTGTGTATGAGCCAATGGTTGGGCAACTTGAGTTGGTAAGCCATCTCATTGATGGGCTTCAAGATTTGGAAAGGACCATAGTATCTTTTTGCTAGTTTAGCACAATACTTTTGATGGCCCGTAGGATTTTTGCCCGTCGTTTGCCTTAATCGAGCCTTAGGAAACTTGAGTAAGACCCAATCATTTTCTTTGAACATTAAGGCTCTTGTGTGCTTATCAGCAGAAGCTTTTTGCCTTTGTTGAGAGATGGATATAGCCTCCTTAATCTTTTGAAAAGATTCTTGTAGGTCACGGCTATACTCATCGGCGGGCGAAGATCTTCCCATGTACTTTGAGTAGCAAGGGACTTTTAGGTCTTCCCTCAATGATCTCAAAAGGTGCTTTTCCCGTAGAAGTATGTACAGTATTATTGTAGGCATACTCTACAAGAGGTAAGTACTTTTCCCATTGTGAGCTTTGATCTACTTCGGTAACATAAGTCTTGAGTAGATTGAGTATCGTAAGATTGGCTATCTCACTTTGGCCATCCGTTTGTGGGTGATAGGCCGAAGAGAAATTCAATCTTGTTCCTAGATTTTCAAAGAGACCTTTTCAGAAATTATTGGTCATTCTAAGATCTCTATCTGACACGATGGATGTGTGTAATCCATGGTGTTTGAAAATCTGAGATATGAAGAGAGTTTCCATTTGATGTGCCTTAATAGTCTTTTTGACAGGAATAAAATGTGCTTGCTTGCTAAACCTGTCAACTATTGTCCATATTCCTGTATTCCCATGGATAGACTTGGGTAATCCAAAGATGAAATCCATGGATATAATCTCCCATGGTGAATTTGGGATAGGCAATGGCTGGAGTAATCCAGGTTGCTTCCCTCTATCATACTTGGTCTTTTGGCATACTACACATTTTGAAACATACTCTTGTATGTCCACTTTCATGGTAGGCCAATAGAAGTACGTCTCTACTCCTCGGAGAGTAGGTTGAATACCTCTATGCCCCGCATATGGAGGAGCATGGGATTCATACATAACTTTCTCACTAAGGGAATGGGTAACACATAGCCTATTGCCGTGGAGAAGATAACCATCCTGCAAGGTGAATGGTTCCTCTTTCTTCCCCAAAGCAAGGGTTGACATTATGTCTCTAAAGTCAGGGTGAGTAGCATACTCATCTATCATAGAGGATAGATCATTGTGAGTAGCTATAGACACCGCATTAACTTTGGGTCTTCGTGAAAGTGCATCGGCCACTTGATTGTGCTTACCAGCTATGTGAGCAATATGGAAATTAAATTGCGAAAGAAAAATTTCCCACCTCATTTGTTAGTCAGAAAGCTTGCTTTGCGTCATGAAATACTTGAGACTTTGGTGGTCGGTTCGTAGGATAAATGGAGTCCCCAATAGGTACTGCTTCCATGTGTCTAGGGCATGTAGAACAGCTAAAAGCTCTTTCTCATAAATGCCCAAGACTCGTTCATCAATATTGAGCCTTCGGCTCTCATATGCTATGGCATGCCCTTCTTGAAGCAAAACTGCTCCAAGGCAATCACCACAAGCATCACATTGGACCTCAAATGGCTTTGAGAGATCCGGAAGCACGAGGACTGGTTGGGAAGTAAGCTTCTCTTTGAGCTTTTCAAAAGAAATTTGCTCCTTAGCAGTCCATACAAACTTAACGTTCTTCTTAGTTAAGTCGTGTAGTGGTCTTGCTACTTGAGAGAATTTTGCTATGAAGCGTCTATAGTATGCGCACATACCAACAAAGCTTCTTAGCTCATGTAGATTTCTTGGGTTAGGCCATGCTTTTATTACCTCTAACTTTGATGGATCCATTTGGATACCATCTTTAGAGATAATATGACCTAGGTATTGAATCTCTTGTAGGAAGAATTCGCTTTTCTTTTGGTTGAGAAAAAGCTTGTTCTCCCTCAATGCTTGAAAAATCACTTGGAGATTTTGCTTATGTTCCTCCAAAGACTTGGAGTAGATGATGATATCATCAAAGAACACTCCAGTGGATTTGCGGTATGGTCTAAAAATTTTCTCCATCAAACGATTGAACGCGCATTAGTCAAGCCAAAAGGCATGACTAGATATTCATAAAGACCAAACGTTGTGCGAAACGCGGTCTTTAAGATATCTTCATCCACTATCCTTATTTGATGATAGCCACTCTTAAGGTCAATCATACTGAAGTAGGTAGAGCCTTGTAGCTTATCAAACAGATCTTCTACCCGAGGTATGGGAAATCTGTTTTTGATAGTGATATGGTTTAGTGCTCGATAGTCCACACACATACGGTATGTACCATCTTTCTTTTGCACTAAAAGGACTGGAGAAAAAAAGGGAGAGGAACTAGGCCTCACCATCCCTTTGTCTACTAGCTCTTGTACTTGCCTCATGATCTCCTCTTGTTGAGCTTGTGAGACTCGATAAGGAGGCTTGTTAGGTGGTGCACTTCCAGGAAGGAGCTCAATGCGATGGTCATCATCCCCTCGTTTTGGAGGTAAGTCCATAGGGATATCATCAATGAACACATCTTGGAATCCTTTTAGAAAATTAGACAAGTCTAACTCTTCTTGATTCCTACCATTTACATTTGATGAAACATTAGTATCTTTTAGAGACTCTTTGACAAAAATCATGTACGCAGAAACTGAGCTCTTCATTGACTTATCAAAAGCAAGAGGATTTACAAGTGGAATAGTGCGACCATGCTCACTAGCATCTATATACATGTTCTAACCCCTGTAGGTGAAGTAGATTCTCCTTTCAGGGAACTTCATGTTGGCAGCCATGCGATCAAACCATGGTGCCCGTAGGATAACATCCTCATGTTGGAGAGGAGAGATGAAGAAGTTTTCTTTGTCGACATAGCTTTGGACATGAAGCCTCAACTTCCCAATTAAGGGAGTAATGGAGGCTTGTTGTCCCTTGAAAGCTGCATCAGCCACTACTATATCTCCCACCTCAAAAGCTTGAATGCCCAACTTGGTGGCCAACTCCATTGATATGAAGTTAAGAGTAGAGCCAGGGTCAAACAAGATGAAGGCATCATGCTCTCTTACCTTTCCCCAAGCATAGGAAAGTGATGATCCTTTGCAATGAGCATCCTCTTTTGGAGCTTCGATGGTGGAATCCCTAGGAGTCTCATTGCGAGTATTCTTCTTGGGAAAAGAACGATAGCCATGTCCTTGCTCCCCACACTTGAAACACTTATGGTCCTTGCGAAAAGCTTCAAGCTCTTCAGGAGAGAGTTTGTTTTTACCTTTGTAAACTCCCTTCTCCTTGGACCAATTGTTGTTGTTGTTGGAATTGACTTGGGAAGTATTTTGAACATTGGTTTTCCCCTTTGCATCAATTTTGTCTTTGTTTTCCATGGGTTTGACATTACGTCTAGCCCCTTGATGGAAATTGATGCGTGAAGCAACCATGGTGTGATGGATTACTTCGCTAATAGTACCAGGCCGTTGAGAGTTGATGTATTCGGCCATCTCTTCAGGTAATCTCGCACAGAATTGCTGCCTTTGCTCGACAAAGTCTATCTTTTGAAAGACAGGAGCATTGAGATGTAAATCCCAAAACTTGTCTACATATTTGTGGATAGACTCATGGGAGAGGAGCTTCAAGCTGCGCCATTCGGTAAGCACTTTGTCCTTTGCATCGCTTGCAAGGAATTGCTTCATGATGGAAACTCGTAGAGTTTTCCATGTCTTTGGGGCTTCACCATTTCCACGAAGGCTAGCCCACCATTGACGAGCTGATTTTTGGAAGTGCATAGCTACATGGCATAGCTTAGAGGACTCTATGAAGCCCTCATCTCCAAAGGCCGCATCAAATTGCTGGATGAAGGCCAACACTTTGTCGGTAGCACCAAAGGTGCCATCATAGGTGAGAAAGGAGATACTCTTTCCTCCCTCCTTGAACTTCTTTAGCTTTTGTGACCTTCGCCATGCAGGAAATGATTTGCGATGTCCTCCCCTCTTGTATTCTCTAGGAGAATATCCATAACTTTCGTCGAAAGAGGAGGAAGGTGAAGAAGAAGGAGAAGAGGGTGACCTCTTCCTAGCCCTTTTCTTTCTTTGTTTCCTCTCTTGCCTTTCAAAATGATGAGGAGAAGGACTATGTGTTGATCTTTTCCTCTTGGGAGGAGTGGGCGATCGTCTAGACCGCCGTCTTCGTGGAGCCACATCTTCAGAGGAACTTAAACTTTCATTGCTTTCTTGCTCTTTGGATTCCTCCTCTCGAATGGGAGAGAGTCTTCTTTTGGGGGTCTCTTCAAGAGGCGTCCTAAGCTCTCTCTCCTCTTGGAGAGGAAGGGAAATTCCATAAGCACGAAGTTGTTGAGTAACTTCGGCTTGCAAAGCAGGGTTGCCCATAGCTTGCTGCAACCTAGTGACGAGATAGTTCACAAACATGGGAGCATTATCATTAGCACCTTCATGTGCAAAATCAAAGCTATCAATGTTCATTCTACTCTCTTGATTATTGTCAGCCATGTTAACAAAATTTATGTATGTACTTAGTGTATGCTTTGGCAATTCAAAACCTTAGTTGCCACTCCTCTTAGCCTTTGAAAATCGGCTCTTAAGTATCTACACCTACGGCTAGAAGTGGTTAATTATAGAGAGTAGAGGAGTAGGTCTAACATAGCAGAGTTGCCAAGGGCTAGCTCCTTTCGGACTTCTTATGGCTCAATAATGGTAAAGCCGTAGGCAAGTCCAAAAAGACTCCATTATTAATTCCAAAGCTCCCGAGGTGTGTACCATCCCCCACATAGTGGGCTCAAAAAAACCGATAATAGATCCCAGTTCCACTTACCCTAATATAATTAACAACATCAACCATTTATAGACTACTTAAGGACCTCTCTTCTTAAGCAAGAAAAGAGAACCAAATGCTCTGATACCAATGTAATGAAATTGGCCTATTTAATTTGAGAGTAGCGGAAATTAATGAGAGTACTTTTGAGAAATGACTTTGTGAGCATAGCGGGTGAACATAATTGAAGATAGCAACATAATCATAGCAATTAGTTAACTTGGCATGAACAATACTTTTGCAAGAGAGAGAATTTAGAGAACATGACAACAGTTGAGGACCGGATTTATGTGGAGCCGGTCCCCCCTCCCATTAAGAGAGACTTGTTACAATACAATCTTTGTGTTCCTTGTGACCTAGGTGATGCAATGAAGATGGAAAGCTTCATGCATCACAAACATAACATAAACTTGAAGAAAGCTTTAACTATCCCAAGCCTCAGTCCCAAGACCTAAAACGCCTTCGAAAGTGGAGAGAGCTAGCAGTGAATGAGGGTAGGGAAGAGGAAGAAGAAACATTTCGTAGGAGAAAGAATTAGTTCCTCACTTATCATAACTCTTGTTGCTAGCATACATAATAGCATAGTAATGAAGAAGAAGGAGATGGCAAGCTTAAGCATTGAAGCATGGCTCTTGGTTGGATTTGCACTCCATATCCAAGAGTGTTGGTGTATGCTCTCAACCTCTACTTGCTTGGAGAAGGAGAGGGAGCTCTTGCACTTTGCATAGCACACAATGAGAGTGTTTGTGAGTGTGTGTGGGTGAGTATACCCCCTCAGTAACCCCCTAGCTTGCTTGGGTCGACCCCCCCTTGTAGCTCATGCTTGAAGCTCATTGGACCCCTCCAGGCCTAGCCAATCACAAGCAGGAGGCATTACAAGCAGCAAGGGTAGCCTTGAGACAAGTGTCCCCCTTTCCCCTTTGAGAGAGAGGGCTAGATAAATGCTAAATCAATAAAATAAATCTCCTAAATTATTATTGGACCCCTTGGGTGGCCAACCAATAGGCTTCAGGCACACCATGAGGGCAACATGAGGAGGAACTTGACAAGTGTCCCTTTTGCTTTCTTTGTACTATGCATGCCTTGTGTGAGTGTGTGGGTGTTCTCTCTCATCCCCCCTCATGTAGGGCTCGCCCCCTCCTTGTAGGGATTGAATCTTTGACTTTTTGACACCTCAAGCCCCTCATGCATAGGCCCAGTTCCCACCACAAGCTTGGCTCATAAGCACTTTAAGCTTGGGCTGGGTTCTCACCTTAAGTGCAACCCTAGCATCTCAAGCATGTCAAGCACCTCAAGCATCTCAATAATTAAGCACCTCAAGCATCTCAAGCACCTCAATAATCAAGCACCTCAAGCACCTTAGTCATCAAGCATGACAAGCAGGACAAGCACCTCGAGCTGGGTCGGGTTCCCGCGCCTCAAGCTCAGCCCTAGCTTACCTAAGGTCAAAGGCCTTTTACACACATTATTGGAGGTCTTCAATGAAGCTAACCCTAAGGTCTTATGCTCCATTTGTTAGCCTTTCTCTTTGATAGACCATCTCTCATTTGGGCCCCTTTACCATTGGCCCCGTGTTGAGATAGATCTATAAGCACATGTCTATATCTTAAGAGTTGTTCCCGTTTATCCTCCCACATTAAGTGATCAATTTAATATGATAAAATCATTTGGGTTGGTTAGATATTAGATATTAGATTTTATGACAGAACATGCGATGTTGGATTCTAGCTCTATGTAACTTCAAAATGAGGAACAAGTCCATTGTCATCCTGCCGAAAAGTTGGTCAATCAGGGCATGGTGGCTCTTGGAGAGTGGCAGTCAATACAGATTGTAGAGGGCAGCTGAGACTCAGGGTGCAGTTGAACGACACAAGGTTGATAAGAGAGTACGGCCATCTGCTGCTGCTTGGTGTTGTTCCACTAGGAGTCAAAGGTGTTCTGCCATTGTTGTTGTCATAGGTCCGAAGTACAATATCGCTCTACCAACATTTCTCGAATCTTGTGGCCTTGACGGCTATTGGCTTTCGTTGTCAGCTGCTGTATGCGATAATCTGAACCGTTCGCTGTTTTTATTAATCTAATGGTGATTTGCTTGGCTACGTGGTCGATTGTGAGACCTCATTTCGAAACCAAGTAAACATGAGGACAATGCGCATGTAATATAGGGTACAACTAGGAGAAGAGCTGTTGATGGCGGTCTTTCCCAATGAAGAGTCACTATCTCGAGAACTTCCTCCTCCAATTAGCTTCTGAAGAGAAGCCGACTTGAGTCTTAAACCGCTTGATGAGAAGCACCTAGGCTCAACCTAGCGCATGATCACATGCAAGGGTCACATGCTTGACAACATGTGGATATCACCTTCTAGATCAATTAAATATATCGGCTTAACAGCAATAAGAGAGGATATTGGTGTGAATTTTTCTCTTTCATGTGCTTCATCAAGCATGATAAGAGAAAATGTTGAGAGCTCGCTATCCACAAGCATTTCCGTCATAAGCCACTTGTCATATACTCGATTACTGTTCGCAATCCTCAAACCTAATCGGGTAACTAACCTCTTCACCAATCCTGCAAATAATCAGGTAACCAACCTCATCTTGTGTAGTGCCGCATGCCTTCAATATGCAAGCAAAGGTGATTGCATCTACAGAGAGCCCCTTAGTTCGTATATGTTGAAAGCAGCCCTGAGCTTGTTGGACTTGCCCCTGTTGGGCATGTTCCACAATCAATGCACTCCAAAAGACGACATCCTTGACAAGAAGCTCCCCATCCAACTTATAGCCTACAAATTGACTTCGGCGTATAAAAGCACCTAGCTGCATAGAAAATAAAAGTGGCCGTTCGATTATGGCACCTAATCGTGCATAAGGAGGATGATGGTCAATGTGAACGAGGCTACGGCTAAAGTTGAAAAAAAAGACTTATGCCAACCAAGTAAACATCCCGATTTGTCTGATAAAATGACCTTCAAAACCTGCAGAAGTTTTGCATGTTGAGAAAGAAAAGCCTAGAACCTGCACTATTTGAATGCCGTGCATTTTTATATGGATCTTCATCGAAGTTTTCGCCCATGCAAGGTTGAGGTAGGGGGTAAGTGGCAACATCAAGCTGCTTTTTTTTGCTTTTGGTTGGATGTCGGGAAAGCCCGCGTTGTGTGCTTTGAATGCGGGGAAAGCAAAATCAGAGAAACAGAAGAGACACAAATGCATAGGCTACATGACTATGTAGAGCGCGACGCAGTCACGCAGGCCCAAAGCAGCAGAAGAGCGCGGTTGCCTGTTGAATTTCTCGTGGCAGAGGATCTCTTTGTTTCGTGGGTAAAATTCATATAAAACTTCAGCTCGCAATTTTGGGTTCGCGTATTTATTTCGCCCATAACGCACGCAAAGCGGAAGCGCCCTTCTCTTCCTCCTTTCTTCTTGCCGCTCTTCTCCATCGCCCACCAGCGGATACGCAGACTATCTCCCACCAGGTAAACGCCGAGCCCTCCCCGCTGATCGCTTCCTTACAGATTGTCTGCATTTTTTGCGATTCAATTCTCTTTCGCAGAATCCGATCTCTGGTCTTGGGCCAAACCCATTTTCTGTGCGCTGGATCTCCTCCCTCCTTTTCCTGGCTATGGCTTCCCACACAGGGGCTCCTCGCAGGTCCCAAAAGAGGAATTCAAAGAAACGATTCTCTGATGAATGGTTGGTAACTCTTCCATCGCTTGCCAAGCGCCCTAAGCCCACCAGCACTCAGATTAGCCCCAATGCAGGGTGCAGTGTGGGTAGGAACCCTTGCCCATATCAAGGTCCTTCAAAGGTCACACAGGGCCCTAAGCTCACCAACATACAGATTAGCCCCAATGCAGGACGCAGCCCATGCCCATATCAAGAGCCTCTAAAGGTCACACAGGTTTATCAGCGGCGTCCGCGCAATTCGTCCACACGAAGAACCCTTCCCCCTTCACCTGGTGGGGAAGAGCAGATGCTTACACCAAGCCCCCAGAAGTCAAATCAGCACATGCAGAAGGCTAACATGGGCAAACATGGTCAGAACCTCAATTCTGTGCTCATGCCTCAATTCAAAACAGGTGATGTTGTGTGGGCCAGGTCGTGCATGCGCGAAGATGTGAACTGGCCTGGTGTGATTGTTGATCCTGACCAACAGAATGTGCAGAGAGCTCACACAGATCGTTTGTGTGTGATGTTTTTTGGCAATTTTCCAGGACAAGGGAGGAACAGAGAATATTGTTGGGTGCATGTTGATGACATTTTTGCATTTCAGGACAAAAAACAAGCATACATTAGGCATAGGTTTGGGGCAGACTTGGATTCTGCCATCTCAGAAGCGAATCTTGAAATGCAGAAGAGTAATCAGCTTGTTGAGGATTCTGGTAGGTACACTAATGTGGGTGATGGTGATGGTGATGATGGTAGCTATGTTGATAATGAGGACCCGCATGAGCCAGAAAGCATTGCCAGGTCATGTTTGGAGGTGCCCACTAGTATTACTGTTGTCTGCTTTGGCATAGATGGTGCTTACTACCCTAAGCTGCATGAGGTAATCTGCCTTTGCTCTATCTGCAAAGGACGCACCCCTCTTGTAAGCTTGACAAAATGGGAAGCTCACACAGGTTGCAGGAATAAGAAGTGGAAAATGAGCGTCAAGCTCAAGGACTCATCAGAATCGCTTCTTTCTTGGCTCCAATCTATGGCTGACGGTGGTGCTTCGGGCCTCGCTTTCCAAGTTTGCTCTCAAGAGCAGGTACTGAAAGCACGCTTGCAAACCCCTTATGAACCAGTTAATTTGAAATGGACACAAGAGAGATGTGCAGTTTGTCGGTGGGTAGAGGACTATGATTACAATCAGATGTTGGTTTGCAATCGATGCCAGATAGCAGTACATGAAGAATGCTATGGAGTAAGGGCAGCTGACATAGGGGGCTCTTTCCTTTGTCGCGTATGTGAAGATCCTGAGAAGAGCAGGGAATGCTGTTTATGCCCTGTCCGAGGGGGTGCATTGAAACGGACAGTCGTCCCTGACTTGTGGGTGCATGTGTTTTGTGCGTGGTTCACGAGAGGAGTCTTCTTTCAGAATATAACCAACATGGAGCCTGCGGATGGGATTCTTTCAATGGACATGTCGAAATTCAAGCAGCAATGTGTGATATGTAAGCAATCACATGGAGCTTGTATAAGGTGTGAGGAATGTGAAACCACATACCACCCAACTTGTGCTTTGAGAGCTGGATACAGAATGGAGATAAGCACCATAACCGCACAAAACGAATTTAAAAAGGTGTCGTACTGCGCGCAACATAGACAACCATCTGAGAATGGAAGGCTGGTAATTGCTGCTTTGGAAGCGGAGCTTTTGCGACAAGAGAAGCTGAGGCAAGAACAGCTGGAGAGTAGCCTGGCAACGAGCGAGTACAATGAAGAAAATGTCTCCACGCCTGGCTCCTTCAGCAGCGAAGAATCAGAAGAGAGTGAGATACATGGGTTTGAAAATGAAGAGATGGGACAGACATGCTCTCGGTTGTATGCGTATCAATGGCCTTCTCAATACAGGGTAGGCAACAGAGAAGCAGTACCGCACGTGCCTGCAGGATTCACGCACCATGATTTGAAGAGCATCCTCAGCTTAAGGAAGCTTCCTGACACACCTGAAATCCTCTCTATTGAAGAAAGACTGGTAAACCTTGAGTGGATGCAGAGCTCGAGAATCTGTTTTGGCAAATCTGCGATACACAAGTGGGGCCTGTTTGCACGACAGGACATCCAAGAGGGGGAGATGGTAGTTGAGTACAGGGGTGAAATAGTGCGAAGAAGTGTCGCAGACATACGTGAACGGAGGTACAAGCAGCAAGGGAAGGATTGCTATCTCTTTAAAGTAAGTGAAGAGGTTGTAATTGATGCTACCAACAAGGGTAACATTGCACGGCTTATCAATCATTCTTGTGCCCCAAACTGCTTTGCACGGATATTTCCTGCAAAGAGAGCAGGGGGCACTTGCATCATCCTCATCGCCAAGCAAAATGTGATGGCAGGGGAGGAGCTTACATATGACTACTTGTTTGATCCTGAAAATCGAACAGTTCCGTGCCTTTGCGGGGCACCCAATTGCAGAAAATTTATTTGTTAGCTTTGTGCCATCTGTGTTGGAGGAGAAGGGTGGGGGGGTCTTCTGCAGAGAACCTCAAATTTTGTCTGTGTTATATAGTGTGTGTGTGTACATAAGATTTTTGGCAGGTTAAAAGTGAAGGCTTGCCTTATATCTATGCATACCCCTTCAGGGGTGTACACAAATTTTTGTCACTTGGGCATGGAAAGCAAGGTCCATGATCCCATGAATGTAAGAATGAGAGTGCTTCTCTCCAATTGAGAAAGCCACTTGTTGTTTCGCAGCTCTTTGCATCGCGTCGCGTCGGATCTGATGGCTAGAAGTTAGTGGTGTTGATTTCTGTTTATGTGTTTGATTACATTAGGGACCCACTTGAAAACGGGTGAAGTTGGAGGTTGGAGGTGCGCTATTGGGTCTGGAAACCTCTCTTATTATCTTTTAAGTGGTCTGTTTCCACTCTCTCTAGAGTGTGGCTAGAGTTCAATGCGTGTCAGTTTGTCTCTTGGAATTGTTCACATCTCTCTCTCTCTCTCTGGTCTAGTTGTTGTGGATTGAACTGTTGAATAAATAGAGTTGAGCTATGTTGTTCAGTTAGAGTCTCTCTCTCTCTCTCTCTCTCTCTCTCTCTCTCTCTCTCTCTCTCTCATAACAGGTCTTGAGTTCAACTCCTCGTCGGCTAGATCTTTAAGGTCTCTTGGGATAGTTTCTGACGACTTTAAAACTCTCTTCTTCTTCTCTCTCTCTCTCTCTCTCTCTCGCCAGAAGCTTGTCTCTACATCCGGGTCCCAATCTGCCCTTTGGAATTCAGTGCTTTCATAGTGTCTTGTTTTTGGGAGACATGCTGTCAAGGGCGCTAGGAAGGGGTTTTCCTAGTCTTGCGAAGCGGTGTGCATATACTTGTTTGAGATTTATAGTTATTGAACTATCTTCTTGTTTATTTTACTGTTTTTTCTTCCCTTTACCATGGTTTGCTACTGGCTAGTGTCGATTTTCAACCAGCCCAAAGCTAAGGTGAGGCAGACCTTTCCTTAACACTATGGTCACGTCTTTAGTTGTGTGAAAGATTGGAATTGAACTACCATGCTGTATCAGTGTGCTACAATCAAGGTCTTGAAGGTTCAAGACCTTGAATGCCATGTACAAGGGAGTATTGAGGTGGAAATACATGGTGCATTCACCATCTTGTGGTTGCTAGTAGGAATCACCATTCCAAATTTTGCTGATGGCTTTATGCACCATATATAATCTCAATGTTTATATTGTATCATCTGCTAAGTCATCGTGTGAAAGCGCTTTTGGCTTTCTATAACAAGCCTTATAGAAGAAGAGAGTTAGGCATACATATGACTCTTGCATGTGAAGCATTGAATGGATGGAATTGCCTTTGGTACTTTATTTGTAAATGGGTCCTTTCACTTAAGAGTCTCACATAGGTCGTCCTCAATTTCTTTGTTTTAGAATGACAATTTGACTCTTCACCATGTTTATACCATTGTCCGTTCAATGCTTGAGGCAGTGGTATCCATTATCTCTTCTCACAGAAGGTTGCCATGATTTGATAGGAAGCTTGTGAGCCCTTGATTGTCCTATACAATCTTTGCAATTACTTTCTCGTGGCGCTTTGCATATGAAATTGAAGCAATGTCGGTGCTGGCCGCTCTTGTCATCTAATTATCATAAGGATGATATAACTGAGGAATACATAACCATTAGCCTTCCATATAAATTGGAAGAAAATTGACTGGCTATAATGGGTATGTTCATGGTGTGAAGATTGGGATAGTATGAATGATTAATAATGACTTCATACATGTATCAAAATGGGTGCTAAGGTTCAAAAGTTTATCACTCACCTCAAAATCTGTATCACTCATACATTGCAAAAAGTGTTACTGTAAATAGGGTAAAAGCCCCTATTTAGGTATGCTCAAATTGGGGCATGCTATTAGGGTGTTGTCCTTCATCATTTTGGGCAAGTAGAAGGTCAATCGAGAGCTGATGAGGGTGGCTTTCAGCAACAAAGACTCCGTGCGATTTGAGTGGCCAAAAGCTTGCCATCTAACAAGAAAAGACGCCATTTGAAGCTCGAACTGTAGGCCAATATAGAGATGGGGTAACCAACAAGGCTTCGATCCCTGCTGGCACGAATGGGAGAATGCCACAATTGAGTTAGGCTACCAACTACTCAAGCGCAGTTGTTCTTGATATGGAGCAAGAGTATGTAGGACAATGGCTAAAGGGGGGCCATCTTTTACCCTAGAGTCTCTAGCAATATTGTTGAATGCAAAAGCAAGCTTGTTCTATGATATGAAAAAGGATAATGAGTTCACACTCATGAAGAGAATCCTCATCAAAGATTTCACTAAGTCATGTGTATCATGTAACCAAAAGTAGCATAACATGATTCTAGGCACTTTAGAGAACTAAACACTAATTTTTCATAGACACCCAAATACATAAACAGAGATAGATTCTTTGTTCGAGAATTTGCAAGATTGATAGGTGAGGTAGATGGTCATAAGGTGTAGACATGCTCTTTTGTCTACTACCTTTTTGCATATTAAGTTTGTATGTCAATGGCATAATCTTAGAATACACGGTTCCTTTTTTTTTTTTTTTGGCCAAACTCAAAATTGTGAGTGAGAAGTGTATAAAATTTACATTGAAAGCCATGCTCACACCGAGCCATGACATCTACAGGAATCTCAAGTTTCCGAAAAGTCCCAAACACAACAACAAAGCATAAAGCCACTGATCACCACCACCAAGAGGATGCCACTGACATTGTATGGACTGCCACCACACGTAGACATCACCCTCAAGCTAGAGCAACCCAAAGCCAAGCATCAGGGATTTCACTGACATGATCACGATTGTGTGATTACGTTAATAACACAAGTAATTACACATGAAAAAGATGTGATCATGTTAATTGTTAACGTGACCTTGATGATGACCTGCAAAAACCAATAGAGCCGATCAGTTTGTCGGGTTTGTTTATTTTTTCGGCGGGCCCGTCGGGCTTTTTTATTTACCCGATGGGCTCGTCGAAAAAATAAAAAAGCTTAGCAGGCGTAATTATATTTAGTAAAAACTCTTCTAACTTTGGCATTTTGACTGCAAATCCCTGGGGAGTGTATACGAGCGTCGGGTACAATCATCTCTTTGTGAATTGACCTAAGGTTACAGAGTCACAAGTCCTTTTTTTGGGCCGAGCGTGATTCTTAATATGGTAACCACTTCTAAAAATATTTAAATCCTTCACAGAACATAAAGGTACAAAGCCAAAACAATTGAGAACTTGGAGAGTCGTGCTCATTGCGACGAAGCCATTGGTCCATAAAAGAGTCGAAGTTGTCTTTAGAAGATGAGCATATGTAAATGACGAGTCGATAGTCAAGGGTTGGATGCCCTATACTAGTGTATTGGGTATATAAAGATCCGTGAAGTTTTGCATTTCACACCATCATAGATTTGAGCTGATATACATTATCACTGCACTATATGAGAGCTATAATCCTTAATTAATTAAAATAGATTTTATATATTGAATTGGATGCATAAGAGGACCGCAATCCTTGATTGGGTACAAGTAGTTCTCAATTGTCTGATTGTATTGTATATTTCATTGCCTTGCTTTATGCATTGGTTTATATAGGGAGTACATTATGTATTATGAAAGATTGTTAGTGCATGAAATGACCAATCAAAGATATTATTGCTTTCGTGTGTGTTTTGCAAATAACTATTATCATTTTAGTGTAGAAATTGATTATTCTTTGTAGCATTTGAAAATAGATGTGTCTTATTGTTTGCAAATTGAAGAAGATGTATAACTAATCATCATATTTATAATTGCATTGACAAATTCATAGCATTGTTGTATGCATATGTTGTGTAGAGAGTGCATTGCAATATGTATGTTTGCTCACAATGTATGTGGTCAATATGTAGATTGACTAGAGTGCATTGCAAACCTCATACTGTATAGATTTGATTGCTTTCTTACTGATTTTTTTTCTAATATATATTGAAAAGAATAATAATATTTTTAAAACTGAACATTTAGTTCTTATGCTTTCAATATTAAATTGAAAGCAATGGAGCAAAATGTCAGCACAAGTGGTACAAAGAAGGCAAAGAATACAAAAGCCCCTACCACATAGTGGGATTATGCTTACAACATATGCGGTTGATATATGGAGTGACAATGTAAATTTTGCTTCACTATAAAATCAGACAGTGCACCACGTGTTAGGGACCATTTTTTGGGTAGCATTACAAAGAATTGTAATGCATAATCAGACAGTGCACCATGTGTTAAGGACCATTTTTTGGGTAACATATGCGGTTGATATATGGAGTGACAATGTAAATTTTGCTTCACTATAAAATCAGACAGTGCACCGCGTGTTAGGGACCATTTTTTGGGTAGCATTACAAAGAATTGTAAGAAATGTGAACATCCTCATGTGCCTGTAATTGCAAGGCGTTTGAGGGAAGATCTCGCTAAAAAGGGTGGCAAGAGAAAGCGGGTGTATAGCTCTGTTATGGATGCATGTCAAGAGCAGACATAGTCAAATATCAATACTCTTGATCTTGTGGTGATACCAACTAACCCTACAGAATAGCTTGTGCAGGGAGAGAAAATGTCAAGCAGTGTTTCTTTTAAGCGCCACAATGAAGGTGGACTTGGGCAAATACGTCAAAAATTATATCAAAGCTTTTGAATACATTCGCTAGAAGAAGCACAAACTACAATCGCCAAAGCAAATTTTTTCACTGAAAGTGCTCTAGTCATGGTAGACAATAATCATTGGAAGGTTGCATGGAAGAAAATCCATGAGTTTGGCCCAGGATTTTCAGCCCCTTTGTATCACACGATACGAAATGATCTCTTGGATAAATGTTATATCAAAGTCAAAGAGCGTGTTTTCAAAATAATACTTGGGAATATATCGCTTTCAAAATGCACAATTATGAGTGACAGTTGGTTTAATGTTCAAAGAAGACCACTGATCAATGTAATGTTGGTTTGTCCAAGGGGAGATACGTTCATAAAGGCGGTTGACAATTTTGGTGCAATTAAAAGTGGCAAATACATTTTTGAGGTCTTGATTAATAAAGAAATCGGTGCTAAACATGTCATTCAAGTAGTCATGGATAATGCAAAGAACTGTACTAGCAAATTAATACGAAAGTGCTTTCCACACATTTTCGCTAATGGTTGTAATACGCACAATTTAAACTTGGTGTTAAAGGATTGGTATACTAGAGAAGAAACCACATGATTCGCCAAAATAATTGACACAAAGCGACAGGTGTGAAGTTTATCTTGAAAGGACAGAGTGCTCGATTTGTATAGAATGTGCATGTCAACTATGTTGAAACTACCTGCTGAAACTCGATTTTGCACGCACTTTTATACATTGGAATCACTCCTCCGCTATAAGTGCGTTGTGATTGACACTTTCTATTGGGATTCAGGCCAACTGGACGGACATCCCACTTACTACTAACCCATCTACTAACTTAACCCATGTATACACTTATTCTTTAATACAACAGAGTAAGGAGCTGCAACAATGATTACGTTGTTGTGCGCTCCACCCAAAGTAGGTATCTCTCTCTCTACTCTCGCACTTGCACTCGCATACCCATACGTGATGAGTGTTCCTGATGATGCAGTGTATGCATATAGCACTGAGGAAGCCGACAAAGCCAGGATTGCGCAGATGTCATCAGTGTTCTGGCGTCTCATGTACGACCTATTAGTGTCGAGGACCGACTTAGCAGCTGCAATGGGAGCATCTGCAGTAGGGATTGACAGTCTAGCGATGATTGATGCTAGCATGACGCTTCGTGGAGCATTTCAGACCATACAGAGATGTCTACAGGATTTGGATGCAGGCTCTAGCGTTGATTTTCACGCTTGCCTAGAGCCGATGCGACTGCATGTAGATCGAGTGAGTGAGCCAGTAGGTGTGGGTTGAGAGAGTCTCTCACTTATCATCTTGTATATACTAGTAGATAGCTAGTAGGGTCCACTTAATGGCATAGTCGCCTTTAAGTGGGAGTATGTTGGGGTAAAGGCGATGTGCCTCACCCCTGGCTGGGTGCCCAGTGCCCGGCCGCCCACTGACACTGACCACTCACACTAAACCTCATCTTATCCTTATGTACATATAGAGAATAAGGGGCTACAGGGTATTGCCTCTAGGAGCTCCACCACATATTATCTCCCTTGCACCTCACCCTCTCACGCTTGCACTCACCTCTCTCTCACGCACGCTTCGCGCACCGCACATGCACTCTACACTTTCAATTGCATGTTTTTTGACGAATGACAGCTTGAACAGAAAGAAAAAGTGAAAGAGAAAATTACATGTCTACGAGGGTCTATAAACAAGCTTGCTTGGTGGAAGAGTGGAGTGGATGCATACCATGTAATGATGCCCGTTATGTTCGCAATTCGCAACCTTGATCAGAAGGTTCCAAATATGGACAAACATTAGGAACGGAATGGGGTCTAAAGGCACCTCTTTATTTGCCATGGGATTAAAAAGGAGGTACAAATGAGTGGATGCCATGTGGACTGAAATGGTGGGTATGACAGGGCCTAAAGTAAGTGGTCAAACTTGTACTCTTTTATATAAAGAGAAAATCTCTTATAAATTAAAAAATTTAAACTTTTCTCTAAATAGTTGAGTAAAAACCAATCCTTTCTCTCTGTAGTGACTACCAGTTTCTCCCCCCTCCTCTCTTAAAAGGGGGTCCCTCCAAAAACGTGTTGATCATTCCCTCCCTCTCTCTCTCTACTATACCATCTCTCACTTTACTTCACTTTACCTTGCAAGTTGCTTCTCTTTCCTTCCTTTCAATTTTCCCTCCCAAAAGCTCTGCAACAACAGAAGTTTGAACCTCCTTTTCCTCCTCAAGCTTATTGCATTCTCCTCAAGCTTGTTGCATTCTCCTCAAGATGAAGTTCTTCATTTCTCCATGAGCCTCACTAAGTTTCTTGCTCCTTCTCCATTAAGCTCTCTAGAGAGGATCTACTTCCCTCTCAAGCTTTGCAACATTATCTTTCCCATTTAGCCAACAAGTAGATGGAGCAGTATACCAGTAAGTGGCATCAACCGTCTTTGTGTACCATCAGAATCTTGCTCTTTATACAACTGAGAACATGGATGTGCAACGTCTAATCATAACTGTTTTTTTGCAAGTTGTGCCACTATTCCCCATGGCATCATTATGTACTCAATGACCTAGGAGTGTCATTGACTCCATTTCATGCAGCAATGTACAAGACGACAGTGGATGTTGGGTGATGATGGAGTTCAAACGAATGATGTGGGTGACAATGCAACCCAGCTCAAGAGGTGCACACAAGGTCTCAAGGAGACACATGAATTCTCGAGCACATTATTGGAAGGAAAGAATCATGGAGTTCAAGCAAACACAAGACGGCAAGAGGCTTGCAAAGGTGCAACATGTGTATGTTGCTTCACAACTGAAGCTAGAGACAGTAGTGGCTCCATCGAGGTTCCCTGTAAAATGTAATTTTACTCCTCTTTCAAGTTTTTAAATTGTCTATTTATTATTTTTGCATTGTACGTTGCTTCTGATGACTATAAGATTTCCATTGCTTGTTCATGTTTACAGATGTTTTTCCATCCGATTCTGTAGAGTGGGAACCAATAGAGTCCTTCATAGGAACTTTTGAGGCCATCCACACTAACCTTGGTAAGTTTCTCTATGCTCGCTATCCATCCTCTGAGCTTGCCTCACGTGATATTTTTTGTAATAATCATACTTATGTCACACATAGGCGAAATGGGTATGGTAATATTTCTTTGGTTCACTCGCCAACCTTGGAGAGTCTAGAATGGCCTAAGCCAGACAATGCCTTGATCACAACAATCAAAAGGAGAATCGAAGCGGATGTGCAAGCAGCAATGAAGTGTACTTATGGTTCCCACAAAGCCACGGTAACATGGTTTATGCCTCTTCATATGTTTGTGTTTATCTTTTGACTTCAGAGTGTTCACATGACACCAACAATGTGGACTTGCAAAGGAGGAAGTGCGATCGCGAAGCAAAGCTTGTCAATGGTCTTTCCCTATAGAAGATGGAAGCTGACGATGGGAGAATGGGAGGCACTAGACTCTAATGTTGCTTCTAGAGAATCAGTTAACCTGCAAATATGCCTCCACAATGATGTAGTGCAAAACATTGCAGTGAATAATGACTGGCACCTCAGTCACCTTCACGAGCTTCTTAATCTCAAATATACCTTGCCCAAGAGATATCTCTTTGTAATCAATGAAATGGTTGTTCGCTCCAGAAAAGAGTAGATTTTTGTGTGAGAACATTCCGTTTTCGCGATGTATTTTTGTAAAATCTTGTAACTGACAAGGATTTTGCTCCCATTAATACATACGGTGTTTTGAATCTCGTTTTTGTGCATTCTTGTTTATTCTGAACTTGCTCAAGTTTTTGATTGAAACGTGCAATATCTTTGATATAAAGCACAAATGTTTTCAATGTTGGTGTCTTTCAATGCTTTGACACGTGATTTTGTTTAAAATTATAGTTTGAAGTTATTTTTATGTTAATTTTAAGTGCTTTTCAAAAGGTGACTTTGGGTATATAAGTGACTTTCTAGGTTTTAAACTTCATTTCTCACATTCACAAAACTCTAGCTCTAAGCTCTCTTTGCATCTTCTTCGCGAACGAACCCATGGCAACGTGTACTGATACACTTCTCACACAACTACAAAAGGTAGGAATTGCGGATCGAGCACATGAACAAATCAGTGTGTTCGAGGAGACAATTGACATGCAGGCCACTACTGACCTTCAGGCATTCAAAAGCTTTCTTAACTACATGGCGCAGCACATGGAAGAATATGCCATAGTCTTTTAGGGATCCGACACGGCATGGCTGCCAGTGGATTTCCTCATGTATCTCTATGCGGCCAACAAAAACTTTCGTTTTCTCTTGTTGAGGTTTAAAAATGGCCTCACGGAATGGGACTACAGGATAGAGGATGAGGATGATCTCATAGATTTGGGCATGGGGTGCATAGGAACCCAATTCATTTCTTGGGACATGGTTCTAGCCTTACTTGTGCTTGAGGGCATGGATAAGGGAAAATCAAAGGAAAAGGTCAACCAAAGACCGCATGTGATCATTGTGGAGGAATCAAATGAAGTTATCAAAGAGATTGATGAGAAGACTGAAGCATTTATGGCACTCGTCCTCTTGCAAGAGCTCAACTCCACTGAGGAGGAAGATAGGATGATAGAGGGAGATGAGGTGTTGGAGGAATTCCCAGACCTCCAAATTCTCACTTTGCATGTAGTGGTGGTGGATGATCGTCACTTTTTGTTCCTTGAAGACATTGCCAAAGCACTAGGACTCAGGGAAGATGAGTCACTCGCAGTGCTTGCTATCTATGTGGGCATGAAGGATCCCATTGGAAAGGAAGAGAAAGTCAAATTTCAAATTGACTTTGAAGACCAAGGTCTCCCATCAAGCCTCTCTTTTCTCCCCAATGAAAACGAATAGAAGTTGGTGCAAACAGTAGCAAGTATACACTTTTAGAAATCAAATTATGTGTCTCATTTTACGAAAGAGCCCCGAAAAGATCTTTTCATCCACACAAACCACTGATCATGATGGGTAGAGATGATCAATCTAGCATCGATCTTACAAAGCAAAATCTTAAATAGAAGGATGAATAAACTGAGGTAAATGTATCTTAACGTGGTCAATTGTCTATTGTTCCTTACAACAAGTGTTAAAGTCATTTAAAACGCTTTGCAGACGGCATACCATATTGATAAGTTTGCAAAATGCGTATTGGAGGTTCATGCAATGCACCCATGGGTAGGGATAGCTCGCTTTGGCACTACTTGAGCCACTTGGGGCCATCGATTCTTCGAGCTACCCACACAGAGTTCTCCAAGAATGGTTCTGCGGAGCTGCTCAAGTGCAAAGCATTAAGTGCCATACTCGTTGAATTTCTCTCACCCTAAATGCTCACAATGTATATTGGTGAACCGAGAGGCGGCATTGTATGCCTTTACAGGCAAGCACCTAGGATCAGTCCTCTCCTACTGCGCCTTGAGCCCAGGTCAAGGGGTGACAAACCAAGAGTAAATTGTAAGATCCCTTGGCGTCAAGTCAGCCATTCGCCCCATACCTATATATGTAATTCGTAGTAAAACTAATCGACCATGACGTAATATCTAAATCAATACAGAATAATTGTTTTTGTTAATGATTTCCGTCAATATTCTGTACTTGTTTTTTTTCTAATTCATATTGTCCAATAAATTTCAATTTTGCAACACATGCACAAAACCTCAAACATGTAGCGAGCCGCCGGCCCAGGGGCACCTCTCGAGGATGTTTTTTATGAAATTGGGTGACCGTAAGGGGGGGGGGGGGGGTCGGGAGTCAACGGGACCATCATGGAGCAGACATATCTGCCCCTTGCGCGTCATGGCGTACATGGATTTCTTTAACGCCGTCTGACCTTGTCGAGTACCGTTGTGCTCCGTGGTGGTTTCATTGACTCCGTACGCCCCTCTCATCGCGCGCCCGATTTTGTAAAAACATTCTCAAGAGGTGTCCCTCGATCGACGGGTCATTGCATGGATTTTTTTTGCATCGTTCGACCCCACCGGGCGAGCCGTACACTATGGTTGTCATGTTGACCCCCCCCCCTGTAGCCTAGTTTCATAAAAATATCCCCGAGAGGTGCCCCCCGGCTGACAGGTACTTGCATGGTGGAGGTGAGTTTAAATTTAACATCTTGAACAATTCAAATACTTAAAAAAAACAATGTACAAAATCAAGTTCAACAATTACACGGAATGGTAGAGATTTGACTCTTTGATATTATATGAAAAGATTACAAATTTCATCAAGAGAGAGTACATGGGATAAACTATTTCTTATAAAGGCATCCTTCATTTTGCAAATCGATTGCTAGAGCTAAATCTGTATTTTTCAATGTTACACGCTTAGAATACACCATACAGGAAACGCCATCCTGAAATAGCTGCATCAATATGTCTTTGACAGAATCCTGTAGGACGAGTAAGGCTGCGTGTTGTATGCGTGTAAAGGAATCACTATATTCATCCATTATCTCTCTCACCACCTGAGAGAAGGCCACTTTGGGTATGATGGGATTATTGCTCTTTTGATACTTTCAAATCTCTCGCAAAGCAACTGTGCCTGGCTTCCATGTCCACTTTTTCTGTGTTATTGGCGGTGGTGGAGGTGCCACTTGCCTAGCCTATTAAGGAGGATCATTTTTGTACTTTTTCCTCCTCTCCTCCTGGGCCTGTTGTTCTTCAGGCATCACCTTGTCCTTCTTCCTCTTTGCACATTGCTTGGCTCTTTGAGTTATTTTTGAAGGCCTTGACCTCCCAACCTTTGCTTATTGGGTGGCTTGAGCTCTATCCTCTGCGACCTTCCTCTCTGCCTCTGTTCGTGCTAGTAAGTTTGCCAAGTGAGCTCTCTCGACCTCGGCTCTCTGCCATTCCTCTTGCTCTCTTTGCCTTCTTTGTTCTTCTTGCATTCTTTTTGCTTCCTTCTAAGATGCCTGTTTCTTTTCCATCTCTTTCATTCTTTTCCTCTTCTTGGCCTCTCATGCTTGAGAAACCGGGTTTCCTGGTATTACTTTGATTACCCTTTGTTTGATTTGCAGTCCAAATCTTTGCGGTGTGGTTTCTGAGATGGCCTGAGCACCAGGTGATGTGACATCAAGCGAGGGCTCTGGATTTTGAAGTGGACCCCGGTATTCCCATTCGGTTGCTCTTCTTTCTTAATTGGCTCTCTGTAGAGATGAAATTGGTGGAGGATTTGGTAGAGTTGTGCGGTTGGCATGATTTAGTGGTCCGTGATCACCAAAAACATGTTGCATGGTGGTTTGATCATCTGGATTCGATGGGGCTGTTGGGCGTCTGGAGCGGATTGGAGCGCTGGGTTATCCACTTGTGGCTGAGGATGTGGGTTTGAAGCCGTAGATTCTGCATGGGGTGCTGGATGGATTTTCAATGGTGTGAGTAGCTATGGTGGTATTGATGTGCGTAGTGGTCTGCTCGTGTGAATCGTCCATGTGGTGCAAGATATGAGTGTGTGTTCGTTTGGGTTCGAGAGGATCTTCTAGAATGTGCAAATAAGAAATGAAATTGACATTGTGAGTTTTGACTTATATAATACTTTAATTTTTTAGATAAAAACTAAAAACTCAATAATACTAATAAAAACTTTAAAAAAATCCAAAATAGACAAAACTTGATCCACGGAATCACTGATTGGGACGTCAACAAATCACGTGGCATTACAATGCATGTTTACAATAGAAGTGGTTAGTGTCAAAAATTTATTGGTTTTCCCCCCAACACCTACCATTTTGTCCCCTTGTCTCCAACCATTATCGAAATTGATCTTTTGCACTCGAAGCATGATGTGATTGTGATCGCCTCACGCTAATCACTTTCTCTACTCTATGTTTCAAACTTCTTTGCACTCTAGTCTTCTTCCTTTCTCTCCACGCTAAAACTCCGTAGAACTGATTGAATATATCGTGTAGGCATTGCTCTTTTTCCTTCCACCTCCATGCCGTGTATTTTTAAAATACATTGCTTTTGTTTGATAGTGTGCGCTCTCTATTCCTTGGCTACTCCAAATGCCCAATGAACCGTATGTGTCGAGAAAAAATAAGCTATATGCAAAAAGAATGTGCTAAAAAAACAAATAAACTTTAGTTCAAACACTGATGTTTTTTTATTGTAAAGACAAAGTGTTCAACCCACCATGTAATGTGTTATGTGCGTTGCATCCACCATTTGCACTGTGAAACTATTGATTACAAATTTTAAGGTGGATGTCTCAACACATGTTATCTTTGCCTTTTCAAGGAAACAAAAAATATAATCTACACACTACCACACACGAGCACGCTTAATTCCTAGGACTGCTTCGTTACCTCTGTAGGTGGTAATGTCACACATCTTTTTTCACAATTGAAACTCATTGGGACTTTGGGAGTCAGAATAATCTGAAAGCAAATGCCTAGCTTTACTACCACCCATACATATTTTATTAGGACGATCCTCTGTACATCCAAATGCCTTCTTGTCCTTTAATAACTCAATTGCACCCCCCAAAATTTGATAAAATAGATTCGAGTTCTCTTATACACTCTTCTCTTATTTCTGCAAGCTCCATATTCCAAGCGTAATTAATATGGAGCATAATTAACTTGTCAAGAATTTGTAGACGGGTATGAAGAGTGCACACATGCACATTTATCAGAGGAATCGGTAGAATAGGGTCCCAATTTGGATCGTCCATGTCTCGATTAGGGAGTAAACTTTGGTTACAACTGAGGATACCTTGAAACCATTGTTGTAGTGCTTTACCCACTATTTGTGTAGTGGGTACACCTTTCGCAGAGTTGATTGAAGCTTTTCCACCCTTACCCTTACCACCCTTTGACTTGCTGGCATTTGCACCCTTGCCCTCAATTCCTAATGAGACTTTACTGTGGAAGCAATAAATGCATGGAAAGAGGGTCATTGCACCTTGCTTTCACCCTAACATACACTTGAGGGTTTTTAAATCTCCTGGCAAATGCCACCACTTGGAACGTACCCATACCTAAAACCTGCAATAGTTGTCCTTCTTGTTGTTGTCAAATGACATCAACGATTGGGGTGTGATTAAAATACCATTTGAGGGACTCATGTGCCTTATGTAGGAGATAAAAAGCTGTCAGTCACCAAATATTATTCTCGGATTGAACACCTATACAGGTGTTTCCCTTCTCATTGGCATTTAGCTCAACATCAACGCCCACCAAGGCTCTGTTTATAAGAGTAACGCTTACCCTTTTGAGCCGTTGACCTCTGATAATCTGGCACTCATCAAGATTCATGATCACAAATATAACTTTGCCATCACACTCTTCCTGTGGCAACCCATAAAATTTGATCATTGACTCCTAGAGCTTCAACAAGTCAACATAGACATTATTGAACTCGTTGTTGTAACGGAAGGATTTTCTCTCTTCTAATGGCAGGGCATCCTCTACATATTGAAATCCACCCAACAAGCTTGCAACATCATTATTGGTGCACCTTTTTGCAACGCTGACATTGTAAGGTGTTGGCAGTAACCTAAACAAACCTTTTGCTATGTGACCTAGTGTGACAATTCTATACAAAGCTTCGTAGGCCTTAATTTTTTTTTTGGTTATTGTCACAGGCCTCCATCATCTCCCGAGGTGACACAATGCTCTTTAGCTCACTAAAATACTTCTGACGCAAAAAATTAACAATGCCAACATTGGATGAATCATCCAATAGCTCCACCAACTCCTTTGGCTTGATGATATGTTGCAACAGAGTATTTCTAGTTGTTTGAGCATCAAAATTGATTCCCATCATCATTCGAGCCAAGTTCCTGCATATTGAAATAATATTACAGCAACCTACAAAAAATGTAAGAAATTAGAAGCTTGCATTTGTATTCCTACAGAGTTGGCATATACATTTCTTTTGAGCTCCACCGCTTGCAAATAGCATAGACATCGCACGTCTCTTGCACTTGCAAATGTGGTAGCCCAATGGAATGTGTGTGAGATGATTGATTAACCGGTGCATATTACGCGCAGTGTGTTGTAGCTCAATGTAATTGTCTAGACGGTGCTCTTGCTCCATTTTTTAATGTTGTACTTTTTTATTAAGCTTCACCATCTCATCGTTTAGCTGCTTCGTCTTCTCATTGGCTTCCTCTCTAACTTGTTGACTGTCTTTCACATACTTCTCTTGCAATGACAAATAGGCAGCATAGAGATGTTTTCTTACTTTCATTTCATTGACGAAAGTTGAATACAATCTCCAGCAGTAGCCAAACAATCCGTCTCTCCCATCTCCAATAAAACGCAATAGCTCAGATACATTACGAAAGGGCGGTGATGCATTGGTCATTGGATTGCTGTGATAAATATGGCCATCAACCCATAAGTTGATTGCCTTGCACCCAAGGTTCCGTAGCTGATCTCTAACATTGGGATTAGATATGCCAAGTCGCATAGTAGCGTACTCCTGCTCTAAATCAACGTTTAATCGATATCTTTTGTTCTTGTTAGTAATGTCTTAGAGTGGTAGGGGATTGAATGACATTTATGTTAGCTAATAGGGCAAATTATAGAGAGAATGTGTAATGGTGACTACTACAAGCAGGTGAAGTTGGCTATGGAGGAAAGAAGTGGAGAGTACTCAAAGATAGGAGAAAAGGATTATGTTGTGGAGGAAGGAAAGAGAGGGAATGCATTTCAATCTCCTTTGAATTCAACTTGTTGATCATGAGTGTAGAGAGACTAATGTTGATGCACACAGAGGTAATGGAGTTTTTCATTGCTCTGAGCTGGAGCTAGAGTGGGAGAAGCATTGATAGTCGGAAATGACATGCCAGATGGGGTGGCCTCTACACCACACATAGCCTGAACATCCCCAAGCATCATCTCAAAGTAGGAGTTGTCCTATAATTATAAGGGGCACCACCTAGCATAAGTGCGGCTAGGACACATACATAGATGACCTAGAGTGGCAGGAATGAGATGCGATCTAGGTAATCAATATAGAATGATGATGTAGCAAACGTCCGGGTATAGAAAATGCCTAGTCAACAATCAGGAGTATGTATACGAGAGAGGTATGTGACAAGGTCAGAATGGAGCATGACTAACTGGTGACGTGATGAAGCATAAGTGATGTGATATACAAGGGAAGGATCATCCCATGGATATGGGGAAAACAAAGCTAAGGAGAAGAGAGAATGGACTCAAAGATCAGGATAGCATTGCACACTTTTATTCATGATGATGATACTTACAAAATGGTGGTCTGGGTTATTATAAAGATGATGTAGCTGCGGGTGATGTCAATGACTAGCATTGAGAGTGGCCCGGGGTAGCATGGTGTCGGTGCATTCAATCCTAGTGTGCTCATGTTGCCTTGCGGGGTGATAGTGAGTGCCTTATGTGCATGGGGTGGTCATGACTAGTAAATCAACCATGGTGTGGGTGGAGATTGGTGGTGGTGGTGATGTTTGCCAATTTTAAAATGCCCATGCTTGCAACAAACATAACACCATGAGCTCCCTAGCTTGGGAGGTGCATTAGGTGCTTAGTGGTGCATAGAATGTAGAGTGCATGGAGCCTAGGTGGTGCCTCTAATGTGTTCTTCCCCCCTTATGCTTAGTGGAGGCCTCTTTATATCGGTGTGAGAGGTGGTCCTTACCAAATGGTCCTTGCAAATATCCACTTGTCACTGTAGAGAGTCTAGATGTCTATCTAGTGAGAGACATAGAGAGGGGGAGAAGGTAGAGATAGAGAGAAGGGAGGTAAGAGTGGGGCGGGAAGTTTTTTTACAATCCACTAGCCATTGGCGCATTTACATTGGGTTTTGTTGATGGTTCCAGTGGCTGTTGTGAGTTTAATGCTGCCAAAATTGGTGTTTTGTTGGTATCGAGATGCTACGCATTACCTTCGGGGCCAGCCGGGGCATGCCTTCGGCGTCACTTATTAATTGATGGTTGCCTTTGAGTGATTTTGGTCGTCTTCTTCTGTCGTTCTAGGCATTGAGGTCGAGTTCTTTCGTTCTCCTTCTTGTGCGTGTGTATGGTGTGATATGTTTGTTTGATTGTGTGTGTGCACGTGTAATGCACTAGTGTATGTATGTGTATGTGTTCGTGAGTGCATGTGTATGTAATTGGGGTTGTGTGTGTGTGGGAAGGAGACAAAGCAAGATATATTTATTATTATTTTTTATGTTTTATGTGATGCCTTGCTAATTACAGAGAACGAGGGAGAGAGAGCGTAATTGAGGAGGGAGCGGGTGATGGCATGACTGAGGGGCTGGGGTGAGTGTGTGGGTGTGTGTGTAGGTGTGTATATCTATATATATATATAGATATATAGATAGATAGATATATAGATAGATAGATATATAGATATATATATATATATATATATATATATATATATATAGAGAGAGAGAGAGAGAGAGAGAGAGAGAGAGAGAGAGGTTTTGCGCCTGCGGGCTGGTGATACAAGACAGAGAGAGGGAGAGTGAGCCCGAGAGTGGGAGATGAGGGGGAGAGAGGGTGTTGTGGATAGAGTGAGGGAGTTGGGGGGGGAGAGTGAGAGTGTGTGTGTGGTGGGGGTTGAGAGAGAGAGAGAGAGAGAGAGAGAGAGAGAGAGAGAGAGAGAGAGAGAGAGAGAGAGAGAGAGAGAGAGAGAGAGAGAGAGAGAGAGAGAGAGAGAGAGAGAGAGAGAGAGAGAGAGAGAGCTTCTGCTTGCGCATGGGGTGAACGAGGGGGGGGGGGGAGAGGAGAGGCAATGAGAGCGAGAGAGAGAATGGATGAGGGTGAGCAGTGGGGATAGAGAGCTTGAGGTGGGGTGTGTATGTGTGTGTGTGTGTGTTGGTAACAAGGGAGAGAGAGAGAAAAACTGTTGGCCCTCTAGGTTGACGAACGAAGAGAGAGAGAGAGAGAGAGAGAGAGAGATATTGTATATCCTTTTTTTTGTTTTCTTTCATGCACCCTATGGGCTTAACCTACACAGAGAACGAGAGAGGGAGAGAGTGTAGTTGAGGGAAAGGGTGAGGGAGTGGGGGTGGCGATAATGGAGGAGAGGGAGGGAGTGGTGCCAAAGGGAAACGCGGCGGCCTGTTGCACGCGCGCGAGCAAGGGAGGGAAGTGGTGGTTTGGTGGCAGTGATACAAAAAAAATAATTGTTGTTTTTGTGTCATGCTCCCCGAATGGGGTTGATTCCCGCGGCCTCGGCTCCGAAAGCCAAGCCAACTTTAGTTTCTCCAGCCGGACTAGAGGGCGGTGCGGCTAACCCTGTATCATTAGCCCTCCCCATAAGGTTAGGGGCATTTATGCCTCTAACTCATTTGTTTGATCATTGTCATCGGAGGTGGAGGTGGAGGTGGATGGTGTCTCCTCATCAGGAATGTTGATAGGTGGAGTTTGATCAAATAGTAGAAAATTAGGTTTAAGCCGCCAGCCATTGACTCTGGTCTGACTCTGGTCTAATTAAACTTACCATCAGCTTCAATGAGCTGGTAACTACCATTGGCATATTTCTTCCTGATGATGAAAGGGCCTTCCCATTGGAATAGGAACTTCTTATCCTTGCCTGTGTCGAAGTGATTGTCATAGCGAAGCACTAACATGCCCTTCTTTAAATCTTTGCATCAAAGGTGTTGATTGAAACTAAGTCGTTTGTGTTCTACCTGTACCGCATAATAATTGATTATCTCTTCTCCGTCCAATTGTAGGCGTTCTAGGTCAAGGATGTGATCCCTCAAATGCATGTTGGGTCGTTGAAATTGTCTTGTCATCAATCTGAGAGTTGCTAGTTGCACCTCAATAGGTAAGATTGCCTCCTTACCAAATACCAAATGATATGGGGTGAACCCCAAAGATGTGCAGAATGAGGTTCAGTAGACCCACAAAGCTAGGAGTAGATACCTATCCCAATCCCTAGGATGATAGTTAACCTGCTTGGTGATAATTTTGCAAACCATTCCATTCACTTTTTCAACTAAGCCATTACATTGAGGGTAATATGGTGAGGAGTGCCTCCTTGTAATGCCTAGTTTTTGCATTAACTCTCCTACCAAGTCTGCTCTAAAACCTGGCCCTGTATCAGAGATGATTTCTAATGGTGTGCCAAACATGCAACATATGTGCTCCTATACTTAGCTACCTCCATAGCTGTGATCCTAGTTGTGGCTATAGCTTCTGCCCACCTAGTCATATAATTGACTCCCATGATGATGTAGAACTTGCCTGAGTTGTCCCTAGGCAATGGCCCTATGGAATCTATATCCCATTTTTCAAATGGGTCATATGAAAGGATAGATGTCTATGGTTCAAGCATGAGTGATTTGGTGCCAGCCTTTTGACACAACTTACATGTCTTACACCAGTGGTGTACATCACGACTGAGGCTAAGCCGTACAAAACTAGCTTGCAAGATTTTTCTACTTGTTATATCTAGGGCAAAGTGACCGCCACAAACACCATCATGAAAATTGGCAATTACCCTCGTTATTTCATTAGAGAGAGGGACCTTCCTGAGTATTTGGTCCTTACCCTTCCAATACAAACCGTCATTGATAAGCCCGATACCTTGTGGCCTTCCTGGTAAGCCATTGCTTTTGCCCTTTCGTTAGATCTGGTGGACATTCCCCTGTTTCCAAGAAATGCATTATGTCGGGTAAGGCGTCACTACCTTGAAATAGAGGGAGCTTTAGCTTTATAGCCCCAACCACCACTTTGTGCAGTCTTTCGCTTGCTATGGCATCAGCTTCATGTTTTTGAGCCCTTGGGATGTGGTGTAGTTCAACTGCTTCAAACTTACCCAACAAGGTTTTTACACAGCTTAAGTGAGTTCTCAAGCTAGGATTCTTACATGTCCATACTCTATTTACTTGCATTACCAAAAGTAGAGCATCCCCAAATACATTAAGGTGCTTTACCCCTTGTGAGACGCACAATTGTAACCCCTTGGTTAGTGCTGCATACTCAACTTCATTGTATGTGATTCCAACAAATGGCCAAGCGAAAATACCTTGATACCTTTGTCATCAAAGACCACTATGTATGAATCTTCTTTGTCAGATGCTCGCTTGTAGGATCCATCAAAATAGAGTAAGTGTGCTCTTTCTACCACCGGTGGCTCTAGAAGTGGTTGAATTTCCTCCCCTTTAAATTGCTTTACCTTCCTATCAAAGTTCTGGTAGGTCATGAGTCCCCCCAAGCTTGCCCTTGTTGTGCTTTCCAACTGTACCGTGTAGTCAAACTCTTGCACGATGAACTAGCCACTTAGTAATCCTAGTAGAAATATCCATGTGTTGTACCACATAGGGAAACATTTCATCATGTTTAAGATTACGAATTTCCTAGGCAACAAATAGGATCAAAACTTTGTAGTTGCAAATCTAAGAGCTAGGATTAGGTGTTCCACATGGGTGAAAACTTTTTCTGCTGCTGTCATCATTCGACTGGAGAAGTAGATTGGCCTCATGAAAGATGTTGTTGCATTATTTTTGTGTAGCACAACCCCCAAGGAGTCATCACCCACGCTTGAGGTGACATAGAATTTTTTGTCCCACTTAGGCGGTGAGATAGTTGGTAGGGTGGCTAAGACCTCCTTTACCTTGTTGTAGTGATGTTCACTCTCTTCATCCCATGTGAAAGTTGATTTTTGTGTGAGCTATTGTAGCGGTAGAACAAGTTGTGATAGTAGATGTATGAATCTACTCAAGTACCTCACCTTTTGTAGAAAAGAGACTAATTGCTGTGGGGTTGTTGGTGAAGGTAGTACAATGAGTGCGGCCACCTTACTTGGGTCGGCATTGATACCTTTAGCTGAAATTTCATGGCCTAAAAGAATGACTCTACTTTCCCCAATGTGGCACTTGTCTACATTTAATTGCCCACCTAAGCTTTGTAGCCTTGCCAAACCTTCAGTCACCTTTTCTAACTTTGAGATGCGAGGGCTATATATACAAAAATCATCAATGAACACTCTTATGGATGTTCCAAAGAACGGTTGAAAGACATATGTGACATATCTCTGGAATTTGGCAGGTGCATTTGTGAGACCAAATGGCATAACTCTATACGCAAAACAACCCCATGGCGTAATGAAAGTGGTTTTTAACCGATCTTCCAAGGCTATGCGTATTTGAAAATACTCCATCACACACGGTGTAGCATTCAAAACCAGCTACTTCATTCAGAATTTCATCCAAAAAAGGGAGAGGGAAGTGGTCTCTCTTTGTGGCTGCATTTAGTGGTTTGTAGTTGATGCAGACCCTCCATTTACCATTCTTCTTAGGTGTCACTACTACGGGTGACACCCACTCCAAGTTTTCCATAGGATAGATGAACCCTGTTTCCAATAGCTTCCTTACCTCGGCAAGGAGCACCTTTTCTTGTATGACCCCCATTCGTCGTAGCTTTTGTACAACTGGTTTTACCCCTTCCTTCAGCTTAATATGATGCTCCACTATTGTAATACCTGTGATTATTTCATAATTGTCAATGAGAAGGTCAGGAAATCCCATCAAAATCTGCAAAAAATTATCCTTCTCTTCGATTGCTAACTCCATAGACAGCATACTCTTCAACCTACTTTCTCCTAGGCTAGGTGATTTACTTTCCTCTTTGTTGCTTTGCCCTTCTAGTGACGGGTCGCTAGCTGTGGTTACCCTTTGTAGATCCTTCATGATGATACCCATCACATCGATGGAACCGTCGCTTTCATCAGTGGAAGTGGTCTCCTCCTCAGAAGTGGAAGACTCACTAGTGGTCTCATCTGCTCATGTCTCTAGGTCCATTTGTTTTTGCTTGCCGTTCCTCATGCCGTAGTGGATTGTTTCCCCTTTCTTACCAGTCATGCATAGAAGACCAGTGCCCCAGTCCTACTTTGCCTTCATGGCCATCAACCATGGCCTTCCCAAGATCAATGGATAACCCTCCCCCTTAGTTGGCATTACAAAAACATCTACTTCCACCTTAGTGTTGAAGGCTTTCACCTTCACAACACTTGCCACATCCGCACATTTTACTTTTGCGTTGTTTTCCATCTTTGCCTTGCATGGAGAAGGCCTATCAACCTTGAGCGCTAGCCGAAGCATCATAGCTTCACTCATCAAAAAATTTTGTGCACCACCATCAATGTAGGTGTTTCCAACCCTCTTACCCTTTATGTTGACGTCGACGACTGGAAGGATGTCATCCATGTTGCAACCCAAAATTGCTCCGGCTACCTTTGCTTTGGAGCGCCTTGTACTTACCATTTTGGACCATTGTTGCCTTACCTTTGGTGCGAGATGTAGGAGCTAGCCATGTAATCTTTGGTCCTTGCTCTGCCACATCCAATGTTAGATCATAGGGCCTAGAAATCTCCCCTAACTGAAAGTCGATGATGCCTATTTTTCGTCGTGGCCTTGACGGCCTCTTGCTAGTCTCCTTTCATGCTTCTCTCATCATCAGTTTGTGCAATTTCCCTCCTATCTCTCTTTACAATCATGGTTTCAAATGGTTCTACAAAGGTTACCTTCTTCTTACCCTTATCTTTCTCCTTTACTCTGGGTGGATCCACTACTACAGCCTTTCCTTTCTCCTATAGCCTTATGATGTTTATAGGGTGATCAGGTGGTGGTGCCGGTGGAAGAGGTGGAATGGGTGCTTGTGGTGGTGTTTGGGTGGACATAGAATTTGTGTTGGTGGGGCTGGTGCTCGGCGTGGAGGTGTTCTCTCTCTAGGGGGTGACAATTGGTTCCTCTTACCTCCTCTATTATAGTTTTTTTGTGGTTTGGGACAGTAGTACATATCGTGACCATCTTCTCCGCCGCAGTTGTAACAAGGATACTCCCTGTTTTGTTGTCATGCTCTCCCCGGGTCTTGATATCTCTCCTGATTCCTTCCTTGCTGTATCAAGTTGACAGACAAATTTGCAGTTGATCAGTAATGTGGGCCAGCATATCTTGTTGGTCATTTCTTACCCCAAGAGCCGGTGGTGGTGGATGAATGCTGGTTGTCGTGATTGTTGGTCGACGTGATGTTCCCACTTCTATTGACTCGGTTTCTTTGTCTTTAAGGCGAGCAATATCCATGGCTAGCTCGTACGTAGCCGAGAATCTACCCTTCACCTTCTCTTTGAGTAGCGGCCACAAGCCATGCGTGAACCAGTACTTTTTGATGAAATCGGGTGCAGCTTCCCCTCTTGCCAGTGACTCAACCCACCATTCCCATAAACCCACAAACTTGGACTCATAGGTGGCATACTCTAAAAGACCCTTCTACTTCAAGTCTCTCAACTTGTCCCACAGCTTCTCTGAGGTGGTACCTCCCCAAAGCGCCTCTTAAAAGCAGTTTTTAAGGGCTCATAGTTTTCCTTAGTTTCTTGTGGAAGTGCGTTGTACCACGACCTAGCTTCTAGCTTCATGACATGCTTAAAGATTAGTATCTTTGTTCCTTACTACACATACTTCTTCAAACTCATCTAAGAAATCTGTTACCAAATTCTCCCCATTCTTTCCTTCAAATGTTGGAAATGCTACACTTGCCATGATTACTGAAAGAGAGATCTAGAAAGACACACTGCTTAGCTTGCAGTCAAAATATCTTTTTTTTTTCTTTCTTTACAAGGAGGTGTGTATACCCTTTTTATACTAGTGATGGGGGCTTTTCACAAGCCAAGCTCCCATACCCCTCTTCTCTCGTCCCCACCCCATGAAAGCCCCCTCTTAGGGAGGGAGTGATAAAATGCATTGGAAAAAGTAAGAAAAAAATAAAGTATGATTATGTAAATATATAAGAAAGGTAAAATAGGCCACCTCATGCCTGCGGGGTAGCCCATCCCCACCTTGCCTTCTTTTTCTTCACTGTTGCCCCGCCGGGTGTCCCTTTCCCTCTCCTCCACTCAAAAGGTCAACCCCCTCTCTCTTCCCCTTGTCCTTTCTCCTTTCTCTCTCCCCTCAAGCTACCCCACCTCTCACCAATAATGCATTATAATTCACCAATAATGCATTCTAACTCACATGCAACTTACCCTATCTTCCAAAATAGTATACCCCACCCCCCCTTTCTCTCTCCTATCATATCCCATGACCAAAATACCCCCCCCTCTCTCTAAAGGGCGCCATGTCTCTTGTCTTGTAGCTAAATAACCTCCCCCACACTAACACACACTCAGTTTCACTAAAAAAGGTGCCCACAGACCCATCCCCACCCGGTGGTTACCTGATTTTTCTTGTGTTCACACACATCTGCACACAGATTCACCTCTGAACACACTCCTCTCTTTCCCCTCTTGTAATTACTTTATTCTCCATGTCACCTCTCACTTTTTTTCATCAACCCATCTCTCTCTCTTAGTCTCTCTCTCATGAGACTGCTGTTCTGGAACATATACACACAGCCAGACAAGTGGGGCCCACAGTCACATGGCCTATGTAGATAATGATTTCTTCATTTCTAAATTCTAGAATTTCTCCCCCCCCCTCCTCCCCTATATAAAGAGGGGTCACCATCACACAAAAACACACAACATCACCAAAGAACACACTATGCACTGTGTGTGCCTAGTGCACACACACACACCCACACCATCACCATCACCGCAATCACCATGCTTGTCTTGAGCATGACCTCTACACCCTTGGCTATGGAAGATGAAGGGCAACTAAATGAAGGATGATGGCCATAATCCTCGTGCGAGTCTTCGCCATCAACTCCCACCTATCCGCCATGTGCTCTACCACTCTCTCCCTTCTCATTCCCCTACCCTATGCTCCCCATTTCATCGCCTAATTCTCTAAATAAAGCTTGAGGTTTTGTGAGTATGTTTCCTTGCAATGTTTTGCCCATGTGAGGTGTGCGGAATCGCCACCTAGTCTTGTGTTTTGGAGTGAGCTTGTGTATGTGTGAAGGGTGTGCGGATTCGCCATCCTTTTGTGATGCCTAAGTACTAAGCCGCTATACCCCCTCCCTCACTCTCTCTCTCTCTCTCTCTCTCTCACTTGATCTCATTCCCTTTCCTTTTCATCATTACTCCCAAGCATCCATCTCTCTTGGATGAAAACTTTGTTATGGTGGTGTGTTGTTTGTGTCCTAGCCGCTGAAGCTAGGTGGTGCCCTCTGTTTGCTTTACCATGACAGGCTCGAGGCGCGCCATTCGGTCCCCGGTGTTTTAGAGGCCGTCGGGGTTCGGGGCTCGCTTTGCTCCCGTCACTAGAACATAGATTAAAATCTCAAACGGTACATTGCCTTGTACCAAAGGTAGGAAAAATGATTGATCTGATGCCAGAAACTCAAAAAAGTGCTCCCCACCTAGCGTGGTGTCAATGACGTGCTGGTAGTGAGCCTTTCAATCCAGCATTACCTTGATTGAACGTACCCATATCGGAATGTGCGATCTGCCCTGAGGTAGGTTGTATTGATTCATGTGAATCTTAGAGGTGCTTAGTCACTGTCCAAACTTGTAGGAGAGGGTGGTGTCCTTTCCTGAAACATGCTTAGTAGATCCCTAGTCTCTATAGTGAGAGCGTGAGGATGTGCTTCCGTTATCTATGCTACAGCATCAGGTGCGACTTGGACACTGACTGTGATATTACCTCGGTGACTTGAGTTACCCGATTCTTGAAGTAGAATAGTGTTGAATCTCTATTGTGCAGAGCTCCCTCCATCTTGTTGTTACGGGTTGGTCGTAGGTTGCGGACATGGTCTTGACTTCCTCCTTCTTCTCCATGGCACACGGCCTATGTATATCCACCAAGTCTGACGTGCTGGTTGTCTTTCCCACTGCAAATCTATCACCATTGCGCCTAGCACTTGAGCCTCGATGGAGATGAAAAGTTTGTCTAGTTGTGCTTGGAGCTCTTCTTCTTCTGTTGTCCAGTTAGCAAACCCTGCTAACCATTCATCCATCCAGCGAAGTTTAGGGTTTTCAGTCTTGTAAACTGAACGGCTTCATGAAAGGATCCTCCATGGGGGCGCCAAGAAAATAATAGTTGGAAATGACATGCCAGATGGGGTGGCCTCTACACCACACATAGCCTGAACATTCGCAAGCATGATCTCAAAGTAGGAGTTGTCCTATAATTATAAGGGGCACCACCTAGCATAAGTGCGGCTAGGACGTCGACATAGATGACCTAGAGTGGCAGGAAGGAGATGCCATCTAGGTAATCATTATAGAATGATGATGTAGCAAATGTCCAGGTATAGAAAATGCCTAGTCATCAGTCAGGAGTGTGTGTACGAGAGAGGTATGTGAAAAGGTCAGAATGGAGCATGACTGACTGGTGATGGCGCACGTGATGAAGCACAAGAAATGTGATATACAAGGGAAGAATCATCCCATGGATATGGGGAAAACAAAGCTAAGGAGAAGAGAGAATGGTGCGAGCTCCATATGGTGCATGGCGAACTTTTTAGTTAGCGGGGTTAACACATTAGCGGGAGGTTAGTTGAGGGAAACATCAAGACAATGATAGAATGCGAGCACCATATGGTGCATGGTGAACTTTTCAATTAGCGGGGTTAGAACATTAGTGGGAGGTTAGTTGAGGGAAACATCATGACAATGCAGGCACCGGTGACGTCAATCACTAGCATCGAGAGTGGCCCGGGGTAGCACGATGTCGGTGCATTCAATCCTAGCGTGCTCATGTTGCCTTTTGCGGGGTGATAGTGAGTGCCTTATGTGCATGGGGTGGTCATGAGACTGCTGTTCTGGAACATATACACACAGCCAGACAAGTGGGGCCCACAGTCACATGGCCTATGTAGATAATGATTTCTTCATTTCTAAATTCTAGAATTTCTCCCCCCCCCTCCTCCCCTATATAAAGAGGGGTCACTATCACACAAAAACACACAACATCACCAAAGAACACACTATGCACTGTGTGTGCCTAGTGCACACACACACACCCACACCATCACCATCACCGCAATCACCATGCTTGTTTTGAGCATGACCTCTACACCCTTGGCTATGGAAGATGAAGGGCAACTAAATGAAGGATGATGGCCATAATCCTCGTGCGAGTCTTCGCCATCAACTCCCACCTATCCGCCAAGTGCTCTACCACTCTCTCCCTTCTCATTCCCCTACCCTATGCTCCCCATTTCATCGCCTAATTCTCTAAATAAAGCTTGAGGTTTTGTGAGTATGTTTTCTTGCAATGTTTTGCCCATGTGAGGTGTGCGGAATCGCCACCTAGTTTGTGTTTTGGAGTGAGCTTGTGTATGTGTGAAGGGTGTGCGGATTTTCCATCCTTTTGTGATGCCTAAGTACTAAGCCGCTATACCCCCCCCCTCACTCTCTCTCTCTCTCTCTCTCTCTCTCTCACTTGATCTCATTCCCTTTCCTTTTCATCATTACTCCCAAGCATCCATCTCTCTTGGATGAAAACTTTGTTATGGTGGTGTGTTGTTTGCGTCCTAGCCGCTGAAGCTAGGTGGTGCCCCCTGTTTGCTTTACCATGACAGGCTCGAGGCGCGCCATTCGGTCCCCGGTGTTTTAGAGGCCGTCGGGGTTCGGGGTTCGGGGTTCGCTTTGCTTCCGTCATTTGGTGCCCCCACTGAGGATCTTTTCATGAAACCCTTCAGTTTACAAGACTGAAACCCCTAAACTATTGTGAATGGATGAATGGCTAGCAGGATTTGCTAACTGGACGACAGAAGAAGAAGAGCTCCAAGCACAACTAGACGAACTCCGCATCTCCATCGAAGCTCGAGTGCCAGGCATAACGGTAATCGATTTGCAGTGGGAGAATCAACCAACATGCCAAACCCAGTGGATATACATAGGCCGAGTGCTAAAAAGAAGAAGGAGAAGGTCGGAACCATGTCTGCAACCTACAACCAACCCACAACAACAAGATGGAAGGAGCTCTGCACAATAGAGAATCAACACTATTCTACTTTGATAATCGGGTAACTCAAGTCACCGAGGTAATTTTCAGAGTCAGTTTACAAGTCGCACCTAATGTTGCAGCAGAGATAACAGAAGCATTGGCTCACACTCTCACTAGAGAAACTAGGGATCTACTGAGTTTGTTTCAGGAAAGAACACCACCCTCTCCCACAAGCTTGGACAGTGACTAAGCACCTCTAAGCTTCACATGAATCAGTACAACCTACCTCAAGACAGATCACACATACCAACACCTGTACGCTCAATCAAGGTAATACTGGATTTGAAGGCTCACTACCAGCACGTCATTGACACCATGCTGGGTGGGGAGCAATTTTTTGAGGTTCTGGCATCAGATCAACCATTTGTCTTACCTTTGGTACAAGGCAATGTACCGTTTGAAGTTTTAATCTATGTCCTAGTATAAGAGGGTATACACGCCTCCTTGTAAAGAAGAGAAAAACTTTTGCAAGTTAAGCAGTGTGTCTTTCTAGCTCTCTCTCAGTAATCATGGCAAGTGTAGCATTTCCAACATTTAAAGGAAAGAAGGGGGAGGATTTGGTAACAGACTTCCTAGATGACTTTGAAGTAGCATGTGTAGTGAGCAACAAAGATACGGATGAATCCCGGGTTAGAATATTTAAGCATCTCATGAATCTAGAAGCTAGATCATGGTACAATGCACTTCCACAAGCAACCAAGGATGACTGGGAACCCTTAAAAAACCGCTTTTAAGAGGCGCTTTGGGGGAGGTACCACTTCAGAAAAGTTGTGGGACAAGTTGAGAGACTTGAAGCAGGAGGGTCTTTTAGAATATGCCACCTATGAGTCCAAATTTGTGGATTTGTGGGAACGGTGGGTTGAGTCACTGGCAAGGGGGGAAGCCGCACCCGATTTCCTAAAAAAAGATCGGTTCACGCATGGCTTATGGCCGCTTCTCAAGGAGAAGGTGAAAGGTAGATTCCCGGCTACGTACGAGTTAGCTGTTGAGATTGCTCGCCTTAAAGACAAGAAGCTGCGAATGAAAGACAAAGAAACCGAGTCAATAGAATCAGGAACATCGCGTCGACCAGCAACTACGACAACCACCATTCCACCACCACCACCGGCTCTTGGGGTAAGAGATGACCAACAAGATATGTTGGCCCATATTAATGACCAACTGCAGAATTTGTCTGTCCACTTAATACAACAAGGGAGGAGTCAAGAAAGAGATCAAGACCCTGGAAGAGCACGACGACAAAACAGGGAGTATCATTGCTACAACTGCGGAGAAGACGGTCACGGTATGTACTACTGTCCCAAACCACGACAAAACTATAATAGAGGAGGTAGGAGGAACCAATTGTCACCCCCTAGAGAAAGAACACCCCCATCCCGAGCACCACCCCCACCAACACAAATTCTACGTCCACCCCAGGCACCACTACAAGCATCCATCCCACCTCTTCCACCAGCCCCACCACCTGATCGCCCTGTAAACATCATAAGGCTAGAAGAGAAAGGAAAAGCCATAGTAGTGGATCCACCCAGAGCAAAGGAGAGGGACAAGGGTAAGGAGAAGGTAACCTTTTTAGAACCACTTGAAGCCATGACTGTGAAAAGAGCTAGGAGGGAGAAAGCTACACAATCAGATGATGAGAGAAGCATGAGAGGAGAAACTAGCAAGAGGCCATCCAGGCCACGACGGAAATTGGGCATCACCGACTTCCAGCTAGGGGAAAGTTCTAAGCCCTATGATCTAGCATTGGATGTGGCAGAGCAAGGAACGAAGATTACATGGCCACAGCTGCTACATCTTGCACCAAAAGTAAGGCGACAATGGTCTAAAATGGTAAGTACAAGACGCTCCAAAACAAAGGTAGCTGGAGCAATTTCGGGATGCAACATGGATGACATCCTTCCAATTGTCGACGTAAACATAAAAGGAAAGAGGGTTGGAAATACCTACATTGATGGAGGTGCACAAATCTGTGTAATGAGCGAAGCTATGATGCTTCGATTAGGGCTCCAGGTTGACAGGCCTTCTCCATGCAAGGCAAAGATGACAAACAACGCAAAAGTAAAGTGTGTGGGTGTGGTAAGTGCCGTGAAAATCAAAGCTTTCAACAATGAGGTAGAGGTAGATGTTTTTGTAATGCCTACTAAGGGGGAGGGCTATCCACTAATTTTGGGAAGGCCATGGTTGATGGCCATGAAGGCAAAACAGGACTGGGGTACTGGCCTTCTACGCATGACCGGTAAGAAAGGGGAGACAATGTACTACGACATGAGGATTGGTAAGCAGAAGCAAATGAATCTGGAAACATCGGCAGATGAAACCACTAGCGAATCTTCCAGTTCTGAGGAGGAGACCACATCCACCGACGAAAGTGACAGTTCCATTGATGTGATGGGTAGCATTATGAAGGATCCACAAAGGGTAAGCACAACTGGTGATCCATCACCAAAAGGGCAACCCAATGAAGAGGAGAGAAAATCACCTGGCCTAGGAGGAAGTAGGTTGAAGGGTATGTTGTCTACGGAATTAACACTTGAGGAGAAAGATAGTTTTTTACAAATGTTGATGGGATTTCCTAACCTGTTCATTGACAACTATGAAAGAATCACAGGCATTACAGTGGTGGAACATCATATTAAGCTGAAGGAAGGGGTAAAACCAATTGTGCAAAAGTTACGACGATTGGGGGTCATACAAGAAAAGGCACTCTTGACCGAGGTACGGAAACTGCTGGAGGCGGGATTCATCTATCCTGTAGAAAACTCAGAATGGGTGTCACCCGTAGTGGTGACGCTTAAAAAGAATGGTAAGTGGAGGGTCTGTGTTGACTACAAACCACTAAATGCAGCTACAAAGAGAGACCACTTTCCTCTCCCTTTCTTGGATGAAATTCTGAATGAAGTAGCGGGTTTTGAATGCTATACCGTCTGTGATGGTTATTTTGGATACTTTCAAATATGCATAGCCTTGGAAGATCAGCTAAAAACCACTTTTATCACGCCATGGGGTTGTTTTGCATACAGGTTTATGCCATCTGGTCTCACAAATGCACCTGCCACATTCCAAAGATATGTCACATATGTTTTTCAACCGTTCTTTGGAACATCCATTAGAGTGTTCATTGATGATTTTTGTATATATAGCTCCCGTATTTCACATTTAGAAAAGGTAACTGAAGGTTTGGCCAGGTTGCAGAGCCTAGGTGGGCAATTAAATGTGGATAAATGCCACATTGGGGAGAGTAAAGTCATTCTACTAGGCCATGAAATTTCAGCAAAAGGTATCAACGCCGACCCAAGTAAGGTGTCCGCACTCATAGCCCTACCTTCACCAACGACCGCACATCAACTGGTCTCTTTTCTACAGAAGGTGAGGTACTTAAGTAGATTCATACATCTACTATCACAACTTGTTCTACCACTGCAACAACTCACTCAAAGATCAACTTTCACTTGGAACGAGGAAAGCGAACATCACTACAACAAGGTAAAGGAGGTCTTAGCCACTCTGCCAACTATCTCACCACCTAAGTGGGATGAAAAATTCTATGTCACCTCAAGTGTTGGTGATGACTCATTAGGGGCTGTGCTACTCCAAAAAGATACGACGACATCTTTCATGAGGCCAATCTACTTCTCTAGTCGAATGATGACAGCAGGAGAGAAAGGTTTCACCCATGTGGAACACTTAGTCCTAGCTCTTAGATTTGCAACTACAAAGTTTAGGTCATATTTGCTGCCTAAGAAATTTGTGATTCTAACCACGGATGAAATATTTCCCTATGTTGTACAACACATGGATGTGTCTGCTAGAATTACTAAATGGCTAGTTCGTCTGCAAGAGTTTGACTACACGGTACATGTAGAAAGCACGACAAGGGCAAGTTTGGGGGGACTCATGACCTACCAAGTCTTTGAAAGGAAGGAGAAGCAATCTAAGGAATGAGAAGTCCAATTACCTCCAGTACCACCGATGGTAGAAGGAGCATACTCTCTCTACTTTGATGGAGCCTACAAGCGAGCGTCCGACAAAGCAGCTGCAGGCATAGTGGTCTTTGATGACAAAGGGACAAAGGTATTTTTGTTGGGCCAATTGTTAGATTCACATTCTAACAATGAAGCTGAGTATGCAGCACTAACCAAGGGTCTACAATGGTGCGTCTCGCAAGGTGTACAACGCCTTAATGTATTTGGGGATGCTCTACTTCTGGTAAGGCAAGTAAATGGAGCATGGACATGCAAGAATCCTAGTTTAAGGACTCACTTAAGTGGTGTAAAAACCTTGTTGGGTAAGTTTGAAGAAGTTCAAATACACCATATCCCAAGGGCTCAAAACCAAGAAGCAGATGCCCTAGCAAGTGAAAGACTACAGGAAGTGGTGGTTGGAGCAATAAAACTAAAGCTCCCTCTATTTCAAGGAAGTGATGCCTTGCCTGACATCATGCATTTTTTGGAAACAGGGGAATGCCCATCAGATTTAACAAAGGGACAGAAGCAATGGCTGACGCGGAAGGCCACAAGGTATCGACTCATCAATGATGGTTTGTACTGTAAGGGTAAGGACTAAATACTTAGGAAGGTCCCTCTCTCTCAGGAAATCACGGGAGTAATTGCTAGCTATCATGACGGGGTTTGTGGTGGTCACTTTGCCCTAGACATAACAAGTAGGAAAATCTTGCAGGCAGGCTTCATATGGCCTAGCCTCAACCGTGATGTACACCACTGGTACAAAACATGTAAGTTGTGTCAAAAGGCCGGCACTAGGTCACTTATGCCTGAACCACAGACACCTATTCTCTCATATGGCCCATTTGAAAAATGGGGTATCGATGCCATTGGGCCATTACCTAGGGCCAACTCAGGAAAATTCTACATTATTATGGGGGTCGACTACATGACTAGATGGGCAGAGGCTACAACCACCACTAGAATCACAGCGGTAGAGGTAGCTAAATTTATCTACGAGCACATATGCTGTAGGTTTGGCACACCTTTAGAGATCATCTCTGATAGAGGGCCACTTTTCAGAGCAGACCTGGTAGGAGAATTAATGCAGAAACTGGGCATTACAAGGAGGCACTCTTCACCATATTACCCTCAATGTAATGGCCTAGTTGAAAAGGTAAATGGAATGGTTTCTAAAATTATTACCAAGCAGGTAAACAATCATCCTGGAGACTGGGATAAGTATCTACTACCAGCTTTATGGGCCTACAGAACTTCATTTCGTACATCCTTGGGATTCACACCGTATCATCTAGTATTTGGTAAGGAAGCAATCTTGCCCATTGAAGTGCAACTACAAAGTCTCAGAGTAATTGCAAGCCAGCTTAAACAGCCCAACATGCATTTGAGAGATCACATCATCAACTTGGAAAGACTGCAGCTGGACAGAGAAGAAGCAATAAATTATTATGCATCACAAGCAGAGCATAGACGGCTTAGCTTTAACGAGCATCTTCGGAAAAAAGAATTGAAGAAAGGAATGTTGGTGCTCCACTACGACAATCGCTTCAACACGCGCAAGGATAAGAAACTCCTACTCCGATGGGAAGGTCCTTTCATCGTCAGGAAAAAGTATGCCAATGGAAGCTACCAGCTTATGGAGGCTGATGGAAAAATTCATAAAACCAGGGTAAATGGTTGGCGACTTAAACCTTATTTTCTTCGATTTGACCAGGCTCCACCAATTGACATTCCAGATGAGGACACACCATCAGCCGCCACCTCCGACGATAATGATCAAACAGATGAGCTAGAGACATGAATGCCTCTAGCCAAAAGGGGAGGGCTAATGATGGGGGATTTTCACAAGCCAAGCTCTCATACCCCTCTTCTCTCGTCCCCACCCCATGAAAACCCCCTCTTAGGGAGGGAGTGATAAAAGGCATTGGAAAAAGTAAGAAAAAAATAAAGTATGATTATGTAAATATACAAGAAAGGTAAAATAGGCCACCTCATGCCTGCGGGGTAGCCCATCCCCACCTTGCCTCCTTTTTCTTCACTGTTGCCCCGCCGGGTGTCCCTTTTCCTCTCCTCCACTCAAAAGGTCAACCCCCTCTCTCTTCCCCTTGTCCTTTCTCCTTTCTCTCTCCCCTCAAGCTACCCCACCTCTCACCAATAATGCATTATAACTCACCAATAATGCATTCTAACTCACATGCAACTTACCCTATCTTCCAAAATAGTATACCCCACCCCCCCTTTCTCTCTCCTATCATATCCCATGACCCAAATACCCCCCCCTCTCTCTAAAGGGCGCCATGTCTCTTGTCTTGTAGCTAAATAACCTCCCCCACACTCACACACACTCAGTTTCACTAAAAAAGGTACCCACAGACCCATCCCCACCCGGTGGTTACCTGATTTTTCTTGTGTTCACACACATCTGCACACAGATTCACCTCTGAACACACTCCTCTCTTTCCCCTCTTGTAATTACTTTATTCTCCATGTCACCTCTCACTTTTTTTCATCAACCCATCTCTCTCTCTTAGTCTCTCTCTCATGAGACTGCTGTTCTGGAACATATACACACAGCCAGACAAGTGGGGCCCACAGTCACATGGCCTATGTAGATAATGATTTCTTCATTTCTAAATTCTAGAATTTCTCCCCCCCCCTCCTCCCCTATATAAAGAGGGGTCACCATCACACAAAAACACACAACATCACCAAAGAACACACTATGCACTGTGTGTGCCTAGTGCACACACACACACCCACACCATCACCATCACCGCAATCACCATGCTTGTCTTGAGCATGACCTCTACACCCTTGGCTATGGAAGATGAAGGGCAACTAAATGAAGGATGATGGCCATAATCCTCGTGCGAGTCTTCGCCATCAACTCCCACCTATCCGCCATGTGCTCTACCACTCTCTCCCTTCTCATTCCCCTACCCTATGCTCCCCATTTCATCGCCTAATTCTCTAAATAAAGCTTGAGGTTTTGTGAGTATGTTTCCTTGCAATGTTTTGCCCATGTGAGGTGTGCGGAATCGCCACCTAGTCTTGTGTTTTGGAGTGAGCTTGTGTATGTGTGAAGGGTGTGCGGATTCGCCATCCTTTTGTGATGCCTAAGTACTAAGCCGCTATACCCCCTCCCTCACTCTCTCTCTCTCTCTCTCTCTCACTTGATCTCATTCCCTTTCCTTTTCATCATTACTCCCAAGCATCCATCTCTCTTGGATGAAAACTTTGTTATGGTGGTGTGTTGTTTGTGTCCTAGCCGCTGAAGCTAGGTGGTGCCCTCTGTTTGCTTTACCATGACAGGCTCGAGGCGCGCCATTCGGTCCCCGGTGTTTTAGAGGCCGTCGGGGTTCGGGGCTCGCTTTGCTCCCGTCACTAGAACATAGATTAAAATCTCAAACGGTACATTGCCTTGTACCAAAGGTAGGAAAAATGATTGATCTGATGCCAGAAACTCAAAAAAGTGCTCCCCACCTAGCGTGGTGTCAATGACGTGCTGGTAGTGAGCCTTTCAATCCAGCATTACCTTGATTGAACGCACCCATATCGGAATGTGCGATCTGCCCTGAGGTAGGTTGTATTGATTCATGTGAATCTTAGAGGTGCTTAGTCACTGTCCAAACTTGTAGGAGAGGGTGGTGTCCTTTCCTGAAACATGCTTAGTAGATCCCTAGTCTCTATAGTGAGAGCGTGAGGATGTGCTTCCGTTATCTATGCTACAGCATCAGGTGCGACTTGGACACTGACTGTGATATTACCTCGGTGACTTGAGTTACCCGATTCTTGAAGTAGAATAGTGTTGAATCTCTATTGTGCAGAGCTCCCTCCATCTTGTTGTTACGGGTTGGTCGTAGGTTGCGGACATGGTCTTGACTTCCTCCTTCTTCTCCATGGCACACGGCCTATGTATATCCACCAAGTCTGACGTGCTGGTTGTCTTTCCCACTGCAAATCTATCACCATTGCGCCTAGCACTTGAGCCTCGATGGAGATGAAAAGTTTGTCTAGTTGTGCTTGGAGCTCTTCTTCTTCTGTTGTCCAGTTAGCAAACCCTGCTAACCATTCATCCATCCAGCGAAGTTTAGGGTTTTCAGTCTTGTAAACTGAACGGCTTCATGAAAGGATCCTCCATGGGGGCGCCAAGAAAATAATAGTTGGAAATGACATGCCAGATGGGGTGGCCTCTACACCACACATAGCCTGAACATTCGCAAGCATGATCTCAAAGTAGGAGTTGTCCTATAATTATAAGGGGCACCACCTAGCATAAGTGCGGCTAGGACGTCGACATAGATGACCTAGAGTGGCAGGAAGGAGATGCCATCTAGGTAATCATTATAGAATGATGATGTAGCAAATGTCCAGGTATAGAAAATGCCTAGTCATCAGTCAGGAGTGTGTGTACGAGAGAGGTATGTGAAAAGGTCAGAATGGAGCATGACTGACTGGTGATGGCGCACGTGATGAAGCACAAGAAATGTGATATACAAGGGAAGAATCATCCCATGGATATGGGGAAAACAAAGCTAAGGAGAAGAGAGAATGGTGCGAGCTCCATATGGTGCATGGCGAACTTTTTAGTTAGCGGGGTTAACACATTAGCGGGAGGTTAGTTGAGGGAAACATCAAGACAATGATAGAATGCGAGCACCATATGGTGCATGGTGAACTTTTCAATTAGCGGGGTTAGAACATTAGTGGGAGGTTAGTTGAGGGAAACATCATGACAATGCAGGCACCGGTGACGTCAATCACTAGCATCGAGAGTGGCCCGGGGTAGCACGATGTCGGTGCATTCAATCCTAGCGTGCTCATGTTGCCTTTTGCGGGGTGATAGTGAGTGCCTTATGTGCATGGGGTGGTCATGAGTAGTAAATCAACCATGGTGTGGGTGGAGATTGGTGGTGGTGGTGATGTTTGCCGATACTAAAATGCCCATGCTTGCAACAAGCATAACACCATGAGCTTCCTAGCTTGGGAGGTGCATTAGGTGCTTAGTGGTGCATGGAATGTAGAGTGCATGGAGCCTAGGTGTTGCCTCTAATGTGTTCTTACCCCCTTGTGCTTAGTGGAGGCCTCTTTATATAGGCGTGAGAGGTGGTCCTTACCTAATGGTCCTTGCAAATATCCATTGGTCACTGTAGAGAGTCTAGATGTCTCTCTAGTAAGAGAAATAGAGAGGGGGAGAAGGTAGAGATAGAGAGAAGGGAGACAAAAGCGGGGTGGGGAGTTTTTTTACAATCCACTAGCCATTGGCTAGTTATTAGAGAAGAGTGGTGATGGGGGCATTTACAATGGGTTTTGTTGATGGTTCGGGTGGCCGGTGTGAGGTTAATGCTTCCAAAATTGGTGTTTTTTTGGTGTCGAGATGCTATGCGTTACCTTCGGGGCCAGCCGGGGCATGTCTTCGGCGTCACTTCTTAATTGATGGTTGCCATCGCATGATTTTGATCGTCTTCTTCTATCGTTTTAGGCGTCAATGTCGAGTTCTTTTTTTCTCCTTCTTGTGCGTGTGTATGGCGTGATGTGTTTGTTTGGTTGTATGCGTGCGCGTGTAATGCACTAGTGTATGTGTTTGTGAGTGCGTATGTGCGTACATGGGTGTATGTAATTGGGGTTGTGTGTGTGTGGGAACGAGAGAAAGCGATAGATATTTATTTATTTTTATATATTTTACGTGCTACCTGGCTCAGTACAGAGAACAAGGGAGAGAGAGCGTGAGTGAGGAGAGAGCGGGTGATGGCGAGAGGCTGACGGGTTGGGGTGAGTGTGTGGGTGTGTGTATGCATCTTTGTGTGTGCAGGTGTGTGTGTGTAGAGAGAGAGAGAGAGAGAGAGAGAGAGAGAGAGAGAGAGAGAGAGAGAGAGAGAGAGAGAGAGAGAGAGAGAGAGAGAGAGAGAGAGAGAGAGAGAGAGTGGATGAGGGTGAGCGGTGGGGAGAGAGAGCCTGAGGTGGGGTGTGTGTGTGTGTGTATAGGGTGAGTGTAGGTGGGTGTGTGTGTAGGTAACGAGGGAGAGAGAGAAAAACTATTGGCCCGCTGGGTTGATGAACGAAAAGAGAGAGAGATATTGTATATCCTTTATTTGTTTTCTTTCATGCACCCTATGGGCTTAGCCTACACAGAAAACGAGAGGAGAGAGTGTAGCTAAGGGAGAGGGTGAGGGAGTGGGGGTGGCGATAATGGAGGGGATAATGGAGGAGAGGGAGGGAGTGGTTCCAAAGGGAAACGTGGTGGCTTTTTTTGCACGCGTGTGAGCTAGGGAGGGAAGTGGTGGTTTGGCAGCAGTGATACAAAAAAAATAATAAAAAATTGTTGTTTTTACCTCATGATCCCCGAATGGGGTTGATTCCCGTAGCCTCTACTCCGAAAGCCGAGCCAACTTTAGTTTCTCCGGTCGGCGGGCCAAAGGGCGGTGCGGCTAACCTGATATCAGCATGAGAGAGAGAGAGAGAGAGAGAGAGAGAGAGAGAGAGAGAGAGAGAGAGAGAGAGAGAGAGAGAGAGAGAGAGAGAGAGAGAGAGAGAGAGAGAGAGAGAGAGCTGGATCACGTTTTAGAGAGAGAATGCAATGAGAGAATGTGGAAAATCTGCTTTTCTGGCAAGGGGCGTTGAAAATTGCCTTCCTTAATGAGATCTAAGTGATAGAGAGTGTTTTATATATAGAGAGAAGAGGGGTGGAAAAAAGACATTTTAAAACTCATTTACCTACCTCTCTTTTGGGTTACTAAATAGACTATCTTCAAATACTAAGTAGGGAATTGGCTTTTTTTAAAATCTCAACATAGGCCTTTTTGCCCTCTCTTTTAGGCTTGGTCAAACTTGTCTTAAGCTTTAAGCATTTCCTTAATTTGCCAAATAAAAAGGCCCTCTTATACCCCATTCACTTCCTAATGGTGTGGATGACATGGTGGTCAGTCCAACAAAGTCTTGAAAATCCCTAGGACTTAAAACAGTCTGTAGTAGAGAAGGGGTGGTGCCAAACAACAAAAAATTCTGGCCAAGTATTTTCATGCAAGACGGAAGAGTGCTCATAGTCCATTCCATAGTGTGGCTTACATGCTTGATCCATAGTATTGGAATTTAAATTTGATGCCCAATACAGAGGTGGTCAGCGATTTCTATCACATGATCAATACATTCTACTCCAATGTTTTAGGAGAAAATTGATTGTACCAAAGAAATGAGTGCATTAAAACTAAAAGAAGGTCCATTTGCAAATGATTTTGTACAGTCAATGGCAAAAGAGAAACCTGCATGGAAGTGGTAGATGATGAATGGTGGGGAGCATTACTTGACCTTACGTTCCCTTGCATGAAAGTACTAGTGCAATGTGCAACAAACTCAAGCTCGGAGAAAAACTGGAGTATGTACAAGTATGTTCATAGCACTATTTGCAGCAGATTATTGGCAGACAGAGAAAAAAAATTAGTGTATATGTTTTGCAACGAAAAGATATTGCATTACATCAAGAGTGTTGGCTACAAGGAGGAAATACCAGTCTGGGTGTATGATTGTCAAAACAAAGATGAAGAAGAGTTCAATGTCGGTGTGTCTCAATACACTAAAGACGAAACAAAAGAGAATCTGACAATAGATATGGAAGTTCAATTACAAGAAGACCCACAATACTCAGACTCAGAACAAGATAACAAGAAGCTCAATTACAAGAAGACCACAAGAAGTTTAATTACAAGAAGACCCACAATACTCAGACTACTCAGAACAAGATAACAACTTCACAGATTTAATATAGCTTGAGAGTAGAATGGAGATTGTATCAAAAACCATTATTCAAGAGCTTGTAATTCAACGTGTTTTGGTCATATACAATGGTTCATAGTAGCAATTTCACAAAATCTATCAATCTCAATTGTTGTGATGAGAACCTGCATCTTCATTACCAAATAGATTTCTAATCATGCTATGGGTGTCTTGGCGGGCTTGCTTGAATTTATACTTATATGTCATGCCAAACATATAATATATTCCAAGTGGAATATCTTGTGAACATATTGCACATTGGCTACTATTTTGCATTAAAAGAATTAAACACACGAGGTGATAATAATGGCCACATGTCAATGTATAGAATCCACTCCATTTGTCAAAATTCTTGTAGCATACTGAACATTGGGAAGATAAAGATGCATTTGATTGTGATGCGGGAACTAACTCTCGATGCAAGATGGGGTGACTAATGTGTGTCCCTTGTACAAACGAAGGATTCACTCATTGTGTCAGATTCTGAATATCTTGGCTTAAGTCATGAGTACTTTTTTTCATTTGGACTTGGGATGCTTTGAGTGTTTGGGTTGCTACAGATAGGCGCGTTATTTTTGCTTCTTTCTTTGTCAATTGTGTCGTTTAAATATCTTCTCCTTTTTTAATTGTATGTCGGTCCCTTCAACTATCAATGCCAGCTCCTCCTGTGTGAATGTGATACAACTCTACTTGATATCATGGGTGGCTATAGTTTTCTCCATCGAAGAAAAGTCTAATGGTTGTTGCTGCACAAAATGTACATACAACATTTTTACAAAATACAACACACGATCTCCATTGTGTAATGGACAGCCAAAAAGTTCCAAGTAGATGCTGTGAGCGTTATCATTGATTTCTTGGTGAAGTCACTTCGATACTTTCCACCGTCTTTTCTTTATCTCTGCATCCTCACATGGCCATATTGTTTGAATAATATCATTTGTCACTTCTTTTTTTATGTCTTTCCATTGTACATGGTTTGGATTTGCCCATTTTGACAGTCGACGAGTTGTGCGCGTCGCTTGTTGTGCTAACATACCGTGCGCTAGAGATTTCATTTATTGAAACGCATTAACAACTATTTTTTGTTGATCATTTGACACCGTTTGTGTACCACATGTTGGATCTTCATCATCCATAGTATCTTAGAACTGCAATGGACAAATAGACAAATATTAAATATCTTTGACAAATAGTTCTCTCGATTCACAGCCTCAAAGATACCACAATAGATGCGAAAAAATATCACAATTGACCCAATTGTACCATTAGATAGTTAATTGACTAAAGAAACCCATCCAAATATACTTCAAGTGAGGTGAACCACCCAGAACATAAACTTCAATGCAAATATAACATCCAATCAACAAGTCAATAGCAATGCACAAATGGTTCAAGCTGGATAAAAAGACGACGCAAGTTCAATAAGCGGTCGCTAGTGGACATGATTAGGGTCTTCCTTTAAATGCTCTATGAAGAATAACAAAATGTCTGGTGTGTTTCTTCTAGCTTCACGCTCTCTTAACTTCATCCAACTGTCCACTTTTATCTGAATAGGCCTCATGGAATCTTGATTGGGGTAGTAAAAGACTTCTTCTTGGGAAATAGACTTTCCTCATTGCACTCCAAAACTCTATTAATATGTCGAATAGAAACCCTAATGCATAAATGTCGCTTTTGAGTATGCATCTGCGCACTGTGGATCTGCGCACTTTTGAGTATTCATCTGCGCACTGTGGATCATATATTTGTGGGCCAATCCACGGCCACTTCCAGCCCCCCCCCCCCCCCCCCCCCCCCCCCCCCCCCCCCCCCCCCCCCCCCTCACTTCCTTTGCCTCCAAAATTGCAAATTCCGATTGAGCTGAAGGATGCAAAAAAATATTTGATACTTGCTTGGTTGACGTTCTAAGCATCATGCTCCAATCAATGGTGCCAATGCAAGATTTATTTGTGCGAGTAAAATCTAACATTATGTTGAAAGGATGTAAGTTGCTATGCGTTATACCAGCTGAGTGAGCAGCTACTACGCCATCAATAAAAGCGTGTAATATTGTTTGCATCTGCTCAATCACTTCTTTGAGCCATGTAGCCTCTATCTCTAGTAAGTGCTAATTTGCAGGTGGCAAAGTCCTCCAGCCATATTGTAGCATGTGCGTGCAGCATCTGAACGCTCCTTGGGCAAATGGAAGGCGACACATCATGTCTCCCAAGGCCCCATTATAGTATAGTAAAATTGTGATCCAGGGGGCCAGCTAATGCATCTTACAATGGAGGGGTGAAGTGTTTGCAATCCTTGCTCTGTCTGAAAGCTATCAAATTTTGCCTCGTTCCCTCCCTTGTAGCATTTTCTTACATAAGTAATGTGCTCTAGAAAGAAAGAAATTCTTTTGATGGTGTATAATGTGCATACACCAAAATAATCTGCTCCTATCCTTGCACCTTCTACCAAGGTTTCGTGGGAAATGCTGATCACATGAGAGCACTTGGCATTCAATGTTCTGTGCATGATTGTGCTTGTGCCGCTGGCATCTGATCAACCATCTACAGTCTCTTGCGCATCTTGGGCCATCTTCAATCGCTTGGGTAAGGACGTTTGGTCTTGAGCTTTCACCCGCTTCATCTTTACCTTTTGCTCCTCCCATTGTTTGTCCCACGGCTCTATTTTTTCCATAATGCAAGTGGCAGGGAGATCTTCTTTTAAGTCTCTACAACACACTTTCATATTGTCCATCAATGTCCTAATCTTGTGGTCGGGGTCAAATTCTCTGATCCCTATAGTAATCAACAAATTATACTGGCCTTCGCTTTGCAACCTGCACTCTATGTTCTCCCAAATAGTGCTAGTGAGATCTTTAATGAAGATGTCACTTTCATTAATCTACTGTATGCGACCATTTACACATGAAGTTATTACCAAAATACATTCTTTTCGAATGGCACGCATAATAAATTTCTTTTTCTCTAGCGTTTTTTTTGCAGTGGTTGGACAATAAAAAACAACATATCAAATACAGTTTCATGGGTGCACCGACACTCTCATACTAGTTCAGACAAACCATAACCGTGACTTGAAGACATCAACAAATTGTGCATGATTATATTGATACAGATTGAAAACCATTTTCACTTTAAAATGCTATGTTTACTCGTGTAAAATGCATTAAAAACAAGTAACTCTTAAGAAAACCATCCGGATAAAAAACTACAGGTTAAAAAAGACAAAACATTTCAAAATATTGTGATAAACCATAAGACATGAGTTTATATTTTTCACGTTGCTCTCTGGCACTGGTTCAATTGAACAAACCATACATGTGACTTGAAGACCTTAAAGAATTGTGCAAGATTATATTCATTCAGGTTGATAACTATTTTCACTTTAAAATGCTATGTTTAATCGTGAAAAATGCAATAAAAACAAGTAACTCCTGACAAAACCATCGAGATCGAATAGTACAGATTAAAAACACAAAAAAACAAGTAACTTCTAAGAAAACCATCGAGATCGAATAGTACAGATTAAAAACCCAAAACATTTTAAAATGTTGTGATAGACCATAAGAGGTGAGTTTATATTTTGCAAGTTATCACTTTAAAAATTATTGATACAATAAAAGACATATGCATCGTAATGTACATATTGTCAATCTCATTTTAGCTCATTTTAAAACATTGAAAGTGTAAAATTTCATTAAAAACATTAAAAATTTGGTGCAATTTCAACAAACCACTCATAAATTTGAATTTGGATAGAACGTCGTGCTCTTTAAAAAGATAAAAATGAACGTCTTACATGCAAAATGTGTGCATATACCTTTTTAAATTGAAAGTATATTATCTATTTGTAGACATAAAGAAATAGCATAGTTTGAATTTTAGAGAAGCTGTAGCATTTGGTTTTGCACGGATGTTATTCATTAGTGTAGAGATTATTAAGGTTGTATAAGTGATATCATATATGTTATGATTTTTATGACTTCTATAAACTTAGCATTTAAAATAGCAACGATGAGTAATGAATAAAACTTTTGACGGGAGCAAAGCTAACCCCGAACCTCAATAGCCTCTAAAATGCCGGGGACCGAATGGCGCGCCTCGAGCCTGTCACACGGTAAAGCGAACAGGGGGCATCACCTAGCTTTGAGCGGCTAGGACGCAAACAACACACCACCATAACAAAGTTTCCATCCAAGAGAGATGGATGCTTGGGAGTAATGGTGGAGAGGAAGGGGAATGAGATCAAGAGAGAGAGAGAGAGAGAGAGAGAGAGAGAGAGAGAGAGAGAGAGAGAGAGTATATCGGCTTAGTACTTAGGCACCACAGAAGGATGGCGAATCCGCACACCCTTCACACATACACAAGCTCACTCCAAACATAAGACTAGGTGGAGATTCCGCACACCTCACATGGGAAAAAAATTGCAAGAAACATACTCACAAAACCTCAAGCTTTATTTAGAGAATAAGGCGATGAAATAGGGAGCATAGGGTAGGGGAAAGAGAAGGGAGAGAGTGGTAGAGCACATGGCGGATAGGTGGGAGCTGATGGTGAAGACTCGCACGAGGGTTATGGCCATCATCCTTCATTTAGTTTCCATTCATCTTCCATAGCCCAAGGGTGTAGAGGTCATGCTCAAGTCGAGCATGGTGACTGCGGTGATGGTGATGGTGTGGGTGTGTGTGTGTGTGCGCTAGGCACACACAGTGCATAGTGTACTATCTGGTGATGTTGTGTGTGTCTTAGTGTGATGGTGACCCCTCTTTATATAGGGGAGGAGGGGGGAGAAATTCTAGAATTTAGAAATGAAGAAATCATTATCTACACAGGCCATGTGACTGTGGGACCCACTTGTCTAGTTGTGTGTATATGCGCCAGAACAGCAGTCTCATGAGAGAGAGACTGAGAGAGAGAGAGAGAGAGAGAGAGAGAGAGAGAGAGAGAGAGAGAGAGAGAGAGAGAGATGGGTTGATGAAAAAGGTGAGAGGTGACATGGAGATTAAAGTAATTACAAGAGGGGAGAGAGGAGAGTGTGTTCAGAGGTGAATCTGTGTGCAGATGTGTAACCACCGGGTGGGGATGGGTCTGTGGGCACCTTTTTCAGTGAAAATGAGTGTGTGTGAGTGTGGGGAAGGTTATCTGGCTACAGGACAAGAGACATGGCGCCCTTTAGAGAGAGAGGGGGATATTTGGGTCATGGGATATGATAAGAGAGAGAAAAAGGGGGGTGGGGTATACTGTTTTGGAAGATAGGAGAGGTGGCATGTGAGTTAGGGTGCATTATTGGTAAGGACAGGGGGTGGGGTAGCTTGAGGGGAGAGAAAAAGGAGAAAGGACAAGGGGAAGAGAGAGGGGGTTGACCTTTTGAGTGGAGGAGAGGAAAAGGGACACACGGTGGGGCAACAGTGAAGAAAAAGGAGGCAGGGTGGGGATGGGCTGCCCCGTAGGCACGAGGTGGCCTATTTTACCTTTCTTACTTTTTACATACTCATACTTATTTTTTTTCTTACTTTTTTTCAATGCCTTTTATCACTCCCTCCCTAAGAGGGGGTTTCCATGGGGCGGGGAAGAGAGAAAAGGGGTAGGGGAGCCTGGCTTGTGAAAAGCCCTCATCATTAGCCCTCCCCTTTTGGCTAGAGGCATTCATGCTTCTAGGTCTGACTCTGATTCTTCTTCCGCTTAGCTGTAGGAGCCGATATCGAGTTTCCTTCTGTACTAGCCATTCCATTTGGCCATTGGTGAGATTTCTGGGATATTCATGAATCTATAACAGGTCCGGGTGATAGCCTGTTCCTTGGAATAGTGTGAGTTGATTAAACGGGAGTCCCATGGCTTCCAGAACTCTGTGCCAGTGTCCTCCTGGATCCCAAGTGAAAAATAGGATCATTGTCTACAGTGTTCGGACAATAAAATTTGCATGGCAAATTGGACCAAATTTGTAACCACCAGTAGAGCGAGAGGGGAAATGAGCATCTTGGCTCTTGCTAAGATAGAACTGAAAATTATGATTCCCAAGAGTGTACCAAGAATCCACCATATATGGCCGCCTTGTTGGTGTGGTGAGCTCAAGTTGTCTTTAGAATCCTGCTTACTGCCATGACTGGAAAAAACTGCAAGCATATCATGCTTCTTTTGGGTGTGCTCAAACATGTCAGCTTCCTTTACTGATGCTAATAGCAAGCCACCTACCTTGCGGCTTAAATACAAGCGTAAACCACTTACCTTTCTCCAAAGAGAGGATGCACTATTTGTAAAAAATTGTACCAAATTGGGAATGAGGTCTTCATTCTTGCATTCTATTAGCCTTTGTCTATCCATGGCTCCTTAGCTCTTATCTCCATGCTGATCTTATCTCTATATGTTATAGTGGCTAGCCATAGAAATAGGTCTGATGCATCCCATGCAAACACAATGCTGTGTTGTGGAGGAGTTTGGAACATCCTTAAAAGGTTGTCAACATATTGATCATCAAACTTACTCTGAACACCCTCACATAAACTGGAGGCATTACCCATCTCTAAGTCTATAACACTACACAACAAAGTGTTGCTCGGCTGCCAAGCCTCTGGAGCAATATCCAACTCCAAACCTTTAGTCATACTTACCTCTTTGTTATGGTCCTCTAGTGAAACTGCCTTGATGCAAGATTCCTTTTGCTTGCTACACTATCCTGGGTCCATGCTGGTGCACAGGCTTTCGTTCTCAAAGCCCTCCCCTTTGCTTGATATGTTGTCCATCTTCTGCAAAGCCTTGCTAGCAAGCTGGTCTTCCTCTTCTCTTGTATCTTTCATGCCCTTTGCATTCCTCTTACTCTGACTAGGCCTAATCAACACTTTACACCTTCTTACCCTTACTGCCCAATGCTGTCGATTGATCGCTTTGGTGCATATTTCATTCAAGGTTAAAGATGTACTCACATTTGTAACACAATTTTCTTGACTTACCTCACCCACTGGGGTAGCATCTTTTGATTTTTTAACCTCTTGTTCCACTGCTTCAATCCTTTGAATAAACTTCTCACTTGATCCTTCTTCTGTTACCTTCATCTTGACCTCTTCTACAAGACCAATGATACTTGGTGTGCGGGTACCAATTGGTGGTGGGCGTAGGATGATTGTAAGTGGTGATTGTGGCGGACGTAGAATTTGTGTTGGTGGGGCTGGTGCTTGGGGTGGGGGTGTTCTTTCTCTAGGGGGTGACAATTGGTTCCTCCTAGCTCCTCTATTATAGTTTTGTCGTGGTTTGGGACAGTAGTACATACCGTGACCGTCTTCTCCGCAATTGTAGCAGTGATACTCCCTGTTTTGTCATCGTGCTCTTCCAGGGTCTTGATCTCTTTCTTGACTCCTCCCTTGCTGTATTAAGTGGAGAGACAAATTCTGCGGTTGGTCAGTAATATGGGCGAATATATCTTGTTGGTCATCTCTTACCCCAAGAGCCGGTGGTGGTGGTGGAATGGTGGTTGTCGTAGTTGTTGGTCGACGCGATGTTCCTGCTTCTGTTGACTCGGTTTCTTTGGCTTTCATTCGCAGCTTCTTGTCCTTAAGGCGAGCAATCTCAACGGCTAACTCGTACGTAGCCGGGAATCTACCTTTCACCTTCTCCTTGAGACGCGGCCATAAGCCATGCGTGAACCGATCTTTTTTTAGGAAATCGGGTGTAGCTTCCCCCCTTGCCAGTGACTCAACCCACCGTTCCCACAAATCCACAAATTTGGACTCATAGGTGGCATATTCTAAAAGACCCTCCTGCTTCAAGTCTCTCAACTTGTCCCATAACTTTTTTGAAGTGGTACCTCCCCCAAAGCGACTCTTAAAAGAGGTTTTTAAGGGCTCCCAATCATCCTTGGTTGCTTGTGGAAGTGCATTGTACCATGATCTAGCTTCTAGCTTCATGAGATGCTTAAAGATTCTAACCCGGGATTCATCCGTATCTTTGTTGCTCACTACACATGCTACTTCAAAGTCATCTAGGAAGTCTGTTACCAAATCCTCCCCCTTCTTTCCTTTAAATGTTGGAAATGCTACACTTGCCATGATTACTGAGAGAGAGCTAGAAAGACACACTGCTTAACTTGCAAAGGTTTTTTCTCTTTTTTACAAGGAGGCGTGTATACCCTCTTATACTAGGACATATATTAAAACTTCAAACGGTACATTTCCTTGTACCAAAGGTAAAACAAATGGATGATCTGATGCTAGAACCTCAAAAAACCGCTCCCCACCCAGCATGGTGTCGATGACGTGCTGGTAGTGAGGCTTCAAGTCCAATATTACCTTTATTGAGCGTACATGTGTTGGTATGTGTGATCTGTCTTGAGGTAGGTTGTACTGATTCATGTGAAGCTTAAGAGGTGCTTAGTCACTGTCCAAGATTGTGGGAGAGGGTGGTGTTCTTTCCTGAAACAAACTCAGTAGATCCCTAGTTTCTCTAGTGAGAGTGTGAGCCAATTCTTCTCTTATCTCTACTGCAACATTAGGTGCGACTTGTAAACTGACTCTGAAAATTACCTCGGTGACTTGAGTTACCCGATTCTCAAAGTAGAATAGTGTTGATTCTCTATTGTGCAGAGCTCCTTCCATCTTGTTGTTGTGGGTTGGTTGTAGGTTGCAGACATGGTTCCGACCTTCTCCTTCTTCTTCTTGGCACTCGGCCTATGTATATCCACTGGGTTTGGCATGTTGGTTGATTCTCCCACTGCAAATCGATTACCGTTATGCCTGGCACTCGAGCTTCGATGGAGATGCGGAGTTCGTCTAGTTGTGCTTGGAGCTCTTCTTCTTCTGTCGTCCAGTTAGCAAATCCTGCTAGCCATTCATCCATTCACAATAGTTTAGGGGTTTCAGTCTTGTAAACTGAAGGGTTTCATGAAAAGATCCTCAGTGGGGGCACCAAATGACGGGAGCAAAGCGAACCCCGAACCCCGACGGCCTCTAAAACGCTGGGGACCGAATGGCACGCCTCGAGCCTGTAACACGGTAAAGCGAACAGGGGGCACCACCTAGCTTTGAGCGGCTAGGACACAAACAACAAACCACCATAACAAAGTTTTCATACAAGAGAGATGGATGCTTGGGAGTAATGGTGGAGAGGAAGGGGAATGAGATCAAGTTAGAGAGAGAGAGAGAGAGAGAGAGAGAGAGAGAGAGAGAGAGAGAGAGAGAGAGAGAGAGAGAGAGAGAGAGAGAGAGTATAGAGGCTTAGTACTTAGGCACCACAGAAGGATGTCGAATCCGCACACCCTTCACACATACACAAGCTCACTCCAAACACAAGACTAGGTGGAGATTCTGCACACCTCACATGGGCAAAACATTGCAAGAAACATACTCACATAACCTCAAGCTTTATTTAGAGAATAAGGCGATGAAATAGGGAGCATAGGGTAGGGGAAAGAGAAGGGAGAGAGTGGTAGAGCACATGGCGGATAGGTGGGAGCTGATGGTGAAGACTTGCACAAGGGTTATGGCCATCATCCTTCATTTAGTTTCCCTTCATCTTCCATAGCCCAAGGGTGTAGAGGTCATGCTCAAGTCGAGCATGGTGACTGCGGTGATGGTGATGGTGTGGGTGTGTGTGTGTGCGCTAGGCACACACAGTGCATAGTGTACTATCTGGTGATGTTGTGTGTGTCTTAGTGTGATAGTGACCCCTCTTTATATAGGGGAGGAGGGGGGAGAAATTCTAGAATTTAGAAATGAAGAAATCATTATCTACACAGGCCATGTGACTGTGGGCCCCACTTGTCTAGCTGTGTGTATATGCGCCAGAACAGCAGTCTCATGAGAGAGAGAGAGAGATGGGTTGATGAAAAAAGTGAGAGGTGACATGGAGATTAAAGTAATTACAAGAGGGGAGAGAGGGGAGTGTGTTCAGAGGTGAATCTGTGTGCAGATGTGTGTGAACACAAGAAAAATCAGGTAACCACCGGGTGGGGATGGGTCTGTGGGCACCTTTTTCAGTGAAACTGAGTGTGTGTGAGTGTGGGGAAGGTTATCTGGCTACATGACAAAAGACATGGCGCCCTTTAGAGAGAGAGGGGGATATTTGGGTCATGGGATATGATAAGAGAGAGAAAAAGGGGGTGGGGTATACTGTTTTGGAAGATAGGAGAGGTGGCATGTGAGTTAGGGTGCATTATTGGTAAGGACAGGGGGTGGGGTAGCTTGAGGGGAGAGAAAAAGGAGAAAGGACAAGGGGAAGAGAGAGGGCGTTGACCTTTTGAGTGGAGGAGAGGAAAAGGGACACACGGTGGGGCAACAGTGAAGAAAAAGGAGGCAGGGTGGGGATGGGCTGCCCCGCAGGCACGAGGTGGCCTATTTTACCTTTCTTACTTATTTACATACTCATACTTATTTTTTTTTCTTACTCTTTTTCAATGCCTTTTATCGTTTCCACGGGGTGGGGAAGAGAGAAAAGGGGTAGGGGAGCCTGGCTTGTGAAAAGCCCTCATCAGTTTCTTTTGAATATGATTAGATAGTATATTTTTTCACAAGAACACTTAAAAACAATAATTTCAGACAATTCAAACATATGTATATGAGATACTCTTCCCAGTCGCGTTACTGACCAAGTATTTCATATACTTAATCCTTTAAAAAAAAGAACTACACATGCATATACAAATTATATGGCGTTCATATGACCGAGAACTACACATGCATATACAAATTATATGGCGTTCATATGACCGAGTTAATGACCTGAACGTCATATTTATGCAAAAACAAATACTTCTAACAAACGACACTCAATTAGCCGCGTCACCCGACGAGTGCCACCCAAATCTAAAGTGCAATAATGGCTTGCATACAAGAATCGTATGGCCGCGCAACTGACTGATGTCCATATGTTTTTTTTAGAAAGGGGAAGAGAAATTGAGTCACCATAAGGATACTTGAATCACTGCGTTATCGACGTAGTATCCAGACAGTGACCCGATACTTACCACAAGGACACCATATTCCCTGCGTAACCAAGGTGATGCCCCTGTGGTGGTAAGCATTGTTCCGTAGGACAGCTTACGCACACACTCACATTATGTGGTAAGGTACCTTATGACTGCCATGCAATATGGCAAAAGGCACACTACCACACACACACACACACACACACACACACACACACACACACACACACACACACACACACACACACACACAACACACACATGGGTCGTGTGGTCAGGTACTCTGCTGCTTTCGCACACTCCGATGCAGAGCATACTCCCCCTCTCTCCCTCTCTCCTCTCAACATACTTGCAAAGGTGGTCGTCTCTCTCTCTCTCTCTCTCTCTCTCTCTCTCTCTCTCTCTCTCTCTCTCTCTCTCTCTCTCTCTCTCTCTCTCTCTCTCAGAGTGGCTCAAGAAATAATACACAACGGGCCCGATCGCATGAACGCACGTTATATAGGGGAGTACTGAATGGTGAACCCCCCGAGTTTGTGTCTGATGAGTGGTGTCAAATCGCATAAGGGGCTTTGTGCCCATTGAACAAACTTTGTGGTATTGGGTGGAAACCCCTGTGCAAAGGATACGCCAGGGTTTACGTGTATTTTTTGGAGTTAATTCAAATCTAGGTCGAATGGACATTTAAAAAAAAAAAGATAGGATGGGTAAGGCAAGACACCTTGTGGATGTAAGAAAAGTTTACTTCTATACGGTTTGGAGTTGACACCAGCCTCCACATCATCAGTAATATCGTACGAAACATTTCCTTCTCCCATCGCTTACATAATGTCCAATGTTGGAGGGGACTTATGCTTCTCCTCCAATGTTAAAGGACATATTTGTACAATACAACCTTTGATGTCAATAGAAAGAAATCATTTGTTTACCCACTTTGTCCTTGGACATTAGGAAATTTCAGAGGTCATTTGGAGGGCCATATGAAGAGAGAGAAAAATAGAGCGCGTCCAATGAGCACGAAGGCTACGTTACGTAGGAAAGTACGTGGAAAGACTCAAAAAATAGGAAAATAGCATAAAACTTTCACGAATCTAGGATTGTAGCATCGTAATTTCCTTCCTTTTACCGAGCTTTTAGGTGCTTGCATGTGGTCCCACTTCTGATATTCTCTTATGGTCATTAACGTACTGAAGGGTGACCATTAAGCCCGCACAAGATATTGGAATTCTAAAACACTTTCCCTCCATTAGAATGCTTTCAAAGTGAATCGCCATCCACTAAAGCTTTTCTCTGAGAGCTATGGCTTCCACGTCTTCTCGCCCAAGAAGCTCCAGGTGTTTACTGTCTCTCACACCAACAACCAACAGCTGCACTTTTCCTAAAAGGCCAAGTAGTAGCATATCCTCAATTACAATATCAACTTCAATAAGTGTAGAGAACCACTGGGTTGGACAAAGGATAAACAAAGGTTCATGGGTCCTCATGCAACCAAGAAGACCCAAGAGGTCTAGTGGTATCAACGTTTACCGCTCAGCATGGAAGGCCAGAGTGTTGGATTTCAAAGTTGAAATCGGCAAAAGATCTGTAAAGGAAGTTCTTGTTCAGCATGTGTTTACCCATCCAGAGGTGATAGCAAACGGTGGAAATGTATCATATATACATCAACCACGTTGCAATTGTAAGTACTCTTGACATGTGAACTTACTGATACTCTCATTATAACTTTTCTTATATATTTTGCAATGTTTCTCCCGCTTCTTATGAGCAATGTCTCCATTCTTCACAGCTCAATTACATTAGATTTTTCATTTTTACTTATTGATACTCTTAGTTTAACTCTTCTTATATATATTGCAGATGTTTATCCCTCTTCTTATGAGCAATGGGAGCCTGTGGAGTGCATAATAGGCCTCTTCCATGTTGTTCATGCCCACATTGGTTCTCTACAGTATTCAGGGAGGAGCAGCAAAAGCCTGGCTGATGAGGGAATATTTTTTTATGACCACTTCTACCAACTCAGCTCAGGGAATAAGAATGGCATGTTGGTGAAAGTGCCTCTACCAACCGATTGGAACACTGTGGACTGGCCAGTTCCCGAGGAAACAATGGTGGAGGCAATGCGAAGTAAGCTCTACAAGGATATACAGAGGTCTCTACGTAGTTCTATTCCCACCAAACTGGTTAGAATTGCAAACTTTTGTCCTGTTGCACTCTTCATAGAGTTGTTTCATAGCTACAACATCCATGTTACGAAAACTATGTTCATGTGCAAGTCATTTCAACAGTCATCCTGTGACAAACTTCTTGACAGAGGATGGTATGTAAAGGAAGATATTGGTTTACGGTGCGAGGTCACGCTTGATACTCTAGTTGTCAAGTACATGATTGCAAGCCAATCACTGTTACTCTCGTTTTGGTATATGCGATCACAAATGCTCAATGATAAGTACATTCCTATGGACCAGGTTTCTGCAGATTTGGAAGATAATCCTGCTGTGGATGTGGAAGTGATTGATAAAGAGCATGGCCTACTATTGGTGGCTACAATAAGGAAGCTATGCAGTCTTCAACATTTGCGGCATGACATAATTGAAGAGTCAATGGACAGGGACCTATCAGATTTTTCCTTTTTCCTAGCTGGCCGTAAGGTGATGCGGCGAAGGGAAAAAGATATTTTGTGCAAAGAGTTGGATGGTCGGGTTGAAGTAGTGTCAATGTAACAGATATTCTTGTGAACCCAAGTGTATACAAATGACTTTCAATACATGAAGTTTATTGAGCTCATTTGTCAATTGTGCCCTGTGAAAAAGTGTGCTTGAAATACATTTCTTTACCATGTCAAATCTCTCTCTCTCTCTCTCTCTCTCTCTCTCTCTCAATGTTAGACAAGACAAAGACATGATAGAAGAGTCATCTTAATTCATTAGAAAGTACAAACCCGTCCGTGAACAATGGACTGAGATACAATTTCTGTAAGTATGGAATTAGAATGTCTTCAAGGTAAAAATCGAAGGAATGCCCCTCGAAAGAAGGTGGTGAGATAGTTGTTCCCAGCGGATTTAGTTCTCCCTTTTCAGGAGTATCATCAATCAGTAGTGTATTAGTTGCATCAAAGGGTACACCGATTTGGCTAAACGGTTTGTACAAAAGAGGTAAGTGTGGTTTTTTAGGGTGGTAGTGGCCCTCAACGGTAACGCATTTTCTTTGATCATACAAAAAGGCAAAATCTGACGTGTGAGCGCCGCATACACTGCAAACTATTGTAACTAGTGGCGACAAGTTTTGCCTTTGCATTGAAGACCATATGGCAACTCTGAAGTGCGAAAGAAGAAACTGAATAAATTCCTTGGTTCCTGGACGAACCAGGACTCGACAAGTTCCCATCTGAAATGTTTGCAAATCCTCAAAGGGTTTTGTGTCACCGAGAGGCACGCGCATCAGCAGCAATCCATTGACGTCCAAGATAATCAACCTCTGTAAAAGTTGACAAGTACATATAAGTAGTTAGAAGCTGAACATATTTTGCCATACTTGAATAGACATTACTGGAACAACCGTATCTACAGGTAGCAAGGGTCCATACTGGGTCTCTGTAGTGTTGATGTCGTTGTTGCTCTCCTCTGCTTTAGCTTCATCATTCACATCTTCATCAGGGTCTCCCCCATGGCTCTTTCTGCCTCATTCAAGGTTTCCTCCAAGGTCTTTTCCTCTCCCTCGGTTGACCGGCTTGCCTCATACATCCATGCGTGATCCATATCAGTTTGCTCATCCCTAGGCCTGCTTTCCTCATCCATATCCTTTTGCTCATCTATAGGCCTGCTTTCCTCATGTTGGGTTTCATCCATAGGCTCTTTTGGCTCCTCCACTGGCTGACTTGGCTCTTTCATTGTCTCCTCTGGTTGTACACTAGCACCTTCCATATGCTCATTTGACCTTTCCTCATCCTCGGCTCTTTCATCTTCTGCTGATATGACCCCCTCGGCCTGTTGTGATTCCACTGTATCGGATGCAGGGGTTTTTCGTGGTGGCACGT